>NC_077228.1:125744919-126370828 GCF_027887165.1 Monodelphis domestica | reverse complement strand
CCCCCCCCCCCCCCCCCCCCCCCCCCCCCCCCCCCCCCCCCCCCCCCCCCCCCCCCCCCACCCCCCCCCACCCCCCCCCCCCCCCCCCCACCCCCCCCCCCCCCCACCCCCCCCCCCCCCCCCCCCCCCCCCCCCCCCCCCCCCCCCCCCCCCCCCCCCCCCCCCCCCCCCCCCCCCCCCCACCCCCCCCCCCCCCCCCCCCCCCCCCCCACCCCCCCCCCACCCCCCCCCCCCCCCCCCCCCCCCCCCCCCCCCCCCCCTCCCCCCCCCCCCCCCCCCCCCCCCCCCCCCCCCCCCCCCCCCCCCCCCCCCCCCCCCCCCCCCCCCCCCCCCCCCCCCCCCCCCCCCCCCCCCCCCCCCCCCCCCCCCCCCCCCCCCCCCCCCCCCCCCCCCCCCCCCCCCCCCCCCCCCCCCCCCCCCCCCCCCCCCCCCCCCCCCACCCCCCCCCCCCCCCCCCCCCCCCCCCCCCCCCCCCCCCCCCCCCCCCCCCCCCCCCACCCCCCCCCCCCCCCCACCCCCCACCCCCCCCCCCCCCCCCCCCCCCACCACCCCCCCCCCCCCCCCCCCCCCCCCCCCCCCCCCCCCCCCCCCCCACCCCCCCCCCCCCCCCCCCCCCCCCCCCCCCCCCCCCCCCCCCCCCCTCCACACATATATGTATATCTACATATACATACAAAATATATTTCTTTTTAAAAAGTTCTTATTTTCACTTAACTCTGCAGAATAACACAACTTCTAAATCTTTTCCATAAAACTTATACTATGGTAATGCAATAAATTAAATAACGCTTTTAAATATTGACTGAGCTGTTTGAATAGTCTGGATTAAACATGCATAAAATCAGTCACCCAAATGCACTTACTCTATACTACTCTCATACTCTGATACTACACTGATAATCTAGATGCAATGGCAGCAGAAAGCAAACCTTACATTTGTTGAAGGTGGAAAATTCTTGAGTGTTGTGGCTTTTCAGTTCTTTTACTAGATGAAGCAACAGCCAACTGTCACACAGATATAGGTTGGTCTTATTTCTATTTTGTTATTATTTAAAAGAATTCCCTACCAATCCCCTAGTCTGTATTTCTATAGCATCAATAGAATATTATAATAGCATACTTCATATATATATATATTGTGTGTATGTGCATATACTCGTATATACATGCATAATAATGCATTCTTGCTTCACATCAACATGAGGTAGGAAAAGTAATAATAACTTCATTTTAATCAAGAGGAAACAGAGAATTTTACAAGTTCCATGTCACACATCTTTGTTACATTTTTTTAAAAGTACCAGAAACATCACAGAGTGATCTCTTGACTCATCCTTGAATTGGATTTAAGGGAGGCCGACTTGCACACTGTCATCAGCCTCACCTTGTTGTCTAGAGTCATCCAAGTCTAGAGGCAGGACAAAAGTCAGCATGCCCTGGTGATGGCCTGGGATAAAGTGGGGAACTCAGCATCTTGGATGTGTGACAGAGTTTTCTAAGAGCTCCACAGTCCCTCCCCTTCAGCCACCTTCACGGACTTTGGAACAAATTGTTCTCACCCACTCCTTTCCCCCAGGAAAGCCTTCACAGGCTTAGGATTGATATCCCCTTAAGTCACGGATAGGTTTGAGGTTTGTCAGTCATCCTCAATCTGTTTTAGTCAAGCCCTCACACCAGTAAGTTAAACCATTTACTAAGTTCAAAGTACTTACCCTAATGCCTCTGACAAAAACAAGGTTTTTCACCCCAAAAGAATCATGAAAGTAACATTTATTTAAATGTTTAAGTGTTTAGAAATTCTTAAAATAAGATATATTTACATTTGAAATATTGTATAGAGAAAAATGTGGCTTGACAATAAATCTCACAGAATAACTTCTGTGTTTTCTAAAAATTCCCTAGACTTGACTTGGAATCACAAATTAACAAATAGTTATATAGTGTCTTACAAGGACAAACAATTCTGATTATCTCATTTCCATTACCATCTAGAGATAATGATTTCATTGGTACAGGGAACTAATGGGTATGGAAAATCCCTCTACAAATGTGGGTCAGCACTCCAAACGGAATGTTTCCTTCACTACATCCACCTCTTCCTTTCTATTTTATAAGTACTTCTTGGCCCTTGTTCTTTCTAAGAGACTTCCTCAGGGATCTGTACTTGCCTCTGTGCCTTTTAACAGTCAATCAATAAGTCTTTTTTGAGAATCTACTATGTCCCAAGAACTGATATAAGTACTAAGGATTCAAAGAAAGATAAAAAGGCAGTCCTTGCTTTCAAGGAGTTCACAATTTAATGTGAGGAGCATCATGCAAATACCTACATACAAAGTATATATTCATGATAATTTAGAGATAACCAACAGAGTGAAGATACCAGTATTCTTACGGTAGATCACGAAATGCTTATTATAGAAGATGAAATTTTTATAGTTGTGGCATGAAGGTAGCTAGGAGATGGTGGAGATGTAGAGGATGAAAATTCTTGGCATGAAGAACAACCAGGAAAAATGGATGTAATGTTGCATACAAGCAACAGAAAGGAGGCCAGTCTTTGGACTGTAAGGTGTGGGAGGGAAGGGAGAATAAGATGTAAGAACACTAGAAGTTAGGGAAAGACAGTTTATGAAGGGTTCTGAATACCAAATCAAGGATTTTATATTTTATTATTCTAGAAGTAATAAAGAAACATTGAAGATTGTGTGTGTGTGTGTGTGTGTGTGTGTGAGAGAGAGAGAGAGAGAGAGAGAGAGAGAGAGAGAGAGAGAGAGAGAGAGAGAGAGAGAGAGAGAGAAGAGGAGAGAGACAGTGAGAAAGAGAGAAAGAGAGAGGGACACACCTACATTTTAAGAAGAGTGCTTTGACAGATGCGTAGTAGACTAGACTTGGCTAATACTTGAGGCAGAGATAGATGAACCAGTGGGCTATAACAATATAGTTCAGGAATGAGGTAATAGGAAGTAATGTCAGAAGTGAAGAAAATGGAGACTATAGATAAAAAAGGATATAATTTTTAAAGAAGAAACTATAACCCCAAAAATATACTTTGAGAAATTATCCTTAAACTCAGAAGACATACACAGGCTTTTATTTTCCTTCTCTCAAATAAGACAATATCCCTGAATTATTAACATATATATGCTTTTTAGAAAATCATTGATCAGAAGAGTTTGAGAAGACACCACCAACCTACCCTTTTGTGATGTGGGAAGTGTACAAGTATTACATATTATACATGTTTTTAGAATTTTTCAATGTATCAATTAGTTGTACTGACTTTTTTTCTTTCTAAAAATATCCTTTGTCATAGGAAATGGCTTTCTGGGAGGAGAAAGGAAAAGTGATGTGATACTGTGGTGATATAAGAAACAGAAAAGATGAACAAAATAAAAAATTAATGATTTGGATGAAAGTATAGTAGCCATCTTGATAAAATATTCAGATGACACAAATTTGCAAAGATAGTGAATGCATATTAATAACAGTCAGGATCCACAAATAACTTGACAGGCTAAAACAATATGCGAACTCTGAGATGAAATTTAATATAAATGAAACTTCTTATGCTTGGGTTTTTAAAAATCAATTTTACTAATATAAAATGGGAGAGGTGTTCCAATAGTTTGAAGAAATCCCAAGATTTTAGTGGATTACAAATTTAATATAAATCAAAATTCCATATGGGAGCCAAAAAAAAGCCAAAGCAATCTTGGGTTGTTTTGAGAGGATCAAGTCAAGAACACTGAAAGCAATCATCTTCTTGTTATCTGGCCAAGCCAGACTATCTCTTGATCATTATGTTAAATTCTGAGTGTCAAGTATTAGGAAAGATATTGATAAGCATTATATCATTCATAGAAGAGTGGCCAGGATGGTGTATTATCTCAAGACTGTACTATCAGAGAATCAGCTGAAGGAAATGGGGATGTTTAGTTTTGTGAGAAAAAAAATACTTAGGTAGAGAATGATAGCTTTCTTAAAGTATCTGGAAAGCCTGTCAAGGGGAAGAGAAATTATACTTAGTCAGCCTGAGTCAAGAAGGCTGAAATAAAAGCAATAGGTAAAAATTAAAAGGAGGGAAATTTTAGGGAGATATAATTGGGGGGAACTTTAGAACATCTTAAGATATCTAAAAGTGAAATTAACTTCCACAGAAAGTAATAATTTCCTTACTAGATGTTTAGTGGATGACCACTTTTTGGGTAGATTGTAGATAGGATTCTTGCTCAAGGGTATGTTAGATTAGACAGACTCTTAAAAAACCTTTCCAGTTCTGAGATTCTGTGAACTGTGCCTGACTCCATCTTTCTACCAACATTTGGTGATCTACTTCCCTCTAGACTTTCTCCTCTAGTTCAATCTGTATACTATACTAAAGAAAAAAAGAAAAAAAAGGAATAAGTTTGTTGCCAGACTTTAAACTTTATTATGTAAGTCAAAGTCATTTAAAGATTTGTGACATAATTAAAGGAAAGTTCATAATCTGGGCCCAACCAATTTATTCAGACTTTTAAAAATTTGTTATTTTCTCTTGATTTAAACTTATTTCTCCCTTTTTACTACAAGACTCTGCTCAAACCAAATCAGGTCTAATTACTCTGTTGGAATATGCTTTGTCATTTTTGCCTTAAAAGCCCAAATTGACTCCCTTCTTTAAGAAAGAATTCTTCATAAAAACATAGCCCATTGCTGTCTTCCCCTCCTCTGAACAAATAGTATTCAATTCTCATTCACACATCTTTGGCAATTATTCACTATACTGCAATATTTATTATGTCCTGAACTATTCTTTAATATTCCATGTATTTGCATGTCTTCCTAGTCAGACCGAAATTTCCTTCAAGGCAGCCTATGGCCATGTTATAATCTTCTCTGCATTTCCCACATCATCAGAGAGAGCATCTTTTTCAGGCAATGTGTGCTTAATAAATATATGTTGATCCATCGATTAATGTAACCCTGACTAAGTCTCTTGATCTCTTTGGTATTCAATTTCCAGGAAAGGATTCTTGTAGCAGGTAGGAGTTGAAGTGAGTCATAAAGCACCAGGAGGTGAAGAAGGTTAAGAGGGAGAACATTGTAGGCATGGGGACAGAAAGTTAAAAGGTACAGAATTGATAGATGACAGATTGTATGACAAGGAACATCAAGGCCAGAACTATAGAATTGTAGAACACCTAGAAGGGAATTAAGTATAAGGAAACTGGAGAGATATGAAGGACTATCTTGTGAGAGATTCTAAAAAACAGAGTAATGTGTGATAAAGGCCTTGAACTAGGGAGGTGGAAATATCAATAGAAAATGTTTCATGCCTTATTTTATTTTGTCCCAGGGAGAAGATAGAAGTGTTACTGTGTTTTAAAAACTAAGTAGCAAAATAGTTCTAGAACAGTTTTGATATGAAACATCAGTCATTGGTTGGAAACCCTAGAAGTAATATGCATCTTTTGAAAGTTTTGGAGTAATAAGTTTATTAACTTCTATGTGCTTTGGAAAGGGAAAGCATTTACGAGTATTCCCCAGAAAATAAAAAGCAGCTTACACTTCTTTGGGGATGACAGTGATATCTGACCTTGTACATATCAAGTAATATAGTAAAAGAAATTTAGATAAATTTGCATGTCATAATTGTTTCTATAGAAACATCAGTATCACTTATAAAAGATAATAGCCATTTCTAGCAATATAATTTTATTTATTTTGATGTTTTATAATTCTTTCAAATATCACAAAATAAGAAATGTATTAATAACCTATCATGTTAGATATTTATCACAAAATCAAACATTTTACTTCTTTCACTCATTCTTAAAAGTATTAATCTGTTATATTTTAATAAATCAAATCAAATATAACTGTATAAAATCCTCATCTAATAGGAATTTTTCTTTTTCATTTACTTCTTCATTTATTAGGTGAACTCTATTTTCAAAATCATTTGGCTAATTGGTATACCTCAAATAACTGTTATAAAATTAAAGGTTTTATCACAAATTACTTTGAATATTTATCAAATATATTTAAATATTTTATGAAAAAATTATATCAAGGAATATTTTCAAAAATATTCAATAAAATCTGATTTTCTACACACCAGACCATAACAGAATACAGTATATTCTATATGCTTGGTCATTGATAAAGATTCTCTTAAAAGCAATTGTGCTTACATATGAAAACTATGGAGGAGACATTGCAAATTTTTTTCTTTTTCCTAAGGTGACAAAACACATTTTGTAATGCATTATCATTTCCAGATGATAATGACAACAGTAATAATAAACTCACCACAAATTTTATAATTTTTTATGAACTGAAATACTTAAGAAAGGCCCCTAAGAGCTTTGAGCATATGAATTGAGACATACCTCAATGAAGCTAATGACAATTTAAAATTTTACATGCCACCAGTTTCTCTTTTGTCTTCCTCAATTATGAAGGAACCAACCTCTCCTATTGCTTCTAACTCATAAAAACTATCCTGTAATATCAAGTCGACCAAGCTGAAAGTTATCTACTGTTAGAGATGATGTTACTGAGATTTTTTTTTTAGTATCTTAAAACTCTGCCTTCAATCAATGATGAGAGGAATCATCATTTTAAAAGTGTAGATAAGAGACTTCTTTTTTTGCCATTAAAAGGTAATGCTCTCTGCACATTCTTTTCAGGTGGAAGTTAATGATTTAGTTTTGCTATCCTTGCCCATCTTATCAATTACATTTGCATCTTGAAGAATATCTACTACTGGAAACATCAGATATGACAAAGGGTTTTCTTTCACTAAATAAAAGATTCCTAGATGCAACAGAGAACAGAAGGCATTGGAAAGCACAAGGCATCAAATTGTGGCACAAAATAGTGAAAACTCACACGTTGTCATGAACACGGTTGTTCCATTCCTCCCTTCTGAGTTCCTCTCGGGCATCTTTTTCTGAATTGATTGATGTGGCCACCC
This sequence comes from Monodelphis domestica, assembly GCF_027887165.1. Classification (NCBI taxonomy): domain Eukaryota; kingdom Metazoa; phylum Chordata; class Mammalia; order Didelphimorphia; family Didelphidae; genus Monodelphis; species Monodelphis domestica. The sequence goes on along the minus strand of NC_077228.1, from coordinate 126,363,870 downwards.
GCAAGGTTGGCTGCAAAGGCTTGTAGCGCTGCTGCAATACTTCAGCGATATCTCGGAAGGGCCCCTGACAGGTACAGGATAAGGTCAGTGTTTTATTGGGGTGGGTTTCTTTTGACATATTATTGATGACCAAGAATGGAGAGTGTCTAGAAAGTACAAGTTTTTCTTAGCTAAATGGTTAATAAAAAGTAATAAGGTTGATATACTTGTTACAGCAATTAGGAACATTCTCATTGATTTGATGTGACACTTCTTAAATAAAAGTGACCATTTTCAAGAAAAAACCTGTTAAAATGAAGTAGAATCATTGATTTCACTTAATTCCAATAACCAAAAACCTTTTAATTGTGCAATGGTTCAACCTGTGGCAATACATGACTTTATTTTCTAATTTAAAGAAATGTTATTTAACTACATAAATATTTCACTAATTTTTAATCAGTACTTGTGAATTATTTTAAAAATTCTGATCACAAGCTACAAAATCCTTCATATTAATAACAATAGTGCAAAAAATGGTTTTACCATTAGTTGAAAGCTTTAGAGGGAAACTGAAATCTTATCTTTAACTGATGGCATGCAGAAATCTATCAGAATCTTAATTTCTCAACAATTTTACAAATTCTTAAAGGAAAAATCAATATGAGTTTACATATCCTATACTGATACTGATGTTAACCATTTCATAATATATACATAGATATGTATATACACACCCATCTATAGAAAAAGCCTGAGCTATATTGCAAAGATGATTTATACCATATCTTAAATAGTAGTAGTAGTAGTAATCATAATCATAATAATACAGTAAAAGTAGTAACTGGCACAAACTCACTTGTAGTATAATTAGTATCACATTAAGCTCAATACAAATCAGAGGCAACTCAAGGTTTTGCAGTGTCACTAATTACATCTTATTTTTCTCTCCCCCTTACTCCCCCCCACCATTACTGTTGTTTTGTGAGAGAAGTAGGAAAACCATCTGAAAATATGAATGGACAACATATTCCAATCATGTTCCTTCTTCTTAAAGATCTCCTCTTTAAATAGGTTATCACTAACAAGTCACAGCTGGAGTTACTGCAAGCACTGAGTGAAGACTGTGGGGCTAATAAAAAGAAATGATTCACGCCTCATTTATGTTCACTTATGTTTTACATTAATAGAAACCAATAATAGGAACCAGTTACCATAAAAGTCATGGACCGTAAATAACACAAATGGCAAATAAGTATCATCTAGTACTTTTCACAGCTGGACAGGAGGATTGCTATATTTGAAAGTAGTTAATGGATTTTTATTGGAACTTTACTTTTTAAAGATACAGGGACATGATTCCATGTCTCCTTTTAGAAATATTCAGGTTTCAAACATTCATATTTTTGTGCTTTTACAAGCTCTTACTTTTCTTAGTTCTAGAATATAGATGGAAATATTGAATATAATTTGGAGAGACTCCTTTGAATATAAACAGAGAGGGAAAAAAAGTTTTCCAAAGAAGTAGGTATAGGCAGAATACTAACAATCTACTTATTAAGAATGGCAGTTATTTAATTCAATAGTGACCATATTTTTGAATTAGATATAAAATATTATTTACTATTATTATTATTACAATTCCTTTAAAGTGTTATTAAAATTACCTCAGTCTAATAGCATAATTTAATATGTGGGGAAAATGATTTTGGAATGGTATATAATATGCTATCAAAGTATCTTGCTGTCCTGAGGAAAATTAAAAATATCAATACAGATTTTTAAATATCTAAATTATTACATATTCAGCAATATACTTTTTCTGTCATTGAAATAAACTATTCCCTTAGCATCAACCAATGTCAAAAAGGAGTTTACATATCCTATTTTTAAGAGGGTGCATTGGAATGTGACTAAATCTAGAGCTCCCAAATGAACTTATCTCCTTTTATAACATTCTTATTCTCAATTATTCCATAGAAATAAAGATTTGAGGTCTAGTTTTGTCCCACCTGTTATCTTTACTCTTTGCTTCAAATGTTACTTGCACCTCTTCTATTAAATTATGATTTTTCAAATATCTTAAAGTTTTAGGTGGAAGCTGTATAAATGCTCTTATTAATATTCTTTAATGAAGCAATGACTAATTTCTCTATTATCTATAGTTTTAAGTATTAAGGAACTACTTAATACAACAATAAAAACAATTGATCTGATAAAACTTATATATCAGTTACATTCAGACTTTTTCTTTTATGTACAGTATGTTACATATAGAGTTCTTACCTATAAAATATAGAATACCAATGTTAAGAGAAAACTTATTGTTAAATTTTATACTTTTAAAGTGCTATAAACATCATCATCACTTAAACATTGCCTCTAAGAACTAAGGATATATTGGTTATTTGAAAAGGTGTTTTTGTAAAAGGAATATTTGTAATGTGTAATATAGACAAAATTAAAGTATATTATGTAGGCATTTATTATTATAAAGAAGTAAATTATGGAGAGATAAAATATATGCATTATTACCATCTTCTATCTAGAAGCCTGAGGTGTATGGGGTGCTCAGGGAGGGGTAGCACACTGGTATGGAGGGCTTGTCCTGCCCTCTTAGGGCAGCTCTCCAGCCTCTGACCCTCACCTGACACCCAGCTCTCACTTGTGGCTCCCAGTAGCTGCTAGCATGCGGCAGTGGCCACACCCCGGTCAATGGCTTTGACAGGCCGGCTAAACCTTGTGAGGGTAGCCATCGAGTCATTGACGCCTGGCGAACTAGGGCTTTGCTCACCCAGCATATGAAGACTGCTTCGGCGGAACAGGCAGAAGAAACCAATAAAAAGTTTCAACGGCTGAGATGGCAACACAGCAAGGCACTGTGGAGTGCTTAGGGCGTGTTGGAGCACAAAGGACAACATGGCCACCCAAAGCAACTGTGGAAGTCTCCAGATGTAATGATTTTTTGTGCCACTGGACCCAGGCTTCCAATGCCAAGTGAGACTGTCCCTGTGCACCGACTTTTCCACTTAAATCTCTTTCACGCACAAGTATCTTTGTGCACAGATGCACAAAGAAAATCGTCATACTCGGCTTCTGAGAGACTACTACTATCTAGAAGCCCACATTCTGAATTCTTAAGTATTTTTAATTTCTAATCTTCCCCTAATAACACAAAATATACATAACAGTACAAATGCCATCTATCTAGCAAATCAACATGTGAGAAACATAAGTAATCCAAGTGCAGAAATCCTATTCAAGCTGATTTCTTAAAAGAAATAAAACAATTAATAAAATAATTTGAGCTATAAAAATATGAATTCAATTCAACCAACACATTTTAAATACTTGCTATGTGCCTGGCACCTTGCTGGATTATGGGGATATAAAGAAACTTGCTGTCTTCAATGAGCTTACTTTAAAGTCTCAATGTTTTTAATGTGATAAAGTGCTATGATTGTCATTTTTCATCATTAAGAAGAAGGATGAGGTAGTGTGCATACTGATGGTCTTGGAGTCAAAGACCTGGGTCCAAGTCCCATCTATGACATACATTGGTTGCCCAAGGGCAAGTCACTTAATCTCTCAGTTCCTTTAAACTAAATTATAAACGACTTGCCAAACTTCATTGGTAGATGGAATTTCCACACCAGGAGTTCCCCCATGCCTATGAAATCATTGGTCTAAACAAAAAAAAAAGTTTTCAACAAAATAATACTTTATAATGATGTTTGCATGTAGGGCCAATTTAATAAGTATTTGCTAGTTGGACCAATGAAAGAACAAATACCAGAATTTATATATCTAAATGAGTAGGATCCTCCAAAATAAAGATATATTGTAACCATTCTACTATAATACCAAAATTCTATTCCTTTGATATTCTTTAAAATATAGCTTTTTAAAATGTGTCAACTTTTAATGAAGTTAATGAAAATATCAAGATTTTCTAAATGTACTTTTGTATATTAATGTGTTGTGACAATGTACAAGTTGTACCATGGTTGAACAGGTTGCGGTGGTAGTTGTGCTTCATAATTGAAGAGAAGACCAAAATGTGGTTAACTGTGGCTGACCAGACCAATTCAACCTCAGAGGTTCTATCCCAGGTTGAGTACAATTAACTTCTTTCAATATTTAAGCTGGAGATGTCCATATGTGCTTTTAAAATTTCTTTTGATCTACTGCAATTTTGAATTAATTATAGAGCATAGAACCTTTTTTGATGCAGGCATGCCATGTTGACTGATACTATAGCAGCATCTCCCATGTCCCACAAATAAGTCTCAAGTTCTTCAGAGAGACCTTTAGAGTGTTCTTCTATCACTTTGAATACTGTGTGAGCACCTGCCTTGTGTGAGTCCATCATAAATTAATCTTGTAGGCAATGTGTGTTTGGCATTACAACATGATCAATCCATCAGAATTATTCTCTCTGAAGTAGAATCTAAATGCTTGGCAGTTTAGCTTGAGAAAGGACCTTGGTGTCTTATTTTGTCATTTAAGAATCTTTCTAAAAGAGTTCAAATAGAAGTGATTCAATTTTCTGGCATGATACTGGTATATGTCCAAGTTTCATGGGCATACAATGAGGTCAGCACAATGGCTCTGGATCCAGTTTGGTAGGTGGCCTAATACCTCATATCTCCCAAACAATCCATCAGCATCTCTCAAAGACTGAGCTAGGTCAGGCAGTGGATGCAACAACCTTATCATCTATGTATACATCTCTGTAAAATATACTGCCAAGGTAAGTACTTACCCATAGCATTCAAAAATCTTCCATTTGCTGTAACCAATGGACCCAGAATGAATGATACAATACTGGCTAGTGGAGAACTTCTATTTTCTTGGTAGGTTGTCAGGTCAAATTAGCACAAGGGCCAGAGAATCAATTCATCTTCTGTTGAATATTACTCTCAGAGTACACTAAGTGCACAATCAACTGCAAGCAAAAAGTCTCACACCAACTCTCCTCTATTTTAGTCTTGGCTTATAATCTTTTTAAGTTAAATAATTTACCAACTTAGTTAAGTTTGATGCCATTCTTCTCCTCATTGAAGGTATCTATAAATATCCTGAAAATATGTTAAGAAGCATGGAAGCAAGAACACTACTCTGCTTCACTCCAATGATGACAGGGAAAGCATGAAAGCATCTCCCTTATTCAGAACTCATGCAAGTATGACATTATGGGACTGGTATATAATACTAATGGATTTCTTTGGGAAAGCAAATTTTGCCCTGATCTTCTGTGAGCCTTCATGACTGACAGTATCAGTGGCCTTGGTCAAATCAATGAACATATACAAACCTATTCTGCTCCTAACATTTCTCCTGGAGTTATCAGGCCACAAACAGCATATTGACTATTCCTTAGCCCTTTGTGAAACCACACTGGCGCTAGGTGAAGGATCATCTAATAAGGAGGACTCTGATAAGAATTTTGCCAGCCACAGTTAAAGGAGATATCTTTCCAGTGATTGTCACAAGACAACCTATTTCCTTTTCCTGTATAGAGATGGGCAATGAGGGCATCCTTGTTCTCATGAGAAAATGACTTCCTCTTGTCATATAAACCAGAAGTTTTCAGTGAGATTTATATGAGTAGTGGACCACCTACTTTGTAAATCTCTGCTAAAATGGAATCAGTTCAGCATTCAACCTGTTTCTCAAAAATGATGTTTTATCACCATTCAGTGTGGTTCCATCAACTTTGAATATCAGGGATACATCAAAGGTCTCTGGCCTATTGGCCTTCAGAGGATCATGGAAGTGCACTGAGTTATAACTATAAACCTACAACTGAATTTCATCTGCCTTCCTATTGAGCCAAGAGTCTCACATCTTATTGCACTTTATTTTTGATGGATTTAAATACTGTCTTCTTAGAAACAGATGGACTATCCTGTTAGCAAAACCCTGTGGATTTCTCATTTTCCCCCATCCTTTTCCTCAAATAAATCCTGATGTTTACAAATGTTCTGGCACAGATGAATAAATGGGGTGCTGCTCCACTATTGGCAATTGTGTGATGGCTCAGCTTTCCCTCCAAATCAGAAACAAACTGTTCCAGCAAGCAGTGCTCTAAACTACTGACATTCTTATAGTCATCTTGCCTTATGGCTGGCACTTTTGATGTATGAATGTTTTACTTGGAGAGAATAAGTCTATGATCAGTCCAGCACTTTGCGCCACTCTGACATCTTATCTCTTCTCCTTTTTAAAGAAATAGTCTATTTAATGCCAATGTTTGCTACTAGGGTATATCCATGAAGATTTAGAGCATTTACATAGTTGAAAGACACTGTTTGGGATGAAGAGATGCACAACTCTTCAGCAGTAAGTGATCAATTCTGTTACTGTTTCTAACTCCATTCTTCCCCTGCCAAGTCTGATAGCCTATGTGTACTCTGATATTAAAATCACCCAAAATTATAAGCTTTTGCTCTTTCTGCACATTGATGATGAGGGACTCCATGTCTTCCTAAAATTTTTCTTAGACCTCATCAAGGTTCACCATGGTGGAAGCATGTGAACTGATGATGTTGGTTTGGTACTTTCATCCAAATGACAATTGTGTTGTCCTGAGCCTGTCATTCATTACTTTTGTGAGGCATACAAAAATGCTGATTAGATTAGATTGCTAAATCTATGCCAGTTTCATTGCAGCCACTCCAGAAAAAAATATGTATACAACTCCCACTTCCGTAAGCTAGCTTGAATTTGACAGCCTTATTTCACTTAGGGCTTCTATTTGGATGTGATATCTGCGGATTTCTCTCAAAAAAGCTGTCTTATAGGGCTACTGGATTCCATGTTGTTCAGAAGCATTCATAAATTCAATGGTGAGGTAAATTGTCTTTGCAAAAGTATATATATATATATATATATATATTTAGTATCAATCACAGAGTAGGATCCCTGCCTAAGGGATCTGCTGAATCCCACTACTGCTTCAATAAAGTAAGAAGGCAGCCCTATGTCCTAGGCCACCTGTGTGTAGGGTTGTCACTATAGCTCCCACTGTATCTTCATCTGCTGCTTATTCTCTTGCCACAAGACTTTGAGATAGCAGTAAAATAATAATGAAAAATGTAAAATGGTAAGGGTGATCTCTCTTGACTTGTGTATAAATTGGGGATGCAGAGTTGCATAAAGTCATTGGCCTCACTCTCTCTTTCCGAGTCTTCCAAGTTTAGTGTCAAGTCAAAAGACAAATTTAGTGATGGTTTGGGATACTATGGATGACCTTGGTGTCTGATTTCTAACCAAGCTCTAAGTGTTCCATAGCATCTCCCACCTTGTTCTCAAACTGCCCATTCCACAGGATAAAGTCTTCTTCATATATTTGGAGTTAGATATCCCCCTGAATCACTGACAGGTTTAAGACCTGTCAGTTACCCTCAACCTGGTTTAGTCCATCTACCAAGAAGGTGTTACCAGGGTATGGCCACTGAACATGCTGCAGCTTCTTAGAGTCACAAGTGAGAGTTGGGAGACATGTTGAAACCATAGATGGAAAATTGCCCTGAAAAAAGAGGTTGGAAGAGGTCCTAGTCTTCCCTGAATATTCTATGTCTTCTTACTGGACAGGATATCAGGCAAATAAGAAGGTTATATTGGACTTCAGGGCAACTAGGTGGCACAGTAAATATTTAATGTGGGGCCTAGATTAAGGAAGATTCTTCTTATTGAATTAAAATTTGGCCTATAGCCCTTACTAGCTATGTGATTCTAGGCAAGTCACTTAACTGTGTTTAGCTCAGGTTCTTCATATATAAAATAATCTGGAAAAAGAAATGGCAAACCACTCTAATATCTTTGACAAGAAAAACCTCAGTGGCGTCACAAAGAATAGGTCACAACTAAAGAACAACAATAAATATTGCATTTAATCTACAACCTAGACAAAACTAAATATTGTTGCTGTCTGAAGATTTATCTATGTTCTAACCATTCAGTAAATTGATTTTATTACTGTGTAATGTCAAAAAAACACACTGGATAAATTTCACCTAATCACACTACTGAAGACATTATATCATCAAACAAGTCCTGACAGGTATGTAAAACTAACTGCCACAACAATGAATATAGCATGGCAGGTGGGTTATTAAACACTCATTTTGAAATTTTTGACTTGATATACATATGTTGCAATTGAATTAACCCAGTTATTTATTTTCCTCAAAATATAAATTCATTTGTGATAATCTAATAATGAAATACAAAAATATGTAGCTAACTTTCCCTTATCTCTACCAATGGAAAGGAGTAGTGGCGTGGACAATTCCAAATAGCAAAGACTGCAAAAATAATTCATATATACCTTTAGAATTTATTTTCATGTTGACATTAAAATATAAGTATTTTAAATATTCTCACAACTTACTTTTTAAAATACTGAAGTTATACTTGACTTGAAGACTTGACTCAGAAGAAGTTTGAAATCTTTCCAGCTTCTATCTTTTGGTTCCCATTTCAAATCTTCTCTTCTCTATTCTAACCTTTTTAGATTATCAGACTGAATCTTAGGTATAACTTTCCCTGTTCTCATAATTTACCTGGTTAGTAATAAGTAATTAAGTATTTGGATATTTTAAAAAGATATTTAATTTCTCAGCTAGGTCTGTGGTAGAAAAGAGTTCAATGACAAAACTGGCACTATTAATTACAAATCTTTCTTACAAACTTACCAAACAATAGAAGAATTGAGAGAATAAACAAAGGATCAAAAGTTGAATTATAAAGAATTGAGAACAAAGAATAAATTTAATAATCTGATGTCTATATCTGTGGATTATACTTTATCTCAAGCCAAGCCTAATATTATCAGATTTTCTCTTTTTCCTTTCTGCAGATAAAAACTAAACATTACATAAACAAGGAACTACTTACAAGATCAAAAGTGAAATGAATTGTAATTTGACAGAAAGCATACATTTTCTGAGAATAAATAACAATAGAAAAATACCATTTTAACAAAATTTATAGAACCTAATTAGTGGTCCACTTATTTTATTCAACATTTAATTAAACAAAATTCAGCTACAACAAGACAACTTGAAAAACCTTTTATAAAAGTTACTTATAAAATGATATAGCATATTTGGTTTAAAATTAAAATTAGGTTATTTAAAATTAGCCTATCCTCCTAAGCATTGCAAAGACAAAAGAATATTTGTGATAATGCAAATTAATAGAATTATTACAAAAGTGCTATAAAATACCTGGCATTGCTTCCTGTTAATGGGTGGTAAAATGTCTGATCGTGGGAAAGAACGCTTGCTTGTGCAAGCAAGCCAGGTGGAAAGGTCTTCATAATCTGTCTGCTGAATTTGATGTGCTGCAGATGGCATTTGAAAAGCCCTCACTTTCCTTATTTCAAACTCCATTGGATCTGGATCTCTAAATGGTGAGTTGTATATACCTGGAATCTAAGATAGAAAACATTATTTTGATTTAAATATATGCTTTATCTATACTTTTAACAAATTTTAAAATATATGTTTAAAATTTAAAGCTACTTCATTTACCACTTATAGCTTTTATATATAAATTGTTACACCGTACAACTAGTAATGTGCTGGTAAATGTTTAATTGACTTTCTGAAAGGAAAAAAAAATGTACACAAGACACACTTTTTACCTTATCTCACATTATTGACACTTTTCCATTACTTTTTTTTTTCTGAAATCTTTATCTTCCATCTTGGAGTCAATACTGTGTATTGGCTCCAAGGCAGAAGAGTGGTAAGGGCTAGGCAATGGGGGTTAAGTGACTTGCCCAGGGTCACACAGCTGGGAAGTGTCTGAGGCCAAATTTGAACCTAGGACCTCCCATCTCTAGGCCTGGCTCTCAATCGATTCACTGAGCTACCCAGATGTCCCCTCCATTACTTTTTAAAGTCTATACAATCCAAATAATAAATCAAGACCTAATTTGTAGCATTTCTCAATTTCTGATGTGTAAATGCTAACAGAAAATTTAGCAATAGACCTTCACAAGTCAAGATTCCCTAGCACCAACACAATCCTGTTTGTAATTCTTCTCTTCATTTCTGCCTTCCTTGATTTCATATAAACTTCTTAGAGTAGAAATTGTTTCATATTTTTGCTGATTTCTCCATTCTTGATATGATGTTTTGTATATAGCAGCTACTCAACATATGCATATTTGTTGATTGAGTATGAATATTTACAAATTATTGACTGGAAATGATTCTCAACTGATTATTAATCAGTCCCAATAACATATTGATAATGGCATGATAAAGTCATAATAATCAAATCATATGGTACTAGTCAGGCATAAAGTTTATTATTATGTATAGGTTCTAGGGATGAACATAATGTTGAGCAAATAGTAGTCAATGAACACTTATTAATTAACTGTTCATTACATACAATTATGACTGCTATTTTAAATAATTTGAAAATAGTACTTATCTCTAATCCTCTGCAATCTGGCTTCCAAACTCATCAATAAGTTGAAATTACTTTCTCTAAAGTTACCAATGATTTCTTAATTGCCAAATCTAATGGCCTTTTCTAAATTGTGAAGGGTCAAATTTTGGGGGTAGGAGTTTGAACAAAGTAAGGAGAGCAGTTTCTTAAACATAAAATTGTTTATTATTAGGAAAGTACGGATAAGAAATAGAAAGGAGGAAAGTGAGCATAATCTTATAATAGTTTATTATTCTACCTAAGATCCCTATCCCAACTAAAATTTTCTAAAAAACCCTAAATCTATCTGCCTTCAAGGGCAGTGTCTTCTGCCAGGGTTAGGCCTAGGCCTAGACTTCTCTACACTGACTATCTAATAATTTATTCACTATCTAACTAATCTATCTACCCAAGGTAATCAATAATCAATAAGGCTGATAAGGACTTAAATCTGTTTTTCTGTCTCTAACTGTCAGAAAACTCACAGTCCTAGAGAGAAAGAGCCACACACTCCTCTCCCCAGGAGACTTGGAGACAAAAAAAAAAAAAGCCCCTTTCCAACCACCTGAAACTTACTAACCAACTTCTAAAGCTACACCCTTCTTACTGTCAGGAACTGACAGCCTGCACAGTAGTGGGCTCTTACTCAGAAATCTTTTTGCTCCCTTGCCTCTTAAAAAAAGAAGCAGAAAAACTAAGAAAAACTCTTTAAACACAATATTCAAATTTTTATCTCTATGCAACTTTTGACACCACTGATCTTCTCCTGTATATTCTCTTTTACTTAGAATTTCATACTTTCCTGATATCCCCCAAACAGAGTTTTGCTGGTAAATGTAACAATTGGATCTCTAAAAAAAACTATATCCATTATACATTTTTATCTTTAATTTACATTATTGACACTTTTAAAAATCTAGACAATCAACAAAAAAATCAAGTGTTAATTTTTAGTGTTTGTTGATTTTTGATGTATAAATGCTTAAACTGAAAATTAAACAATAGGATTTCCAAGCCACTTTGAGCTAGCTCCAATACACTTCTGTCCCAGATTTCTGTGCTTGTCTTTCTCCCTTAACCTTCTATATTCATATTTGATTACCTCTTTAGTCCCAAAGAATTCAATTATCATTTCTGGCTCATATGACCAACCGTCTATTAGGCATTTCAAACTGGATCTCCAAAGGCATCTCTAACTAAAAAAAATGTTCAAAGCAGAATGCATTATCTTCCTTCCTCAAAATACCCTTCTCTTCCCAACATTGCTATTTCTATTGAGAGCTCCATCATTTTTCCAGGAATGAAACCTCAACTTTTCACTTGCATGGACCCCATGTATTTAGTCTGTTGCCAAGTAATTGATTTTTTCTATCTTCATTATGTTTGTTTCACTTTGATTTGTTTTGTTTTTTAAGATTTTCCCAATCCTAGTCCTAACTGGTCTGGGAGCTTTGTCTATTCATCTCAAGATTCTCCCCATCCCAGTCTATCTTCTATTCAATTGCCAAAAATATTTTCCTGATGCTCAGATCTGACCACATCAGAATTGTACTCATAAAATTCTAGAGGTTCTCTATGAGCTCCAAGATCAAATATCAAATCCTCTGATTGACTTTTGAAGTCCTTCACAAACTTCCAACTCATTTGAGCAACAAAATAGTGATCCAGATATTTTCTCTAATCCTCATAACATTTCAAAGCACTTAAAAAAGAGGTTGTGTATCAAAGATAAAGCAACTGGCTGCTTCCATGGTCTAGAACACCTGAAATCCAAAAGAAGGTAAAGAAAACACCAAAACCAAGGGGCTTACTTTCATTGACTTTGAACTCACTTAGCATCATTCCCCATCTCCCATGCTACCAGCAGAGGGGTTGCACTAGTAGACCCAAAGTCAGAACATAGGCTAAGATCAAAATCTTTCTTTGCATCCCACTCTTCATAATATTCCCCACAACTCCAGACTATAAAAGTTTGCTAGGGCCTGGACAGCCAGCTAGACCACAGATACTGAGGAGCAAAAGATTTCTAGGGGTTATAACCCAGTAGCACCACCACTGAAGAGCTTTGAACTGCCAATGCCAATAAACTCTGAACTCCTAGTTCTTGTTTACAGAACTAAGGAATAAAGTAGTAGGCCAGGTCATCAGGATATCCCTGCATGTGGTGAGCTATGCAGTATTCCACCAAGTGTGAGGGAAAGAGCATAACAAACCTGAGTCATTTCTGAGCACCGAAAAGTCAGTTGGGGCAGAAATCTTGAAGTAGCCCCAAAAAGACCAAAGATGGAAAAATTACCCCTGTCCACATTTTTAGGGGACAGACCTGGTTTTTCTTTCCCTCCAGAAGGACATGATGTTTGGAGCAGATAACAAAATGCTTTCTGCTCAGTATGGGTGGCAAGAGACAAAAGAGGAATTTTAGGAATATCAAAGGGCCAGTGAACTAACATTTGACTAAGTGAAGATAAACATTCCTTGGTTAACAGCCCCATTGTAAATCTAAGAATTGTCCCCCTCCCCCATCTTGGACCCCACATTCCTGTGTTAAGGTTTGTTTCTTAGATAAGAACTCTGCAATGTATATAATCTGATCTTTAATGTCAAACCAATGCAGTTTTCTACTAGGGAATTCTGCCCCAGCTGGTAGTTTCTTTATTTCTCTCTTTTATTAATAAATTATGGTTCCAATAATCAATATTCTAGGTGTTTGAACTCATTTGTGAAGTGTCCCCCTTCAATCTGAGATCATGGGTCATTTTATTTGCCCATTGTAGGAGGAGTTTTAGAATTTGCAATTCAACCCCAAAGGAAATCACAGTCAGAAGAGAGTCAGGAAGTGAGTGATAGGGAAAATAAAAGGAAAGGAGACTGAAAATAGTAAAGATTTCAGGAAGAAGAAATTTCAAAGACCTTAAATATAAATAGATAAACTAATGGGAAAAAAGTAACCAGGAAAGAAGACCTCTAGATCTAGCAAATGATTTCAGGTGCTCATAAAGAAAACTGCCCAGAATTTCTAAAAATAGAAAATAAAATTCCAAAAGAAAGAATTCACATATCTCATTTAAAAATTCAAGTACAAACTCCAAGACAGATAATGGTTAAATTTAACAATTCAATTCAGGAATATGTTCTGCAGGCCATTAAAAGAAAATTGTTAAATACAAAGGAAAGGATATTGGAATAATGCAATATTATCCTTTGTCTACTTGGAAAAGGAAGAGGGAATAGAATAATATGTTTCAAGGATCAGTGGAGCTCAGGATGCAGCCCAATATGATCTATACAGAAAATCTGAATTTAATCATAGAGGAAAGAAGATAAATATTAAATATAACTGAAAAGTTTAAAAACATTTTAGAAAGAAAATCACAACTGCAGAAATAGTTTGCTTCTCAAATATCCCAAACAACAAAAGTACAGGAAAAGTCAATCATTGCAGACAGCAATGACAGCAGTGACAACAGAAAGACCAGTAAGAGACTTCTTACTAAAGGAGCACAAAGAAACAGGTGAATGTAAAAATCTGGCAAAGGTGTCAATGAAAAAGTATACAAACAGAATTAGGGCTAGAACCTGGTGATACTCTACAGGTGAATGTCTCTTTTGTAGGACTACATTACTTGAAAGACTACATGAGAGGGGGAGGAAAAGGAGAATAGAGTAATAAATGATATGCCAGGGTCAAATCAAAAGCTAGAAATGAGGGTAAGGTGACCTCTGTGGTCTCAGAAAGAGTAGAGAGTAGATAAGGAGGGTGGGGGGAAATACTAAAAATAGGAGGAAAGACCTTATTTTGGAGTTGGAGGAAGGTTTTACTAATGAATACTTGTTTGGATAAAAGAAAATAAGAACCTTACACTGGATGAAGCCTGGAGTAAGATTTAGTGCCTGAAAAATCTACTTGTGTTAGAAATATGGGAATTGTAACCCTTGGGATTAATTAGCACCTGGAGGACTGGGAGATCATGAACACAAGGAGATTTCCAGACAAATGTAGATAGGGAAAGGTAATCAAGAAAGGCCATAGACAAGTTGGGTTGTGGAGAAGGGCCCTCACCAATGGGGAAGTGTTCTCTCTGTCACCTGCAATAATTGGCATTGTTCTAAGATTAATGAAAAAGGAGAATTCATGGGGTAAGCCCTGCAGGGCAATTGAAGAAATTAACTAGTGGGCAGAGTCTAGAAAGAATACCTGGCAAGCTTTGATTTTATAAAGAATAAAGAAGAGAGAGAAAACAGATGATTATAGAAGTAATAAATCAGAGAATGAGAGTCTAGAGTAAATAGAAAGAGAATATGGATAATAAAGAGAGTGAAAATTACTTTTTGGAAATGGGTGAAAAAAGAAGTAAAAGAAGGAAAGAGAATAAAGGAAAGTACAAATGACTTCACTTACTGAGAAGGAAAAAAAGAGGGATAAAATCAGGAGAATAAAAAATAGTTTAAAGGGAAAAAAAGAGTAACAGGTGAGAAAGTGAGTTCAGAAGGAGGGGAAGAGTCGCTGGAAACAGAGCTTTACTTTTATAAAAGTAAAATAATTGAAGTAATATAATACTGAACCTACAGCAGAAGAGGAGGGAAATTATAACAAAAAAAAACTTTAGAGACAGAAGAATATGCAAATTCATAGTTGTAAATGTGAATAGACAGAATAATCCAATAAAACAAAAAAAAATGACAGATTAGGTAAGAGAACAAAACCCTACAATTTGCTGCTTACAAGAAACACAAAAAACACAAGAAACTAAAACATGTGCAAAATAAAACTGAAAGAATGTAGAAAACTTTTTAATATGCGTCAAGTGAGTCCCAAAACTCGAGTTGCTATCTTGCTCTCAGACAAAACAAAAACATAAAAAAAAAGGTCAAGGAAAGAAATTATATTTTGCTGAAAAGAAACACAGACCCCAAACCAATATCAATAATAAATTATATACTCCAAATACCACACCATACAAATTCATAAAGAAAACACTATCTGAGATTTAAGAAAGCAATGACACAAGAGTAACAGGAGATTTCAATATTCTTCCATCAGTTTTGGATAAGTCTAACAGAAATATAAATAAAAAGTAAAGCACATACATAATTGAAAAAATTTCTAGAAACTAGAGTAAAAATTTTATGGCATCTTCACAATTGAACAGCTATAGAGTATATGTAGCACCCCATGGAACTTTTATGAAAAATGACATGTACTAGAACAAGGAAATGTAACATATGTGCAAAGGTTGAAAGAAACAATGCACCCTTTATCGACCATGGTATAAGAAGAGAAATAGGTTCAGGAACTACAAATGAAAGTTACCAAAATGAAGACTTAACAATGAAATATTAAATAACAAGTGGGCCAAAATGCAAATCATAAATAACTTGATTACTATGTAATAGAAAATGATGAAATAACAGGCCAAAATTTCTGGGATGCAGCTAAAGTAGTCCTCAAGGGGAAAATCATATACTTATAATGACACTTCAACAATACAGACAGAGAAGATTAATACAACATGCATTTAAAAATTAGAAAATCAACAAATGAACATACCTAAAGTAAGCCAAAAAGGAGGATATTTTCAAATTAGAGAGGAAATAGAAAAATCAGAAACAAAAATACATAAAAATGATAAAATAAAAGCTTATTTTTAAATGACTAATTAAATTGATAAATCGATAGATTATATGATTTAAAAAAGAACAGGAAAATCAGAGCAATAAAATAGCAAATGAAAAAGATGAAATCAAAGAAAAACAGAAGAGAAAGAATAATCACAATATATTATGCACTGTAAAAATCAAACCAAAAACATTAAAGAAATAAAGAAATACTTTCAAAAATTTAAGATTTCCCAAACTATCAGTACACCATATAGAGGTCTTAAATAACCCATTCTCAGAAAAAGAAATAAATCTACCTGTAAAGGAACTTCCAAAGGTAATTAAATTAAAAATCAAGTAATCAGTAATCTATTTTATTCTTTAAAATTGCCCCTGCCTCATTTGGCTAAGAACACATCTCTTGCTCATAATTATAAGATATATACAATCTATTTCTTTTCAAATTTTTAATAGTATGACCTTTAAAATTAAGGTCATATATTCATTTAAAATAAATTATGGATTGTGGTGTAAAGTATTAGTCTGTCTCGTTTTTGCCAGATTTCTTTCTAGTTTCCCAGCAATTTGTATCAAACAGAAGGTTTTTTCCCTAAGAAATGTAATGCTTTCCATTTTGTTAAAGACAAGACTGTTGAAATTCTTCACCCTTCTCTAGTCTTGTCCACTGATCTGTCTCTCTGTTATTTAACCTTTTCCAGATAGTTTTAATGACTACTGTTTTAAAATATAGATTGGAATTTGGAAGGGCTATTTGCTCTTCTTTCAACCTTAATACTTTTAATTATTTCCTTTGATATTCTAGATCTTTTGGTTTTCTAAATGAATTTCATTATGATTTCATTGAGTTCTGTAAAGTATCTCCTTGGAAATTTGATTGGTACAACATTAAAAGTATAAATTATTAAGTATCACCTTATGTCATATACACATGTATATTCTCCGTGTATATAACATATATTATGTGTGAATATATATAATTGATAGCATATAGATAAATGGTCAAAATATATGAACATACACAAAAGAAGAACTGCAAACTTGTCACAAGAACATTAAAAATGCTCCAAATCAATAATAATAATACGAGAAATACAAATCAAAACAACTGTGAGATTTTATATAACATTTTCCAAATTGGCAAAAATGACCCTAAAATGGAAAAAGTCAATGTTGGAAGAGTTGCACTAAGATAGGCACACTATCCCAAAGAGATCAGAGAAAAGGCAAAGGATCTATCTTAAAAAATGTTTATAGCTGCTTTTTGTTGTGTCAAAGAACTGGAAACTGAGATGTCTATCAGTTAGGAAATGGCTATTCAAGTTATATGATTATGATGGAATACTATTGTGCTATAAGAAGTGATGAGCAGAATGGTTTCAGAAAAACCTGGAAAGCCTTACATAAACTAAGGAAACGTTGAATGAACAGAACCAGGAGAACATTGTACACAGAAACAGCAATATTGAAATAATGCTCAATGTGACTTAGCTACTCTGATCAAGACAATGATCCAAGATAATTCCGATGAACTCATGATGAAAAAATGCTATTCACCTCCAGAGAGAAAAATGATGCAATCTTAGTGTAGTAAAAAGCATATTCTTCCACTTTACTTTTCTTGTTTTCCTCCTCGGAGCATAGATAATGAATAAATGTTTTACATGACTTCATATGCATAATGGGAATTGTATTTCTTGCCTTCTCAATATGTGAAGGAAGTGTTGAAGGAGGACAATTTAGTACTTAAAGTAAAAATTAAAAAGTAAATTATGTATATTATGAAGAGAGAATATAGGGAAGCATAAAAAGATCTATATCAACTGATACAGAGTGAAGTAGAGCCAAGAAAACAATATATACAGTAAATACAGCTATGCATCTGGAAAGAATAATGACATGTCAAAAAATCAAAATACAACATAATTATAAAGATCAAATGAGACTTGGCTGAAAAAACGTGACTAAGACATTCCAACCCATGCCTTCATAGAAGTAGGAGGTCCAATGATGTTATATGTTGCAGATGTTTTTGGACTTTTTCAATGTATTGATTGATTTACTGACTTTTTCCTCTTTAAAAGCTTCTCTTCATCATATGGGATATCCTCTCGGGGAGAAAAAGGGAGAGGGATGCATGGGATATATGATTATATAAGAAATAGAGAATATTATCAAAATTTTATTAAGATAAATAATTTTTTTTGCAATTTTGCTTTCTACATTTCTAGGCTTTTTATGCTTTATTTTTTTATTTATTTTTACTGCCCTTTAGCAATACTTGGCTTTTTGGTGTCCCTGGCACATAGAGTTGCATCTCCAGACTACATGATTTTCAAATGCCTCTCCTTCAGGCCTGAAATGCTCTTCTCCTTCTTACCCCTGTTTCTTGCCTTTCCTGTCTTCTTTCAACACTCAGCTCAATCCATATCTTGCTGTAGTCTTTTCCTGATCATCACCATTACATGACTGAGTCCCAGTGCTTTTCCTCTGAGTTTTATCTCCATTTATACTGTATATATCTCGTACTTCTCCTAAATCTTCTTTTCATCTCCATTAGCAGGGAGTGCTTTTTCTCTTTTTTAAATATCCCCAGTGCTTTGAAGAGTGACTGGAACATAAAATGTGTGTATTAAAATCAATGCTAGTTGACTACACGAAGTACAAATGACATTAGTTAAGTGTTTATGTCCAATTTCTGAAGATGCATTTTATCTTTTAGGATATCTGGACTATAAAATTCTACAGGCACACAGGTATATCTGACAAATGCACAATAGAAAGAGTACAAGAGTATGATAAGGAATTTTCACTTCTGGGAGCTAAGATGGCAGAGTGAGTAATGTTCTGGATTTGCCAATCCTTCTCCAGATGACCACAAAAGCTCCCCCAAAATATGTCAAAATGAATCCTGAAGCAGCAGAACCAACAGAAGAAAGAGTGAAGAAGTGCTCTGGCACAGAACAGTGTGGAGGGGCAACAAAGAAACCTGGAGCATGAGCAGAAAAAACAGGTATATTGGGCCATGGTTCATTCTAGTGTGAAACAGCCCAAATGAGTTCAGTTCAGCCTCAGCATGGCAAGAGTGGAAACCAGTGAGATATATAGTGCAGGCAACAGGATTTGGAACAATTTTCTATTCTTTAAAATGGAGTAGGACTAACTGACCTCTATCTAAAATCTCGTCCAGCTCTACCTTTCAATGATACTTTGAAGTATGTACCTAAAAAATGTTAGAAAATGTCCATTGACAGCCTGGCATGCCTTTTATTTTCTATGTAACAATCTAGACTATCACTAAAAGTTATCTCTTCAATCTGCTTCCAGAAATTGTTATAGAATGTCTTTTTTATGCCACCAGTACACCCATGAACACTTAATTGTTTTTGTCATCTTAAGCTCAGGAGAAAAGAAGTATTAAGAATTTCCTAATTAAAGTGAATGCATTGTAAAAATCATGTAAACCTTTAAATTGGAGGGTTCAAAATGGTCATGGGCATTAACTTTTCATGAATACTGAGAGAAACAAAACCTTCAGAAATTTCCATTTGTTCATTAGAACTGAATTCTAAATTAGATTTCTACTTTGAAAAAGAAACAAATATTTTCTGTAAAATATTTAAGATTCATTTCACAATGTTCATTACTCTCAAAATAATCTTTTTTTCAAATCACTTTCTTAATAATTTCAATTGACTTCCAAACATTTTATCATCTCCTAGGGTGATATTACCATAGGGACAAAGCAATCATCTCCAACCTCTACTTGTTTTCCCATATGCGAGTGAATTAAATGTCCTAAACAAGTAATGAAATTTACATCTTTAAAATGTAATCATTCTAAGGAGTTAATTTTGCCAAAATATACTATCCAAAAATATTAAAAATCAGGAATAGCATCAGTTTATATTTTTCAACTTCTTCACATTTAATTCTAAGTATATATTAATTATTTTTAGATGTCATTGGGAATAAAATGACTCAAAACTAATAGTAAAAATAAAAAAAATAGGGAGATAAAGGATGAATCCATCTCACTAGGGATAGCTTGTAAAATGGGGATAATAATAATTATATTATTACCTCACAGATTATTGTGAGTAGTGTATATTTTAAACCTTAACAGTGATAAAGAAATGCAAGCAATTTGCTGAATGCTGTTAGTTGATTTTGTACACTAGCTACAAACTATACTAATCATAGATTACATTATTGGTCTACCTACAATTTAAGCTGATTAGGACTTACCTTTAAAAAATATCTACCTTCCTGAATACATTTAATAATGAATAGCAATGAGCAATTCTAATGTTCAGTCTTAGCCTTGGAGAAGTGATAAGGAAATGTGCTTTCCTTCTTTCATCAGAGAGGAGAACTGTGGCTGTGGAATGTCGCACATGACACATACTGATGATTTGCTAGTTGTTTTTGCTTAAATTCTTTTTCTTAGTTATAATGGAAAGTTTCTGAGGAGGTAAAAGGAGGTGAGGAGGGTGGAAATCCAGAAATATTCATGATATACAAGGATATTTTAGATAAATTAAAAGATTTTTATTATCTATGATATTATGATTAGACATTTCAGATAAACCATTTTTATATTTACATGTACACACAACTGCTATACAAGAAATGCATATAGACCTGTGACCTCAATGGATTTTTCTTACTGTTTTTAGTTTGGATATGGTCTCTAGTTCTAAAATCTGTTAGAATGGGAAATTTGAGTGTGTGTGAGAGAGAAAGCAAATATAGAACATATGATTTTATTGAACTTTTACTGTATCAAAAATGTCCAGAGTTTTTTGAATAATTTATTTTATCAATTACCAAATTAGGTAAAAAAAAGTCTAGTCATCAAACCCTTTAGGCATAGCTCCCATTGTTATCTTTTTGTAATCATAGATCCTCCATTTTACTAACAAGTCTACAGACCTTTTAATAGTAAAAAATAAGTTCAAATTAATAATTGACTCAGTTTCCACATTCCATAATGTGCTCCACATTTTATAAATAGTAGCCTCTTGTTGTTTTGAAATATTACTATGGGTCACACAGGTGGTAGCTTTAAACCTTTGGGAATCTGACAGATTTTTCAGTTTTCACATTTTTCACAACTTAGAAGGGTTATTGCCGTGGTGGCTTTCTGGGGACTTCATTTTTAGCAATAATTTTCTAGAATGACCAGCACTTTGGGGAAATCTGTGCTAACTGTAAAAAAAAAAAACACCTACAACTAAGTTATTTGCAGTACTGTCATGCTAACTTCGAACTCAATAAGACCAAAGAAATCTCAGGAGAGACTCCTGCTAATAGCTTCTTACTGACCTTCTTGCATCAGACCCTGCTGCTGACTGCTGCTCCAGTGGTGAATATGGCAAATGAGGTGTGAAAATACTGACTTTTTTAAAGATTATGATTCTGACATCCAAAGGAGGAGGGAAACAGAAATGAATTATACTATAAATGTATATATTTGTGTGTATATAAATATACAAACGTGCATACATTTATTCATTTCTTGAATGTACCTGATGCAGAATCTCTTTCAAGAGAAACCAGATATACCATTTGTTACCCAATCATAACTACCATTATATTAATATTTTGATTTATTCTATACATTTCTTGAACTATGTTTTGGGGGTTTTTCTCTTATAATTGAAGGGAGAACAAAAAAGAATAATAAAACACAAGGTTAATCCAAAAAGAAATTAAGTAACTTGATATTATTAAATATGTTTTGTTTTATGTGACTCTTCTTGTTATCTTATGTTCTTTTCCTGCTTATACCCTTTGGTTTGCTTGGGGATATAGGCAGAGTGTCACTTTTTCCCTCTCCATTATTGAAGGTCATGTTGAAAAAATTTCTATAACTATTATGCAGTTTCAAACTGCAGTCTAGGCACCCATGATTCCCAAGCATGGTCAATGGTATCTCATCATTTTATATATTCTTTGTTCCATGAAAGCAGTACTGTACACATACATTATGAAGGAAATTTTGGAAAATAAATTACTGTTGCATGAGTTAAGCTATTAACTGGTTAACAGAAGATGAAGTTAATATTTGATTCCTTTCATTTTTTTATTTCATTAGAAACTGGGTGATTCCTTCCTACTTCAAAAATGATTAACACTTAAAACCTAAAGTTTCTAAAAGGAAACTTTCTTTAAAAATATTTGAATTCTAAGTTCAAGAGAAATTAGTTTAGAAATAAAGAAAAAACTAATGAAGCTGAGAAGAGAAGTAAAAAATATTTAATAACTAGAAAAGTAAAAGGCATGATAGAGAGCTGTGAATGAAATACTTTCTAAAGAAGGGACTGCTGAATCAACACTGACCAGTGCACTTCATCATAATTATCAGGATATACTAGTGCCAAGGGATTTATAAAAATCCCACTCAGCAAATAATTGCCCTGCTGTTAGGAGATAGTCAGAGTGTTAACATACTGTCACAGTCCAGCGTTTAGTAAGATATTCAACATTCAATTACTCTTGCTGAAAACTAAAAGGAAACACAATCATTTCTCAGCTGTAGCTGTTTTGCTTCCACATGAATTCTGGAGAATAGTCTTGTTAACCCTCATGTTTTGTTTCTCTGAAAGGAACAAGATTATCTTGGTAATATTAGACATTTATAAAGAAAACATTTATTGTAATAGATTTTATCTGTACAAAACAGATCTCAATTTTTTTTGTTTTTATTTGTCCATGTAAGTAAACACAATAATGAAATTAATATTTAGGGACAAATAATGAACAAATAAATAAAGCAACAAGTTGTTGTTAAGCATTTATGTACTAGGTTCTGAGGATACAAATATAGAGAATTATATTTGCAGTTATTTTAAAGATATTCCTAGAAGTAGATGCCAAAAGGTCTGAAAACTACTACTGAAGGGCTTTTCATGGAACATGGCAAAGATTCCCAATCTTGAGATATGCACAGATAACTTTGGGTGGTAGATTGTCATACCACAGGGAGCTTTATCCTAGTGCAATTCTTAGGCATTTTTTTTTCATATACAGCTGGTTAACTGCCTCACTTGGTTCCAATTTACAGGCTCCTTTCTTCCCACCTGTTCAGTTACTCATTTTTCACTGCACCTGACAGCAAGATCTCCCATAGAAATAAATACAAATCTGTGATTTCTTTCCTACCATCCAATTTCTGAAATAAGCATATTTCCTCTTTTAGGGCTTCTAATGGTCTAAAATCTTTTTTAAACAGAGGACCATAAAGGATTTAAAAGCAATAAACAAAAGGAAAACATTGCAAAATTCAATTCAACAAGTTTTTTTTTTAAATTATCTACCTGCAATGTGCAAGGCTGTATACTAGAAGATACAGAAATTTTTTTAAAAAGTCCTTCCCCTCATGAACCTTATATTCTACTGAGTGGATAAAGCATATTCATAGATAGATAAGTTAAAAAATGTCTAAAATATGAATACAAAAAGTGGGATAAAACATAGGGAAGAGCACAGCTGAGGATTGAAGGAAGAGAGGAATATAAAGAATTACATTTAGGTGATGAGGAAGAGTTAACATTTATTAAAACATCAAGGAGTCAACCTGCACTTAGTTTGAATTTTATCCTAAGCCAATATTAGGTCAATTTGAATTAGAGGGGATTTTAGGCTTCTCAGCACTTTTCAAAACTTGACTATAGAGCCTCTGTCAGAGAAAAGCCTTCTTCCATGTGGAATAAAACCTCTTCTGTGTTTCTGACCACCCTTCACTGACTTTTAAATTGCCTCCCTCTTCTTCTTTTCCTGGAAGTTTATTTATACAGCACTGGAACCATACAGGTAACACTCTCATCTTGGCTATATCAACCAGTAAGAGTCTTATCTATACTCAAAGATTCTTCCCTTAGGTTTCAAGGAATCCTTCATTATTCTTATAGTATAGAAGACACATCCCAGGTGTCTTAATGGTTCTGAATTAGTGGCAACCAACACCATGAGACTCATTCATTACTAATTTGTGATGACTGCTAATACCCCAGCTCTACCTAGAGGTGGCAATGGGAGAATATTACAAATGAGGTTGTTGATTCAGGGACGAAATAAAGGTAAGCAAAATTGGATAATAACTATGTCAGAGAAGGGGATGGGCCCAAGCAAAGGCCTTTGAATTTGTCATTTCCCTTTCCTTCCAATCTGGTTTAAGGGCCAACTGTCTGGCCTTAAATGCTAAAAAATTATCTTCTACTATTTCTTTTGCCTAAAGCACCTTCACCTCCTTCCCTAAGTAGCATTTTGGCCGAATCCTCCTAAGGATTATGTATCTCAGTGCCAGAATGTCAATAGTTCATAGACCCTGTATCTCTCATGGTGTTTACTCCATGGGTCAACAAAGGATTGCTTTTTTTCTTAATATTTCTAAAGGTCTGTGTAGCATACCAGGTATATTAGCATCTTGAAAGTATTATTGGCGTATTGATATTGTATCTTATGTGTGCATATATCAGACTCATGGTCAGGTTACTTTTTGATTATTGTATTTCCAGATCTTTAGTCCAAAGGACAAAAGAATTCCTGAGCAGGACATTATTTGCCACAGCGTCCTAGTTCCCACCTTGTTAGACCACATTTCTTAACCAAGTCATATGTTTGATTAACCTCCTCTTCTTTGATTACATGATTATCAATTGAGCCAATGTTAAAGCCTATGCCATGTCACATGTTCATTAGCTACCTCCCACTCCACATTCCTAAACTCTCCAATAAAAGTTTGAGGGCATGTGTAGAGCCCTCTCTCAGATCCATCAGAGGGGCATGGACTATGGAGCCTATATTTTTTAACACCTTGTCTCTGAGTCTTTATTCCTTTGTCTCTCTCTTAATCTCTTTTTCTCTCATCTAACCATTTTCCCTTGGTTTCCAATCTCCTTCTCAGGTGTCCACCCATGAAAATATTAATATGTGACTACAGAAGGTTAGTGTCTGTTTTACTTTCTCTTTCCTATCTGAGAGATTTTGCTATCTCTTAGCTCATCTGAAGATCTTGTATTAGTGATATGCCTTGAGTCCAATAAGTAATACCAACTTCTTGAACTCTACGTACCAGCCCATTATACTTAACATCTGGCCTGAAACTGTATTGAAATGAATTCTACTCCAAGGATGCTCAAGGTTGTCTTTGGGCTAAATATGTTACTTCTTTAAGGGATTTCTATGATAAAATTTCCTTTACTCTTGTGAAAATTCTCTAAAGAGAAGCTTTAAATTGGAGTGTGCTGCTCATTTACGTTTAATTTCTAGCAAGCCCTATCCCAGAGAACCAATCTATTCTATTTAATTTCAAGTTTTTCTCATCCCTCCCTAGTAGTTTGATAGAACCCATGTAAATGACCAGCCAGCCTTTGCTTTCCAGGCAATTCAACAATAAATAAATAATTAACGAGCATTTATTAAGCACTTACCTATTAAACAGATGCAAGGAGAGAGAGCATTTCAGTCATGAGGGCTAGCCAATGGAAAGGCAAGAAGGCCAAGCTAACTATATTACACAGTTCATGAAGGGAAGTACCATAATAATTTTGGAATAGTTGAAAAGTATCACAGAGTAAAAGATTTTTAAAAGAAAGCAGTGGAATTAATTCTTTAAAATATAAGGAATATAGTAGGGCAGTGACATGTACTTTAGGAAAAGTAGCCCTTTGGAGGAGGGATAGGAGTGGGAAGAGGATATTTGAAGTAGAGAAGCTAATTAGGAAACTATTGCAATAACCTAGGTGAGAAGGTTATAAGGCCTGAAGTAGGGTCCTGGCTTGTGAGGAATGAGAAGGTCACCAATGAGAAAGATGTTGGGAGGTAGTCACAGGTGACATAATATGGCAAGTGGCATCTGAGAGAGAATGGAAAGTCAACCTGAGGGACTCATTAAGATAGTAATACCCTTGAGAGAGATAGGAAAATTCAGAAAAGGGTTAGTTAGTCTTTCTACCTTCTTTATTTAAGAACAATCACTATTAAGATTTTCCAGGTGGATAAGATTATATTAGATAATCAGAATTTCAGCAAAAAGAATTCTATAATATCCTTTGATAGCTAATTCCAATTTTTAATAATAAAAGTTATCACTGCCATAGTGTTTTAAGAATTATAAAGAAGGGGGCTTCTAGGTGGCCCAGTATATTGAGAACTAGGCCCAGAGATGGAAGGTCCTTGAATCACATCTGGCCTCATATACTTTCTAGCTAGGTGACCCTAAGAAAATCACTTAACCTTAATTTCCTAACCCTTAATTGCTCTTCTAACTTGGAATCAATACACAATATTAATTTCAAGACAGAAAGTAAAATATTTTTTCTTAAGGATTATAAAGCACTTTACATACTTCTTAATTTCAACCTTACAACAGCCTGATGGAGATGGGAAATCATTATTAATATCTCTATCTTGCAATGAAGGAAATTGAAACTCAGAGACATTAAGTAATTTGTCCAAAGTCACACAACAACAACAAAAACTAATCAAAAAAATTAACAACTTTAGTAAAGTTGTAGAATACTAAATAGACCCCCATAAATCGCAAACATTTCTATATATGACTAATGAAACTCAGTAGGAAGAGAAAGAAGTAAAAAATTATATTTAAAATATGCAAGAGTAACTATGAAATACTTGGGAGTTTACTGCAACTGAAACTATATGAACAGAATTATAAAACACTTCACATAAAGCCAAATATACAAAATTAGAGAAATATTCATTGCTCATAGGCAGGCTGAGACAATCATAATAAAAATGACTACCTAAGTGAATTTACTTGTTCAATGCCATGTTAATCAAACCACCAATGAATTATTTTATAGAGTTGGAAAAAACAGTATCAAAATTCATCTGGAAGAACAAAAAGTCAAGAATGTTAAGGGATTCAGTGGAGAAAAAATGTGAAAGAAGAAAGCATTACAGTACCAGATTTCAAACTATTTTCCAAAATGATAAATTTCAAAACAATCTGGTACTGGATAAAAAATAGGATGGTGGACCAGTGAAATAAATTAGGCACACAATATACAGTAATAAGTGACTATGTTAATCTATGACCATAGTATTTAGGAAATCAAAAGATCAAAGGTTTTGGGACAACAGGACTTCACTATACAAGAAAAACTACTGTGAAAACTGGAAAGTGGTTTAGTAAAAACAAAGCATAGACCATTATTTCCCATTGTAGACTTAGATAAATTCAAAATAAGTATATACTTTAGACATAAAGGTTGATATAAGCAAACTAGTGGAGCATAGAAAAAAACTCACCAGATCTATAAGGGTTCATGATAAAAACAAATGATAGAGAAGATCCTAAGATCTAAAATGGTTAATTTTGATCACATTAAATTAAAAAAGGGTTTACACATATAAAATAAATCAAAAGGGGAAGTAAAGCAGGAAACTTGGGGAAAATGTTATAAGTTCCTCTGATAAAAACTTCCTTTTTCAAATATGTAGAAAACTTAGCCAAATTTATTTTAAAAAGAAGATCCATTCCCCAAGTGATAAATGATCAAAATATTTGAATACAGTATTCATATGGAGAAAGGTATCTCTAATAAATAAATGCAAATTAAAACAACTTTAATGTAACATTTCACACTCAGATAAGAGGATAAAAAAGAAAATAACAAATACTAGGGTTGGGGATGGTGGAGATATAGAAAAATAGATATACTATTGCACTCTTGGTGGAGTTCTGAAATAGTCCAACCATACTAAAGTACAATTAAGAACTATACAGTCCTAGACCTAGCAATACCAGTACTACTTCTGAATCCCAAAGAGATCAAAGAAAAAGAACATATATGAAGGGATAGTAATCAATTGGGAATGGATGAGTAATTTGTAGTAAATGATTGTAATGGAATATTACTTTTCCTATAAGAAATGATGAAGGGGAGGGTTTCAGAAAATCTAAAAAGATTTCTATGTGAGGCGGAGTCAAGATGGCAGCACAGAGGCAGCAAAAATTCAGACCTCTGAAAACTCTTCCTTATCAATTACAAACTAAATATTCCTAGGGGCCTGAAAATCAAACCTAACAACAAAAGAGAGCCAAGGAACCCTTCTGCTGGACTCAACTTAAAAGGTATGCCCCCAAAAGCCAGAATCCAAGAACACTTGGGTCTAAGGGTAAGGAAGAAGGACTGTCCTGGGACCCCTCCCCCACCCAGAGTGCTAAGCCTCCAGTGGTAGCTGGAACCTCTGGGTGGGCAAGGGTGCTGGTCTGGAATGAGGACTTTACACACAAAGCTATGCCAAGCTCAGAGCATTAAACAGGTGGTGGGAAAGCAGTTAGAGAAGAAGCACAGAATACAGAGTGGGCAGCCTAGTTGCAGCAGTGGAGACACTCCATATTGCCTACCTACCTCCCCAGGTTATGGCCTCAGGGAACATCCAGCTCTGCAACTCAGTTGGACTTAATCCTATCAAGGCCTCCAGAGCTCAGGGAAGCTCAAGCTCCAAAAACCTTCCCCACAGACAGAGGTGAGAGATTTGCTGACAAAACTCCTAAGGATGAAGCCTGACAGAAAAGCCCAAACCCACAAAAAAATGAGAGGAGCAAAAGCACAGGCAACTGCAGGGAGTAAAGAAGGGGTGAATATGAGCAAACAACAGAAAAAGAAAAAAGAAATTACAATTGAAAGCTTCTACACAGGTAAAGAACAAAGAGCAAATGTAACAGAGAAGGATGAAGGAACATTAAGCAAAAACACAGAAACTCCAGTGAATTGGACACAGGCTTTGAAAGAACTTAAAATACAATTCATGACACAATTAAGAGAGACTGAAGACAACTGGGAAAGGAACTTAAAAAGTAAGATAAGTCGCCGGTCAAGATGGCGGCTTAGAGAAAGCTAAAGTTCAGATCTCCGGAAAACCCTTCCCGACCGATCTCAAACTATAAGCTCCTAAGGCGCCGAAATTCAAGACGATCAACAGCACAGACCCTGGGAACCCTCCTCCTGGACCTGGACCTGGATCAGAAGGTACGGCCCCCCCTCAAAAGCCAGAACCCGAGATCACTCGGACCTAAGGGGTAGGAGCGCATAGTCCAAGGCTCTGGGAAGCCGCAGCCCCACCCCGCTCAGAGAGCAGGGTCATCGGAACAACAACCCTCAGGGCCTTCTATCCCAGTCCCAGTGAAAGTCACTGCCCTCGGAGCTCCCCAGGCAGAGAGCAAGGTCGAAACAACAGCAACCCTCAGGGCCTTCTATCTGAGTCCCAGTGAAAGTCACTGCCCTCGGAGCTCCCCCGGCAGAGAGCAGGGTCGAAACAACAGCAACCCTCAGGGCGGGCAAGACAGCCTCACGGGCTGGATCCTGCTATCTAAGTCTCAGTGAAAGTCCCTGCCCTCGGAGCTCCAGGAAGCCGCAGCCCATCCCCCCGCAGGCCAACAAAACAGCCTCACGGCCAGCTATTCTGAAGGCAACTTCTGGAAAGCAATCCGACCCAGAGAGCCGGGGGAGAGTGTGGCCTCCTGGTCTGACCCATCCACTCCAGTTCCAGTGAGGCATATTCAGTTTAACCCAGGGAAAGCTCATAGAACCGACAATCTGCCCAGGACTAAAGCCTCTGAACACCAGACAGAGATAAGAAAAACTAATCCTCCACATTCAGAGATGGCAAACTCCACAGAAGCACAGAAGCCCCAAAATACCAAGAAAAATAAGAAGAAAGGGGCGACTTTGGACACATTCTATGGAGCCAAAATACAAAATACAGAGCAGATAGAAGATGATATACAAGAAAATGCTCCAAAACCTTCCAAAGGAAATGGAAACTCTCCACAAACCCATGAAGAATTTGAATCAGAAATGACCAAAAAGATGGAAGCCTTCTGGGAGGAAAAGTTGGAAATAATGCAAAAGAAATTCACGCACCTACAAAACCGGTGTGACTAAACTGAAAAGGAAAACCAGGCTTTAAAGGCCATAATCAGGCAGCTGGAAGACAAGGATTGGGTAAAAGAGCAAGAATTAATAAAGCAAAGCCAAAATACCAAGAAATTAGAAGAGAACATAAAATATCTCACTGACAAGGTGACAGATCTGGAAAATAGAGGGAGAAGAGATAATTTAAGAATAATTGGACTCCCAGAAAAGCCAGAAATAAACACCAAACTTGACATGGTGATACAAGATATAATCAAAGAAAATTGCCCAGAGATTCTAGAACAAGGGGGCAATACAGCCACTGACAGAGCTCACAGAACACCTTCTACACTAAACCCCCAAATTTCCAAATTCCAAAGCTATCAAACAAAAGAAAAAATCCTACAGGAAGCCAGAAAAAGACAATTTAGATATAAAGGAATGTCAATCAGGGTCACACAAGACCTTGCATGTTCTACTCTGAATGATCGTAAGGCATGGAACATAATCTTCAGAAAGGCAAGAGAGCTGGGTCTCCAAACAAGAATCAGCTACCCAGCAAAACTGACTATATACTTCCAAGGGAAAGTATGGGCATTCAACAAAATAGAAGATTTCCAACTTTTTGCAAAGAAAAGACCAGAGCTCTGTGGAAAGTTTGATACCGAAAATCAAAGAGCAAGGAATACCCGAAAAGGTAAATATTAAGGAAAGGGGAAAAATGTTATCTTCTTCTTTTACTCAAACTCTCTTCTATAAGGACTACATTTATATCAATCTATGTATACTAATATGTGGGGAAAATGTAATGTATAAATAGGGGGTAAAGAAAGACCAAATAGAATAATCGTTCTCACACAAAGATTCACATGGGAAGGGGAGGGGAAGAATACTCCTATAAGAAGGAGAGGAAGAGAGGGAGCTTTTTTACTTAAACCTCAATCTCAGGGAAATCAACTCTGAGAGGGAAAAACATCCAGATCCATTGGGATCTTGAATTCTATCTTACCCAACAAGGGCAGGGAGAAGAGAAAACCAAGGGGTGGAGGGGGAGAGGGAGAACAAAAAGGGAGGGACTAAAAAGGGAAACATCAAGGGAGGGGACAAGGGGGACTGATTCAAAGTAAATCACTGGACTAAAAGGTAGAGCTGAAGAAGAAAAGGTTAGAATTAGGGAAGGCAATCAAAATGCCAGGGAGTCCACAAATGACCATCATAACTTTGAACGTGAATGGGATGAACTCACCCATAAAACGTAGACAAATAGCAGAATGGATTAGAATCCAAAACCCTACCATATGTTGTCTTCAAGAAACACACATGAGGCGGGTTGACACCCACAAGGTCAGAATTAAAGGATGGAGTAAGACCTTCTGGGCCTCAACTGACAGAAAGACGGCAGGAGTGGTAATCATGATATCTGATAAAGCCAATGCAAAAATAGACCTGATCAAAAGGGATAGGGCAGGTAATTATATTTTGTTAAAAGGGACTCTAGACAATGAGGAAATATCATTAATCAACATGTATGCACCAAATAATATAGCACCCAAATTTCTAATGGAGAAACTAGGAGAATTGAAGGAAGAAATAGACAATAAAACCATACTAGTGGGAGACTTAAACCAACGATTATCAAATTTAGATAAATCAAATCAAAAAATAAATAAGAAAGAGGTAAAAGAAGTGAATGAAATCTTAGAAAAATTAGAATTAATAGACATATGGAGAAAAATAAATAGGGATAAAAAGGAATACACCTTCTTCTCAGCACCACATGGCACATTCACAAAAATTGACCATACATTAGGTCACAGAAACATAGCACACAAATGCAGAAAAGCAGAAATAATGAATGTAGCCTTCTCAGATCACAAGGCAATAAAAATAATGATTAGTAATGGTACATGGAAAACCAAATCTAAAACCAATTGGAAATTAAACAATATGATACTCCAAAACCGTTTAGTTAAAGAAGAAATCATAGAAACAATTAATATTTTCATCGAGGAAAATGACAATGGTGAAACATCCTTTCAAACCTTTTGGGATGCAGCCAAAGCGGTAATCAGAGGTAAATTCATATCCCTGAATGCTTATATTAACAAACAAGGGAGAGCAGAGATCAATCAATTGGAAATGCGAATGAAAAAACTCAAAAGCGATCAAATTAAAAACCCCCAGCAGAAAACCAAACTAGAAATCCTAAAAATTAAGGGAGAAATTAATAAAATCGAAAGTGATAGAACTATTGATTTAATAAATAAGACAAGAAGCTGGTACTTTGAAAAAACAAACAAAATAGACAAAGTACTGGTCAATCTAATTAAAAAAAGGAAGGAAGAAAAGCAAATTAACAGCATCAAAGATGATAAGGGGCACATCACCTCCGATGAGGAGGAAATTAAGGCAATCATTAGAAATTACTTTGCCCAATTATATGGCAATAAATACACCAATTTAGGAGAAATGGATGAATATATACAAAAATACAAACTGCCTAGACTAACAGAAGAGGAAATAGAATTCTTAAATAATCCCATATCAGAAAATGAAATCTAACAAACCATCAAAGAACTTCCTAAGAAAAAATCCCCAGGGCCTGATGGATTCACCAGTGAATTCTATCAAACATTCAGAGAACAGTTAATCCCAATGCTATACAAACTATTTGACATAATAAGCAAAGAGGGAGTTCTACCAAACTCCTTTTACAACACAAACATGGTACTAATTCCAAAACCAGGCAGGTCAAAAACAGAGAAAGAAAACTATAGGCCAATCTCCCTAATGAATATAGATGCAAAAATCCTAAATAGGATACTAGCAAAAAGACTCCAGCAAGTGAAAAGAAGGATCATTCACCATGATCAAGTAGGATTCATACCAGGGATGCAGGGCTGGTTCAACATTAGGAAAACCATCCACAAAATTGACCACATCAACAAGCAAACTAGCAAGAACCACATGATTATCTCAATAGATGCAGAAAAAGCATTTGATAAAATACAACACCCATTCCTATTAAAAACACTAGAAAGCATAGGAATAGAAGGGTCATTCCTAAAATAATAAACAGTATATATCTAAAACCATCAGCTAATATCTTCTGCAATGGGGATAAACTAGATGCATTCCCAATAAGATCAAGAGTGAAACAAGGATGCCCATTATCACCTCTACTATTTGACATTGTACTAGAAACACTAGCAGTAGCAATTAGAGAAGATAAAGGAATTGAAGGCATCAAAATAGGCAAGGAGGAGACCAAGTTATCACTCTTTGCAGATGACATGATGGTCTACTTAAAGAATCCTAGAGATTCAACCAAAAAGCTAATTGAAATAATCAACAACTTTAGCAAAGTGGCAGGATACAAAATAAACCCACATAAATCATCAGCTTTTCTATATATCTCCAACACAGCTCAGCAGCAAGAACTAGAAAGAGAAATCCCATTCAAAATCACCTTAGACAAAATAAAATACCTAGGAATCTACCTCCCAAGACAAACACAGGAACTATATGAACACAACTACAAAACACTCTCCACACAACTAAAACTAGACTTGAACAAATGGAAAAACATTAACTGCTCATGGATAGGACGAGCCAATATAATAAAAATGACCATCCTACCCAAACTTATTTATCTATTTAGTGCCATACCCATTGAACTACCAAAATACTTCTTCACTGATTTAGAAAAAACCATAACAAAGTTCATTTGGAAGAACAAAAGATCAAGGATATCCAGGGAAATAATGAAAAAAAAAACACATATAATGGGGGCCTGGCAGTCCCTGACCTAAAACTATATTACAAAGCAGCAGTCATCAAAACAATTTGGTACTGGCTAAGAAACAGAAAGGAAGATCAGTGGAATAGACTGGGGGAAAGCTACCTCAGCAAGACAGTATACGATTAACCCAAAGATCCCAGCTTTTGGGACAAAAATCCACTATTCGATAAAAACTGTTGGGAAAATTGGAAGACAGTGTGGGAGAGACTAGGAATAGATCAACACCTCACACCCTACACCAAGATAAATTCAAAATGGGTGAGTGACTTAAACATAAAGAAGGAAACCATAAGTAAATTTGGCAAACACAGAATAGTATACATGTCAGACCTTTGGGAGGGGAAAGGCTTTAAAACCAAGCAAGACATAGAAAAAATCACAAAATGTAAAATAAATAATTTTGACTACATCAAACTAAAAAGCTTTTGTACAAACAAAACCAATGTAACTAAAATCAGAAGGGAAACAACAAATTGGGAAAAAATCTTCATAGAAACCTCTGACAAAGGTTTAATTACTCATATTTATAAAGAGCTAAATCAATTGTACAAAAAATCAAGCCATTCTCCAATTGATAAATGGGTAAGGGACATGGATAGGCAGTTCTCAGATAAAGAAATCAAAACTATTAACAAGCACATGAAGAAGTGTTCTAAATCTCTTATAATCAGAGAGATGCAAATCAAAAGAACTCTGAGGTATCACCTCACACCTAGCAGATTGGCTAACATGACAGCAAAGGAAAGTAATGAATGCTGGAGGGGATGTGGCAAAGTAGGGACATTAATTCATTGCTGGTGGAGTTGTGAACCGATCCAACCATTCTGGAGGGCAATTTGGAACTATGCCCAAAGGGCGACAAAAGAATATCTACCCTTTGACCCAGCCATAGCACTGCTGGCTCTGTACCCCAAAGAGATAATGGACAAAAAGACTTGTACAAAAATATTCATAGCTGCGCTCTTTGTGGTGGCCAAAAACTGGAAAACGAGGGGATGCCCATCAATTGGGGAATGGCTGAGCAAATTGTGGTATATGTTGGTGATGGAATACTATTGTGCTAAAAGGAATAATAAAGTCAGGAGTTCCATGGAGACTGGAACAACCTCCAGGAAGTGATGCAGAGCAAGAGGAGCAGAACCAGGAGAACATTGTACACAGAGACTAATACACTGTGGTATAATCGAACGTAATGGATGTCTCCTATAATGGCGGTGTAATGTCCCTGAACAATTTGCAGGGATCCAGGAGAAAAAAAACACTATTCATAAGCAAAGGATAAACTATGGGAGTGGAAACACCGAGGAAAATCAACTGCCTGAATACAGTGGTTGAGGGGACATGACAGAGGAGAGACTCTAAATGAACACTTTAATGCAAATATTATCAACAAAGCAATGGGTTCCAATCAAGAAAACATCTAATGCCCAGTGGATTTACGCGTCGGCAATGGGGGGTGGAGGGGAGGAAAAGAAAATGATCTATGTCTTTAACGAATAATGCTTGGAAATGATCAAATAAAATATATTTTTAAAAAAGGTAAGATAAGTCATCTAGAAAAAAAAACACAGTGTCATGAAAGCCAAAATTAATTGGCTTGAAAATAAGGGAAGGAAAATGAAAGATGAGGCAGAGAAGATGAAAGATGAGGCAAAGGAGATGAAAGATGAGGCAAAGAATGAAAGATGAGGCTAAGAAGATGAAAGGTGACCCCCAAAGAAAATCAGACCAGAAGTAGAAGGATGACCAAAAAGCCAGGGAAGAAATCCAGTCTTTAAGAACCAGAATACAACAACCAGAATTAAGTGACCTCACAAGGCAGATAAACACTATAAAACAAAACGAAAAGAATGAAAAAATTGAGGAAAATTTGAAGCACCTCATTCACAAAACAGAAGATTTAGAAAATCACTCCAGGAGTGACAACTTAAGAATCATTGGTCTGCCAGAAGACCATAACAAAAGAATAAGCCTGGACATCATACTACAGGAAATTATCCAAGAAAACTGCCCCAATATTATAGAATAAGAAGGAAATGTGGAGAATGAAAGAATCGACAGATCACCTCCTGTTCTTAACTGCCAACTAACAACACCCAGGAATGTTATAGCCAAATTAAAAAACTATCAGACCAAGGAAAAAAATATTACAAGCTCCTAAGAAGAGGTCATTGAGATACCATGAAACCACAGTGAGGATAACATAGTATCTGACAGCATCTACACTGAAGGACCAAAAGGCATGGAATATGAAATTCTGGAAAGCAAGGGTATTAGGTCTACAACCAAGAATCAACTACCCAGCAAAACTGATTATATTCATACAGGGAAAAGTTTAGTCATTTAACAAAATAGAAGAATTCCAAGCATTTGTAAAGAAAAAACCAGACCTGAACAGAAAATGTGATGCCAAAGCACAGATCTCAAGAGACTCACCAAAAGGTAATTAAGAAAGAGGGAAAAAGGAAAAGAAAACATAAAAAAACTTTTTTAAAGAGGCACAATGAGTTAAAATATGTATCCCTATAAGAAAAGAGGTCATTGGTAACTCTTTTTTTTTGTTTTTTTTTTCATAAGCACTTTTTTCTTTATTTTAAAAATGAAAACTAGTTGATGATTGTTTTTTATAAGTCATTCAAACAGATGAAAGTCGGTGCTTTCTTCAAACTATTCCATCTCTTCTTTTCTTTCTTTCTTTTTTTTATAATATATTTTATTTGATCATTTCCAAGCATTATTCGTTAAAGACATAGATCATTTTCTTTTCCTCCCCCCCACCCCCCATAGCCGACGCGTAAGTCCACTGGGCATTAGATGTTTTCTTGATTTGAACCCATTGCTTTGTTGATAGTATTTGCATTAGAGTGTTCATTTAAAGTCTATCCTCTGTCATGTCCCCTCAACCTCTGTATTCAGGCAGTTGCTTTTTCTCGGTGTTTCCACTCCCATAGTTTATCCTTTGCTTATGAATGGTGTTTTTTTTCTCCTGGATCCCTGAAAGTTGTTCAGGGACATTACACCGCCCCTAATGGAGAAGTCCATTACGTTCGATTATACCACAGTGTATTAGTCTCTGTGTACAATGTTCTCCTGGTTCTGCTCCTCTCGCTCTGCATCACTTCCTGGAGGTTGTTCCAGTCTCCATGGAACTTCTCCACTTTATTATTCCTTTGAGCACAATAGTATTCCATCACCAACATATACCACAGTTTGTTCAGCCATTCCCCAATTGATGGGCATCCCCTCGTTTTCCAGTTTTGGGCCACCACAAAGAGCGCAGCTATGAATATTTTTGTACAAGTCTTTGTGTCCATTATCTCTTTGGGGTACAGACCCAGCAGTGCTATGGCTGGGTCAAAGGGTAGATATTCTTTTGTCGCCCTTTGGGCATAGTTCCAAATTGCCCTCCAGAATGGTTGGATCAGTTCACAACTCCACCAGCAATGAATTAATGTCCCTACTTTGCCACATCCCCTCCAGCATTCATTACTTTCCTTTGCTGTTATGTTAGCCAATCTGCTAGGTGTGAGGTGATACCTCAGAGTTGTTTTGATTTGCATCTCTCTGATTATAAGAGATGTAGAACACTTCTTCATGTGCTTGTTAATAGTTTTGATTTCTTTATCTGAGAACTGCCTATCCATTTCCCTTGCCCATTTATCAATTGGAGAATGGCTTGATTTTGTGTACAATTGATTTAGCTCATTATAAATATGAGTAATTAAACCTTTGTCAGAGGTTTCTATGAAGATTTTTTCCCAATTTGTTGTTTCCCTTCTGATTTTAGTTATATTGGTTTTGTTTGTACAAAAGCTTTTTAGTTTGATGTAGTCAAAATTATTTATTTTACATTTTGTGATTCTTTCTATATCTTGCTTGGTTTTAAAGCCTTTCCCCTCCCAAAGGTCTGACATGTATACTATTCTGTGTTTACCCAATTTACTTATGGTTTCCTTCTTTATGTTTAAGTCACTCACCCATTTTGAATTTATCTTGGTGTAGGGTGTGAGGTGTTGATCTATTCCTAGTCTCTCCCACACTGTCTTCCAATTTTCCCAGCAGTTTTTATCGAATAGTGGATTTTTGTCCCAAAAGCTGGGATCTTTGGGTTTATCGTATACTGTCTTGCTGAGGTCGTTTTCCCCCAGTCTATTCCACTGATCTTCCTTTCTGTCTCTTAGCCAGTACCAAATTGTTTTGATGACTGCTGCTTTGTAATATAGTTTGAGGTCTGGGACTGCAAGGCCCCCATCATATGTGTTTTTTTTTCATTATTTCCCTGGATATCCTTGATCTTTTGTTCTTCCAAATGAACTTTGTTATGGTTTTTTCTAAATCAGTGAAGAAGTATTTTGGTAGTTCAATGGGTATGGCACTAAATAGATAAATAAGTTTGGGTAGGATGGTCATTTTTATTATATTGGCTCGTCCTATCCATGAGCAGTTAATGTTTTTCCAATTGTTCAAGTCTAGTTTTAGTTGTGTCATTGGTAACTCTTAAAAAATGTTATTATCACCTGGGCAACTAGAAGAATTACACTTAGAGGGAACAGTGATAAACTGTATAGGATGAAATGCCAAAATATAAATATGTATATAGATATATGTATGCATAAATACATATATATGTACAACTAGAGCTTAAAAAGAGGTTAACACTAAAAGAAATGGGAAAAGAAACAAAAAGGGGTAAGTTTATGTTTCACAAAGAAGCTCTTGGTGGGAGGGGGGAGAACATCAATAAACTGGAAGGGTATAGAGGTTGGAGATAGGGAATACTCAACTCTTAAGAGCTTTGAAATTGACTCAAAGGGGGGAAGAACAATCAAATGCATTAGGACAGAGAATTGATTTGTACCCTTTAGGGAAGTAGAAGGGTAACAAATGGAATTGTGGGGAGGGAAGCAGTACAAGGGAGGGAGAGGATGGGGAGATAGTATAAAAAGATTGTAAAGAAAATAAGAAGGAAATAAGAAGGGAGGGGGTAAAAAGGGAAGTAAAATAAGGGTGGGAATTAGGGGGACTGATTAAAAACAAAATATTGGTGCAGAAGGAAAAAGAGAAAGAAGGAAAGGCAGGAATAGGAGTAGAAATCAAAATGCTGGGAAATACACAGCTGGTATTCATAACTCTGAATGTGAATGTAATGAACTCAGCCATAAAACACAAGCGAATAACAGAGTGGATGAGAAACCAAAAACTTACCATATTCTGTCTACAAGAAACACACATGAGGAAGGTAGACATACATATGGTAAAAGTAAGAGGATGGAATCAAATCTATTGGGCATCAATGAATAAAAAGAAGGCAGGAGTCATGATCATGATATCTGACAAAGCCAACGTAAAAATAGATCTAGTTAAAAGACAGAGGGAAGTTAATCCTGATAAAAGGCAGTATAAACAATGAGGAAATATCAATACTCAACATGTATGCACCAAATGGCATAGCTTCCAAATTTCGAAAGGAGAAACTAATGGAGCTCAAGGATGCAATAGATAGAAAAACTATACTAGTGGGGGACCTGAACCTTCCTTTATCAGAACTAGATAAATCAAAACAATAAATTAATAACAAAGAGGTAAAAGAAGTGAATGAAATATTAGAAAAATTAGAGATAATAGATATGTGGAGAAAAATAAATAGGGACAAAAAGGAATACACCTTATTTTCAGCAGCATATGGTACATTCACAAAGACTGACCATGTAATAGGGCATAAAAACATAGCAAACAAATACAAAAGAGCAGAAATAATAAATGCAACCTTCTCAAATCACAATGCAATGAAAATAATAATTAGTAAGGGTACATGGAGAGATAAACCAAAAATTAACTGGAAATTAAACAATACAATTCTCCAGAATCTGTTAAAGAACAAATCATAGAAACAATTAATAACTTCACTGAAGAAAATCATAATGATGACACATCCTTTCAAAATCTATGGGATGCAGCCAAAACATTATTCAGGGGGAAATGTATATCCTCCAGTTCATATATTAACAAATTAAAAAGGGCAGAGGTCAATGAATTGGATATGCAAATTAAGAAAAACTAGAAAGGGAAGAACTTAAAAACTCCCAGAAGAAAATCAAATTAGAGATCCTAAAAATAAAGGGAGAAATCAATAAAATCGAAAGTGACAGAACTATTGAACTAATAAATAAGACTAGAAGCTGATATTCTGAAAAAACAAACAAAATAGATAAAGTACTGGTCAATCTAATTAAAAAAAAGAAAGAAGAAAACCAAATTAACAGTATCACAGACGAAAAGGTGAACCTCACCACCAATGAAGTGGAAATTAAGGCAATCATTAAAAACTATTTTGCCCAATTATATGGCAATAAATATGCCAATCTAGGTGATATGGATGAATATTTACAAAAATATTAATTGCCTAGATTAACAGAAGAAGAAATAGAAATCTTAAACAATCCCATATTAGAAAAAGAAATTGAACAGGCTTTCAAAGAACTCCCTAAGAAAAAATCCCCAGGACCAGGTAGATTAACAAATGAATTCTATCAAACATTCAAAGAACAACTAATCCCAAATATTATACAAACTATTTCACAGAAAAAGCAAAGAAGGAGTTCTATCAAATTCCTTTTATGACACAAATATGGTACTGATTCCAAAGCCAAGCAGGTCAAAAACAGAGAAAGAAAACTATAGATCAATCTTCTTTTTTTTTTCCTTCTAAACATTATTTTATTTGGTCATTTTCACACATTATGCATTGAAAACAAAGATAATTTTCTTTTCCTTCCCCCTCCCACAACCTCCCCCATAGCTGACGCACAATTCCACTGGGTATCACATGTGTCTTTGATTTGAACCCATTTCCATGTTGTTGGTATTTGCATTAGGGTGTTCATTTAGAGTCTCTCCTCAGTTATGTTCCGTCAACCCCCCTGTAGTTGCTTTTCCTAGGTGTTTTTACTCCGACAATTTGTCCTCTGCTTGTGGCTAGTGTTTTTTCTTCTAGATCCCTGCAGAATGTTCAGGGACATTGTATTGACAATAATAGAGAAGTCCATTATGTTCGATTATACCACAGTGTTTTAAGTCTCTGTGTACAATGTTTTCCTGGTTCTGCTCCTTTTGCTCTGCATCACTTCCTGGAGGTTGTTCAAGTCTTCATGGAATTCCTCCACTTCATTATTCCTTTTAGCACAGTAGAATTCCATCACTAACATATACCACAATTTGTTCAGCCATTCCCCAATTGAAGGGCATTCCCTCATTTTCCAATTTGTGGCTACCAAAAAGAGCGCAGCTATGAATATTCTTGTACAAGTCTTTTTCCTTATTACCCTTTTGGGGTGCAAACCCAGCAGTGCTATGGCTAGATCAAAGGGCAGAGTGTCTTTTATCACCCTTTGGGCATAGTTCCAAATTGCCCTCCAGAATGATTGGATCAATTCACAACTCCACCAGCAATGAATTAATATCCCAACTTTGCCACATCCCCTACAACATTCATTACTTTCCTTTGCTGTCATTTTAGCCAATCTGCTAGGTGTGAGGTGATACCTCAGAGTTGTTTTGGTTTGCATCTCTCTAATTATAAGAGATGTAGAGCACTTTTTCATGTGCTTATTAATAGTTTTTATTTCTTTGGCTGAAAACTGCCTGTTCATGTCCCTTGCCCATTTATCAATTGGAGAATGGCTTGATTTTTGGTACAATTGAGTTAGCTCTTTATTAATTTGAGTAATTAAACCTTTGTCAGAGGTTTTTGTTATGAAGATTGGTTCCCAATTTGTTGCTTTCCTTCTGATTTTAGTTATATTGGTTTAGTTTGTACAAAAGCTTTTTAATTTGATGTAATCAAAATTGTTTATTTTACATTTTGTGACTCTTTCTATGTGTCTTGCTTGGTTTTAAAGACTTTCCCTTCCCACAGGTCTGACACGTATACTATTCTGTGTTCACCTAATTTACTTATAGTTTCTTTATGTTCAAGTCATTCACCCATTCTGAGTTTATCTTGGTACATGGTGTGAGGTGTTGATCCAAACTGTAAATCTTGAAATCTCTCAGACTTGGGAATGTTAAAAATTTCCCCTTCAGGGAATTCTTAATTGGAACAAATTCCCTACTGAGAAACATTCCCCATTTTGATGTGAGAACTTGCCAGGATCAGAAATGGGAGGACCTCTACTCCAACCGTACTTAAGACTGCTTTAAGAGCAGAAAACTCCTTGCTAAACAAAGAAAGTACTTGGATCCATGCTTATGGTGGGGCAAGGAGTTCTTTGAGCCAGGCCTGTTTTTAGAATTGATACAATTAGATGCTAGGTACCTAAAAGGGTCGGGCAAGTTTTGTCTTAATGAGATTAGTTGACTCAGCTGTGTTTTCACTGGTTCAGACTTACTGAGGAGATTTGTCGACTTAGCAGGAATTCAGATGGGCAGTCCTTTGGAAAGCATCTACAGTGATTGGTAGATGTAGGGACTTGGGGGAGGTGACATTGGAGAAAAACTCCTATATAAGAAAAAGCAGAATCTCTTGAGGAGATATCCTTTTGGAGAAATCCTTTTGGAGGATCTCTGATGAGGATCGCTTAGAAAGAATCTCTTGAGAGAGGCTCTGGAGAAGGGAAGCTTTTGGAGGACAATGTCTAAGGAGGTCTCGCTGGAGCTCCTCTAAGGGGACTCTGTCCCTCTGGAGGCTCTGGAGAGAGGCCCTTTGGAACAGTATCTGGCTGGAAGGCTCTCTGGTGAAGTCAGCTGAGATGGAGCTTGCCTGGTGTTACTAGAATCCTTGTTTAGTCAGACCTTGTGGTGAGTGTTAAAAAAACTGACTGATGGACTTCCGGGTAATCATGGCTGCAATCTAGACGTGGCACGTTTCCTCTCCCCAGCACCGAACGAAATAGACTACATCAAAGGAGCATAAAATCACCTTTGGAGGAACAGAAGGACTCCCCAGTACCCCACAGAGGCAAAGGTACGTGGGGCTTGAACATTTCCACACTAAAATAAGAAGGAAAAGCTTGCACAGAAAAGTGAACTGAGCCGCCCTTCCCCCACCCCACCTCCCCCACTAAACCAGAGTGAGCTACCTGAGCGCTCACCGGGACAGCGAGTGAGTGGGGAGCGTCTCTGTCTGGGGGGGCACTCCAGGGTCCTTGGGATCTGGGGACTGCCAGGAAAAAACGTCTCAGGGCGCTTTCACTGGAGAAGCCAGCGGACTTCGGGCGGGCTGCGCTGAACAAGGCGCACGGATTATCTGGGCGGAGCTGAATACCTGGGCTCGGAGGCTGGGAAGAACTAGTCTGAAGCAACCTAAATTCACAGAAAAACCACTCTTATAACCCAGACCCCAGACCAAAAAGGAAAGGGAAATAAAACCACCAAAGGGATGGCTCACATGGCCCAAAATCAAGCCTCCAGGAAGAAAGGGAAAAAAGTGACTATTGAAAACTTTTATGGTGGAAGTACCCAAGGGAAAGAGGAGAATGAAGAGGAAATCCAAAAAAATTCAGAACACGCCTCCCAAAATGGAAACTATCAACAAGCTCTGGAAGATCTCAAACTGGAACTTATCCAAAAGATGGAAACCTTCTGGAAAGAAAAATGGGAGAAAGAGATCAGCTGTCTGACAGATAAGACTGCTCAATTGGAAAAAGAACTCGAAGCATCCAATACAAGGGCAGACAAGGCTGAAAAGCAAATCCAGTCCCTAATGACCAGAATCAAGCACCTAGAAGAAAGCGAGATGATAAAACAGCAAGAATCAATAAAGCAAACCCCAAAAATTAATGAATTAGAAGAAAACATAAAATATTTCACTGAGAAGGTCACCAATCTGGAAAACAGAGGGAGAAGAGAAAACCTCCGAATTATTGGTCTCCCAGAAAAACCAGAGATAAACAATAAACTCGATATTATTCTACAGGAGATTATAAAAGAAAACTGCCCCCACATTCTGGAGCAAGGGGGCAAAATAGAAATAGAAAGGATTCATAGAACACCTTCTATACTAAATCCCCAAAAGACAACGCCTAGGAATGTAATTGCCAAATTCAAGAGCTTCCAAGTAAAGGAGAAAATCCTACAAGAAGCCAAGAAGAAGAGCTTCAGATATAAGGGGGCTCCCATAAGGATCACACATGACTTAGCGGCTAACACACTAAGAGACCGCAAAGCATGGAACACGATATTTAGAAAGGCAAGAGAGCTGGGTCTCCAACCAAGAATCAACTACCCAGCAAAACTGACTATATACTTCCAGGGGAAAGTATGGGCATTTAACAAAATAGAAGATTTCCAAGCATTTGCTAAGAAAAGACCAGAGCTCTGTGGAAAGTTCGATATCCAAGCACAGAAAGCAAGAGAAACATGAAAAGGTAAATATGAAAGAAAGGGAAAAGGAGATAAATCTTATCTTTCTCTTTAAGTCAAACTCTCTTCTATAAGGACTACATTTACATCTAATTATATATATTAATATGTGGGGAAAATGTTTTGTGTAACTCTCATAAATTGTATCATCATAAGAGTAGTTAGAAGAAACATGCATAGGGAATGATTGGGGAATCAAGAAGATTTGGGGAAAGTTGGGGCAAAAAAAGGAAAAGGGAGGGGGGAACCGTGATAATACTAAGATTAACTTCAAGAAATAGGGGGGGAATCAATAGAATAAACTTTCCCATATAAAGATACACATGGGAAGGGGAGGGGAAGAACTCTCATATGAGAAGGAGAGGAAGAGAGCGTGAAGTGGAAGTACTTAAACCTTACTCTCAGTGAAATCAAATCTGAGAGGGAAGAACATCTAGATCCAGTGGGATCCTGAATTCTATCTTATCCATTAGGGCAAGAAAGAAAGGAAAATTAAGGAGGGGGAGGGGGGAGGGAGCACAAAAAGGGAGGGAAGGAGAGGGGGGAGGGGAAGGGAGCATAAAAAGGGAGGGGCTAGAAAGGGAAGCATCTCAAGGGAGGGGACTAGGGGGACTGACCTAAAGTAAATCACTG
The DNA here is from genome assembly GCF_027887165.1 of Monodelphis domestica. Taxonomy (NCBI): domain Eukaryota; kingdom Metazoa; phylum Chordata; class Mammalia; order Didelphimorphia; family Didelphidae; genus Monodelphis; species Monodelphis domestica. The sequence goes on along the minus strand of NC_077228.1, from coordinate 126,319,137 downwards.
GTTCAAAAGGAGAAAGCTAAAGAAGAAAGGTCAGAACTAGGGGAAGACATCAAAATGCCAGCGAATCCACAAATAACAATCATAACTTTGAACGTGAATGGGATGAACTCACCCATAAAACGCAGACAAATAGCAGATTGGATTAGAACACAAAACCCTACCATATGTTGTCTTCAAGAAACACATATGAGACGGGTTGACACTCACAAGGTTAGAATTGAAGGTTGGAGTAAGACCTTCTGGGCCTCAACCGATAGAAAGAAGGCAGGAGTTGCAATCATGATATCTGACAAAGCCAAAGTACAAATAGACCTGATCAAAAGGGACAGGGAAGGTAAATATATTCTGCTAAAAGGAAGTATAGACAATGAGGAAATATCACTAATCAACATGTATGCACCAAATGGTATAGCATCCAAATTTTTAATAGAGAAACTAGGAGAATTGAAGGAGGAATTAGACAGTAAAACCATATTAGTGGGAGACTTGAACCAACCACTATCAAATTTAGATAAATCAAATCAAAAAATAAATAAGAAAGAGGTAAAAGAGGTGAATGAAATCTTAGAAAAATTAGAATTAATAGACATATGGAGAAAAATAAATAGGGACAAAAAAGAATACACCTTCTTTTCAGCACCACATGGCACATTCACAAAAATAGATCATACACTAGGTCATAGAAACATGGCACTTAAATGCAGAAAAGCAGAAATATTAACTGCAGCCTTTTCAGATCACAAGTCAATTAAAATATTGATCGGCAAGGGTACATGGAGACCCAAATCAAAAATTAATTGGAAATTAAATAACATGATACTCCAAAATCGGATAGTTAGAGAAGAAATCATAGAAACAATTAACAATTTCGTTGAAGAAAATGACAACGGCGAAACATCCTTTCAAACCTTATGGGATGCAGCCAAGGCAGTACTTAGAGGAAAATTCATATCCCTGAGTGCATATATTAACAAATTAGGGAGGACAGAGACCAAGGAATTGGAAATGCAAATCAAAAAACTTGAGAATGAACAAATTAAAAACCCCCAGAAGAAAACCATACTAGAGATCCTAAAAATTAAGGGAGAAATTAATAAAATAGAAAGTGACAGAACTATTGAGCTAATAAACAAGACTAGAAGCTGGTACTTTGAAAAAACAGACAAAATAGACAAAGTACTGGTTAATTTAATTAAAAAAAGGAAAGAAGAAAGGCAAATTAATAGCATCAAGGATGAAAAGGGGGATCTCACCTCAAATGAAGAGGAAATTAAGGCAATCATTAAAAACTACTTTGCCCAACTATATGGCAATAAATTTACCAATCTAGGTGATATGGATGAATATTTACAAAAATATAAATTGCCTAGACTAACAGAAGAAGAAATAGTTTTCTTAAATAATCCCATATCAGAAATTGAAATCCATCAAGCCATCAAAGAACTGCCTAAGAAAAAATCCCCAGGGCCTGATGGATTCACCAGTGAATTCTATCAAACATTCAGAAAACAGTTAACCCCAATATTATACAAACTATTCGACATAATAAGCAAAGAGGGAGTCCTACCAAACTCCTTTTATGACACAAGCATGGTACTAATTCCAAAGCCAGGCAGGCCAAAAACAGAGAAAGAAAACTATAGGCCAATCTCCCTAATGAATATAGATGCAAAAATCTTAAATAGGATACTAGCAAAAAGACTCCAGCAAGTGATTAGAAGGGTCATCCACCATGATCAAGTAGGATTCATACCAGGGATGCAGGGCTGGTTCAACATTAGGAAAACTATCCACATAATTGACCACATCAACAAGCAAACCAACAAGAATCACATGATTATCTCAATAGATGCAGAAAAAGCCTTTGATAAAATACAACACCCATTCCTACTAAAAACACTAGAAAGCATAGGAATAGAAGGGTCATTCCTAAAAATAATAAACAGTATATATCTAAAACCATCAGCTAATATCATCTGCAATGGGGATAAACTAAATCCATTCCCATTAAGATCAGGAGTGAAACAAGGATGCCCATTATCACCTCTATTATTTGACATTGTATTAGAAACACTAGCAGTAGCAATTAGAGAAGAAAAAGAAATTGAAGGCATCAAAATAGGCAAGGAGGAGACCAAATTATCACTCTTTGCAGATGACATGATGGTCTACTTAAAGAATCCTAGAGATTCAACCAAAAAGCTAATTGAAATAATCAACAACTTTAGCAAAGTTGCAGGATACAAAATAAACCCACATAAGTCATCAGCATTTCTATATAATTCCAACACAGCTCAGCAGCAAGAACTAGAAAGAGAAATCCCATTCAAAATTACCCAAGACAAAATAAAATACTTAGGAATCTATCTCCCGAGACAAACACAGGATCTATATGAACACAACTACAAAACACTTTCCACACAACTAAAACTAGACTTGAACAATTGGAAAAACATTAACTGCTCATGGGTAGGACGAGCCAATATAATAAAAATGACCATCCTACCCAAACTCATCTATCTATTTAGTGCCATACCCATGGAACTCCCAAAAATTTTTTTTACTGATTTAGAAAAAAACATAACAAAGTTCATTTGGAAAAACAAAAGATCAAGGATACCCAGGGAATTAATGAAAAAAAATACAAAGGAAGGGGGTCTTGCAGTCCCAGATCTCAGACTATATTATAAAGCAGCGGTCATCAAAACAATTTGGTACTGGCTAAGAGACAGAAAGGAGGATCAGTGGAATAGACTGGGGGCAAGCAACCTCAGCAAGACAGTATATGACAAACCCAAAGATCCCAGCTTTTGGGACAAAAATCCACTATTTCATAAAAACTGTTGGGAAAATTGGAGGACAGTGTGGGAAAGATTAGGATTAGATCAACACCTCACACCCTACACCAAGATAAATTCAAAATGGATGAATGACTTGAACATAAAGAAGGAAACTATAAGAAAATTAGGCGAACACAGAATAGTATACATGTCAGACCTTTGGGAAGGGAAATACTTCAAAACCAAGCAAGAATTAGAAAGAATTACAAAATGCAAAATAAATAATCTGGATTACATCAAATTAAAAAGTTTTTGTACAAACAAAACCAATGTAACCAAAATCAGAAGGGTAGCAACAAATTGGGAAACAATTTTCATAAAAACCTCTGACAAGGGTTTAATTACTAAAATTTATAAAGAACTAAATCAATTGTACAAAAAATCATGCCATTCTCCAATTGACAAATGGGCAAGGGACATGAACAGGCAATTCTCAGCCAAAGAAATCAAAACTATTAATAAGCACATGAAAAAGTGCTCTACATCTCTTATAATCAGAGAGATGCAAATCAAAACAACTCTGAGGTATCATCTCACACCTAGCAGATTGGCTAACATGACAGCTATGCAAAGTAATGAATGCTGGAGGGGATGTGGCAAAGTGGGGACATTAATTCATTGCTGGTGGAGTTGTGAATTGATCCAACCATTCTGGAGGGCAATTTGGAACTATGCCCAAAGGGCGATAAAAGACTGTCTGCCCTTTGATCCAGCCATAGCACTGCTGGGCTTGTACCCCAAAGAGATAATGGACAAAAAGACTTGTACAAAAATATTCATAGCTGCGCTCTTTGTGGTGGCCAAAAATTGGAAAATGAGGGGATGCCCCTCAATTGGGGAATGGCTAAACAAATTGTGGTATATGTTGGTGATGGAATATTATTGTGCTAAAAGGAATAATAAAGTGGAGGAATTCCATGTGAACTGGAACAACCTCCAGGAAGTGATGCAGAGCGAAAGGAGCAGAACCAGGAAAACATTATACACAGAGACTGATACATTGTGGTACAATCGAAGGTGATGGACTTCTCCATAAGTATCAATGCAATTTCCCTGAACAATCTGCAGGGATCTAAAAAAAAATACTACCCACAAGCAGAGGATAAACTGTGGGAGTAAAAACACCGCTGAAAAGCAACTGCTCGACCACAGGGTTGGAGGAGATAAGACTGAGGAGAGACTCTAAATGAACACTATAATGCAAACTCCAACAACAGGGAAATGGGTTCGAGTCAAGAACACATGTGATAACCAGTGGAATCATGCGTCGGCTATGGGAGAGGGAAAGGCGGGGGGGGGGGGAGGGGAGGAAAAGAAAACGATCTTTGTTTCCAGTGAATAATGTATGAAAACGACCAAATAAAATAATATTAAAATTTAAAAAAAAAAAAAAACTGACTGATTTCTCCCTTAAGACTCAGGTCTAGGCCATATTGGCTTGAGGCCTTTCATACTTATTCCTTTATTACTCTCTCTCTCTCTTTCTTTGATTACTCATTGTATTGTTATTTAAAATATCTATAAAACCCAATTGACTTGGGTATTTTCATAATTGGGAATATTTCCCTGGTGACCACCTTATATTTGATTTAAGACGCAAGACACTGTAGTGAAACATATTTCTGCGGTCAAAATTTACTCACCCTCTCTTATATCTATCACAATTTATATCTTCCACTATTTTAATCACTACAGTTTAAAACCTCAACCTTTTTAAATCTCATAAAACCTAATCTCTCCTACACTCTCTTCCAGTTTTCCCAGCAGTTTTTGTCAAATAGTGGGTTTTTGTCTCAAAAGCTGGGACCTTTGTGTTTAATATAGACTGTCTTGCTGAGGTCACTTACCCCAAGTCTATTCCATTCATCCTCCTTTCTGTCTCTTAGCCAGTACCAAATTGTTTTGATGACTGCTGCTTTATAATATAGTTTGAGATCTGGGACTGCAAGACCCCCTTCCTTTGTATTTTTTTTTCATTATTCCCCTGGATATCCTTGATCCTTTATTCTTCCAAAAGAACTTTATTATGTTTTTTCCCTAAAGCAGTAAAAAAAAAATTGGAAACTCAGTGGGTATTGCACTAAATAGATAAATAAGTTTGGGTAGAATGGTCATTTTTATTATATTGGCTCATCCTACCCATGAGCAGTTAATGTTTTTCCAATTGCTCAGGTCTAGTTTTAGTTGTGTGGAGAGCATTTTGTAGTTGTGTTCACATAGTTCCTGTGTTTATCTCTGGAGATAGACCCCTAAGTATTTTATTTTCTCTAAGGTGATTTTGAATGGGATTTCTCTTTCTAATTATTGCTGCTGAGCTGTGTTGGAAATATATAGAAGTGCTGATGACGTATGCGGGTTTATTTTGTATCCTGCTACTTTGCTAAAATTGTTGATTATTTCAATTAGCTTTGTGGTTGATTCTTTAAGTAGACCAGCAATCATCCACAAAGAGCAATAACTTGGTCTCCTCCTTGTCTATTTTAATGCCTTCGACTTCATTTTCTTCTCTAATTGCTACTGATAGTGTTTCTAGTACAATGTTAAATAATAGAGGTGATAGTGGGCATCCTTGTTTCACTCCTAATCTTATTGGTTATACATCTAGTTTCTCCCCATTGCAGATGATGTTAGCTGATGGTTTTAGATATATACTGTTTATTATTTTTAGGAACGACCCTTCTATTCCTATTTTTTCTAGTGTTTTTAATAGGAATGGGTGTTGTATTTTATCAAAGGCTTTTTCTGAATCTATTGAGAGAATCATGTGATTTTTGTTGGTTTCCTTGTTGAAATGGTCAATTATGTGGATGGTTTTCCTACTATTGAACCAGCCCTGCATTCCTGGTATAAATCCTACTTGATCCTAGTGAATTACCTTCCTGATCACTTGCTGGAGTCTTTTTGCAAGTATCCTATTTAGGATTTTTGCATCTATATTCATTAGGGAGATTGGTCTATAGTTTTCTTTCTCCTTTTTGACCTGCCTGGCTTTGGAATCAGTACATGTTTGTGTCACAAAAGGAATTTGGTAGAACTCCCTCTTTACTTATTATGTCAAATAGTCTGTATAGTATTGGGATTAGCTGTCCTTTGAATGTTTGATAGAAGTCAACTGTGAATCCATCAGGCCCAGGGAATTTTTTCTTAGGGAGTTCCTTGATGGCTTGTTGGATTTCTTTTTCTGATATGGGATTATTTAAGAATTCTATTTCTTCTTCTGTTAGTCTAGGCAATTTATATTTTTGGAAATATTCATCCATATCACCTAGATTGGTATATTTATTGCCATCTAATTGGGCAAAGTAGTTTTTAATGATTGCCTTAGTTTCGTCTTCATTGAAGGTGAATTCCCCCTTTTCATCTTTGATGCTATTAATTTGCTTTTCTTCTTTCCTTTTTTTAATTACATTGACCAGTACATTTTCTATTTTGTTTGTTTTCTCAAAGTACCAGCTTCTAGTCTTATTTATTAGTTTAATAGTTCTATCACTTTTGATTTTATTAATTTCTCCCTTAGGCTTTAGGATCTCTAGTTTGGTTTTCTTCTGGGAGTTTTAATTTGTTTGCTTTCAAGTTTTTTTTATTTGCATTTCCAATTCATTGATCACTGCCCTCCCTAATTTGTTAAAATATGCACTCAGGGATATGAATTTTCCTCTGAGTACTGCTTTGGCTGCATCCCATAAGGTTTGAAAAGATGTCTCACCATTGTCATTTTCCTCAATGAAATTATTGTTTCTTTGATTTGTTCTCTAACTAACTGATTTGGGGGTATCATATTATTTAATTTACAAATAATTTTTGATTTGGCTTTCCATTTACCCTTACTGATCATTATTTTTATTGCCTTATGATCTGAAAAGGCTACATTTATTATTTCTGCTTTTCTGCATTTGTATGCCATGTTTCTGTGACCTAGTGTATGGTCAATCTTTGTGAATATGCCTTGTGGTGCTGAGAAGGTGTATTCCTTTTTGTCCCTATTTATTTTTCTCCATATGTCTATTAACTCTATTTTTTCTAAGATTTCATTCACTTCTTTTATCTCTCTCTTATTTATTTTTTTATTTGATTTATCTAAATTCGATAGTGGTTGATTCAGATATCCCACTAATATGGTTCTAATGTCTGTTTCCTCCTTCAATTCTCCTAGTTTCTCCATTAGAAATTTGGGTGCTATGCCATTTGGTGCATACATGTTGATTAGAGATATTTCTTTCTTGTCTATAGTCCCTTTTAACAAAATATATTTACTTTCCCTATCCCTTTTAAACAGGTCTATTTTCTCTTTGGTTTTTTCCAATATCATGATTGTAACTCCTGCCTTCTTTCTATCAGTTGAGGCCCAAAAGGTCTTACTCCCTCCTTTAATTCTGACCTTGTGAGTATCTACCTGCCTCATTTGTGTTTCTTGAAGACAACATATGGTAAGGTTTTGGATTCTAATCCATTCTGCTATTCATCTACGTTTTATGGGTGAGTTCATCCCATTCATGTTTAACGTCATGATTGTCACTTGTGGATTCCCTGGCATTTTGATAACCTCACCTAACTCTGACCTTTCTTCTTTAGCTATAACTTCTAAACTCATGATTTACTTTAAATCTGTCCCCCTAGTCCCCTCCCTTGATATGCTTCCCTTTCCAGCCCCTCCCTTTTTGTTTTATTCCCCTTCCCCCTTCTCCTTCCCTCCCTTTTTGTGTTCCATCCCCTCTACCCCCTTGGTTTTCCCTTCTCCCATACCCTGTTGGATACGATAGAATTCAAGATCCCAGTGGATCTAGATGCTCTTCCCTCTCAGAGTTGATTTCATTAAGAGTAAGGTTTAAGTAAAAACTCTCTTCCTCCCCTTCTTATAGGAGAATTCTTCCCCTCCCCTTACCATGTGTATCTTTATGTGAGAAAGATTATTCTATTTAGATTTTTTCCTATTTCTTGGAGTATATCTTAGTACCATCAACGATCCCTTCCCTCCCTTTCTCTTTCTTCCCCACCCCTTTCTCCATATCGTCTTGATGCCCCAAACTATCCCTATGTGTGTCTTCTTACTACTCTAATGATGCTTACAATTTTTGAGTTACACATTACATTTTCCCCACATATTAATATATATATATATATATATATATATATATATATATAATTTGATTTAAATGTTGTCAGAGACCATATTCGGGGACAACTTGACCTGAAACAAGATTTAAGATCCTAGGGAAACTTAACAAACAAGTTACCTCCCAGGCGTCGCCAAGACCAACAGCCATAAAACATAACAATAACCATTCTTCATGTTCCCTCCTGGTACAAGCAGTCTTTAGTCACCACCACCACCCCCCCTTTACCTCAAGCATATATATTCTACCTTACACCTGCAATAAACGGAGCCTTGACACTACCAGATTGACTCTGTCTCTCTATTACGTGCTTGGTCTCCCCCTCTCTCCCCCTATGGGTTCTTTTTAGGTGGCTGCTCCCCGAACCCCACCGTTGAAGTCCGGCAGGCCCGGATAGATGGCGCCTCAACGTGTTGGGATTTGAGTAAGACAGCTTACCGGACGACTGAGAAACAGATTCCGCGGACAAAGTAAACGGTAGAGGGTGAACGGACAGCCTTGAGATAAGGGTAAGTCGTCCCATCCCCCATAGGCATAAGAAATTGAGAGTAATTACCCCAGAGTGACTGTATGTGACTGTGTGTAATAATTGTGTGAATGAGATGGGGAAGACACTCTCAAAGGAAACTTTATTTGTTAAAGAATAAAATAATAGTCTCAGGGAGAGAGGTATTAGGGTAAAAAAGAAAAATTTATTTAAGTTCTTCTGCTTCATAGAGGAACAATGCCCCTGGCTCATTCTACATGGCCCGGGAATTCACCCCCTTACTTGGAACAAAGTGGGTAAAGAATTGAATAGCCTAATAAAATCAGGCCAAGAGATCTCCGATGAATATTTTTCTTACTACGGACTAATCCGTGATATTCTTAAAGAAGCCGACACCAATAAACAGGTCTCCCACCTCCTTAGCTTAGCTGAAGAGGCTATCTTAGACCATAAAACAAAAATTGAAAAGGAGGAAATACCACCAGAAAAAGACAAACGCCCTCCTTCCCTCTTAGATGAACCAATTGAAAATTCCTCCATTAGGGAACCCCTTGTCCCTTCCAAACCCCACCTTTATCCTGTTCTATATACAAACCCTGAATCAGAGAATATACTTAAACCCAATTATCAGACAGAACTAGAAGAAGAGGCCGCCCGCTATCAGGACAGCAATCGCCTGGAAAACAGGCCCCCCCTGCAGTATAAAAACAAATCTTTCCAGCACGATCTCTGTGGCAGCCTCACTCCTCCTAATTTTTCCGTACTTCCTGGTTCTGAGAATCTTAAAGAGGCCACAAAACAACTCAGCCAGCAAGTTACTGAACTTAAAAATTTCCTAGGACTTCAAAAGGAGGTGCATACATTAACTAACCAATTACATGAGCTGCAAATAGATATTTTTCGGCCTCTGATCCCTAAGTCCAAGCCAACTCGATTAAAAGATAAGACCGCTCTTGCCTTCCCGGTTGTTACTAGGCAACAACAAGCTACTCAGATTCTACCCGAGGACATCTCCCTCCCCCCTTCTGCCGAATCCTCTGACTCTGAAGGAGCAGAAGAAAATGATACAGAGGGGAAAAATCCTAGAGGGGCTGATATTTCAACCCCACCACAATTCGGTAACCCGATCTATAAAAAATTAAAATTCAAACACATTAAAGACCTCCATTCAGCTGTTAAAAATTATGGCCTTAACGCTCCTTTTACACTCTCCATTCTGGAGGGGCTTGGAGGAGAAGGACACATGCTCCCCTCTGAATGGTCCAAAGTAGTACAGCCCGTCCTCTCCAGGGGACAATTTTTAATTTGGAAGGCAGAATTCCTTGAAAGGGCAGAAAATCAGGCTAAACTTAACTTGAAAAATGCCCAGACAGCTACTTGGACGGTTGACAAAATCGTCGGCCGTGACCGCTTTGCATCAGAAAGCCAGCAAATGAGATTAACCCCTGGCTTGCTCATGCAAACTGCACAAGCTGCTATGGCTGCTTGGCGGGCAGTTCCTGCCGCTGGGTCAGTCACAGCACCCCTCTCAAAAATTCTCCAGGGACCCAATGAGCCATACGCTCAATTTGTTGCAAAACTTTTAGAAACTGCTGAAAGGGTCTTGGGCCAAGATGGAGCAGATAACCCGATGGTGAGACATTTGGCAATCGAAAATGCTAATTCTGCCTGTAAGGCTGCCCTAAGAGGAAAAGCAAGAGATCTTGATCTAGATGGAATGATCTGCTTATGCAATGATATTGATGCTTATGATCACAAAATAAACAAGTCCATCTCCCTAGCCATAGGGGCAGCCATCCAGGCTTCTCGCCCCAACACCCCCCGCAATTGCTTTAAATGCGGACAACTTGGTCATTTTGCACGTCAATGCCCTTCTGGACAAAATCCTAGGCAGGCACCCGCACCAATAATAGCCCCTCACAAACCACCGCCTAGCATTTGCCCAAAGTGTAGGAAGGGCCGGCACTGGGCCCGAGACTGCCGATCCAGAACCACCTTTAATGGGCAGATATTTCCCCCGGTTCAGGGAAACGGGGTGCGGGGCTCCTTCGGGAGCCCCTGTCCAGCTCCCTTACTCGAGCCACAGCAGGTAGCGCAGGCTTGGACCTCTGTGCCTCCACCACCAGAATACTGACACCAGAAGAGGGCCCAATAATTCTCCCTACTGGCAAATTCGGACCACCACCCCCTGGTATGTTTTTCTTGGTCATAGGTAGAGCACTCACCACCCTGCAAGGTGTTGTAGTACATCCCACCCTTGTCGATAATGATTACACAGGAGAAATAAAAATCATCATAGAATCTCCACATGGCCCTGTTACCATCCCTGCAGGCAAACGCCTAGCCCAAGCACTCCCCCTCCCTATGATTGGCAATTTTCCAGCGGTAGCCCACACACGGGGCCCCTCCTCCCCAGGCTCCTCCAATATTTACTGGGTGCAGCAACTTACTGAGTCCCGACCCACACTCAAGTTGAAAATCGAAGGGAAAACCTTCACTGGATTACTAGATACAGGAGCGGATTCTACTGTTATTTCTCAGGCCCACTGGCCCCGCTCCTGGCCCCTTCAACCTTCATCTACCCATCTATCAGGAATAGGCCAAGTCCAAGACACCCTGCAGAGTTCTAAGATCCTTACTTGGCAAGATACTGAGGGCAATAGAGGCACCACACGCCCATATGTAGTTGCAGGGCTTCCTGTCAATCTCTGGGGCAGAGACATCCTAGCCCAAATGAGACTTCTCATGGTTAGCCCTAGTGACCCTGTCACCACCATGATGTTAAAATCTGGATACCTTCCAGGAAAGGGCCTTGGAAAAAGGGAACAAGGCCTCCCCCACCCCATTTCCTTTCGACCCCATAAGGACAGGGAAGGTCTGGGGTTGCAAAGTTTTTGTTCTTAACTTCCTCACCCTGGATGAGGAAGGACGCTCTGCTGCTGATCGCCACTGGCATCCACACACCACATCTGATCTGGCAAAAGTTCTTTGGCGAGACCCACTTACAGGCCTTTGGCAAGGCCCTGACCCTGTCCTCACTTGGGGAAAAGGCTCAGCTTGTGTCTTTGATGCCAAAGCAAACAACGTCCGCTGGGTCCCGTCACGATTAATCAAAACCACGAATATCCCCTCCCCTTAATCAGCTTCCAGGGCCCATCCCTGAGAAAATCTTCTGTTCTCTTTCAGCTACTTCACAACGGAACAGATGGCGACAGTTCTGACAGTAACCCTCATCTGTATCCTGCTACCAGCCACCAGATCAGGAAGTCCACACATCCCCGTTCATCAAATATGGGAGATTGTCAATCCAGTGAACCAAGCCGTTCTTGCCTCCGTCTCCAGTTCCCAGTGGCCGCGCCTTACATGGTTCCCCCAACTGACCATCGACCTTTGTGTCCTCGGTATCCCATACCAGTCATCAATGCACTATTGCGCCCCAAATGTGCCTGGTCTCCCGATTAAGGACTATTGGACCCAATATACCCAGTACCCTCTATACGGCTGCCCTGGGTTCGGCCAGCCAGACTACTGTGGGGGCCACTCATATGGATTCTGTGCCACATGGGGCTGTGTGACTTTTGGCACTGCTCATTGGATCACCAACAAAGACTTGATTACCATCGCCCGAAATCCCTCCCGCCCTCAGACCTGCTCCTTTAATCCCCCCAATTGCAATCCCCTTATTATCAAATTCACCAACAAGGGCAAAACAGATCCCCGTTGGACGGAAGGACTCACCTGGGGACTGCGCCTTTATAAAAGGGGCCCCGATGATGTCTTTCTCTTCACACTCCGACTGCGCGTGACCCCTATTACCAACTCTATGGGTCCTAATTTTGTTCTCACTGACCAACACAGCCCTTCATATCAGTTCCCCCAGCCCCCCCGACCCCTCTCCCCCACCCAATTCCCCTCCCTTACACTCCCACCTACCCCTATTCCCAAAATACCTCCTGGTACCACTGATAGACTCCTCAAACTCATTGAGAGCTCCTATTTGGTTTTGAATGCTACCGCCCCAAACCTTACAATCAGTTGTTGGCTATGTCTCCACTCGCAGCCCCCATACTATGAAGGAATCGCCTTTACCGATCACCCTTACAACACCTCTACCCCTTCCCCTCGCTGCGCCCGGTTCCCCCACCACTTCACCCTTGCTGAAGTCTCCGGAAAAGGCCTTTGCATAGGTCACCCCCCTTCCTCTCACTCCCATCTTTGTAATGTTACCCTTCCCATCTCCCACTCCCCTCATTATCTAGAGGCTCCCAATAACACCTTTTGGGCCTGCAACACCGGCCTCACCCCCTGCATTTCCCTTCAGGTTTTTAATACCTCCTCAGAATTCTGTGTACTTATACAATTATGGCCCAGAATTACTTATCACACAGACACCGCTTTAGATAAAATTTTGTCTCCGTCCCCTCGGGTTAAACGGGAACCCCTCTCTACTATTGCCATTATTCTAGGTATTGGTGGTCTTGCTGCCGGCATTGGTACCGGCACCACCGCTTACCTACAGACCCAACACCTCACAACTTTACATGCTGATATGACAACTGACATTGAGATCCTAGAAAAGTCTGTTTCTGCTTTAGCAAAATCCCTATCCTCCCTCTCAGAAGTTGTACTGCAGAACAGACGTGGCCTCGACCTACTTTTTTTAAAAGAAGGGGGATTATGTGTAGCCATTAAAGAAGAATGTTGCTTTTATGCTGACCACACAGGCATGGTCAGAAAATCAATGGCAAAATTAAGAGAACGCCTAGCCCTTAGAAAAAAGAAGGCCGAGGCCCAAGAAGGATGGTACAACAATCTTTTAAGAAAAACCCCTTGGCTCTCTACTCTAATTCCCACAATAATAGCTCCCTTTATTATCATCCTCCTAATACTCACCTTTGGCCCTTGGGCTTTCCAACGCCTGACTGGATTTATTAAATCAAACATTGACTCAGCCCTTACTAAGTTCCCTACGGTCCAATACCATCGTATCGAAATAACAGATACTGACCGACCACACATCCCTACTGATCGTCTCCAATTTACTAGCAGGGCGGTAACCCAATGACGGGAATAGCACAGGTCCTTGACCCTTGATGGTCAAGCAACTCCCCCTGTGTAGCCTAAGACAGGGGCCGTCGCTGCGGTCCTGACTTAAAACCTTCCCTCTATAAAAAAGAAAGGGGGAATTGTCAGAGACCATATTCGGGGACAACTTGACCTGAAACAAGATTTAAGATCCTAGGGAAACTTAACAAACAAGTTACCTCCCAGGCGTCGCCAAGACCAACAGCCATAAAACATAACAATAACCATTCTTCATGTTCCCTCCTGGTACAAGCAGTCTTTAGTCACCACCACCACCCCCCCCTTTACCTCAAGCATATATATTCTACCTTACACCTGCAATAAACGGAGCCTTGACACTACCAGATTGACTCTGTCTCTCTATTACGTGCTTGGTCTCCCCCTCTCTCCCCCTATGGGTTCTTTTTAGGTGGCTGCTCCCCGAACCCCACCGTTGAAGTCCGGCAGGCCCGGATAAAATGTAGTCCTTATAGAAGAATTTGAATAAAAAAAGATAACATTTTTCTCCTTTTCCCTTTCCTTCATATTTACCTTTTCATGTTTCTCTTGCTCTTTGTGTTTGAATGTCAAACTTTCCACAGAGCTCCTGTCATTTCTTTACAAATACTTGGAAATCTTATATTTTGTTGAATGCCCATACTTTCCCCTGGAAGTATATAGTCAGTTTTGATGCATAGCTGATTCTTAGTTGTAGACCCAGCTCTCTTGCCTTTCTGAATATCATGGTCCAGGCCTTTCGGTCATTCAGAGTGGAAATTGCTAGGTCCTGTCTGACCCTGATTGGCATTCCTTTATATATAAATTGTCTTTTTCTGGCTTCTTGTAAGATTTTTTTTCTTTTGCTTGGAAGCTTTGGAATTTGGCAATTACATTCCTGGGAGTTGTCTTTTGGGGATTTAGTGTAGAGGGTGTTCTGTGAACTCTTTCAATGCCTGTATTGCCCCCTTGTTCTAGAATCTCCTGGCAGTTTTCTTTGATGATATCTTGTATTATGATGTCGAGATTACTGTTTATTTCTCATTTTTCTGGCAGACCAATGATTCTCAGATTGTTTCTCCTTCCTCTGTTCTCCAGGTCTGTCATCTTGTCAGTGAGATATTTTATGTTATAATTCCTTTGTCTTTTGACTTTGCTTTATTAATTCTTGCTCTTTTGCAAGATCACTATCTTCCAGTTGCCTGATTCTGACCTTTAAAGACTGGTTTTCTTTTTCAGTTTTGTCTGACATGTTTTTTGAGGCTTCTAGCTGTTTTTGCATTTGCATATTTGGGTCCCTCAGATTGCCAAGTTCCTTTTCCATTATTTCCTATTTTCCTGCCAGAAATATTTCATCTTTTTGATAATTTCCAATTCAAATTCTTCAAGAGCTTTTGGAGAATTTCCATTTCTTTTGGAAGGTTTTGGAGCATTTGTTTGTGTTTCCTCTTCTATTTCCTTTGTATTTTGTATTTTTGCTCCATAAAATGTGTCCAAAGTCACCTTCTTCTTCTTGCTTTTCTTGGTGTTGGGAGGCTGAGCACTGCTAACCATCTCTATGGTTTTTTTCTCCCCTTTCCAGTCAGAAATTTGACTGAGGAGGGCTGGCTCTCAGTGTATGGGTCTAATGATCAGAGGCTTTAGACCCAGGCAAATTCTCCATTCTCTGCAGTTGAGCTGTCTTCCCGGAGAAGCCCAGGTTCTGCCCTCCGCTGCCTGCTGGTGTTTCGGGTTTTATTTCTCTCAGGTGTGGGTCTTTGGTGTTTTTAGTTAACTCCCAAGACCTGTGGGTGCCCCTTCCTTACTTCAGGGGATCTCTTCTCACACTCATTGATTATAGCACGCTAGTTCTGGGAGCCCGCGATTTGAGTTCCCCTTGCCCGCCTGCCGGTGTTTTGGGTTTTACTACTCACAGGGGTGGGTCTTTGGTGGGCTTACTCAGGTCCCCAGATCTCGGGCTGCCCATTGTTCAGTCCTGGGGTGCCCCTCCCTCACTTGTTGATTCTGGCCAGTGCTGACTTTAACTGTGGCTCCATCAGCATGGTGGGTGGGGGAGGGTGGGTCAGCTTTTCGTTCCCTTATATTGTGGAAATGCTGGATTCCCACCTACCTTCAGTGCTGAACCTTAGTGTGGGGTCTCTCTGTTCTTATGAGGATGGTTGTTTTTGTTTTCTGGTGTGTCTTTTGAGGTCTTCTGTGTCGTTGGGTCTGAGGAGGGGAAGCCAGCCACATCTACTCTGCAGCCATGCTTACCCAGAAGTTAGACCAATCTTCTTAATGAATATAGATGCAAAAAAAAATTCTTAAATAGGATATTATCAAGAAGACTCCAGCAAGTTATCACGAGGGTTATCCACTATGACCAGGTAAGATTCATACCAGGAATGAACAGATGGTTTAGTATTAGGAAAACAATCCACATAATTGACCATATAAATAAGCAAACTGACAAATTTACATGATTATCTCAATAAATTCAGAAAAAGCCTTTGACAAAATACAACACTATTGAAAACACTAGAAATTATAGGTCCTTTCCTAAAAATAATAAACAGTATATATCTAAAACCATCAGTAGATTTCATCTGCAATGGGGATAAACTAGAAGCCATCCCAATAATATGAGGAGTGAAACAAAGATGCCTATTATCAACTCTATTATTTAACATTGCACTAGAAAAACTAGCTGTAGCAATTAGAGAAGAAAAAGAAATTGAAGGTATTAAAATTAGCAATGAGGAGACCAAGCTATCATCTTTGCAGATGATATGAAGGTCTACTTAGAAAGTCCTAGAAAATCAATCAAAAAGCTAGTTGGAATAATCAAAAACTTTGGCAAAGTTGCAAGATACAAAATAAATCCACATAAGTCATCAGTATTTCCATGTATCTCCAACACATTTCAGCAGCAAGATTTAGAAAGAGAAATTCCATTTAAAAGCACCCTAGATAATATAAAATACTTAGGAATCTATCTGCTGAGACAAACACAGGAACTATATAAACACAACTACAAAACAGTCTCCACGCAATTAAAACTAGATATAAACAATTGGAAAAAACATTAATTGCTCATGGGTAGGATGAGCTAACATAATAAAAATGATAATTCTACCCAAATTAATTTACTTATTTAGTGCCATATCCATTGAACTACCAAAAATGATTTTACTGAATTATAAAAAAAACCATAACAAAGTTCATTTGGAAGAAAAAAAGTTCAAGGATATCAAGGGAAAACATGAAAAAAATGCAAAGGAAGGAGGCCTTGCAGTCCCAGATCTCAAACTATACTATAAAGCAGTGGTCATCAAAAGAATTTGGTATTGGCTAAGGGACAGAAGGGAGGATCACTGGAATAGACTCGGGGTAAGTGACTTCAGCAAGGCAATCTATTATAAGCCCAAAGATCCCAGATTTTGGAACCAAAATCGACTACTTGATAAAAAACTGCTAGGAAAATCAGAAGACAGTATGGGAGAGATTAGGTTTGCATCAACATCTTACACCCTACACCAAGATAAACTCAGAATGGGGGAATGACTTGAATATAAAGAAGGAAACCATAAGCAAATTAGAATAGTTTACATGTCAGATCTTTGGGTAAGGAAAGTCTTTAAAACCAAGCAAGAGCTAGAAAAAAATCTTGAAATGTAAAATCACTAATTTTGATTTTGATTTGATTTGATCAAATTTAAAAGATTCTGTACAAACAAAACCAACGTAACCAAAATTAGAATGGAAGCAACAAATTGGGAAACGATCTTCATAACAAAGACCTCTGACAAAGGTCTAATTACTCAGATTTATAAAGAGCTAAACCAGTTGAACAAAATATCAAGCCATTCTCCAATTGATGAATGGGCAAGAGACATGAATAGTCAATTTACAGTTAAAGAAAGCAAAACTATTAATAAACACATGAAAAAGTGTTCTAAATCTCTTATAATCAGAGAGATGCAAATCAAAACAACTCTCAGATTGGCTAATATGAGAGCAATGGAAAATAATGAATGCTGGAGGGAATGTAGTAAAGTCAGGACATTAATGCATTTCTGGTGGAGTTGTGAATTAATCCAACCATTCTGGAGGGCAGTTTGGAATTATGCCCAAACGGCACTAAAAGACTTTCTGCCCTTTGATCTAGCCATAGCATTGCTGGGTTTGTACCCCAAAGAGATAATAAGGAAAAATACTTGTACAAAAATATTCATAGCTGCACTCTTTGTGGAGGCAAAAAATTGGAAAATGAGGGAATGCCCTTCAATTGGGGAATAGCTGAACAAATTGTTGTATATGTTGGTAATGGAATACTATTGTGCTTAATGGAATAATAAACTGGAGGAATTCTAAGTAAACTGGAATGACCTCTAGGAATTGATACAGTGTGTAAGGAGCAGAACCAGGAGAACATTGTACACAGAAACTGATACACTGTGGTGCAATCGAATGTAATGGACTTCACCTTTAGTGGCAATGCAGTGATCCTGAACAACTTGAGGGATCTACGAGAAAAAACACTGTCCACATTCAGAAGAAAAACTGTGAGAGCAGAAGCACTCTGCTTCAAACAACTGCTTGAATACATTGGTCGAGGGCATATTGTTGGGCATGTAGACTCTAAATGGGCATACTAATGCAAACACCAACAACATGGAAATAGATTTTGATCAAGGACACATGTAATACCCAGTGAAATTGTGAGTCAGCTACAGAAAGGGTGGGTATAGGGGAGGGAGCGAAAACTACAATCATATAACCAAGAAATAATGTTATAAATTGACTAAATAAATTTAAAAGTAAATACATATATATATACGTATATATAAATTCCTCTGAAAAAATAAAAACAAAAATATTTCTATGAACTAGTGCAAAATGTGAGACATTGTACATAGTAATGGCAATATCATAACAATAATCAACTGTGAAAGACTTCTCTACTTTGATCAAGAAATGATCCACAACAATTCTAATGGTCTCATGATGAAAAATGCTATTTATCTCTAGGCAGTGTTCCGATGAAATATGAGAGCAGAGAGAAGTATGCTTTTTCCATTTTCTTTTGCAATATGGTTAATATGGCATTATGTTTTATATGATGTTTCATATCTAATGGGTATCAGATCACTCAACTTCTCAATATAGGAGAGACTGAAAGAAAGGAAAGATTTTGGAACTCAATGTTTAAAAAAATGAATTTTGGGGAGATAGAGGCAATATTATGATGAAGAGTATATACAAAATCACCTGATCTCTACCAAATTACCTTCCAAAGAACTATGATAAAAACTCAGAAAGAATTCTGTAGCACCATAATCCACAAAATGAGAGGAAAAACATTTTTTAGCTGAAAACAACTTTAAAAGCCTGCACAAAAGATCTATATCCCAAACTGACACACTGAGGCAGGTCTCATCATGGCAACAGTCCTTGGGGATGTCTGAATCATAAGCAAAGACTTGACTTGCAAAATGCTGGCAATCTGTTGTTCCTCTGAGGCAAGGGGGCAGCATGAGACAGGGAAGATTATCAGTAGGGCATTAGGAGGAAGGAAATTAATGGAGTCCTTTTACTGGTTCTGGGTACAAGAGTCTTATTACATTGCCCATACAAAAATCCAGATCCTAGTCTTGGGCCACAGTCTCAGGATGAGTAAGAACAAAAACACATATCCTAGCTCATGACCTAAGGGGAGTAGAAGACCTGTATCAAAGAGCCAAGGTGGAAAAGAGTTCTTGTGGTTGCTTACAGACCAGAGCATAGACAAAAAGTGTATTGAACACATTTCTCCTTAAATCATAACACTATGGAAGACCTGGAAAATTCTAGATGAAGTAGTTTCAAGCCCTGCTGCCAAAATAAAAGGAAGAATTTAAGAAGGATTATAAAAGTCAAATAAGAGAGACAGAATAAAAATTGGGAAAAGAAATGAGTGCCAAAGGAAAATAATGGAAAAACAGCTTCTTGGTAAAAGGAGGCACTGAAGAGAAGAACTAAAAAGCAGAATTGGTCAAATGTGAAAATATACAAAAATATACTAAAGAGACCTCTTTAAAAATTAGCATTCACCAAAGGAAGTTCAAAAACTCACTAAAGGAAAATCATGGCTTCAAAATTAGATTTGGTAAAATGGAAGTTAATGATTTCATAATACGTCAAAAAACAATCAAAGTCAAAATAATGAAAAAATAGAAGAAAATATGATATATCTCATTGGGAAAACAACTAACCTGGAAAATAAATCCAAAGGAGATAATTTAAGAATTATTGGACCAATTGGAAGGCATGATCAAAAAAAGGTCTTAGACATCATTTTTTAAGAAACTATCAAGGAAAACTACCTTATATGTTAGAACCCAAGAGTAAAACAGAAATGGAAAGAATCTATTGATCACCTCCTGAAAGAGATCCCCAAAGGAATAATTATAACTAGATTTCTAAACTCTCAGATCAAGGAGAAAATATTGCAAAGCAGCCAAAAAATTATTTAAAAATCATGGAACCAAAGTCAGAATAAGACAATATTTAGTAGTTTCTACATTAAAGAATCAGAGGGCCTGGAATATAATATTCTAGAGATAAAAGGAGTTATGATTTCAACCAAGAATCAATTGCCCAGAAAAACTCAGAATAATCATTCAGGGGAAAAATAGGTATTTGATGAAATAGAAGACTTTCAAACATTCCTGATGAAAAAAGAAGACCAGTGATGAATGGAAAACATGACTCTACATATGAGCCTCAAGAGAAGCATAAAAAAGTAAATGGGAAAGAGAAATCAAAAGACATTAAATAAAGTTAAACTGTTTAAAGACATATATGGATAGATTATTCTTGGAACTTCTAAGAACTTCATCATTAATTATAGGGCAGTTGTAATTAATATTCATAGATAGAGGGCAAAGATGTGAGTTAAATATGATGACATGGCATCTAAAAATAAAATTATGGGGTGAAAAAATGCATTGGGAAAAGGGGAAGTAAGAAATAGAATGTGGTAAAGATGACACCTATATTTTTACTAGGTTTGTATCCCAAGGAGATTTTTTTTAAATGAGGAATGGACTTATATGTACAGAAATATTTAAAGTAGTTATTTTTTTGTTGGGGCAAAGAATTGGATAGTGAGAGGATAGCCATCAAATGGGGGATGGCTATGTTATAGTATATAATTATAATGGATTACTATTATGCAATAATAAAAATAATAAAGAGCAGGAGGAGCTCAGAAAAACCTGAAAAGACTTGTATGAACTGAAGTAGAGTGAAATAAGCAGAACCAGAAGAACACTATACACAGTGACAATACTATATAATGAATAACTGTGAATAACTTAACTATTCTCAGCAATACAATAATCCAAAACAATCCCAAAGGGCTCATGATAAAAAATGTCACCAACTTCCAGGGAAAGACCTAATAGAGTTTGAATTCAGACCAAAGGAAATGATCTTTCCTTTAATTTTTTGTTCAAATTTCCTGCCACAAAAGGATTAATATGAAAAAAATATTTTACATGTTTATACATGTAAAATATCTAACAGACGGCTTACTATTTTAGTGAGACTTAGAAAGAAGGGAGAGAATACTAGCCTTATTTTTTAAATATTGGAAACTGTTTTTACTTGTTATTGGGGGTAAAATTAAACCTATATCATGTCACATATTCATTAATCACCTCCCACTTGACATTCGTTAGGTCCCCAATAAAGGCTGGGGAACATGTGCGAGCTTTCTCTTCTCTTACACCTCTTACTGTCACAGGGTTTGCTCTCCCTCTTGCCTCTTACAATCTTGATCTTGCTGTGGTCTATTATGTTCCTCATGTCTGACTGCCTGATGCAGCACAGCTGCCCCGCACATCTCCCATTAATCTCTTGACCACCTGGTCCATGGGGGATGTCCTGGAGTCCTGTGCTCCATGCAGGTTCTCTTGGTCCTCATACTTATAATTTCTCCACTCTGATATCTTTCACTAGAGAGGTATCTAAGGAGGAGGTCACAATTCCCCAGGTGTTTTAACTTGTGGTCTCTGAGTCTTGTCTCTTGCCCTGACTGCCTTATCTATCTCTCATCCATATTCCTCTAGCCTCCATTCTCCTTCTCAGGTCACCACCCACAGATAAACTATATAGGAACAGCAAGTCGGTTCCCTATAGTCACCTGATAAAGTAGAATCCTTCCATTTTCTCTTCTCCAAACTGAATAATCTTACCCTTTAGAAATACTTTGTGAACTCTAGTTTTCCATCTTTAAATATTCTGGATCTGTTCTTCTGAATGTTTTCAGGTATCCATTATTATTCAGAAGTATCTGATGAAAAATCTAGATGTGGCACTCTAAAATATTTGTTCAGTACTGAGTTTAATGGAAAAAATTATTTTTCCAGGCTAATTTCCTACAGAAACAGTCATCTTAATCCTTTACAACACTGTCCTTAAGTATATCTCTGGAAAATATCAGGTGAATATTTTATATGTGTATCTTTCTGTTGTGTGTATTTGCTTTAATGTATATTTGTTTTCTAGTTTCTAATTATACATTATTTAAAAACAGGAATTACATCTAATTCCTGTTGGCTTCCCTATGCTCTCTATAATACTACACTTCTATAATAAGTACCTAATAAATAACGGTAGGTACTGAATACAGGCTATACATACCTCAATCAATAAAGATGAATCAGGTATGCTCAGTTATCAATATGGTATCAATAGGAGAGCAATTAACAAAGAGAAATCCATCCTTCTTGTTACCCTGAGGTGTTCATTTGGTCTGGACTATAGGAAACATTTAGGTAGAGTAGTAAGAGTACTAACTCAGGATTCAAAAGATCTGGGTTCAAATTCCACTTATGATACTTACAACCTGGGTGATCATCATGATTGTCAACTTCCTCAGTCCAGTTTCCTCAGCTATAAAATGAGTTCAATGGGTCACAGAGGCTCTTGGGTCCCTGCCAGATTTAGATATGTTATTTTGTTATCACATATATCTTGAAGTAGATGTGAAAATCCTCTTTAGCTTGTATATAAGATACAGAATTCCCTTAGCATGATGAAAATTCCTCAAGCCTGAATTCCTCTTTTTGTCTCTCTAATGAATGGAACATTGCCTAATTGCTATTGTCCCTTTAAAAATGTCTGAACTGGGGAGAAATCCAGAGCAGCTCTGTGACACCATGAGAATACTCTGACCATGATAACAAATTTCCTCAGAGAGGGGAAAAACAAATATATTCAGTGAGATGTAGAATTTTATCTTATACAGAGAAGTAGAAGGGGAATAAGACAAGGGAAGGTGGAAGTAATTTAGGTGAGGGGAAAGTGAGGGGGGTCAAAGAAAAGCAAAATACTGGTGAGGAGGAACAGAGTGAAAGGGAATAATATGATGCAGGGCAATACACAATTAGTAATCATAATTTGGAATGTGAATAGGATGAACTCACTCATAAAAGAGAAGTATATACCAGAGTGGACTTTAAATGACAATCCTACTATATATTGTTTATAAGAAACACATTTGAGGCAGAGTGACACACACCAATTCAAGATAAAAGGCTGGAGCAGAATTTAGTATGCACCATCTAAAGTAAAAAAAAAAAGTTCAGGGGTAGCAATCATGATACCAGACAAAGCTAAAATAGAATTTGATCTGATAAAAAGAGAAGGAAGGAGTTACATTTTGCTTAAAGGGTACTATAAACAACGAAATACTATCATTATTAAACATCTATGCACCACATGGTATAGCATCTAGATTTCCAAAGGAGAAATTAAAAGAGCTTAAGGAGGAAATAGAGAGTAAGATCAAATTAGTGGGGGAATCTCAACCTTCCCTTTTCAGAACTATATAAATCAAACCAAAAAAAGTAAACAAGATGTAAGGGAAGTAAATGAAATGTTAGAAAAATTAGAGTTAATAGATATCTGGAGAAAGCTGAACAGGAATAAAAGGAATATGCCTTCTTCTCAGAAGTACATGGTAAATATACAAAGATCAACCATGTACTAGGGCATAGAAATATTGCAAACAAATGCAGTAAAGCAGAAAAGATGAGTGCAACATTTTGAGATCACAATGTGATAAAAATTAAAATTAATAAGGCTCCATGGAAATTAATTAGAAACTAAATAATCTAATTCTTTAAAGAAGAAATCATAGAAGCAATTATAGACTTCATTAAAGAGAATGGCAATGAGAAGAGAACATATCAAAATCTATGGGATAGAGCCAAAGCAGTACCCAGGGGGAATTTTATATCTCTGAGTGCCTTTATTAACAAAAGAGAGAGGAAGGAGATTAATGAATTGGGCTTGCAACTTAAAAAATTAGAAAAAAGGACAAATTAAAAATTCCCAGATAAAAACTAAATGGAAAATCCTAAAAATTAATGGAGAAATTAATCAAATTGAAATTAAAAGAACTATTGAACTAATAAATAAGACTAGGAGTTGGTACTTTGAAAAAACAAATAAAATAGATAAAGTACTGGTTAATTTAATGAAAAAAGAAAAAAGGTAATCAAATTAACAATATCAAAGGTGAAAAGGGTGATCTCGGCTCTAATGAAGAGGAAATTAAGGTAATTATTATGACAATAAATATGGCAATCTAGGGAAAATGGGTGAATATTTACAAAATATATTTCCTAGATTAACAAAAGAGGAAATTGAAAATAATCCCATCTCAAAAAAAGAAATTGAACAAGCCATCAAGGAACTTCCTAAGATAAAATCCACAGGGCCAGATGGATTCACAAGTGAATTGTATCAAACATTTAAAGAACAACTAATCCCAATACTATACAAATTATTTGACAAAATAAACAAAGAAGGAGTCTTATCAAATTCTTTTTATGAGACAAATATAGTACTGATTCCAAAGCCAAGCATACTAATAACCAAGAAATAAAAAGTATAGACTAAACTCTTTAATGAGCATAAATGCAAAAATATTAAATAAAACACTAGCAAAAAGACTACAAGTTATCACAAAGATTATTTACTATGACCAGGTGAGATATATACCAGGAATGCAAGGATGGTTTAATATTAGGAAAAACATTCACATAATTGACCATATCAATAATCAAATAAACAGAACTCACACGATTGTCTCAATAGATGCAGAAAAAGCCTTTGAAAACATACAACACTCATTCCTATTGAAAACACTAGAAATTAAAGTAATAAAACTTCCTTTCCTCAAAATAGTAAACATTAGCAAGAATCATCTGCAATGTGGAAAAAATTAGGAGCCTTCCCAATAAGATCAGGAGTGAGGCAGGGATTCCCATAATCACCTCTATTATTTAATATTGTTCTAGAAACACTAGCAGTAGCATTTAGAGAAGAAAAAGAAATTAAAGGGATAAAAGTAGGCAATGAGGAAGCTAAACTATTACTCTTTGCAGATGATATATGTAAAGATTAAAATTTAGGGGAGACTGAGGCAAGTAGAAATTAGTTACTCTCTGCAAGGAGTATTATATTTTTTAGAGGTTTATTAAGGATTAAGGATTAAAGAACATACAGAATAAGGAAAATGTGCCTAGGCCAGAGGCCTAGGCAAGACCTCACCTATATTATGGAAAGAGCCACGTCTGCTCCAAAATGGAAGTCCACAAGAGCCCCCGCCTATGGGGAAGACCCTTTAAATAAAACTTTGCTCTCTTCCCAGGTGAGAATTCAGTGAGATTAGAGGGCATTCTGGGAGCTAGCAAGGACTCCTGGGGAATAGAGTCCAGAGTTCAAACCTCAACTTTACATTCCCCTATTTGATCCTCTGGGAAGAAGTCCTTCCCAAAGGATCATAAAAACATAATCAATTTGAAGATTACAATAATTTGAGGATAAGAGAAAAAAAAGAACAAAACCAATAATTACTGGACGCATTGACAGAAAGCCAGTTAGGGGGCAGTCCCCTTTGGCATAAAAGTATACATACAAATAAGTGTTCAATCAACCACACACAAAGTTCATTTTTGTGCAGCTTGTGATCTGGAGGCTTCTTCATGGTGGCTTCTCCAACAGTTCAGTTCTGGATTCAGAGAGGTAGCTTCTTTTTTACCTAAAATTCTTCTCAAAAGGAATTTAAACTTTGCAATTTAAATAATGATATTTTTTACATTCCCCCTGTTAAGAGGGTGATTAAAAAAACAGGATCACTTAGGGATGCATGGCTGAGGTATGAGGTATATGAATCAATTGGCAAGAGATATTAAAAAGATATCAGAAAGATCCAAAAAAAAGAAAAATTTCTGGCTGAAAATATAGACTATCAAAGTCTTATGTGTAAAAATTCCAAGTAAAAAGAAAAATAAATCTACAACAGGTCCTTCAATCAGGGCCCAATCAAAATGATCTAAGCAATGATGCATTTACCCAGTCAGTAGCCAGGACTACAGAAAGGTACCACACTATGAGAGGCAGAAAAGGGGACCAGATTATCAGAACCAAGGTTTTGGGGATACTCTTCTGTGAGTATCTTCAGAGTGAGTATGTACACAAGGAAACCCTATGTCTAACAATGTTAAACACAGTAACCTCGAGTCTTCACACTAGGTTCAAGACCTTTGTATTGACCTAGAAGTGCATCAATCCATCCTGGATTGGCTTTTCTTTGGCTCTGTGCAATGGTTCTGTTGTGTATATCTTGTCCTGGAATCAGACAGAATCATTAAGCAAAGTCCCATAACTTTTAAATAATTAGTGGCATCATTTTTATAGTCACAAGCCTTTTTTGGGCATTCTCTGACAAATGTATTTCAAACTTATAGTACTGAAAAGTCAAAAAGTTAAAGAAAATCTTAATGCTGGTGACATGTGCTTGAAATATAAAAAGGAGAGAAAAAAATAAAAAATACTGAAAAGGATATTGCACATGTGAGAAAAATATAATAATAAAAGAGCTTTAAAAATTTTTAAATATAGCTTATAATCATTGACATTCTGTGTCAGCTAAGAAAATATAGAATACAAGGCTTTCTTACCAAAAATGAGATCCATTTCCTCTTAATGTCTGGCCATGATCTACTGTGAGTAGAAGGCAAATGAATTGAGAGAAGTAACATTTTTTCATTTTTAAAAATACAGTAGTACAAATATGTAGTTATCAAAATCCCCAAAATTCTCAATAGCCCAATTAATTATAATAGCAAACAAACACACTTTCATATTTCACATAAGTTGCTGTATGACATTTTTAAAACCTATGAATTGATGGACATTTGTCACAATTTTTACAATCATAGCAAATCTTTCAACCTTGGTATTTAAACATATTTTTAAAACAAAGTAAAACTCATCTTGGGTTAAGAACATAATCAAGAAATCTATATATCATTCTGGTGGAAGTAAAATAGTGAGCTGAAGAGTTTAAATAAAGGGGTGCTCCTTTTTTGGAGGCTTTTAGGGGTACAAATGCCCTGAGATTAACTGCCCAACTTCCATTCACATATTTAGAAATGCGGGAAGGTTGGGGGTTATAAAATGTATTTCATTTCAGCTATTGGGCCTTACCTCGTGGTAGGGGCAGGCAATAATAACCAGAGATTGTTAAAAAAAAATCCAAAAATCATATTTAAAAAAACCCTTAAAATCAGTTGAGATATTTAGCACATTAAATTTTCCAAAGTTGTTAATACAATTATATCCAGTTCTGAAGACCATCCATCATCTATGTCAATTTACAAAGGCAAAAATAGAAAGGCTGTTTTTTTCATATATGGGCTTAATCACTAATATTTTTTCAGCACAGTTATAGGGAAAAAACAACAGAATTTAAAACTCAGTACATTCAAAATAAATTCAATCAACCTTCAGTGTAAGAGAATATTGAATCCAGTAATATATGAACTTAAAATCACAAAGTTATATCTTAAACAGAACAATCAGGAAATGCAATAGAAGTACAGAGATTTTTATAAACCATTGGAGTCTGAAATGCCTTAGAATATAGCCTTTAGTCTCTTCAAAGTTCCTTGGGGTTTTTTGTTTGTTTGTTTGTTTGTTGTTTTTAATTATCCATTTAGATGCCTATTGTCCAAAGGCAGAGTGGTAAGGGCTAAGCAATGGGGTCTGAGTGATCTGCTCTGGGCCATACAGCTATGAAGTGTCTCAGGCCAGATTTCAACTAGAGACCTCCCGTCTCTGGGCCTGGCTCCCAGTTTGCTGGGCCACCCATTTGCCCCTTCAAAGTTAAAGTTGAATTTTTGGGCTGAGTCTGCTCCCTGACAGGCAGGTGAAGTCAATGAAATTACCAGAACAGTCAAAAGGTATCCTTTTAAATAGCCCATTGCTTTTTAGGTTCCTGCTTGAAAAATCTGTTTCTTCTCCTCTCCCTTTCTCTCTTCCCTGCTACCATCTGCCCACGTGGCCAATAGTTACCAGCTGGTAGAAATGAGTCCTGAGCGATCTGCTCCAAGGATCTGGGTGATGAGCTGGCTGGGGTCGCGCTCATGGGTCTGGGACACAGAAACAGGCAGGCAGGGCCGGGAGATCAGGTACTAGGTGATTGCAATCTTGGTTGAATCAGGTCTGGATCGGGTGCTGAACACCCGCAGGCAAAAGTGGCTGAGCCAGGTGGGGTGGGCGGCAACCACAACAGGTCTGGATCGGGGACTGCAGCTTTGCGAGTGTAAAAAAAAAAAAAAAAACCTTTGCCAGAGAGATGTGGCTCAAAAAAAAATTCTAGGTACTAGCTTTTAAAAGCTGAACTAAAGATCAGAAAAGAAATCAGAAGATTGAGAGTTTTTTTGTCCCTTCATGGTCGCCAACTATAAAGATTAAAATTTAGGGGAGACTGAGGCAGGTAGAAATTAGTTACTCTCTGCAAGGAGTATTATATTTTTAGAGGTTTATTAAGGATTAAGGATTAAAGAACATACAGAATAAGGAAAATGTGCCTAGGCCAGAGGCCTAGGCAAGACCTCACCTACATTATGGAAAGAGCCACGTCTGCTCCAAAACGGAAGTCCACAAGAGCCCCCGCCTATGGGGAAGACCCTTTAAATAAAACTTTGCTCTCTTCCCAGGTGAGAATTCAGTGAGATTAGAGGGCATTCTGGGAGCTAGCAAGGACTCCTGGGGAATAGAGTCCAGAGTTCAAATCTCAATTTTACATATGATGGTATACATAGATCTTCTCCATCTTGCATTTGTACCTCTTCTCCCCCATGCCCTACATGAACAATGTATATCTTCTAATATTTGAATTTTACTTTGTTTCTTTTTGGCTACTTTTCTAATTTATGAAGATGGTGTTGAATTTCCATTCCATTTTCAAGGTTCTAGCTGCTCCACACACTTAGCTAAGACTTGATCATCCTATTCCTTACTCCCCCTCATCCAGGTCACTAATGAAAAAATGTAAGCTCTCATACCAAGACTGGTTTTTGTGGAATATTTCTCACTATGTCCTTCCAGGATGACATGAAACCACTGACAACTATATTCTGAGTATGGTCCTTCAGTCAGATATGTATCCATTTAACAATAAGGTTCATGCTGTTTTTTTTTTTTTAATGAAATGGTTTGGTAATGTTAAGATAGATTTTTTTATTAGTCTCTACTTTTTATATTTAAGAAGAAAAGCAGTAATGTTTTTTTTTTTTCAGTAGGAGACCCTTTGCTGTGCAGGTCAGCAATTGGAGACCCCCTGCTGTGCCACTTTGCAGTTGGTCACAGAAGGATGTGATTGAGTGTGGCTTTTTTAAGTTGTAGGTCATTGAAAAGGGCTTTTTGTTTCTGGGTATCCTGGGGAGAGGAGTGTGTGACTTGCTCTCTCTAGTTGGAGACACAGAAATAGAATTTAAGGCCTTCTCAGCCTTATTGATAATTAATAATTTGTGTAGATAGGTAGTTATATAGTGGATATATTATTAGATAATCAGGGTAGAGAAGAATAGGTGAGAGCTTTGGCCTAGGAGTAGATACTGCCCTCTGAGGCAGATAGATATAGGGTTTTATAGAAAAATGTAGTTAGGTTTGGGATCTTGGGTATAGTTATAAGCTATTATAAGATTATGTTTACTTTCCTTCTTTCTATTTCCTATCCATATTTTCCTAATAATAAACTAAGTGTTTTGCATTTTATAAACTATACACTAACTTTTGATCAAACTCCTGTCACTCCCCCCCCAAAAAAAATTTAACCCCTCACAGTAAGAAAGGTAGAATTGAAAGACAAGAAATTCACTCATTCCCTGAATAATTGAGTAAGCAATATGATGTTTTGGTCACTATCCTAAAAGTTATAGGAGACATAGTGCTTCCTCTGAAGTGCATATTTATAACTCTGTCCTTGAAAGAGATTTTATTAATCTTACAAAACTTTTTCTTGTCCAAAAATATTAGTTACTACTCAATTGTCATGATAATTAGTAGCTTTGGTAGATTCTAAGTGTAGTATCAACACTATCAGCAATTTAGAAATTTTATGAGTAGTACTCCAAAATAAAGCAAAATTATTTAAGAACTAGAGTGAGAACTCAAAAGGCTAGAATGAAATTTTAAAATAAAATAAATATTAAGAGAACCTAGATACATTTAAAAATTACTGAGATGAACTAGAAAATTTTATTTATGCAGTAATGGTGCATAAATTTGTATAGTAAAATATTACTAATATAATATAGCAAGTAAAATAATATAGTTCATAGCTATATTACTGTATTTCATGAAGAGATGTTTGTATTCTATTCCTTGTGCTCTTCTGGAATGTTAAGTCCTTTGAAGGCAGAGAATACTTTTAAAATTTGTAATCCCAGGGTTTGGTATAATGCTGAGCATAGAGTAGGTACTTAATAATGTTTACTGCATTGAATTATCTTCTTTTATACTCTCATCTTCCTGTATTTCTTGCATACTTATATTCATTCACATAAGATGTTGCAAAATACATGTTGAAAAGTATTTGTTAGAACTATAACAGTGACTTTATACCAATTTGTATAGGAATCATGTATAATTTATTGGGTTTGTATTTCATATATGTCTGAAGCAATAAAAGAAAGAGTACTGTATTTCTATATAAGCATAATTTTCACTATGCTAATGATATATATTCAAAGGAAATAATATATGCAAAATATTTTGCAAACTTCAGTCTTACATAGTATTAGTGTCTATTCCTATTATTAAGTAGCATAGTAAAATAAATATCTTAATTAGTATTGTTTACTTTCAAATTCTATTTTCCTATTTTCACTTATAGAATGGCATATTTAATATCAAGATACTTGCATTGTCATTTCATAGATTAAAAGTATAATATTTTGTTTTGTGAAGATTAAATTAAATCTCTTCCCTGATTGTGAAGATTAAATTAACTTCGCTGCCCATTTTTAGATTTAATCACAAAGGTGTAAACCCCCCATTCACATTTGAGTGGGGGAGGTCTGTGACTTACTTGTGCAATAGTGGGTGTTGAATCAGAATCAAGTGACTGATGACTCTGGGCAGTCCTAAGCAAAGCTTTAGACTATGATTTGTCAACACATAAAAAGTGGAGAAAGGCACAGGAAGTGATGCAAAAGAAAGTGTTTTTAAAAGGGAATTACAACTTCCTTTTAGGGGATCTTTTTCTGAGATCTTCAGAGAGAATTTAGACTTCTTCTGGGGTTCTGAGTTTGAGTTGGAGGCTGGTGAAGAATCTGATGATTGGACCTGAGACCCTGTACCTGGTGATACTGTCCTTGAATCTCTCCCTTTGGATTGACACATGGTGAGTGAAAAGAGCTGACTCCTTTCCTGGATTTTCTGAAGAGACTAGCCTCAGGAAAGACCTATCCTCTTGAGAGAGGTTCCCTGCATTCCCAGATCCTCAGCTCAAAAGCCAAGGCCTCTCTAGCTAAGGACTAAACTACCCTGCTTGGGTTGAGCCAGGGGTCAGCGCAAAATACTTAGAGCTTAGGCTAGGTATCTTACCCTATATTCTCTCTGATTTCCTACTTTACTCTTTCTATATTTTGTAAATAACATTGCAAATAAAATCTCTGGAATTTCACAAAATTTCTGGTGACCCTATTTTTGAATAATCCAGTTCAACCTTATTACAAAAAACCCTTTTCTCCCCCTTACAGTTTCTAGATGCATGAACATATATATTGTGGAAGAGAGAAAGTAGGAAAGAATGGAGCAAGAGTTTAGAGCAGCTCTGTCATTCAAATGAGAATATTCTTTTTGGAAGCAGTTGAAGAAAGGAACAGACCAATGGAAGGGTTATGTCTTTAACCCTGAAGACAGAAAGGAGAGGATATCTCTGAGCTTTGAAGACAGAAGGAAGAATGACAAAATCCAACTCTCTCTGATTTACTCTGTTGTGATAGTGACTGAACCTCCAGACCTATCAGCCATTTCTGTTAATTGAATGAAATTTCACCATTCTCCAACCTAAGATTCATTGTAGTATTAGGGAAATCCCAACCCTCTTACCTCCATTTTTTATCCTTTCGTGTCTTCCCCAAATAAACCCCTTATTTAAGAGAAAGAAGAGAAAGAGTATTTCATTTGAGACCCCATAAACTCACTCTGAATTGATTTAGAAGAAGAGAGAAGAAGAAGGAAGGGGGAGGGAAGGAAAAGGGAGGGTGAAGGGAAGGAGAAAAAGGGAGGGAGGAAGAAAGTCGTTAATAACCTGATGTTTAGTTATCAAATACCAATCAAAATAGTCTCTTATTATGATAGATTATGATGACAATAGAGATATTTTTAAATATGTGGGTTTGGCAACATTTTTTCCTATTAAACAATAGGTTCACTTAAATAGATATCAAATTTTAGATTCTAGTGAAGATGAAGCAGGGCAGTAGGAATTAAGGTCCTATCTCTTGATTATGTCCATAGGAACAAAGTTATACTAGTACAGGATCTAGGCAAAATATAGAGTTTTTCTTTGGCATTTTCCTTTGCCTTCTTTAAAAATGCTTTCCTCTCTTATGGAACCTCTTCCTTCTAAGGTAATTGGGACCACCTAGCTCTGTAAGGTTTTTTTTTTTTTTTCATATTTCTCTCTCTTTCTGAGGAAGGGCCATGTACTTTAGACTTATATTTCTGATTTTCCACCATTAAATTAAATTTAAATTAAATCTGCTTTAAAATAGTTTGAAAAGAATCTTATAAATATGGTGCTTAATAACAGACAATTTTTAATGTCTTATACATAGTAAATTATTTTCTTTTATTTTTATTAAATCTAAAAGAGGAATATAAGTCTAATGATGTAATTTTAGGCATTAGTGGCAAATCTCTGGGGAAGATACTCTGGAGTTAGGAAGCTTCTAAGCCTCCATATAACATTACGTAGGCAAATTCTTATTCTATTTGTTTGGAATAATATCCCTGTAGTAGTGGTAGTGGTAGCAGTATAGATTGTTGAAATAATCTATAATCCAATAAATATATACAAATAACATGTATTCATCACAAAAACAATTATTATTAAAGTAATGTTCAATGCATACTGTGAAATTTGCATTTAAAGAAGAAATTTAGGAGGAGGGCTAAAAGCAAGGAAGAGTCAATGGATTTAAAATTTTATAAACAGGATAACTACATCTCAGATTTAGAAGCCACCATTTTTGTCCTTCCTTTATCTATGCTCCCTCTCACTTTTTTCTTTCTATTTCCTTTCCTTTCTTTCCTCTTCATCAACTCTACTTCTCATTTCTCTTCTCTCATTTTCTCTTTCAGTATCAGATCTGATATTATGTGAATAACATAAGTCATTGTTGAGTAGAATATTACTAAATGTAATAAGTACATAGGTGATACAGTGGGTGGAGAGGCACACCAAATGACATGACTATTAGTTATATAGAAAAACTGCCATTTCATATTCAAACTACTTGTAACAATATGCATCCCTCCAGAAGCCAGTACAAATATGCTTATTTACATTCCCATTTTTCTATCACATTGTAAATCCTTTTTGATTGCACTACCTCTGTGAATCTAGAAAAGACAGTCAAATATTGCGTATATTTTCTGTTTTTTTCCTAAAAAAATTACCTACATGTTATATTGCATAAAACCTTGAAGGCACTGGAGAAATTTGTTGTGCAACACTAGCCCTTAATTTCCAGACCTAAGAAATATTCATTCTACTACTAGTGATCTTAATGACTGAAAAAGATTGACTGTTCAGAGAGACAATCTACTTGGAAATAACCCATTTGAATGGTTGAATTGGTGCACCATATGGATACAGCATCAATCTTTAACATAGCTATGGGATAAAGCATGCCTCAGTAGCTCAGCCATTGACTAGATTAAGAATTCTGTTTTGGATAGTATGGGAATGTAACCATTTTGGCCATGTCCTTGGGATAAATAGTGGAGGGTTAGCACCAGGATTGGGAGCTTTCAATGAGCCATCAATAGCTCAGATTAAAACATTTTCAAAATTCTCTAGATTTTGAGGTATGGCCTAAATATGAGGGCTATTAGGGCTAAAATTGGGGGACCAAATACCTGGGAGGTAGGATATAAAGATTATAATATTCCTGGATTTATGGAAGATTGAACTATAGCTGGGGCTAATATATTTACTATTTGACAGTATCTGCATCTATATGCATGTATCAGTTTTAAAATAAGTTAGTGATAGCATTCTATTTCATAGAATTATTGCATTCAATTCAAAGTGTTAGCAAAGTGTTTCAAAAATGTACAAGTAGTCTAATAAACTAAAAAAAGTTCTCAATCTAGAAAATTGCTCATGGTTCACATTTGTATTGGCACTGTCCATAATTAATAGAATATCAATGGCTATCATACAATTTCCTCCCCAACACTATACCAAAAACTCAAGATAAAGTCACTCATCAAGGGCTCAGGAATTAGGCAAGTCAAGTGTACTCACAGATAATTTTCACAGTGATTTGTTTTACTATAGGCTTCTAAACCTTGGTATAGATCATCATGATGGGATCATGAAACAGACCCCAAACTCAGTATCTTTTCATGTATTCTGATTCCTTAATTTGGGTTCAGTAACCAGCTATTATCTCAATCCCAGTAATATTTAATCCCCCCATTGCCTAAGCATAAACACTTTCCCAGTCTTTTCTCCCTGTTCTTTCATCTCCTCTCACCTCAATCCTACTTCTCTAATTTCTATCTGCCTTTTTCTCTATTACCCTGGAGGATTCTCATTCTATAATTAACACATTTTCCTTCATCATGGACCTCTTCACTTAATGTCTCCCCCACCCACAGTCATAGAGACCTAGTTTCCTACCCCCTCTATCTCTGTCACCCTCTTTCAGAAATTTTTTTGTGATTCATTTTTTTTTCAAATCTGTCATCTGATTCAGCTCCTAATGGCCATTATCTATAAATCCTCAAGAAATTCCTCCTCTTCCAAAAAAACTTAATGCCTAAATAACCACTTCCCTGTATACTTCAATGCTTATACTATACCATGGGACCTCAAAATACGTGTTGATTTTTTCTCCTATACCTAAACTCTCAGGGCCATTCATCTTGCCTGCTCACCAACGCAATTGAATACTGCTATACCCTTGATCTTGCCTCATTCGCAAGTTTTCTGTTTCCACAATCAAAAGTACTAGATTCCTTTATATGATAACAATATCCTTCTATTTCATCTTTCCTTATCCCTTATTCCACCTAAACCTATTTATCAGGTCTTCACTCTTTCCATTCCTCAGTTCTTTAACAGGTCATCCTCCTACTATGCCAGTCTTGACCTTTAAGTTACACAGTTCAATTCAGCCTCATTTTTTACTTTTAAATTCCTTTCTCATTTAGCCTGTGGCAGATCATACATTGCCACCTCTTAACCTTGGATTACTCCCACCAAATATGTCCTTCACTTCTACTTCACATGTTAATGAATAGAACTGGAAGTCCTGCAACTGTGTTAACTGAATGAAAAATCTATTATTTCACTTGGACCTTCATTGTACAAGGCAATATTTTTATTTCCCCCTCTCGCATCAATTCTGTATCTGTCACTAGCAGTTCTAAACTTTGTCTTCTCTTTTTCAGTCTCTAATATGACTTTTTGCTCTACCTTATCAACTGATGATAAAATAATAATAATGATATCTAACATTTATATAGGGCCTATTACCTGCCAGGCATTGGGACTAAAATACTTTATCTCATTCAAGCCTCAGAACAACCCTGGGAGGCAGAAGCTATCATTGGCTCCATTTTATAGATCAGGAAACTGAGGTTAAAATTTTGCCCAGATTCACAGAACTAGAAAGTGTGTGAGGATGGATTTGAACCCAGGTCTTTCTGACTCCAGGTCCAACTCTCTATATAGCATGGACCTTGCCTTATACTTGACTAAGAAAATCAAGTCCATCTGTCATGAGTTCCCTTTTTCTCTCCTCTTATCATATTCTTGTGACACACTTCTCTAAGTTTTCCATCATTCCAATCAGATAAAAAAGAAGTCCTTTTAATCAAGGTTAGTCCTTCTGTATATGCCCTTGATACCCAGCCCCACCTATCTTCTCTAGCAAAATGCTTCCACCAACATCTCTCTTTCTCCATTCTTCAGTCTCTCCCTCTGTGCTTATTCCTTCCTTGCTACCTATTAACGTGCCTATCTTCCTTAATCTTTAAAAAAAAACACCCTAACCAGTCTCTACCATTCTTCCTGACTTTTTCAACCAAACTCCTTGAAAAAGCTACAAAAATTCATTGCCTAGGCTTCCTTCTCCTTTCATTCATTACTAAAATCTCTGCACTCTTACTCCTAGTCTTATCATTCAAGTGAAATTGCTCTCTCCAAATTTCCCACTGTTCCTTTAATCACAACATTCAATGGCCTTTTCTCAATTTCTCATCTTTTTTTTCACATGGATGACAACCCTCTCTTCCTGAGTACTCTTCTCTCTGGGTTTTCATGACACTACGCTCTCTTAGTTTTCCTTTTTGTGTGTTGAACGTTCAACCCTGTGACCGTGGGTGCTCTCCAAAATTATACCCTAGCCTTGGCTGGTATATAAGCCATGAACAAAAAAATTTAAAAACATTAAACAAGTGCTATGAGTGTGATAGTCAAAAAAGATTTAGAAGATAATTATCAAGCAATAAGGACTTAGGTGAAATTGCTTAACAAAAATTCATAGTTAACTCATTCAACATACTTCTTCTAATGTTCTCTAGCAACACACAAGTAGAAGCAGAGAAAAGGGGAGCATAATTCAATCAAATTAGCCAAACTGTAAACATTTATTAAAAACCTACTATGTACCAGGCACTATTATCTGCAACGGATGCAAAAAGATACAAAACAGAGACCCAGTTCTCAGGAGTTCACAATATAATCTGTGACTGAGGTTTGCAAAGGAATGAGGAAGCAAGAATTCCAAGGAAAACAGACAGCATAAAAGGAAACAACTACAGCATCAAGATTGGAAAGGGAGGAAAGTAAATACATAGGAAAGAAAGTAACCTGGAAAAGCATGGCTTGATGGAATATTGGAAAGCATTGAAAGGACAAAGGATAAGTTTGGAAGGGGAGAGGCACTGAGAGAAATGAAAGGGTAGAAGAAAAATAGAGTAATTTCAGAGTTTTGGATTATGGAGCTGAAATGCTTAAAGATAAGGGGTACTTACATTGCACTTAGCACAAGTTTAAAAGGCTGATAAATTAACATGGCAGTGTTTGAAGGAACACTATATAGAATGAAGTTCCCAAATATAAGTTCAGTTGTTAGGCATGAGATGAAAACCATAGCTACTCGACAGAAGTCACTCAATTTAAATAATAAACAGGTAATAAAATTAAAGATCCAGAATCCATCTGCATATCATACCTGAGTATAATACAATATAATATAATATAATATAATATAATATATAATATAATATAATATAATATAATATAATGTAATGTAATATAATATAATATAATATAATATAATATAATATAATATAATGTAATGTAATGTAATATAATATAATATAATATAATATAATATAATATAATATAATATAATATAATATAATATAATATAATATAATATAATATAATATAATATAATATAATATAATATAATATAATATAATATAATATATAATATAATATAATATAATATAATATAATATAATATAATATAATATAATATAATATAATGTAATGTAATATAATATAATATAATATAATATAATATAATATAATATAATATAATATAATATAATATAATATAATATAATATAATATAATATAATATAATATAATATAATATAATATAATATAATATAATATAATATAATACAATATAATATAATACAATATAATACAATATAATACAATACAATACAATACAATACAATACAATACAATACAATACAATACAATACAATACAATACAATACAATACAATACAATACAATACAATATAATATAATATAATATAATATAATATAATATAATATAATATAATATAATATAATATAATATAATATAATATAATATAATATAATATAATATAATAAATATAATATAATATAATATAATATAATACAAGGTATTTAAAAAAGCATTAAAAATCAATGTAACCTTCCTGAGCAGAACCACTGGGATTGGGTCTTGAACTGACCCCATATAGAAGTATGCTTATCTCTGTACCTCTACATCTCACTCTAACAATTGCTAGGCTAATACAGTGAATGACCCTACCCTGAATTCCACTCACTTATTTGAACACACCATAGAGAAGTATTCTACCTAGGCTGACAGAGGGGGCTTTTTTTTCACTTTTATTTTTAAAATCACACTTTTGTCTTTAATATCTTCCTAATTCAAAAAGATACAAGTTCATTTTGTAAGAGAAGAAATAATTCTGAAAATGCCTTAAAATAAATAAGAACACAATTGGTAATCAGAAATCAATTTTTAATCTTTGAATCTTCATTATAAAAAGATGTGATAATTTGCATGAGAGCTAAAATATATTTTATTCTATAAATAATTAATAGGAGAAAGCTGACAGTGAATTCTAATGGTGGATCTAAAATAGGAAAGGTAGTCAAGGTAGAGTGGATAGAGAGCTTTAACTTGAAGTCAATAAGTCATGTTCAAATCCTGCCCTTTGATAACATATAGGCTATTTCACCCTACACAAGTTACTTAACCTTTTAGGGCCCAGGTAACTCTCAAGAACTGTCAGCTCAAAAGCCAATGCAAATCCTCCTTCACTGGTATAGAGTTTCTTCAGTAGGGGTTCACTTTACTAAAAAAGCCCCAACAATAATTTCAGTCAAAACAAAAAATGTGCCTAAAATTTTCATTAATTTAAATGATGCTAAACCGGAATAGCATGGAAACAAGAACCAAACTAACATGAAACTAATGAATGGGCTCAGCCTTTAATATTTATTTTTTAGGTATTTTTTATTTAACAATTTTCTATTGACTGCATATGAAACATATATGATTACTTTTTAAATAGGTCATTATATGAATGTTTAGAAAAAATCAAAAGCATAATAATGCCATGTAACAGTATTTGTTATATATCTAGGTATTTCAGCTTTAGAGATGAGGGTGGGATGGGAGAACAACAAGAACTATTTGAATGTCTTAATCCACAAATAATCCTTCTCCCACATCTTGCACTTAATGTTTCAAAAGAGAGGTAATGTCAATAGTAAGATTTGAATAATAATAATAAAAATAGCAGGGCTTCCTGCAAAACAAATACATATTTGTTTTGAAAACTATAGATAATAGAGATATAGACTTAGATAATGATTTAGATATTTTAACCATGGCTTGAGGTCACAAAGTAAGAAAAGGAAGGTTGTCCTATTAGAAAGAAAACAGAATAAGCAGTTAAGTGTCTTTTGTTTGTTTTAGCATTCTTTGAATTATTTTCAATCAAATTTTTGCTATTTGTTTAGTAGGAAACATTTTTTGATGAATGGTAGCTAAAAGAGAGTTTTTTAAAAAAAGGATAATTTGGGGAACACAGTAGAATTTTTTTTAACCTCATTGTCGGTCTCTTGCAAGAGTTCTGACAGTGAATAATAATTCTATCTATACTATATATTAGACAGGATAATAAAAACTATAATGTTAAAGAGAGAGGAAATAAAATATAAAGGTAATAGCTAATTCATTCTCCATGCTAGTTCAGTCCTTGGCCTTTCCTGAGACTGCCACTAGTAACAAATTATGTGGTAATTCTGTGATGTAGATTGCTCAGTTGGGACTAAACACAAATGACTAAATTTGAAGACGTGCCACTTAAACTGAGTATCTACAAATCAAAAGGTAAATTCTTATTCTCTGGATCCTGCCCATGAAGAAAATAAATATTTTTATCAAATATTTATCTCATAAATACATATCAAACAGTATCATTTTGTAATCAGGAAAAATACAGCAAAATCCTTTTAATTTTTCATAAAATGACAACATAAATCTAAGTCATAATTTTATTTCTGACCTTGAAATTTCTTTAAATATTGGTAGATCTTAGAAAGCGTTCTATTTCCATGTTTCTTATATGCATTCACCAATTAACAGAGAACACTTAATAACACTGCTTTCATTTCACATCACTACAACACCGAAATTTTCATATTCAATATTCAGCTATAGCTATATGTTGAATTTCCATAAACCTGTGGTGTTTCTTTTCAGCTCCACATAGGAAAGAGTCCACAAATGTAGAAAATGTTAGGCTCAGGTAATATAGTTATGAGGATAATGAGAGATCACTTCTCAAGATATATGAAAGAGGGGAGATACCAGAAGTTTGGGGGAAGGGAAATCATCAATCTTAATATTTCTAGGGGAAAAAGATAAAGAAAATCACCATTTAACTTGCCTATTATTCCATCTCTATAAAATCTCTATAAAATTATCCATATATACACTGAGGTTTCCTTGAAAAAAGTTTGAGTAGGGAAAAGGAAG
Organism: Monodelphis domestica; assembly: GCF_027887165.1. Classification (NCBI taxonomy): domain Eukaryota; kingdom Metazoa; phylum Chordata; class Mammalia; order Didelphimorphia; family Didelphidae; genus Monodelphis; species Monodelphis domestica. Next base: position 126,278,718 of record NC_077228.1, on the reverse strand, counting down.
ATATTCTGAACTATAATCTAGAGTAGATTATATTTTAAAAGTACACAAATTACTGAAAGGTATAGAAAATAAAAAATCCTACTCTGTTCATTGTTTTGGGGAACAGGTATTTATAAAGCAGTTACCACATTCCAGCTACTATGTCAACCATTTTATCATCTTATTCAATCTTCAAAATAATTCTGTATAATAGATGCTGTTATTGTCCCCATTTTACAGTTGAGGAAACTGGGGTAAACAAGTTAAAAGACTCGTCTAGAATTATGTTGCTAGCAAATGTTTCAGGCTGGATTTGAACTCAGTTTTTTCCTGACTCCATGCCCAATGTTCTATCCAGTTTTATCTAGTGGATAGAACACTGCATCACCTAGTTGTCTCTATAAAAGCAAATGGTCCAATAAAGCAAAATGTTGCTTTAGAGGTTCTTCACCAATAATAATATATGTGTATATACATTCACATGAGTTTTTGGAAAATGAAAGAAAGAAATAATTATGTTCTATGAACTTTCTGATTATTAGTTTTGAGTAAGACATAAAATAAGGATTTGTACTTTCACCAAATATGTCATGAATGATATCCATATCACAGAATACAGAGAGGTACTATAGTCAGTTTCTTCACATGTTTGCCTTTGCAAATGAACTATTCTAATTACACCAACCTATATCTACACAGGAAAAAAATTATAAGAATGTTTAGTGTCCAAACTCTGACATGTGATTAGATGAATAACCTATAAAACTGGTCTTTCATTATATGTATTATGGCTAACCATCATGGATAGACAATAAACAAGTCCAAAACTGATCAAGAAGATAGAGAATTAGATTATGTTTAGGAAATTTCTCACTGTTCTTTATGTAAAATGTTTTTTTACAAAGTATCACCTTTTAAAGAGCCATGACTTCCAGAATGTTCAGTGGCTGCAAGTTATGGAATATTGTAATCAGTTTTTGAAATGTTAAAATTCTGAGGACAGACCAAAACTTACTATATTTCATTTTCATTATTTGATTTGAGTTCTCTTCTGTAAAATGACTAATTAGAAAAAATATTTTACATTATTATGCATGGCAAGCCTATATCAGATTGCTTGCTGTCTCAGGGAAGTAGGAGGGGTGAGAATATAGCTCAATATTTTTTAAATGAATGTTAAAAATATTTTGCATGTAATTGAGAAAAGTATTATTTTAAGAGCTTAAAGTTGCAGGTAACCTAAAAGAATCTACATAGGACATGGAAGGTTTGTTAGGCTGCAACATATTAATATGGAATTTCACAGGAAGACTGGCAGATTTTAAAGGATGTCATCAGAGAGATGAACAATTAGACAATGAGTTGAGCACATTATGCAGTCAGTTGGTCAATAAATATTAAGTAGCTTCCAAGTTTTAGGAACTGTGCTTAAATGCTATAGATACAAAGAAAAGTCAAAAGCAGACCTTGCTTTCAAGGAGATTCTGGGTTGTGCAGGAACTTTCCTCACTTCTGCTTTTTCTGCTTTGCTTTGGTTTCCGCTGTTACTCTTGAGATTGTTCTCTTTCTCCTGTTACTTGTGGAGCATCCTACATAAGGTTGGCTATGGCTTGTTCAGCACTCCCTCCTTGTACTTCAATGAGTCCTCCTTGCTGTCTCTTGGTATTGTTTTCAGTTAGAGCACTGCACCACACTTTCTTCTATTGGTTCTGCTCCAGTATTTGTTTTGAGGCATTTCTGTTCTTCTGTGGTTGTTTGGAGAGTAATTAGCAGGCTTCAAATGTCTTTACTTTGCCATCTTGGCCTGATCAATGGCTGTCACCATCACTGCCAGCATTCTGACATTTTTTTGTAGCACTCTCCTCTGGTCCTCAAAGTAAACAGAGTAGGTTAGATTAGATGGTCTTGATGGTCTCTTCTGTTAGTTGTCATATAATACACACACACACACACATGTAGGATGGAACACTTTAGTTTCTCAAAACTCATTTGGATACAGCTAAACTACCCAATGAAGTAGTTTGGACTGAATAGATAATGGGAAATCATTGAAAGTTTTTCAAACAGGATTATGACATGCTGAAATAAGCATTTTGGGAGAATTCATTTATTGGAATGTCCATTCAGTTGGATAGAGAAAGAGATTGAACCTAAGAGTTGAGTTAGGGCAAACTATTTTATCTAAAAGTAAAAAAAAAATAGAAGTAGGAAGGAATAGAAGTTTCTCTGTGACAGATATTTTAATGCTGTCACAGCATTATTTTAATGATTTGTCCAATTCATATACAAAGATGACTACAAAGTTTGAAAACTTAAGGAGCATGGGAAATGGTAACTACCATCAATGGTGGTATTTGGCACAAGAGTATTTTTGAAATTGTTGAAGCCATGAGATATGATCTATTTCCCACAGGAAAAAAGTGTTAAAGGACAAGTGCAAAGGTGAAAGACATCTCAGTTTTGGTGGAAAGAGGAAGAACTAAAGAAGGAAATCTAAGAGGAGTAATCAGAGAAAGTAGAACTAAGACAATTGCAATATAAGCCAATATTGTGGAAATCAGTGTAGAAAAATGTCATACCTGAAGTATAAGGTTGCATGTAATATCACTTGCAATTACAAATTTTTTTACTAAACTGTTTTCAGGAATTATGAGGAATTCAATTGGAGTGTTCTAGAGGATTCTTTGATGTGTTGGAATTAAATTAATTTTTTAAGAAGTATTTCAAGAATTAGGGTATAATCAAACTCTTAACAGAGATCAAGGACAAAAAGAACTGAGAAGGTGGCATTTTGATTTGAAAATGATCTATAAAATGAGGAAGTTGGGTGAGATTCACCCTTGTACTCCTGAAATTTATAATAAAAATATGAATGGAAAATGCAGGTTAAAAAATCTCCAGACTTCCGGTCAAGATGGTGGCTTAGAGAAAGCTAAAGTTCAGATCTCCGGAAAACCCTTCCCAACCGATCTCAAACTATAAGCTCCTAAGGCGCCGAAATTCAAAACGATCAACAGCACAGACCCTGGGAACCCTCCTCCTGGACCTGGACCCGGATCAAAAGGTACGGCCCCACTCAAAAGCCAGAACCCGAGATCACTCGGACCTAAGGGGTAGGAGCGCATAGTCCAAGGCTCTGGGAAGCTGCAGCCCCACCCCGCTCAGAGAGCAGGGTCATCGGAACAACAACCCTCAGGGCCTTCTATCCCAGTCCCAGTGAAAGTCACTGCCCTTGGAGCTCCCCAGGCAGAGAGCAAGGTCGAAACAACAGCAACCCTCAGGGCCTTCTATCTGAGTCCCAGTGAAAGTCACTGCCCTCGGAGCTCCCCCGGCAGAGAGCAGGGTCGAAACAACAGCAACCCTCAGGGCGGGCAAGACAGCCTCACGGGCTGGATCCTGCTATCCAAGTCTCAGTGAAAGTCCCTGCCCTCGGAGCTCCAGGAAGCCGCAGCCCATCCCCCCGCAGGCCAACAAAACAGCCTCATGGCCAGCTATTCTGAAGGCAACTTCTGGAAAGCAATCCGACCCAGAGAGCCGGGGGAGAGTGTGGCCTCCTGGTCTGACCCATCCACTCCAGTTCCAGTGAGGCATATTCAGTTTAACCCAGGGAAAGCTCATAGAACCGACAATCTGCCCAGGACTAAAGCCTCTGAACACCAGACAGAGATAAGAAAAACTAATCCTCCACATTCAGAGATGGCAAACTCCACAGAAGCACAGAAGCCCCAAAATACCAAGAAAAATAAGAAGAAAGGGGCGACTTTGGACACATTCTATGGAGCCAAAATACAAAATACAGAGCAGATAGAAGATGATATACAAGAAAATGCTCCAAAACCTTCCAAAGGAAATGGAAACTCTCCACAAACCCATGAAGAATTTGAATCAGAAATGACCAAAAAGATGGAAGCCTTCTGGGAGGAAAAGTTGGAGATAATGCAAAAGAAATTCACGCACCTACAAAACCGGTGTGATGAAACTGAAAAGGAAAACCAGGCTTTAAAGGCCATAATCAGGCAGCTGGAAGACAACGATCTTGTAAAAGAGCAAGAATTAATAAAGCAAAGCCAAAACACCAAGAAATTAGAAGAGAACATAAAATATCTCACCGACAAGATGACAGATCTGGAAAATAGAAGGAGAAGAGATAATTTAAGAATAATTGGACTCCCAGAAAAGCCAGAAATAAACACCAAACTGGACATGGTAATACAAGATATAATCAAAGAAAATTGCCCAGAGATTCTAGAACAAGGGGGCAATACAGCCACTGACAGAGCTCACAGAACACCTTCTACACTAAACCCCCAAAAGACAACTCCCAGGAATGCAATTGCCAAATTCCAAAGCTATCAAACAAAAGAAAAAATCCTACAGGAAGCCAGAAAAATATAATTTAGATATAAAGGAATGTCAATCAGGGTCACACAAGACCTTGCAAGTTCTACTCTGAATGATCGTAAGGCATGGAACATAATCTTCAGAAAGGTAAGAGAGCTGGGTCTCCAACCAAGAATCAGCTATCCAGCAAAACTGACTATATACTTCCAAGGGAAAGTATGGGCATTCAACAAAATAGAAGACTTCCAACAATTTGCAAAGAAAAGACCAGAGCTCTGTGGAAAGTTTGATACCGAAAATCAAAGAGCAAGGAATACCTGAAAAGGTAAATATTAAGGAAAGGGGAAAAATGTTATCTTCTTCTTTTACTCAAACTCTCTTCTATAAGGACTACATTTATATCAATCTATGTATACTAATATGTGGGGAAAATGTAATGTATAAATAGGGGGTAAAGAAAGATCAAATAGAATAATCGTTCTCACACAAAGATTCACATGGGAAGGGGAGGGGAAGAAAACTCCTATAAGAAGGAGAGGAAGAGGGGAGGTTTACTTAAACCTCAATCTCAGGGAAATCAACTCTGAGAGGGAAAAACATCCAGATCCATTGGGATCTTGAATTCTATCTTACCCAACAAGGGTAGGGAGAAGAGAAAACCAAGGGGTGGAGGGGGAGAGGGAGAACAAAAAGGGAGGGAAAGAGAGGGGGGAGGGGGAGGGAACAAAAAGGGAGGGACTAAAAAGGGAAACATCAAGGGAGGGGACAAGGGGGACTGATTCAAAGTAAATCACTGGACTAAAAGGTAGAGCCTAAGAAGAAAAGGTTAGAATTAGGGAAGGCTATCAAAATGCCAGGGAGTCCACAAATGACCATCATAACTTTGAACGTGAATGGGATGAACTCACCCATAAAACGTAGACGAATAGCAGAATGGATTAGAATCCAAAACCCTACCATATGTTGTCTTCAAGAAACACACATGAGGCGGGATGACACCCACAAGGTCAGAATTAAAGGATGGAGTAAGACCTTCTGGGCCTCAACTGATAGAAAGAAGGCAGGAGTGGTAATCATGATATCTGATAAAGCCAATGCAAAAATAGACCTGATCAAAAGGGATAGGGCAGGTAATTATATTTTGTTAAAAGGGACTCTAGACAATGAGGAAATATCATTAATCAACATGTATGCACCAAATAATATAACACCCAAATTTCTAATGGAGAGACTAGGAGAATTGAAGGAAGAAATAGACAAAAAACCATACTAGTGGGAGACTTAAACCAACCATTATCAAATTTAGATAAATCAAATCAAAAAATAAATGAGAAAGAGGTAAAAGAAATGAATGAAATCTTAGAAAAATTAGAATTAATAGACATATGGAGAAAAACAAATAGTGATAAAAAGGAATACACCTTCTTCTCAGCACCACATGGCACATTCACAAAAATTGACCATACATTAGGTCACAGAAACATAGCACACAAATGCAGAAAAGCAGAAATAATGAATGTAGCCTTCTCAGATCACAAGGCAATAAAAATAATGATTAGTAATGGTACATGGAAAACCAAATCTAAAACCAATTGGAAATTAAACAATATGATACTCCAAAACCGTTTAGTTAAAGAAGAAATCATAGAAACAATTAATAATTTCATCGAGGAAAATGACAATGGTGAAACATCCTTTCAAACCTTTTGGGATGCAGCCAAAGTGGTAATCAGAGGTAAATTCATATCCCTGAATGCTTATATTAACAAACAAGGGAGAGCAGAGATCAATCAATTGGAAATGCAAATGAAAAAACTCGAAAGCGATCAAATTAAAACCCCCCAGCAGAAAATGAAACTAGAAATCCTAAAAATTAAGGGAGAAATTAATAAAATCGAAAGTGATAGAACTATTGATTTAATAAATAAGACAAGAAGCTGGTACTTTGAAAAAACAAACAAAATAGACAAAGTACTGGTCAATCTAATTAAAAAAAGGAAGGAAGAAAAGCAAATTCACAGCATTAAAGATGAAAAGGGGGACAGCACCTCCAATGAAGAGGAAATTAAGGCAATCATTAGAAATTACTTTGCCCAATTATATGGCAATAAATACACCAATTTAGGAGAAATGGATGAATATATACAAAAATACAAACTGCCTAGACTAACAGAAGAGGAAATAGAATTCTTAAATAATCCCATATCAGAAAATGAAATCCAACAAGGCATCAAAGAACTTCCTCAGAAAAAATCCCCAGGGCCTCATGGATTCACCAGTGAATTCTATCAAACATTCAGAGAACATTTAATCCCAATACTATACAAACTATTTGACATAATAAGCAAAGAGGGAGTTCTACCAAACTCCTTTTACGACACAAACATGGTACTGATTCCAAAACCAGGCAGGTCAAAAACAGAGAAAGAAAACTATAGGCCAATCTCCCTAATGAATATAGATGCAAAAATCTTAAATAGGATACTAGCAAAAAGACTCCAGCAAGTGATCAGAAGGATCATTCACCATGATCAAGTAGGATTCATACCAGGGATGCAGGGCTGGTTCAACATTAGGAAAACCATCCACATAATTGACCACATCAACAAGCAAACTAGCAAGAACCACATGATTATCTCAATAGTTGCAGAAAAAGCATTTGATAAAATACAACACCCATTCCTATTAAAAACACTAGAAAGTATAGGAATAGAAGGGTCATTCCTAAAATAATAAACAGTATATGTCTAAAACCATCAGCTAATATCATCTGCAATGGGGATAAACTAGATGCATTCCCAATAAGATCAGGAGTGAAAGAAGGATGCCCATTATCACCTCTACTATTTGACATTGTACTAGAAACACTAGCAGTAGCAATTAGAGAAGATAAAGGAATTGAAGGCATCAAAATAGGCAAGGAGGAGACCAAGTTATCACTCTTTGCGGATGATATGATGGTCTACTTAAAGAATCCTAGAGATTCAACCAAAAAGCTAATTGAAATAATCAACAACTTTAGCAAAGTGGCAGGATACAAAATAAACCCACATAAATCATCAGCTTTTCTATATATCTCCAACACAGCTCAGCAGCAAGAACTAGAAAGAGAAATCCCATTCAAAATCACCTTAGACAAAATAAAATACCTAGGAATCTACCTCCCAAGACAAACACAGGAACTATATGAACACAACTACAAAACACTCGCCACACAACTAAAACTAGACTTGAGCAAATGGAAAAACATTAACTGCTCATGGATAGGACGAGCCAATATAATAAAAATGACCATCCTACCCAAACTTATTTATCTATTTAGTGCCATACCCATTGAACTACCAAAATACTTCTTCACTGATTTAGAAAAAACCATAACAAAGTTCATTTGGAAGAACAAAAGATCAAGGATATCCAGGGAAATAATGAAAAAAAAAAACACATATGATGGGGGCCTTGCAGTCCCTGACCTAAAACTATATTACAAAGCAGCAGTCATCAAAACAATTTGGTACTGGCTAAGAAACAGAAAGGAAGATCAGTGGAATAGACTGGGGGAAAGCGACCTCAGCAAGACAGTATACGATAAACCCAAAGATCCCAGCTTTTGGGACAAAAATCCACTATTCGATAAAAACTGTTGGGAAAATTGGAAGACAGTGTGGGAGAGACTAGGAATAGATCAACACCTCACACCCTACACCAAGATAAATTCAAAATGGGTGAGTGATTTAAACATAAAGAAGGAAACCATAAGTAAATTGGGTAAACACAGAATAGTATACATGTCATACCTTTGGGAGGGGAAAGGCTTTAAAACCAAGCAAGATATAGAAAGAATCACAAAATGTAAAATAAATAATTTTGACTACATCAAACTAAAAAGCTTTTGTACAAACAAAACCAATGTAACTAAAATCAGAAGGGAAACAACAAATTGGGAAAAAATCTTTATAGAAACCTCTGACAAAGGTTTAATTACTCAAATTTATAAAGAGCTAAATCAATTGTACAAAAAATCAAGCCATTCTCCAATTGATAAATGGGTAAGGGACATGGATAGGCAGTTCTCAGATAACGAATTCAAAACTATTAACAAGCACATGAAGAAGTGTTCTAAATCTCTTATAATCAGAGAGATGCAAATCAAAAGAACTCTGAGGTATCACCTCACACCTAGCAGATTGGCTAACATAACAGCAAAGGAAAGTAATGAATGCTGGAGGGGATGTGGCAAAGTAGGGACATTAATTCATTGCTGGTGGAGTTGTGAACTGATCCAACCATTCTGGAGGGCAATTTGGAACCATGCCCAAAGGGCGACAAAAGAATATCTACCCTTTGACCCAGCCATAGCACTGCTGGGTCTGTACCCCATAGAGATAATGGACAAAAAGACTTGTACAAATATATTCATAGCTGCGCTCTTTGTGGTGGCCAAAAACTGGAAAACGAGGGGATGCCCATCAATTGGGGAATGGCTGAACAAACTGTGGTATATGTTGGTGATGGAATACTATTGTGCTAAAAGGAATAATAAAGTGGAGGAGTTCCATGGAGACTGGAACAACCTCCAGGAAGTGATGCAGAGCAAGAGGAGCAGAACCAGGAGAACATTGTACACAGAGACTAATACACTGTGGTATAATCGAACGTGATGGACTTCTCCATAAATGGTGGTGTAATGTCCCTGAACAATTTGCAGGGATCCAGGAGAAAAAAACACCATTCATAAGCAAAGGATAAACTATGGGAGTGGAAACACCGAGGAAAAGCAACTGCCTGAATACAGAGGTTGAGGGGACATGACAGAGGAGAGACTCTATATGAACACTCTAATGCAAATACTATCAACAAAGCAATGGGTTCAAATCAAGAAAACATCTAATGCCCAGTGGACTTAAGCGTCGGCTATGGGGGGTGAGGGGGAGGAAAAGAAAATGATCTATGTCTTTAACGAATAATGCTTGGAAATGATCAAATAAAATATATTTTTAAAAAAATCTCCAATACTTAATTTTACTATTCATTGTTTCTTTTTGTGTCACTGTGTCCAAATATGCATATATCCATGTGTGCATGTATAGATGTATAAACACACACTTTGGAAATTAATATATAGGTCAAAAGAAGATATTCCTATATGTTAATATCAAATAAAAGTTTTAAAATTGTGAATTATTTATTGAATAACCACTGAGTAAAAGATGTACAACAATAATAATAGCATTTATAAAGCACTATTAGGTTTGCAATGTTTTTAGACATCTCATTTGAAAGTCAGAACAAACATGCAGGGTAGATAGTATTATTTATCATTATTTTTAGTGTAAGAAACTCAGACAGAAAATGATTTGACCATGGTTAAACAGTGAATAAGAATATGAGGCAGGATTTGAACTAAGGATCTAATCTTATTAGATACTAAGACCAACATTCTATTGACTTTAGATGGTCACATGGCCAGCTAACTATATATGCCAAATATTTTTTATATCTGAAAGATATAAAGAGCTAAACTTAGAGATCTGAATAAATCAAGGAATTTGCTAAATTACATTAAATAATCAGCTTATTTCCAGGCAAGATCTAGTCTTATGATCATGTTGTTAAGCATAAAAGACCAATCAGCTGAAACCCTTTTATCATCATAGTATATAAAAGACTAATTTTTGAATTTCAGAATTATTTTCCTTTACAAAAAGAAAAAAATATATAATTTAAATTAGAAAACTTGTGGATAATTTTCACTCATTAGAACCCTGAGATATCCAAAACACTTTTTCTTAACTGAAATAATAAAAGTTTCATACAAATTAAGAAAATTGAAAGGTGTCATTCTTGGCAAATCAGGGACATGTAAAAAAAGTTACTCTAGTATCTATAATGTTACTAAAACTCGCTTTCTTTATCTTTATTATATAATATATATTATCTTCATATAATAACATAATATCACTATTCTTTATATGTAAGTGAGATGGTATACAAAATCTCTAAGAATTCCTTCCAGTTTAATATTCTATAATTCTATGAGAATTCTTCATTGTTCATTAAAATAATAAACATCTCAAAATATGATAGTAAGATGAAAATAGTGTCCAAAAATTTTGGATTATCACTTTCATGTTAAATATTTACTGATTTACAATTTTATTTTAATGTATAAATGTACATATACAATTTATATTTAAAATCCATGTGCCAAATTAATACATCTTGCCCTATAGATACTATGCAACAATCTATTGTTTATTTGTTTATATTATATGTTATCATGTTGAAAAAAAGAAAGAAACCAAATAGGTTATTCTTTTTAATAATAAAGAAATTATTATTCTGGGGTATCCCATGCAAGATCCTATAACTCTGAAAGCACTTATTTTAGTCTATGTCTTTAGTTTTCCTAAGCTAAAAATGTTTCTCTAATATCCTGACACAATTTTTGTGATAGTGATTTTTGTTTTTGGATGTTTTCTTTTAATGAAGCTAACAATAAGCTTCTTTGCATATTGTTACCAGTAGGTGGAGCAGATAACATAATTTATTACCCAAGAATACAGGCATGGAAATCAAAGTATGGCTTTTAAAAAACAAATATATCAAGGGAAATCTGCAAACGAGATTTTCCGCAAACATCCTTTGTCAGGCATTATTCCTTAAAATGTTATATTCAATCATTATTTAAATCGACTACTTTTTAACTTCTTCACAGGGAAATGAATGCAAACTATAAAAAAAAACTAAAACAAGGTGTTCATATATTTGTGAGAAATTTAGTTTGTGAATTGACATGAATAACTGATTAATTTTCTTTTTGTAAGAAGAAAGATTTAAAGTTTAAAAATCCAGAATGGTGCAGAATTTGAATGTGACCTAATTTCATTCAAGTAAAAATGATTTCTTTTCAGAAAACATTTACAGGGACTAAAGTTCTTCATGTGCTCATTTAATAATGGATTAAATTCAGTCATGTTTTTAACAGGTGAGGAGGTGCATAACAAGCAGTATTTTCTAAGAAATATAATTGAATAATTCTATTAAGTCTGTAGCAACAAATTAACCTTATTATTACTAGTAAATGATGATTGATTATTTATGTAAATATGTTAGTATGTTCAGTTGTCTCACTGAAATAAATATATGTAAAAAGTATTTCAATATTACTTTAACTTTTTAATTAATAAAGCCCTAAGGGATCTATTAATTCACTCATTGCAATATTGGTTATTTATTTGTGGTAACTTCTATTAATGTCAAAGTGTTATGTGCATAAGGAAAAGATCATTAATACTAATAACAAGAAATATAGACATGAAAATGTTTCATTAAAAGAGAACCAAATTTAGAATCTTAAGATCTGGATTTGAGTCTCAGATTTTCTATTTATTACCTTGAGTAAGTCATTTGTGCAATTAATTAAGTCTGCTTGCTCATCTGTAAACAAGAAGGTTGGTGTAATTTTTAGGTTCTTTGAAGCTCTAAATATTTCACCGATGATCTTAATTAGTACTAAAAATAGAGTGAAATAAATTTTAAAGTCTAGTACCAGTATTATTGTGTTCTGATTTTTTTAAATGTGTATGATACTTCTAAGGAAGAACTATTCAATATTTATTTTTGTCTTTCCCATCACCCAGCTTTTCCCATGTACTCAGAAGACATTTAATGTTTGTTAAATTGAATCTAATAAGCTTGCATCAAATCAATAAGCATTTATTAAGTGTTACCATATGCCAGGCACTGTGCTAAGCACTAGTGATACAAAAAAGGGCAAAAACAGTAGTTCTGAACCTTAAAAAACCTATATTTTAATGAATGAGAACATAGAAAAAACTATGTAGGCAAAAAATATATGTTGGAAGTAATCTCAAAAGGAAGACACTACTATTGATTTGAGGTAGAAGGGAAATGTCGAGAGCTCAGGAAAGGTCTTTTGTGGGAGGTAGGAATTGAGCCAAATTATATGGAATACTTCAAGAATTTGCATGTTATGCTTGTGCAGAAACCATGTTGATCTTTATCATATAATTCCATTTTTAGAGTTGTTATTGTTGATAGTTGTGTCCAACTCTTTTTTTGCATTTCCTTCTCGAGCTCATTTTTTACAGATGAGAAAAATCAGGCAGCCAGCATTTAAGTGACTTGCCGAGGTTGCTACAGAGACATAAATTGTCTGTGGCCAGATTTTAACTCAGGTCCTCCTGACTCCAAGGCCTCTGCTAGGTTCTAAAATCTTGAAGTAGGAGCAAGAATTAGAAGTTACAAAGAAGTAGATGTAGACTCTATTTAAAAAATGTCCTCAAAGGAGGGTGTGCTATCTCAGGAGATAACAATTCTACCTTATTAGTTAACAAAATCTGGATGATGATAAAAGATGAGAATAATAAATACTAGCAAGGTTGTGGAATAACAAGCATATTATAGTATTATTGGTATAATTGTAAATTAGTACAACCATTGTGGAAAATTATTTGGAATTATGGTCATAAAGTAGTGAAAACATCCATAACTTTTGATCCACGATTCCATGCTTGATATCTATACCCTAAAGAACTTATAAAAGTTCCATGTGCCAAAATAGTTATAGCAGCAGTTTTTATCATAGCAAAGAACTGGAAAAGAAGATGTCCATTGGCATGGATAAATGGATATGGATAAACAAATTGACTGATGTGATGGAACATTACTGTGCTGTGAGAAACGATGAACATGATAAATACAGAGAAGTGTAGAAAGACTCAAATGAACTGATGAAAAGTGAAATAAACCACAATATCTAAAACAATGTAAATGGAAAGAATGACAACCATAAAACCATCCAAAATCAATGTTACCAAAATTATGAAGAACAAAATTAGTCCATTCTAAAGAAGAGTCAGACATCCTGCCTGGAGAGATGGGGGAAGAAGGGGTCTCACATGTAAGAAACATTATATAAAACATTAGTTGTCCCTTAAATATGTTGTCTTCATTTAATGCTTTATTCTCGTTCTTTTTAAAATTAGTGATGAAAGGCAGAAGGATGCTGAGGAAAATCTAGATGATATGAAACAAAAGACATCAAAAGAAATCTATTTTTCAAAAAAGGAAAGTTAGATAGACCTTTCTACAATCTACTCTAGAGGGATTCTGTTTCAGGAATGGATTGTATTATATGATCTTTCCAGTCCCTTCCAAATTCAATATTATTTGATTCTATTATTCTGAAATCTTTAAGGCATTTATTGATATGTGAATTCTTACCTTCCTCTTAAATGTTCAATTCATTCAACACCTTTTGCCTTGAACATTCTTGGTTATTAGGAACTCAGATTCTTTAAGCTTTTGTGTAAAATATTAAGAAGAAATATGTAGTAGATTGAGGGATGGCTCAGGATTCAGGATTACCTGTGTTCATGTCCGGTCTTCAACACATACTAGCTGTTTGAGCACTGGCAACACTTTTAATGTTTTAGCTCCCCAGACAACTCTCTAAAACTGTCTGTTATAAATGAGTTGAAGATCCTCAGCGTTTCACTGCGGGGAGCAGGGAGTTTCCACACTAGCAGTCCCCTACACCAGTAAAATCTTGGTATGCCTATCCCACTTACAAAATAATAGATTGTTCTTACTAAAAAAGCTAAGACAATAGCGTTTCAGAATTTTCCCCAAAGGCAAAAGTGATTCCCAAGTACAAAAAATCTGGGGACCAAATAACTAAAAACAAAGGAAAAACTTGGCTGGAGCAAATAGATCTGAAAAAACTTCACCTAAAACCTTCCTTAAAAGAGATTTGGAAACAATGAAAAGGTAGAGACTGATTCTGCCACAGCTCAATTAAAAGAGAGAAAATGAAAGTGTCTTCTTCTTAAGAACTAGTTAGTTCTCCACAAGTTCAATAACACACCCATAAAGCAGTCAAAATGAGTTTTGAAAGTGAGGTGATGCCTTTTGTGTTGTGCTATCACAGTGGCAGATCAAAGTGCTGACTTGGCCGCTTTCAGCTAGTGCCCAGCTCCTGCCTCTGTGAAGCTGCTGTCACAGAATGGTCATGGTGCCTGCACTTGCCTAAAGAAAAGCCTGAAATTGAACTCGAAGTAGTGTCTTTCTGATATCTTTCCAACAAGTCATGTCCCATTCAGCCTGCTAGTTTATCTCTGTCAGACTCCAGGCTCAAGTAGCTCACACAAGCTGCCAGGGACAGGTATACAGACCTGCTTTGTGCTGAGAAGGTAATGGGTCTTTCGAGCTTGGTTCTGCTTTCTCTTTTCTTCCTTCTCTAAGTCAGCCTTCTTCTTTTCTCTCCCCCTCATCTCAGCAAATTCCTCCAGTGCTTCCCTGCATCAAAACAATTCTCTGTTATTTACAATCAACCAAATGTTAATTTCTTTTAGGACCTGTTAGGTGTAGAAATAAAGACACATCTGCAATGGGCTAAACAGTTTTTAAAGTGCCCACAAATCTGAGAAAGGCAATTAATCCGTGAAGTTACAAAATACACATTTTAAATGTAAAGAAAATTATGAAAATAGAGCTTGCCTGAGATGATTAAACAGTGAGTTTAACTGTCCTAAACAAGTCAGTTAAGCTACTAAAATTCTGAAGCCTTGATTGTAATACTGAGGCATCTAGAATCATTATTTCTATATGCAGTGCCAATTTCAAAATTGTGCATCTGTCTTTTGTACACATAATTTAATACAACTTAATCTCAATTAGCATTTATAATAATATCAATAAGAAACAGACAACCTACATTAGCCTGCATACAAAAGACTGACACTTAGTTCACTGATGTGTACAGACAGAATAAATGTTATACTAAATGAAACATTTCACGTCTTTCTCATATGTTCAATAAAATTAAAATAATGAAAAAAAGATTTATGTATCTCTCTGACAAGTATATATTCATGTATACATATATCAAGTATGGATCAATAAACATAGGCTGGTATTTTGACATAATTCTAAGTGTTTTGAGTATATAGAATTGTGAGCTCTGAGAAGACAAGGATAGTGTTTTGTTATCTGTGTATTTCTCCAGCAACTATCTGAATCTAGTCAACCCTCCATAAATATTTGTTGAAGTTTAAATAGAATACCTGAATCAAACTTGCTAAAAAACTGGTTTGGAATATTGCTTAATATTTTTCCCAGATCACAGTATCTTTTCAGGATTTGTTTTAGAATATACTTTTAAATGCACATACAAAAACATAATACAATAGTAAATGAGCATATTTTAGGTAAAACCTTTGCCACAAAGGTAATAAGGGGAAAGAGAATGAAAGGGGGGGTCAAGTAAGAAAAAGACATATACATCTATTTCAATCTGTGGAAATCTTTTTTACAGTTTACTGTTAAAGGGTACTAATACAATATTTCATACAAGGTTACTTATGAAACATACTGACGTTTAAAAATCACCATGCTATGCTTTTGTAGCAGTGTAATTTTTTTCAATATAAGATTAAATTGCAAAATAAATGAATTACTTGGAGTGGCATGGCCCCCATTTTGCCACCCTTCTCTTGAAAATTGCTTATTAATATGAAAAAAAGGAGTTGGAAAATAGCCTGTTTTACTTTATGCATAGTGTTTTGGGGGTCTCCAAGACTGGAGAACTGAACTAGCTGCACATTTAGATTGTGTTGGCAAGCTGGTACAATGACCTTTTTGACCTGCATCTCAAGGCTATTATTAATCGCTAAGTAACCTGGTAAAGCCAAACAAATTTGTTTCCATTGAAAGGATCTCTATCTGTGTCTGAGAATTTGTGCTGTACCAAACAAACCTCATTAACTGTGTCCATTTTTGACAAAGAACTAGGAGTTGGAAGGATTGGTGACCTTTTTTTGTCCTTACGGTACAGATTTCAAGGCAGTTATATGTGAATAAATGAGTGTTTTTAAACAAAAAAAAAATCATTGTCTTTTGTTACACATAAATAGTGGGTGAAGACATAATACATTTTATGAAACATTTTAAGTCATTCTTTTGCGTCTCTTCATTATATCCTTCTTTAAATCTTATTATCACTGAAAATTTAAAAAAATAAATGTACACAACAAATTTAGCTTCCAGAAGTACACTTTTACTTTTACTTTATTTCACATTGCTATCCAGCAATGACTGAGAATTTTTTATTACTTCAAAGATAAATATTATGAATTCTAAAAGAAATACATAGATAAATTATGTTTGTGTATTCAAAGTATTGTAATCTCATTTTAACTCAAAGAAATTTGTAGAATAAGAGAATTGTAGATTTGGACCTTTAGAGCCAGTTAGTCCAACTCTCTCATTTTACAGTTGAGGAAACTTAGATTCAGAGGGTTTATAATTGCCCATATCACTTATCACAAAGGTTAAAGCCAGATTTCAAACTATGGTCCTTTGATTCTGAAGTAAATATGATGAGATTTTTAAATTCTTGAATAGTACTCTATAACCATTAAGTTTTTGAAATAAGTCAGCATCTAATTGCAGATGAACTGAGAACTTAAATTCTAAATCATTTAAGTGAGTGGAAACCTGAATAGCCAGACAATACATGTTCAGGAGGTGGAAAAGTTACAGAATAACCAAGAATGGCTACGGCATACTAATATGTAAAATGAATATGAGTAATGTGTTAGTTTACAATACAAAAATTGAGATTGGGGCTTTAGGATCATAAAATTCACAAAATTCAACACAGTACAGTGTAAGACAGCTCAAGTAATTCAGATATTCTGAAATAATTTGGATAGAAAATAGGGGCAGGAAAGTAAGAAAATACATATTCATGTACCAGTCAATAAATGCTGGTTGAGGCCTTACTATATTCAAGATTATGTTCTATACACTTTTAGGGATACAAAGAAGAATGAGATTAAATCTCATAGATTGTGGAGCTTATGTGATTTAGAGGCAGGTAGGTGGGACAATATATAGAGTACCATATATCTAATCAGTAAAATATAAAGGCAAATCGAAATTTGGACACTTACATGTGTGACCGACTCAAGTAATTTAAACTCTGTCTACCTCAGTTTCCTCATCTGTGCAGTGGTATCCCCACTTGCCTCACAGGAATGTTTTGAGGATCAAATGAAATACTTGTAAAGCACTTTGCAAACCTTAAAGTACTATAAAATTGCTCATTTATTATAATTTTAGTAAGGGTGGCTTTGGATACAATACAAAGTAGATTGTAAACTTCTTGAGGACATCTTTGTTTAGGGTTTGTGGAACCCATCACAGTGCCTTGCACATAGAAGGTATTTAATAACATGCATGTTGAAGGAAATGCTTGCTGTAGGATGTAAACATTCACTAATAGTGGCATAAATGTAATATGGCAGGAATTCTGAGGTGGAGGGATCAGAGACAGCTGTCACTGAGAAACTGGCATTTGACCAAGGCATTTTTACTTAGATCATGTTATAGTCATCATGATTATTTAAGTATTTCATTACATATTTATTGAATGATCCCATAAAGGAAGTTTTCTTTTTGTGGGGTCTTAATGCAAAGCAAGAGAGAATGCTAAAAGCAATAGCCCTTTTTTGGGGGGGAAATTTTACTGTACAGAAGGGAAGCTAAAAAATTAGGGGTGAGGGGAATAAAAGAAATGGTGAGGTAAGGAGGGGGATGATATGAGGGGAAAGGAACACTAGGATTATCACTGACACCTGAGAGAAAAGGATTCAGCCATATCCCCAGAAGGGAAAATGTACATAAGGTCCAGGCCTTGGGTCCGCTGATCTCTAGACCCTGAAGAGGAGGGTCTATAATCCAGGAGAGATGAACCCTGGTGTCCTCACACCCCAGTTAGGTTGTTTTCAGTCACTTGTCCAGTTATTATGTTTGAAATAACTGGGGTATCTTCTGCAACAAGATCTTGTAGTTGTGTAGAAGAGAATGGATCAAGAGTTTCAGAGGGAGGGTGAGGATTCACTTAAGGAATTCCTGATAGGTTTCCCCCTTGTGACATCACAAGCAGAGGGTATCATTTGATAATGATGAATGGGACATGGAATTTCCATCAGAGAAGATTCTAAATATTCCTAAGAGGGAATACCAAAGAAGGGAAAGGTCAGGACTTTAGCAAGGAGAAGGGGTCATCTCCAGAGTACAGAACAAGATAGAGGGTAGGAGAGGTTGTGGGAAATTTGTCTATTTTTACCAAAATCTTATAGTCATGAGACTATTGTGAAACTACCAAAAAAATCTGCACCTGGGCATCTCCAAACCATTTTGGGTTACGGTTTCCTTTTATGTAAAATAAAATATGTAAAATAAGAGGTCTTATCCCTCTTTGTGTCATAGACCTCTTTGGCACTCTGGTGAAATCTATGGATTCCTCCTCAAAATAATGCTTTCAATGCATAAAATGAAATGCACAGAGTTAACAATGGAAAACAATTATAGTGAGATATGTAATAAAAGTATTTTCTAAAGTTAATGGACCCCAAATGATCAGATGACTTCTAAGATCCTTTTCCAGTCTAAAATTGAATAAATTCATGATTCTATAGTAAGTGATACCAGTTGAAACTGACTGGTTAATTGGACCAGTCAAATAGTGATATAAAATGAAGACTTTTTTTTTCCTGGAAGTTTAGGGAAAATTTTCAGAGGATGATCTGAGGTTTATAGTTTTCAGTTATACTCAATTATAACTTTGAAAAAAATTAATTTCATACTGTTTTAAATTCATCTTTACTCTCTCATGACAAGGATTTCCTTTTCTGAGTGCTTTATAATGATGCATGTCTATTAGAAAAGCAAGACAGAAAATTATTTTCCCCTGAAGTCATTTTTACTAGTATTTTTAATTCAAAATTAATTTTCTTCTTCCAGCAAATCCTGCTAATAAAAAAGGGAAAAATACCCAATCTCATAATTATACTTTGGGAGTCATCACTATCTGACTGACTATAAATATTAATGAGTTATCATTCTATTATTTGTCCAATATGAAGTAAATAGCAAATACCTCATTGACTAAAAAATTAAATTAATAAAATCTTCACTCAATTCCATTTTTCAACTTCCCATACTAAATCTTATTCTTCCTTCACACTGTGATCTCAAATCCCTCAACTCCTCAGTTCTGTCCCAGGCCATCATTCCTGTACAACCCACATTTTCCTCTTTTCTCATCTTGACCTCTTTGTGAACCAGTTCAACTCTATACTGAGTCCATATCCCACTTATATCTTTGATTTTGCTCTACCAAATTTCATCCTACCATCACTGCCACCATTTATCCTACACATGTGCTATAGAACAAAGGTGGAGAAAATCACACAATCTTTCAGACTGGGTCCACTAAAATTTTAGGTTATACAAACTCAGTTGGACCTTCATGGCAGGTAGGCAATCCTACTATACTACCCTTATCAAGTTCCTAGCCTTCTCTTCACCCACAGCTCTTCTAAACTTTTGCTAACTTCTTCAAATCTACCATGACTTTACCTCCCCCTACTCTCTCATCTGAGAAACTTATATTTTACTGGGAAAATTTAGGTACATTAATCAAGAACTCTCTCTTCTCCCTTACTCATCTCATATGATCATACAGATGCCTTCTGCCACTACATTTTCTTTCACTATCATACATGTTGAGCTGGCCTTATACTTTACCCTTTACTTACTCAAGTAATCGCATTCCATTCTGCCTCCTCCAATAAGATCACTCCCTCTATTATCTCCATTCTACCACTTATTTTCAATCCCTCCCTATTTACTGACTCCCTGTGGCCTAAAATATGCTTATGTCTTCCCCATCTTCAAAAAGCTGTAAAATGATCTTCCATCTCTACTATCAGCCTATCATTCTATTGCCCTTTATGACTAAGTTCCTTTAGAAGGACATCTACAATAGGTACCTCCATTTCCTATCCTCTCATTTTCTTCTTAATTCACTATAATCCTCCTTCCAATATCTTCACTTAACCAAAACGGTTCCTTCAAAATAACCAATTATTCAATTGGTTCCTTCAAAATAACCAATTATTCAATTGCCAAAGGTCTTTTCTTAGTCCTCATTCTTTTTGACTTCTCTGCAACTTTTGACCTGTTGGTTACCTCTTTATCTCGAATACTCTCTTTTCTTTTGGGGACATCACTTTTTCCTATTTCACCTTTGACCCTTCTCAGTCTCCTTTGCTGGATCCTCATAGAGGGCATACCTACTAACCAAGGGTATCCCATAAGGGTTCTGTACTAGGCTCACTTCTCTTCTCTTTATATCTTATTTCACTTAACGATCTCATGAACTACCATTGGTCTTATCATTTCTGTGTTGAGGATTATTGAACCTACCTCTTCAGTACAGCCTTTACTTCTATGCTTAAAGTGGATATCTAGTCGATATCTGAAACATGTCCAAAACTGCATTTGTTAACTTTCCCCTAAACTGTGTCCACTTCCGAACTTTGCTGTTACTGCTAAAGGTAGCAATCACCATGTTTCTAGTACCCCAGACTCCCAACTTAGGTGTTATCCTTGATTTATATTCTCCCACTTTCCTCCTATAATATCCATTATTTTGCCAAGGCAAATCAGTTTCATTTTTGCAACATTTCTCTACTTCAAAAATCCTGGTGCAAACCTTCATCACCTCATGCCTAGACTACTGCAATTGCCTGTTGGTTAGTCTGATTGCCACAAGTGTGTCCTCATTCAATCCCCAAAGTGATTTTCATAAAGCATCAATCCAACTATGTAACTCTCAGACTCATTAAACTATAATGGATCCCTATTAAACCTAATATCAAATGTAAGCTACTCTGCTTACCCTGATAAGTCTGGGGCTGGAGTCCTTAGACCTCTTGGTTCTAAGTTCCTTCTTCTGTCTTTAGTTTTCTTTTCTTTTCTTTTTTTTTTTTTTGAGGAAAGGACAGTGAGTAGTGATTTGGGGATATAAGTATTTCAGGCCTTGGGGATTACTTTCTGCATAATGAATTTTAGAGTAGAGCATCAGGCTTCTTAGAGAAGATCATCAGGAAGAATATCTCCAAAGACTAAAGCCATGTTAAATCTGGGTAGAAAATCTGAGCCTTGCTTATCCTTAATGTTCTGATGTTCTTAATGTTCTGTATCCTTAATGTGCTGATATTTGCTTGGACAGCATAGGTCTTGAATGGGAAATATCTTTTCATTCATCCCTCAAAATAGCTTTATAACTTTATATATAATATATAATATTATATGTATATTGTATATATATATAATAACTGTATAACATTATAACTATAACTTATAACAATGTAATGGGTTATATGAATGTGTATTTTAAAATATTTTCACATGAGCCTTTTTTTAGACCTTTGCATGCTATGTGAAGCTGGGTAGTACATGACTAAAATGCCACTTTGTAATCTGGAATTCCTGAGATTAAATTTTTCTTGTGCTTACTAGCTGTCTGATTTTGAGCACATCATTTAAGGTCTATCAAGTTCATATGCCTTACTTGGAAAATTAGGTTAATAATAGCACTTCCCTTCCAGGGTTATTGTGAAGATAAACTAAAATATTGTTTACTAAGAGCTCTGCAAAACTTAAAGTGTTATCTAAATGCTACGTAGCTTTCATGGTGGAGGAAATAAAATTATCCAATACCTGTTACTCATATTGTCCACTGCATAACTTCAAAGGCGGATACCCCATTACTTATAGTATTTGGGACAGATTCCAGACTTTAGCCATATCTATGTTGTGTTTTAGAGATTTTCCTAAAGTATCAATTTGGAGTTTTGGGTCAATATGGCAGCTTAGCAAAAATTGAGACTTCCATAAACCCTTCCCCACCAATCAAAAATACAGTGTTTCCAGGGGATTGAAAACCAAATGTAACAACAGGACAGAACTATGGAAACCTCCTCCTGGATTCAACTTAAAAGGTATGCCCCATAAAAGTCTGAACTCTAGAACATGTGGTTTTAAGGGGAAGGAAGAAGGAAGGTCCAAGGACCTCTCCCCCACCTACAGTGCTGAGTCTCTAGTGGTGACAGGGATCTCTGGGAAGGCAGAGGCTCTAGTCCAGAAGGAGTACTTTGCTGGCAAAGCAGTGCCAGGCTCAGAGCATAGAACACAGTCAGCATAGAGGTAGCTGTAGGAGAAGCACAGAGCAGGCAGTCCAGTCTCAGAGAAAATGCTCCATCTTGCCCCCGCCCCTTTCTGTAGGTTTTGGTCTCAGGGAAAAGCCAGCTTTGCAGATCAACTCCTCCACCCTGCCTGAATCTCATCAATAAGGACAGATAAGAAGTCTTTAGAGGGCAGAGAAGCTCAAGTTCCAATACCCTTCCCCCACAGACTGATCTGAGAGCCCTGCTGACCGAGTTCCAAGGAGCAAAGGCAGCAATAAACTACAAGCAAGAACCTTGACCACAGGGCAGGAAGTCCAGCTCCTTCTCAGCTTCTGCTGTCATCTGGGGAAGATCAGACTACCTGACCACACAGCAGAACACAGAAGAAGCCTGTTCAAGACAGCTCAAACTCACAGATCCAGCACAAAATGAGAGGAGCAAGACAACAGGCAACTACAGGGGGAAAAGAATGGAGAAATCTGAGTAAACAATAGAAAAAGATAAAATAAACTACAATTGACAGCTTCTATCCAGGCAATGAACAAAGAGCAAATGTAACAGAGTAGGATCAAGGAACTCTAAGCAAAAACAGAAACCACAGTGAATTGGACACAGGCTTTGGAAGAACTCAAAATACAATTCAAAAAACAATTAAGATAGGCTGAAAATAACTGGGAAAAGAACTTAAAAAAACAAAATAAATCATCTGGAAACAGAAAACAGTGTCTTGAAAGCCATAATTAATCAGCTTGAAGATGAGGCAAAGGAGATGAAAGATTAGGCAAAGAAAATAAAAGATGAGGCAAAGATGAAAGATGACCTCCAAAGAAAATCAGAGCAGGAGGAGAAGGACGACCAAAAAGCCAAGAATGAAATTCAGTCTTTAAAAACTAGAATACAACAACTGGAAGCAAGCAACTTCACAAGGCAGTAGCAAACAAAATCAAAAGAATGAAAAAATTGAGGAAAACATGAAATACCTCATTGACAAAATGGAAGATTTAGAAAACAGGATGAGGACAGATAACTTAAGAATCATTAGTCTAAGGGAATATCATGAGAAAAGAAAAAGCCTGGACATCATTCTACAGGAAATTATCCAAAAAAAAAAATCCAAAAAAACAAAAAAACTGTCCGAACATTCTAGAACAAAAGGGAAAAGTAGAGATTGAAAGAATCCACAGGTCACCTTCTGTACTTAGTCTCCAACTGAAAACTACAAGACCAAGGAAAAAATATTACAAGCTGCTAAGAAGAAGCCATTCAGATACCATGGAACTACAATGAGAATAACTCAGGATCTGGCTGCATCAACACTGAAAGACTGAAAGGCATGGAATATGGTATTCCAGAAAGCAAGGGAACTAGTTCTACAACCAAAAATCAACTACCCAGGAAAACTGACTTTATTTTAACAGGGGAAAGTATGGTCATTTAATAAAATAGAAGACTTCCAAGCATTCATAAATAAAAGACCAGACCTGAAGAGAAAATGTAATGCTCAAACACAGAACTCAAGAGAATCATCAAAAGGTGATTAAGAAAGGGGAAAACAACAACAACAACAACAACAACAAAAAACCAACAACTTTTTTTAAGGGAACCAATAAGTTAAAATGATATGTATCCCTACAAGAAAAGAGGATATTGATAACTCTTTAAAAAATTGTTATTGTCACCTGGGTAGCTAGAAGAATTATACTTAGAGGGAACAGTGACAAACTGTATAGGATGAAATGCCAAGATATAAAATGTATATAGATATGTGTATGCATAAATATATATATGGATACATATATATATATATATATAAAACTATAGGTAAAAAAGAGGTTAATACTAAGAGAAATTGGAAAAGAAACAATAAGGGATAAATTTGTATGTCATAAAGCACATGGAGGGAGTGGGGGAGAACACCAATACACTGGAAGGGTAAAGAGGTTAGAGATAGGAAATACTTAATTCTTAAGTGCATTGAAATTGACTGAAGGAAGGAAGAACAATCAAATTCATTGGGCCAGAGAATTGATTTTAGTCCTATAGAGAAGTAGAAAGGTAACAAACAGATTGGTGGGAAGGGAAGCAATTCAAGGAAGGAAGCGGGTGGGGGTTATTTAAAAAAAAAGACAGTAAAGAAAATAAGAGGGGATGGACCAAGCAAGAGAGAAAAAAAATCACAAAGTGTAAAATAAATAATTTTTATTACATTTAATTTATTTTTTGTACAAATAAAACCAATGCAATCAAAATTAGAAGGAAAGCAACAAATTGGGAAATAATCTTCATTACAAAAATCTCTGACAAAAGTCTAATTACTCAAATTTATAAATAGCTAAATCAATTATACAAAAAATCAAGGCATTCCCCAGTTAATAAATGGGCAAGGGACATGAATATGCAATTTTCAGATAAAGAAATAAAAATGATTAATAAGCACATGAAAACATGTTCTAAATCTCTTATAATCAGAGAGATGCAAATCAAAACATCTCTGAGGTATCACCTCACACCTTGCAGATTGGCTAACATGATAGCAAAGGAAAGTAATGAATATTGCAGGGGATGTGGCAAAGTTGGGACATTAATACACTGCTGGTGGAGTTGTGAACTTATCCAACCATTCTGGAGGGCAATTTGGAACTATGTCCAAAGGGCACTAAAAGACTGGCTTCCCTTTTATCCAGTCATAGCACTGCTGAGTTTGTACTCCAAAGAGATAATAAGGAAAAATGTATGTACAAGAATATTCATAGAACATTAAACACAGAGACTGATATATTGTGGTACAATCGAACATAATGGACTTCTCTATTAGTGGCAATGTAGTGATCCTAAAAAACTCAGAGGGATTTATGAGAACAAACACTATCAACATTCAGAGGAAATATTGTGGGAGCAGAAACACATAAGAAAAACAACGGCTTCATTTCTTGGGTCAAGAGGGATATGATTGGGGATGCAGACTCCAAATGATCATTCTAGTGCAAATATCAACATGAAAATAGGTTTTGACCAAGGACACATGTAATACCCAATGGAATTGAGCTTAGAGGAAGCGGTGTGTGTGTGTGTGTGTGTGTGTTGGGGGGTGGAGGTGGAAATAATATTATTCTTGTAACCAAGGAATCATGTTATAAATTGACTAATTAAATAAAATTTTCCAAAAAAAAAAAGAGAAATTCACAGGGTTAATAAGAGCTGGGACCTTCAAGAGAAGGAAAAAAAAAAGAATCAATTGGGGACATTAATGAGACAAATAGAACTTGATAACTTTGTAATCAAGGTCCTAGCATTGACCCCAAATATAGATGACCACATTCATTTTAAAGGAGATGGGGTCTTAGCCATTGGGTGTCCCTTAATTTATTTTCATCTAAAATCTAAAAGAACTCAATAAATGGGATTTTTATAAGCATGAAGAGATTAAAGTTAAACAATGAATAATGAGAATAGCCAAAAGTCAGAAATGGAGATGTTCATTCCTTAGTTGAGTGGTCTAACCATCAGAATTTATTCCCTAGGGCTCAAAAAATTCCTTTTAACTAAGAGAAGAATTGAATATCACTATCAGATGGTCACTGGATTAGCTTTTTACTCCCAGGAAAATCTGACTGCTATTGATGAGAATATTACTAAGAATATGTAATTATACGGTTCCTGGAGGGTACTTATAATTGAATTATAAGGTCCCTTGTGAACATTCTAGGCTATGAGAGGACACTTTACAGATTTGTCACACTTCAAAATGTGTGACAAAAAAAGACACTTAATAATTCATTCAAAAGTACACTTAAGAAACAATATGATTATATTAAAACATTCTCCTTTTAAAAGAAAACAAGGACAGATATATCTGCAAAGAGGTTTTAACATTTTGTAGAATTCCTTGTTTTACTTAATTCCATCATACCTTGACTAGAAACCACTTTAGAAAATAAAAAGAGATACTTCCAGGGAAACATGGCAGCAGTCTAGATGTAGGACTCTTTCTCTCCTCACCACCTACCGATACAGACTATCTCAAAAAGCCAAAAAGCCCAAATTCATATGAATGAAGGGACTCTACAGTAGGGCACAGCATTGAAGGTATGAGGGATTCGGGCATTTCCACACCATAAGGGGATGAAAAAGCTTCCAGGATAACAGGAGCTGATCCACCCTCCCTCCTCCCCCACCTACGGAGCCAGAGTCAGAGCCAGCTCATGCTAGAATCAATGAGTGAACAAGGGGCACCTCTGGAGTGAGTGAGGGGCACCTCTGGGTCCTTGGAAGCTGACTGAGACCCTCAAGGATCTATCCCTGAGAGCAGCTAGACCTGAGGCCCCAGCAGGCTGAGGAGCACAGACCATGGGCTCGCTCAGAGAGATAGCACAGTGAGGGGCTGCAAACAGAGGAAGCTGCAAAGACTTGAGAGCTGGCCTCAGTCAAAATCCTTGCTTCTTAGCTCCATACACAGAGAGCCTGCCCTCCTCACTCAGATTTTGGACTGGAAAGGGAAGGAAAAACAACAATAGTGATGGCAAACAGTGCCAAGGAACAACTACCTAAAACTCAGAAAAACAAGAAGAAGGCATTGGCCCTGGATAATTTTTACGCAGGAAAAAGTTCAGACTACAGAGGAATTAGCAGAAGAGGAAATCCAAATAAATGCACCAAAACCTTCCCCCCAAAATGGAAATTGGCCACAAGCTCTTGAAGAATTTAAATTGAAGATTACCAAAAAGATGGAATCCTTCTGGCAAGAAAAATGGGAAATAACTCAAAAAGAAAATAACAGTTTTAAAGACAAGAACTCCCACTTGGAAAAACAGCTGTAATAAAAAAGCAGGATAGACGAAACTAAACAGGAAAATCAAAAGATTAAAGCAGAAAATCAAAAGATTATAGTAGAAAACCAGGCCTTAAAGACCAGAATTGGGCAAAAGGAAACCAATGATCTTGAAAAACAGAAAGAATAAATAAAGCAAATTACAAAGACTGACAAAATAGAAGAAAACATAAAATATCTCACTGAAAAGATCAGGAAAACAGATCATGAAGAGACAATTTGAGAATCATTGGTCTATCTGAAAACCCAGAAATAAACAGAAATATTGACATCATACTACAAGAAATTATCCAAGAAAACTGCCCTGATGTTCTAGAACAAGGGGGCAAAAAAATAGACATTGAAAGAGTTCATAGAACACACACTACACTAAATCCTCAAAAGACAACCCTCAGCAATGTAACTGCCAAATTCAAGAGCTTCCAAGCTAAGGAGAAAATTTTACAAGAAGCAAAAAGGAGACAATTCAGATATCAAAGAGCATCAGAATTACACAAGATCTGGCAGCTTCAACCCTAAAGGACTGCAAGGCTTGGAATTAAGAAAAGCAAGTGAATTGGGTGTTCAACCAAGGATCACCTGCCCATCAAAACTGACTATATACTTCCATGGGAAAGTATGATTATTCAATAAAATAGAAGATTTCCAAGTATTTTTAAAGAAAAGACCAGAACTAAGTGGAAAGTTTGATATACAAACACAAAAATCAAGAGAAACATGAAAAGGTAAATAAGTAAAAGAAGGGAAAAGGGAAAATGTTTTTTTAATTCAAACTTTCTTCTTTAAGGGCTTCAATAAGATTGTTTATATCAATATATGGGGAAATGTTATTTGTAATTCAAAAAATATATTCGTTATTATAGTAATTAAAAGAATCATTCACAGGAACAGATTGAGATAATAAGTGGTATAAGATGATGTGAATAAAAGGGAGGGGGAATCAAAGATGGCAACAAGAGAAACTCGAAGAAATAAGATAAATAGGATAATTGATAACACACAAAGAGACAGGTGGGACTATCATAAGAAGGAGAGGAATAGAGTACTAATAGGAAATACCTAAACATTATTCTCAGTAAAACCAATTGAGAAGAGCATCTAGATCCACTGGGGTATTGAATTCTATCTTCCCTACAGGGGAAGTGAGAAGGGAAAACTAAGGGGGTTGGGGGGCAGGAAGTACAAAAAGGGAGGGAAAGAGAGGGGGGAGGGAACTTAACAGACCCTGAAAAAATAAGAAGGGAACAAAAAGGGAAGGTGAAAAAAGGGAAGCGTATTATGGGTGAAGATTAGGGGGACTGATTAAAAGCAAACCACTTGCTTAAAAGGATATACCAAAAGAAGAAGGGACAGATCTAGGAAAGGATATAAAAATGCTGGGAAATACACATGTGGCAATCATAACATTGAATGTGATTCGTATTAACTCACCCATAAAACAAAAACAAATAGCAGAGTGGATTAGAAATCAAAATCCTACCATACGTTGTCTACAAGAAACATACATGAGACACTCACAAGTTTACAATTAAAGGTTGGAGTAAAATCTACTGGGCCTCAACTGATAGAAAGAAAGCAGAAGTTACAATCATATCTGAAAAACCCAAAGTAAAAATAGATCTGATTAAAAGCAATTGGGAAGGTAACTACATCCTGATAAAAGGCAGTATAGACAATGAGGAAATATCAGTACTCAGCATGTATGCACCAAATGGGATAGCATCCAACTTTCTAAAGGAGAATGCAGTGGAGTTGAAAGAGGAAATAGATACTAAAATTATATTAGTGGGAGACCTGAACCTACCACTATCAAATCTAGATAAATAAAATAAAAAATAAATAAGAAAGAGGTAAAAAATGTGGATGGAATATTAGGAAAATTAGAGTTAATAGATATATGGAGAAAAATAAATAGGGACAAAAAGGAATACAACTTTTCAGCAACAGATAGTACATTCACAAAGATTGACCATGTCAGACCTTTGAAACCCTTCCTTACAGATCGCAAACTGAGTGCTCCTAGGACACCAAAATTCAATCTGAACAACAGGACAGACCTGGTAAACCCTCCTCCTGGACCTGGATCAAAAGGTACAGCCCCCCAAAAGCCAGAACCCTAGATCACTCAGATCTAAGGGGTAGGCAGAAGGAAGGTCCCAGGACCCATCCCCCCAACCCAGAGTGCTGAGCCTATGGCAGCAGGGGGAACCTCAGGCAAAAGGGCCTCAGGGCTGGCTATTTTGAAGGACTCACCTTGAAAGCAACCTGAGCCAGTCTCTGGGGCACCCAACACAGATGGCAGGGAAACATAGAGGGAAGGGGGAATCCTGTAGCTCCCTGGCTGGGTCCTTCCATCTGAGTCTCAAGGGAGGTCCCAGCTTTAGGGCACCAGCTGAACCCAATCAGGAGCCCTCAGAGCTACTGAAAGGACAGAAACCTCAGGGCCTGCAAAGGGGTTGCTCCGAAGAGCTTACCTTGAAAATAACTTGGGCCAGTCTCTGGGCACTCAACACAGATAGTGGAGGAGGAGGTTGTTTTTTTGTTTTTGTTTTTTCTTTTGCTTCGGGGATCATTAGGCCCACACCAGCTGAACATAATCCCATCAGGAGCCCTCAGAGCTTCTGAAAGAACAGAAACAGGGCTGGCGAAGGGCTTACCTTGAAAGCAACCTGGGCCAGTATCCAGGCATTCAACACAGATTGTGGAGGAGGAGGTTTTTTGCTTCAGGGCTCATTTGGTCCAAACCAGCTGAACCTAATCCCATCAGGAGCCCTCAGAGCCCAAGGAGGCCATGACCCCTCCTTCCTTAGAGAGCCAGGACTTCTGAAAAAAAACAGGAACCTAGAGGCAGAGTCAAGATGGCAGCCTGGCCAGAGCTTTGGAGAGCCTCCATATTTGCTCCAGCTGTCCAGGAAGTTTAAAACTCAGAGTAAACCCAGACCAACTAAGCTGAACCCAATCCCATCAAAAGTCTCCAGAACACAGGGAAGCCCAGGGTCCCCACCCATCCTCATAGACTGCTGGACTTTAAGCCAATCAAAAGCCTCCAGAGGACAGGGAAGCTCAAACCCCCAGCAACCCTCCCCCAGAGACTCCACCAAGAGATCTTCTGTTAAAGCTCCAAGAGGGGAGACTGATAGGAGTCCCCCAAAAAACAAAAAAAAATGAGAGGAACAAGAGCACAGACAAATACAGGGAGTAAAGAAGGGGTGAATTTGAGCAAACAACAGAAAAAGAAGAAACTACAATAGACAGCTACTACTCAGCAAATGGAACAGAGGGGGAGAGATCAGCAAACAATAAACCAGAAATCCCAGCGAATTGGATACAGGCTGTGGAAGAACTCAAAATGCAACTAAGAGAGGCTGAAGACAATTGGGGAAAGAACTTAAAAATTAAGATAAGTCATCTGGAAACAGAGGCATTTGAACTAAAAGGAGAAAATAGTGTCTTGAAAGCCAAAATCAACCAGCTGGAAAATGAGGCAAAGGAGATGAAAGATGAGGCAAAGGAGATGAAAGACAAGGTAAAGAGGATGAAAGACGATCTTCAAAGAAA
Source organism: Monodelphis domestica (assembly GCF_027887165.1). NCBI lineage: Eukaryota > Metazoa > Chordata > Mammalia > Didelphimorphia > Didelphidae > Monodelphis > Monodelphis domestica. The sequence continues at coordinate 126,247,947 of NC_077228.1, read as the reverse complement.
ATCAGACCAGAAAGAAAAAGATGACCAAAAAGCCAGAGATGAAATCCAATCTTTAAGAACCAGAATAAAACAACTAGGATCAAGTGACCTCACAAGGCAGCAGGACACTATAAAACAAAACAAAAAGAATGAAAAAATTGAGGAAAATGTGAAGCATCTCATTCATAAAACAGATGATTTAGAAAATCATTCAAGAAGAGACAATTTAAGAATAATTGGACTACCAGAAGACCATGACAAAAGAAAAAGCCTGGACATAATACTAGAGGAAATTATCCAGGAAAACTGTCCCGAGATCCTAGAACAAGAGGGGAAAGTGGAGATTGAAAGAATCCACAGATCACCCCCTGTATTTAATCCCCAACTGACAACACCAAAAAATGTTATAGCCAAATTCAAAAACAATCAGATGAAAGAAAAGATATTACAAGCTGCCAAGAAGAAGCCATTCAGATACTATGGAAACAAAGTGAGGTTAACACAGGATCTGGCTGTATCCACACTGAAGGACCGAAAGGCATGGAATACAATATTCCAGAAAGCAAGGGAACTAGATCTATAACCAAGAAAAATATATCCATCAAAACTGACTATATTCTTACAGGGGAAAGTATGGTCATTCAACACAACTAAAGAGTTCCAAGCATTCATGAATAAAAGACCAGACCTGAACAGAAAATTTGAAGTCCAACCACAGAACTCAAGAGAATCATCAAAAGGTAATTAAAAAAGAGGGGGAAAAACAAACAAAACAACAACAAAAAAAATTTAGGAGACTCAATAAGTTAAAATGATATGTATCCCTATAAGAAAAGAGGTCATTGATAACTCTTAAAAACTGTTGCTATCACCTGAGCAGCTAGAAGAATTACACTCAGAGGGAACAGTGACAAACTGTATAGGATGAAAGGACAAGACATAAATAGATATATAGATATATGCATGCATAAATACATATACATGTATATGTATATACATGACTAGAGCTAAAAAAAGAAAAGAGGTTATGACTAAAAGAAATGGGAAAAGAAATAAATGGGGGTAAATTTATATGTCACAAAGAAGCTCATGGTGGGAGGGGAGAGAACATCGATACACTGGAAGGGTAAAAAGGTTGGAGATAAGAAATTCTCAGCTCTTACATACTGTGAAACTGACCCAAAGAGGGAAGAACAATCCAATCTATTGGGGAAGAGAATAGATTTGCGCCCTATAGGGGAGTAGAAGGGTAAAAAATGGACTGGTGGAGGAGAGACACTAAATGAGCACCCTAATGTAAATACCAACCATGAGGAAATGGGTTCAGAGCAAGAACACATGTGATACCCAGATGAATCGCGCGTCAGCTAGGGAAGGGGTGGTGGAGGGTTGGGGGGAGGAAAAGAAAATGATCTGTTTCCAATGAACAATGTATGAAAATGACCAAATAAAATAATGTTTTAAAAACTAAAAAAAAAAAAGATTGACCATGTACTGGGGCATAAAAACATGGCAAACAAATGCAGAAAAGCAGAAATAATAAATACAAAATTTTCAGATCATAATGCAATAAAAATAACAATCAGTAAGGGTACATGGAGAGTCAATTAAAAAATGAATTGGAAATTAAATAACAGCATTCTACAAAATCAGTTAAAGAACAAATCATAGAAACAATTAATAATTTCATTGAAGAAATTGACAATGATGAGTCATCCTTTCAAAACCTATGGGATGCAGCCAAAGCAGTACTTAGGGCGAAATTTATATCCCTGAGTTCATATATTAACAAATTAGGGAGGGCAGAGATCAATGAATTGGACATGCAAGTCAAAAAACTTGAAAGTGAACAAATTTTAAACCTCTAGATGAAAACCAAATTAGATATCCTAAAAATTAAGGGAAAAATTATTAAAATTGAAAGTGAAAAAATTATTGAAATTATAAATAAGATTAGAAGCTGGTATTTTGAAAAAACAAACAAAATAGATAAAGTACTGGTCAATCTAATAAAAAAAATGAAAGAAGAAAACCAAATTAGCAGTATCATAGATGAGAAGGGAGACTTCACCTCAAATGAAGAGGAAATTAAGACAATCATTAAAAACTATTTTGCACAATGATATTGCAACAAATATGGCAATCTAAGTGATATGGATGATTATTTACAAAAATATAAATTGGGTAGATTAACAGAAGAAGAAATAGAATTCTTAAATGATCCCATATCAGAAAAAAAAATTGAACAAGCCATCAAAGAAGTCCCTAAGAAAAAATCCTCATGGCCTAATGGATTCATAAGTAAATTCTATCAAACTTTCAAAGAACAACTAATCCAAATCCTATACAAACTATTTGAAATAAAGCAAAGAAGGAGTTCTACCAAATTCCATTTAGGACACAAACATGGTACTGATTCCAAATCCAAGCAGATCAAAAACGGGGAAAGAAAACTATAGATCAGTCTCCCTAATGAAGATAGATGCAAAAATCCCAAATAGAATACTAGCAAAAAGACTCCAGCAAGTGATCAGGAGGGTCATTCACTAGGATCAAGTAGGATTTATACCAGGGATACAGGGCTGGTTCAATAGTAGGAAAACCATTCACATAATTGACCATATCAACAAGCAAACTAACAAAAATCACATGATTATCTCAATAGATGCTGAAAAAGCCTTTGATAAAATACAACACTCATTCCTATTAAAAACACTGGAAAGTATAGGAATAGAAGGGTCATTCCTAAAAATAATAAACAGTATATATCTAAAACCATCAGCTAACATCATCTGCAATGGGGATAAAACTAGATGCATTCCCAATAAGATCAAGAGTGAAACAAAGATGTCCATTATCACCTCTATTATTTAACATTGTACTAGAAACACTAGCAGTAGCAATTAGAGAAGAAAATGAAATTGAAGGTATTAAAATTGGCAATGAGGAGACCAAGCTATCACTCTTTGTGGATCATATTATGGTCTACTTAAAGAGTCCTAGAGAATCAACTAAAAAGCTAGTCAAAATAATCAACAACTTTAGCAAAGTTGCTGGATACAAAATAAACCCACATAAGTAATCATCATTTCTATATATCTCCAACACATCTCAACAGCAGGAATTTGAAAGAGAAATTCCATTTAAAATCACCGTAGCCAATTTAAAATACCTAGGAGTCTATCTGCTGAGACAAACCAGGAACTATGTGAACACAACTACAAAACACTTTCCACACAACTAAAACTAGATTTAAACAATTGGAAAAACATCAACTGCTCATGGGTATGATGAGCTAACATTATAAAAATGACAATCCTACCAAAATTTATTTACTTATTTAGTGCCATACCCATTGAAGTACCAAAAAACTTTTTTTATTGAATTGGGAAAATCCATAACAAACTTCATTTGGAAGAACAAAAGATCAAGGATATCCAGGGAAATCATGGAAAAAATGCAAAGGAAGGGGGCCTTTCTGTACCACGTCTCAAACTATATTATAAAGCAGTGGTCATCAAAACAATATGGTACTGAGAGACACAAAGGAGGATCAGTGGAATAGACAGTTTATGACAAACCCACATATACCAACTTTTGGGACCAAAATCCACTATTTGATAAAAACTGCTGGGAAAATTGGAAGATAGAATGGGAGAGATTGGGGTTGCATCAGCATCTCATACCCTACACCAAGATAAACTCTGATTGGGTGAATGACCTACATATAAAGAAGGAAACTATAAGCAAATTAGGTGAACACAGAATAGTATACATTTCAGATCTTTGGGAAAGGAAAGATTTTAAGAGCAAGCAAGATTTAGAAAAAATCAGAAAATGTAAAATAAATAATTTTTATTATATTAAATTAAAAAAGGTTTTATACAGACAAAACCAATGCAACCAAAATTAGAAGGGACGCGATAAATTGGGAAACAATCTTCATAAAAAACACCTCTGACAAGGGTCTAATTACTCAAATTATATTATAAAGAGCTAAATCAATTGTACAAAAAATCAATCTATTCTCCAATTTATAAATGGGCAAGGGACATGTATATGTAATTTTTAGTCAAAGAAATCAAAACTATTAATAAGCACATGAAAAAGTGTTCTAAGTCTCTTATAATCAGAGAGATGCAAATCAAAACATCTCTGAGGTATCACCTCATACCTTGCAGATTGGCTAACATGACAGCAAAGGAAAGTAATGAATATTGCAGGGGATGTGGCAAAGTTGAGACATTAATACACTGCTGGTGGAGTTGTGAATTGATCCAACCATTTTGGATGGCAATTTGGAACTATGCCCAAAGGGCACTAAAAGACTATCTGCCTTTTGATCCAGCCATAGCGCTGCTGGGTTTGTCCCCCAGGGATAATAAAGAAAAAAGGCATGTACAAGAATATTCATAGCTGCACTCTTTGTGGTGGCAAAAAATAAGAAAATGAGGGGATGCCCCCACTTTTTGGGGAGTGGCTAAACAAATTGTGGTATGTGTTGGTGATGAAATATTATTGTGCTCCAAAGAATAATAAACTGGAGGAATTCCATGTGAATTGGAATGACCTCCAGGAATTGGTGCAGAGTGAAAGGAGCAGAATGAGGAGAACATTATACACACAGACTGATAAGCTGTGAGTACAATCGAATATAATGGCCTTCTTCATTAGTGACAATGTAGTGATCCTGAAAAACTCTGAGGGGTTCATGAGAAAGAACTCTATCCAAATTCAGAGGAAAACCTGTGGGAGTAAAAACACCAAAGAAAAACACCTGCTTGATTACATGGGTAGAAGGGGTTATGAGTGGGGATGTGGACTCTAAATGACCATCCTAGTGTAAACATCAACAACATGGAAATAGGCTCTGATAAAGGACACATGTAATATGCATTGGAATTGCGGGTCTGCTACAGGAAGGGTTGGCTGAGGGGAGGGAGGGAAAGAATATGTTTCTTGTAACCAAAGAATAATGCTCTATATTGATGAAATAGAAATAGAATTTAAAAATAAATAAATAAACATGTTTGATCAAAAAAAAAAAGAAAAGTAAAAGATAATTAAAATTAAGCAAAAATATTTTTGGATAGCAATCAGGTAACAAACCAAATCAGAATTTATAAACATCTGGTCCATCATGAGCTTTGAGTGAGATTAGCAGGCTATAACATGATTCAGGCCCTTTTTACTAATTGAAAAAAATCAGAACTTTAGACATGCAAGTATCTATATGTACAGCAAAATGTACATGAGTTTTATTTTTCACTTCAAATCTCAAGTTACATGTTTTCTTAGGTGTGAAAGATTCTATTTCTGCTATCTTTATATATTCTGTCACCCAACAGATTTTTCACCAATCCAACTACCTAGATTCATGCTTGCTGCTCAGTAGTCATGATGGCAAAACTGGGAAAGTCTTTACAATTCTGTAATAATGTGCCAAGCTTGGTACATTTCACAGCCTAACTCTAGTATCATCTCAGACTGATTCCAAATCATTCTATTTCATAAACTTTATATTCCAGCTAAATTCACCTACTCGCTATTATGAAACTTGACATTCTGATTCCCATCAATGTGTCTTTGCATGGACTGTTTTCCATGTTTGGGATGCCCTCCTTTTCTCACAATTCTTTTTAAAATACTAACCATCCTTAAATGCTAATTTTAGGTGCCACTTGATCGCTTTTCCTAATACCCCTATTAATCAGTGCTAACTATTTTATCCTGCATTATTTATCTGAATACTTCTTGTATCCCCCAATAGGACATAACTCAAAGGCAGGAAATGCTTTAATAATTTACTTTTTTCTTTGCAACCCTAGTTAAATGTTTTAAAAATAAAAGAACTAAGGAGCAGAGAGGTGGCTCAGTAGGGAGTGCTAGGAGTTTGGAGGTCCAGGCTTCAAACTGGCCTCACATATTTTTCAGATGTGTCAACCTGAAGAAGTCACTTAAACCCAACTAGCCCTTATTGCTCTTCTGCCTTAAAACTAATTACTTGTATTTCTACTAAGACAAAATGCATGTGTTTGTTTTTAAAAAGAACTAGATTCACTATTTAATTCTATTTCAGAATAGCTTTTATTATTAGGAAGCTTTCTCCTACATCAAACCATCAGAAGCTTCCATCAAATGCTTCCAATTCTTCCAAGCACATAAAATTCTTATTTCTACAGTATTTTCCTGATATACTGTCTAATATCAAAACTAATCTGGAAAGTGCTATTCTTTCATAAGTTTAAATTCTTTAATTTATTTCCTTAAACATTTCCAAAATACACTTTAAAAATTTTTAGCATTCATTTTTTTTTTAATTTTGAGTTCCAAATTCTCTCCTCTCCGTTTCCTCCCACTCTGGCAAGCAATAGGGAATCAATTATTCATGTTAAGTAAAAAAACAAACACATTTTCAAAGATATAGGTGGCTTAGTGGAGGCAGGAGGTCCTTGGTTCAAACTTGACTTCAGAAACTTCTTAGTTGTGTAACCCTGGGCAATTTCCTTAACCTCCATTGTTTAGCCCTCTTTTGCTTGGGACCAATATACAGTACTGATTCTAAAATGGAAGGTAAGGGTTAAAAAAACAAACATATAGTAGCCATGTTGTAAAATACACAAATACTAAAAAAACATAAGCAAGAAACAAAAATAATGGAAAAATATGCTTCAATCTGTAATCAGAATTCATCAGTTCTCTCTCTTCTAGCAAATAATATTTTTCATCATGAGTCCTTCAGAATTGTCTTGAGTCATTCCATTGAACAGAACAACTAAGTATTTCACAGTTCATCATCTTTACAATATTGTTACTGTGTACAATGTTCTGCTGGTTCTGTTCACTTCACTTTGCAAAAAATTCATAAAAGTCAAGAATTTTCTGAAAGCATCTTGCTTGTCTCCTGTTTCATCTCAGTGATCTATCACAGTTGTTTAGTCATTCCCCAATTGGTGGGCATCCTTTCAGTTTCAATTCTTTTGTCACCACGAAAAGAGTTGCTGTAAGTGATTTTGTACATATATATATATATATATGTATATATATACATATATATTTACATATAAATATATATTTTCCCCTTTTCTTTGATCTCTTTGGGATGCAAAACTTCTAATGGTATTGAAAAGGGTATGCACAGTTTTATATATTCTTTTTGGTATTGTTCCAAAGGGTTCTCCAAGATAGTTGGCCCAGTTTACAATTATCCTACAGTGCATTTGGTGTATCTATTTTTGTCACAATTCTTTTCTGTCATCTTAGCCTATTTGATATGTATGAAGTGATATACTGGAATCTCTTTAATTTGTATTTCTCTATTCAATAGTGATTAGGGCATTTGACAATTCATAGTTTTGATAGTTTTGATAAATGCTCCTGGAAATTAACAGTTTGTCAAGACCTGCTCAATGAATTACTTGTGGGTCGACAAACTAGTATTAGAGAAATGACTCTGGGATTATAGGAGGGTCAAACTGATAGCCTGACAGAAATGCAGAGACTTCTTGCTAATCAGTGACAAAGTTTAATGATTTGGGGTACATACTTTATATTGAAAATGATGTAGGCTAAAGGTAAGCCTTTTACAGGGACAATGTTTAGTAATGATTAACAAGATAATAGCAATGGATGTAGATTTCCTCAGTGGCTCTAAACAGAGTTTTCTATAGGATAATAAATCACCATTAATATGTAACCATCTAGTCTGGATTCTCATGGAAATGTTTGCCTTCAGTGGGTTTGTCTACAACAGCCAGTTATTTACCAAGTACATCAGGGAGGGGTGGAAAGAAGGGGCTTTGCAGCCTCATGTGAGGAGTGATTCTGACCAGACCATGGCTTTGATTTTACTGGGGTCCACTCTCACTACTAGGGGCTACAACTATTCCTTTTTTTATATAAATTAAACAAATGAAGGCAAGATAAGTGATCATATGATTTGTATGGGTTGTGTAAGGCTAGAAAACTAAATTCTAACTATTTGCTTAGAAGTGGAGCTTTTGACATTTTTTTTTTACTTGGGCCTTTTTTTCAGACTTTGTCTCAGAACATGCTATGTGTGCTGTCCTTAGTGTTTTGTCATAGGCAGATATTTCTCCACAGTTTTGGCATAGAAGTTAAGATTACTTTTACTCAGGGGTCTTTTTTGGCCTCAAATCAGGTGGTCCAGTCCTAGGGTTACTAAGACTGCCTCTCCAATAAGGTATTTTCATAGCCTTAGTTGGATTGTTAGGCTTGCTATGGCTTTCGTTGAAACTCAAGGTCCTTTTGCCTTTATGATAACCATAATCTATCACAACTTAAGAAAGCTACTCCTATTAGGTCTGATTCTGTTAGCATCCAATTCATTGTGCCATAAGTCAAGGAAATATTAACCTCTCCTTTACTTATAAGTCAAATTTGTTTAATTTTTTAGTGTCCATGCTATTAAGCTACTATCTACTATGTTCTATTATGGAGTAATATACTGGCGTTTGGTATGTATCTTTTCTTCATAATCAAATCTGTTATAAGTGTTTGGTATAAGATGTTTGTGTTAAGTCTTGCTAAATGTAGATCTATTATGCTGTGCTATCTTCTGGTAAAACAAGGGTGAAGTGAGATTGAGCTAATAGAAGGGGAAATTCACTTTGAAAAATTACATTCAATAGAGAAATAATTATAGCTAATATCAGAATGCAAGACTGTACATCATTATGTTACATTTTTCAAGGCTATCTGAACCTCAACAATAGTAATAATTGGGCTGGGGTTAAGAATTAAGATTGATCAGTCTTAGGGAGGTTTGCCACCTCCAGGGATTGTTCTGCCATGTTATCTGTTCTTTTGGCTTGTCTCCAAATCATGGGCTTTGATGACTTGAAATTTCAGAGTGGTCATCTGGGTTTTTCATATTTGACTGTTCTGAATAGGTTCTCTGTTCTGGGTATTAATTTCCCGTGTAAATAAAAACAAAACCTCGACTTCCATACTATAATTCTGGGGAGGATTTTTGTTCTGTTTGTTTGTTTGGGTGTGTAAATAGGTTAAATCCATTTCACATTCAATGATTATACAAATGAATGAACTTATAAGAGATTGATTGTAACTTCAGTTGACACAAAAATTTGGGTTGGGTTCAGTCTCTTAAGCAAGTAGTGGGACATATTTGATTCAGATTTCTGGGGCTTCAATTATTATTTCACTTTGCTTTGATTATAACAATTTACTTGGAAATGAAAAAGCAGGAAAAAGATTAAATACTGTTTTAATTCAGGTAACAGTCAAGGTTATTCTTTCCTTTTGAATGGTGGATACAGTTCAATGATCTATCAAACAACTATACCTGAATTAAAAACTCAAAAATATTATTAGTTGCAACTTCAAAAGCTTTTACCTTAAACAGCAAATCAGACCAGTTGCAGATTGGAGCTGAAAAATTTCTTTGATCATATATCAATTAAGGAAAGTCTCTTATTGTTATATATTTGGCTCAGTTCATTATATTATGTGTTAAGAAATGAGGCCTTTATCAGAGAAACTCAAGTGTAATTTTTTCCCCTCAGATTCCTGCTTTTCTTCTACTTTTAACTACTTTGGGTTTTTTGTGCAAAACTTATTCAAAATTAATGTAATAAAATCATCCATTATGCCTCCCATGATCTTTTCTGTCTCTTATATGGTCACAAATTACTACCCTATCCACAGCTGACAATTTTTTTTCCCATTTTTATCTCAATTTGAACCTCTGATTCTAGGAAATTTCCTTTATAATTTCTTGAAATGTGATATTGAGACTCTTTTTTATATGACATTCAAATTGTCAAAATAATTCTTCAATTATGTCCTTTAATTATTTTCCAGAATAGTTGTTTTTCAGATGAGATATTTTACATTTTCTTCTATTTTTCATTCTTTTGACTTAATAAAAGCTTAATAAAAAGCTGTTAATAATCTTTTCATAATTTTCTTGAATAGCCCTCATTTTCTTCCTCAGTGTTTTTTCTAGAACTACTATTTGATTTATAAAATAATTTTTAGTTTCTCAAGGAATTATCTTGGGACTTATGTCCAGTTAACTATTATGCCTTTTCAGGACTTCCTTGTAGCTGTTTTGCCATCATTATCATATGAGTCTGTCTTGATCTTCTCTGTCACCATCGTTATTTTTATTGTCATGATTTTTTTGTGGTTTATTAATTTTCAAGCCAATTTTTGTAGTTGTAGAGGACATGGTAGATTCCATTTGGGGCGTATTAGACACGTATTCCAAAAAGATACCCAGTTAGAAATGTCTTGTAACCATTTGGTTGTGCTAGCCTAGAGTTCTAATAAAAGAATAGATTTGTACATAGAATAGACATAGGAGCACAGAAATGATTTCTGAATCTCTGAGAAATGAGGATATCATCAAGGAAAATAGTGTAAAAGGAAAAGAAAAGGACAAAGTATTGGGGAATACTCAAGAAGATGAACAGTGACCCAGCAAAGGAGTCTGAGAAGCAGTCAGTCAGGGAAGATAGCCATAAGAAAAGGGTAAGACAGATTCTATGACAAGAGAGAATTGCCAAGAGCGAGGAATGGTAAATCATAAAAAACTGCAAAGGAGTATGTAGGCTGAGGGGGTGAATGATGAGATTTAGCAATTAAGAGAAATAAATAAATTTGAATGGTGAGGTCAGAAGCTACCTTGTAAAAAGTGAGTAGAAAGAAAGGATATGGAGATGATGAGTATAGGTTACTCTTTCCAAGAGTTTAATAATAATAGGGAAAAGACATATAGATGAGAGCTTGAGGCAGTAAAAAAATTAAATGAAAATTAATTTTTTTAAGGATAAAGGACAGCTATGTTTGAAAGTAAAAGAAAAAACCTAATAGACATAGAAAAACTAAAGAGATAAAGAAGGGAATGATAAGCTCATAGGAATGTCTTAATCCTAGGAGGATTATTTGGCAGCTATATAGAAAATGGATAAGACTTCTGGTCAAGATGGCGGCTTAGAGAAAGCTAAAGTTCAGATCTCTGGAAACCCCTCCCTACTGAACTCAAACTATATGCTCCTAGGGCACTGAAATTCAAAACAATCAACAGCATAGACCTGGGAATACTCCTCCTGGACCTGGACCAAAAGGTATGCCCCCCCAAAAGCCAGAACAGGAGAACACTCAGACCTAAGGGGTAGGCAGAAGAAAGGTCCCAGGACCCATACCCCCCAAACCAGAGCGCTGAGTCCAAGGCAGCAGAGGAAACCTCAGAGCCTCAGGGCCAGCTATTTTGAAGGCCTCTTCCTGAAAACAACCTGACCCACTCGCGGGGGCACCCAGACAGCAGGGAAACAGAGAGAGACGGGGGGAGCTTGTAATCCCCTGGCTGGATCCCTCCATCAGAGTCTCACGGAAGGTCCCTGCCTCAAGGCATACTCAGTTAAACCCAGGGAAAGCCAATCTTATCAGGAGCTCCCAGAAGCCGCGACCCCTCTCCCCCTCAGAGTGCTGGTTCTTCTGGCTAGCTAAGGCACTGAAAAACCTCGCAGACAGTGCCAAGCCAGGCTCAGAGCGTGGAAGTAAGGCAATGGAGAAGCATCAGGAGGGAACCGAGGAGGGCAGTAACAAGGAAACACCAGCAATTCCTGGCTTCCCCGGGAAGACAGAACAACAACTGCATAGAATGGACAATCTGCCTAGGGCTAAAACCTCTGAACACCAGACAAAGATAAGAAAAGCTAATCCTCCCCACTCAGATAGAGATGGCAAACTCCACAGAAGCACAAAAGCCCCAAAATTCCAAGAAATACAAGAAGAAGGGGGCAACATTGGACACATTTTATGGAGGAAAAATACAAAATACAGAGGACATAGAAGAGGAATCACAAGCAAATGCTCCAAAACCTTCGAAAGGAAATGGAAACTCTCCACAAACCCAGGAAAAATGTGAATCTGAAAGGATCAAAAAGATGGAAGCCCTCTGGGAGGAAAAGTGGGAAATAATACAAAAGAAATTCACGCATCTACAAAACCAGTTTGACCAAAGTGAAAAGGAAAACCAGGAATTAAAAGTCAGAATCAGGCAACTCGATGACAATGGGCAAGATTTAATAAAGCAAAGCTAAAAGACCAAGAAATTAGAAGAGAACATAAAATATCTCACTGACAAGGTCAAAGACTTGGAAAATAGAGGGAGAAGAGACAATTTAAGAATAATTGGACTTCCAGAAAAGCCAGAAATAAACAGCAAACTCAACATCATAATACAAGATATAATTAAAGAAAATTGCCCAGAGATCCTAGAACTAGGGGGCAATACACCCACTGACAGAGCTCACAGAACATCCTCTACACTAAATCCCCAAAAGACAACTCCCAGGAATGTAATTGCCAAATTACATTCCTGGATGTTCTTCCCTCTCAGAGTTGATTTCTCTGAGAATAAGTTTAAGTAAAAACCCTCTTCCCCTCCTTCTTATAGGAGTTTTCTTCCCCTCCCCTTCTCATGTGAATCTTTGTGTGAGAAAGATTATTTCTCACACAATCCTACAAGAAGCCAGAGAAAGACAATTTAGATATAAAGGAATGCCAATCAGGGTCACACAAGACCTTACAAGTTCCACTCTGAATGATCGTAAGGCATGGAACATGATTTTCAGAAAGGCAAGAGAGCTGGGTCTTCAACCAAGCATCAGCTATCCAGCAAAACTGACTATATACTTCCAGGGGAAGGTATAGGCATTCAACAAAATAGAAGATTTCCAAGTTTTTGCAAAGAAAAGACCAGAGCTCTGTGGAAAGTTCGATATCGAAAAACAAAGCCCATGGAATACCTGAAAAGATAAATATGAAGGAAAGGGAAAAGGAGAAAAATGTTATCTTTTTCTTTTACTCAAACTCTCTTCTATAAGGACTACATTTATATCAATCTATATATATATTAATATGTGGGGAAGATGTAATGTGTAAATAGAGGGAAAAGAAAGACCAAATAGAATAATCTTTCTCACACAAAGATTCACATGAGAAGGGGAGGGGAAGAAAACTCCTATAAGAAGGAGGGGAAGAGGGTTTTTACTTAAACTTATTCTCAGAGAAATCAACTCTGAGAGGGAAGAACATCCAGATCCATTGGAATCTTGAATTCTATCTTACCCAATGAGGGAAGGGAAAAGGGAAAACCAAGGAGGTGGGAGGGAACACAAAAAAGGGAGGGAAAAAGAGGGGGCAGGGGAGGGAACAAAAAAGGAGGGACTAGAAAGGAAAATATATCAAGGGAGGGGACAAGGGGGACTGATTTAAAGTAAATCACTGGACTAAAAGGTAGAGCCAAAGAAGAAAGGTTAGAATTATGGAAGGATATCAAAATGCCAGGGAGTCCACAAGTGACAAACATAACTTTGAACGTGAATGGGATGAACACCCATAAAACGCAGATGAATAGAAGAATGGATTAGAATCCAAAACCCTACCATATGTTGTCTCCAAGAAACACACATGAGGCAGGTAGACACCCACAAGGTCAGAATAAAAGATGGAGTAAGACCTTCTGGGCCTCAACTGACAGAAAGAAGGCAGGAGAGGCAATCATTATATCTGATAAAGCCAAAGCAAAAATAAACCTGATCAAAAGGGATAGGGAAGGTAATTATATTTTGTTAAAAGGGACTTTAGACAATGAGGAAATATCACTAATCAACATGTATGCACCAAATAATATAGCACCCAAATTACTAATGGAGAAACTAGGAGAATTGAAGGAAGAAATAGACAGTACAACCATATTAGTTGGAGATTTAAACCAACCATTATCAAATTTAGATAAATCAAATCAAAAAATAAATAAGAAAGAGGTAAAAGAAGTGAATGAAATCTTAGAAAAATTAGAATTAATAGACATATGGAGAAAAATAAATAGGGATAAAAAGGAATACACCGTCTTCTCAGCACCACATGGCACATTCACAAAGATTGACCATATTTTAGGTCACAGAAACATGGCACACAAATGCAGAAAAGCAGAAATAATAAATGCAGCCTTTTCAGATCACAAGGCAATAAAAATAATGATCAGTAATGGTACATGGAAAAACAAATCAAAAACTAATTAGAAACTAAATATTATGATACTTCAAAACCATTTAGTTAGAGAAGAAATCACAGAAACAATAATTTCATCAAGGAAAATGAGAATGGCGAGACATCCTTTCAAACCTTTTGGGATGCAGCTAAAGAGGTAATCAGAGGTAAATTCATATCCCTGAGTGCATATATCAACAGACTAGGGAGAGCAGAGATCAATGAAATAGAAATGCAAATAAAAAAACTCAAAAGTGATCAAATTAAAAACCCCCAGCAGAAAACCAAACTAGAAATCCTAAAAATTAAGGGAGAAATTAATAAAATCGAAAGTGATAGAACTATTGATTTAATAAATAAGACAAGAAGCTGGTACTTTGAAAAAACAAACAAAATAGACAAAGTACTGGTCAATCTAATTAAAAAAGGAAAGAAGAAAAGCAAATTAACAGCATCAAAGATGAAAAGGGGGATATCACCTCCGATGAAGAGGAAATTAAGGCAATCATTAAAAATTACTTTGCCAAATTATATGTTAATAAATATGCCAATCTAGTCGATATGGACAAATATTTACAAAAATACAAACTGCCTAGACAAATAGAAGAAGAAATAGAATTCTTAAATAATCCCATATCAGAAAATGAAATCCAACAGGCCATCAAAGAACTTCCTAAGAAAAAAGCCCCAGGGCCCGACGGATTCACTAGTGAATTCTATGAAACATTCAGAGAACAGTTAATCCCAATACTATACAAACTATTTGACAGAATAAGCAATGAGGGAGTTCTACCAAACTCTTTTTATGACACAAACATGGTACTGATTCCAAAACCAGGCAGGTCAAAAACAGAGAAAGAAAATTATAGACCAATCTCCCTAATGAATATAGATGCAAAAATCTTAAATAGGATACAAGCAAAAAGACTCCAGCAAGTGATCAGAAGGGTCATCCACCATGATCAAGTAAGATTTATACCAGGGATGCAGGGCTGGTTCAATATTAGGAAAACCATCCACATAATCAACTATATCAACAAGCAAAGCAACAAATGTAAAAAATACACTCGAATACAGGACTACAATCCCCACAAGCCTTTGCTACACTTACCCAAAATGCTTTGTAATCTCATGGGAATTCTGAGGTGGGCCGAGATCAAGGAAGGATTTAAGCTGGTGGAAAAGGTTTTTGGGTCTCTTTTGGACTTCCTTTTTGGAGCAGAGGCGTCTCTTCCATGATGTGAGGTTATTTTGTCTAGGCCTCTGGCCTAGGCACATGTTTCTTACTTGTATATTATTTAATCCTTTATCCTTAATAAACCTCTAAAAAATATAATACTCCTTGCAGAGAGAAACTAATTTCTAGCTGCCTCAGTCTCCCCTAAATTTTAACTGTTACACAAAAATCACATGATTATTTCAATAGACACAGAAAAAGCCTTTGATAAAATGCAACATTCTTTCCTATTAAAAACACTAGAAAGTATAGGAATAAGAGGGTCGTTCCTAAAATAATAAACAGTATATATATAAAACCATCAGCTAATATCATCTGCAATGGGGATAAACTAGATGCATTCCCAATAAGATCAGGAGTGAAACAAGGATGCCCATTATTACTTCTACTATTTAACATTGTACTAGAAATACTAGCAGTAGCAATTAGAGAAGAAAAAGAAATTTAAGGCATCAAAATAGGAAAGGAGGAGACCAAGTTATCACTCTTTGCGGATGACATGATGGTCTACTTAAAGAATCCTAGAAATTCAACCAAAAAGCTAATTGAAATAATCAACAACTTTAGCAAAGTTGCAGAATACAAAATAAACCCACATAAGTCATCAGCATTTCTATACATCTCCAACACAGCTCAGCAGCAAAAACTAGAAAGAGAAATCCCATTCAAAATCACCTTAGACAAAATAAAATACCTAGGAATCTATCTCCCGAGACAAACACAGGAACTATATGAACACAAGTACAAAACACTCTCCACACAACTAAATCTAGACTTGAGCAATTGGAAAAACATTAACTGCTCATGGGTAGGACGAGCCAATGTAGTAAAAATGACCATCCTACCCAAACTTACCTATTTAGTGCCATACCCATAGAACTACCAAAATACTTCTTCACTGATTTAGAAAAAACCATAACAAAGTTCATTTTGAAGAACAAAAGATCAAGGATATCCAGGGAAATAATGGAAAAAAAATACAAAGGAAGGGGGCCTTGCAGTCCCAGATCTCAAACTTTATTACAAAGCAGCATTCATCAAAACAATTTGGTACTGGCTAAGAGACAGAAAGTAGGATCAGTGGAATAGACATGGGGCAAGTGACCTCAGCAAGACAATAGAGACTCTAAATTAACACCCTAGTGCAAATACCTACAATATGGAAATGGGTTCGAATCAAGAATACATGTGAAACCCTGTGGAATCATGCGTGGGTTAAGGGGGTTGGGGGAGGAAAAGAAAATGATCTTTATCTCTAATGAATAATGCTTGGAAATGATCAAATAAAAATTATTCTAAAAAAGAAGGAAACAATAAGTAAATTATGTGAACACAAAATAGTATATATGTCAGACCTTTGGGAAGAATAAGATTTTAAAACCAAGCAAGACTTAGAACGAGTCACAAAATGTAAAATAAAGAATTCTGACTACATCAAATTAAAAAGTTTTTGTACAAACAATACCAATGTAACTAGAATTAGAAGGGAAGCAAATTGGGAAACAATCTTCATAAGAAAAACCTCTGACAAAGGTTTAATTACTCAAATTTACAAAGAACTAAATCAATTGTACAAAAATCCAAGCCATTCTCCAATTGATAAATGGGCAAGGGACATGAATAGACAGTTTACAGTTAAAGAAATCAAAACTATTAATAAGCACATGAAAAAGTGCTCTAAATCTCTGATAATCAGAGAGATGCAAAGCAAAACAACTCTGAGGTACCACCTCACACCTAGCAGATTGGCTAACATGACAGCAAAGGAAAGTAATGAATGCTGCAGGGGATGTGACAAACTCAGGACATTAATGCATTGCTGGTGCAGTTGTGAATTGATCCAACCATTCTGGAGGGCAATTTGGAACTATGTCTAAAGGGCGCTAAAAGACTGCCTACCGTTTTTGCTAGCCATAGCATTGTTGTGTTTGTCCCCCAGAGATAATAAAGAAAAAAGGCATGTACAAGAATATTCATAGCTGCACTCTTTGTGGTGGCCAAAAATTGAAAAATGAGGGGATGCCCTTCAATTGGGGAATGGCTGAACAAATTGTGATATATGTTGGTGATGGAATAATATTGTGCACTAAGGCGTAATAACGTGGAGGAATTCCATGGGGACTGGAACAACCTCCAGGACATGATGCAAAGTGAGAAAAGCAGAACCAGTAAAACATTGTACACAGAGACTTATACACTGTGGGACAATTAAATGTAATGACTTCTCCATTAGTGTCAAAGCAATACCCCTGAACAACCTGCAGGGATCTGTGATAAAGAACACTATCCACAAGCAGAGGACAAACTGTGGAAACAAAAACACTGAAGAAAGGCAACTGATTGACTACAGGGGCCAAGGGGATATGATTGGGGATAGAGACTCTAAATGAACATCCTAGCGCAAATACTAACAACATGAAAATTTGTTCAGGAAAAAGACACATGTGATACCCAGTGGAATTGTGCGTCAGCTATCATCAGCTATGGGAGGGGTGGTAGGAGGGTAGGGAGGAAAAGAAAATGATTTTTATATTCAATGAATAATGTTTGAAATTGACCAAATAAAATAATTTTTAAATTTGGGAAAAAAAAGATATGAAGGAACACCTGATATCCTTTATTTTCTTATTAAAATTGGGAGTAAAATTAGTATAATGATAGAGGATATTAGTGAATTTGAAATCTTGAGAGAAAATAAGTTCTGAAATAGCTATTATGATGTGTAAATAGAGCACCTCTTAGGATCATAAAAGACATGCAGAAGTGATCCTCAGTTAAAGTATATATTTGCATATCCACTCAGGACATACAACTTAGATTATATAACACTCAGCAGGGTTTTATAATTTCTTTTAACAGTATTCACAAGTTCAAGATTAGAGCACTAAAGACAGAGTGTATTGATGACCAGGGTTGAGAATTAGGAGTGAATAACAGAAAGAAAAGGGGTAGTAGATCCAAATTTGGAAGTAGAGTCAAAATAAGTAATGATAATGTCAAGATTGAAATGAAGATAGCAAGACCATAGAAAGAACAATAGAGAAAAAGGAAAAAAGGATGGTATGGAAGGACTAAAGTTTGTGGCAAAAATAAAAGGATTAAAGAGTAAAGCAGACGAAATTAAAAGCAGGAAATCATTATTAGAAAGAAGAATTTCAGAATTCAGTATATACAAGTTCACAGAGTCTGGAGTTATTTTAAAGTAAAAAAAAATGACCATTTTTGGAGACAGAGGTAAAATGAAAGATGTAGTTCGCTATTTTGAGAAGACTAATATGGGAAGCCAAGATATTCAAGGAAACATCAATTTGAGCCCTGAAGTCCTCAAGTAAATTGGGAAGAGTTGAACTAAAGAACAATAATGTGAGTTAGATACCAAATTCCCTGTGAAATAAGAGAAAGTGACCTAGAGTCAAATAGATGATAAGAACAAAGAGGATCTGAACAATGATATAGATAGATTAAGAAATATCTCAAATGATGAGTTATAGTGGGAGAGATTATTTGGAAGTAGCAATGAGGAGTAAAGAGTTTTCTGTAGAAGAAGTAGAGGAGATAAAGAAGAATCAGTACTGGAACAGCCTGGCAAGAGATGAGATAATGTCCAAAGAAATTTGGGTTTCTTTGAACATAAGAAAATAGAAGGTTTGTGGGAAGAAAAGAAATAAATGAAGGGAAGTTTGACTACAATAGAACATACAGTCTAGAAGGTATAGTAATATAAATCAGGAGAAAAGAGGGAGGAAAGGGACTAGGGAATAAAATTTTGCCTAGATGAGTGAAAACTAATTATAGTGATTGAGAGTAGTTCTTAGCCTGTTTTGTTTGTCATTGAACCTTTTGGCAACCTTTAAACCTATGGGTTTAAAGATATCTTCTCAGAATAATGTTGTTTCAAAGTATAAAATAAAATACATTGGACTACAAAGTAATAAATTCTCCAAAAATACTGTTATAAAACAATCACATATGTGCATCTATGTACATACATACACACACACAGAGAGAGAGAGAGAGAGAGAGAGAGAGAGAGAGAGAGAGAGAGAGAGAGAGAGAGAGACTGAGAGACTGAGAGAGAGAGAGAGAACAGAGACTTCTGGATTAAGAGAAAAGGAAGTACAAGTTTTCTAGCTATAGGACAGAGAGGTATAAGTTAATTGGCTACTCAGCTGATCAGATCATTGGTAATAGCTGTCCTGAAGGTCATATAAAAAGGTTGTTTCTAATTCCAGTCAGTATATAGCTAATGTGACTACTTCATTTATTCTTGCATAATTAGACCCCTGGGGCCCCTTAACTCTTTTGACCATTTTCTTCAAACATTTATCTGCCTGCTCTCCATCCCAGTGCCCACCTTACTTCTCTGGCTCTAAACTATTATAATCTTTCTGTTTACTTTTTATTAAATCTTCTCTTACCCAGCCTAAATAAGTAATGTACATTGGATTTCCTATTACACCTATCCTCATCTATATAGATGAACAATTTTCTTTTGTGGTAACTCAGTTAAAATATACAGTAAGTTTTTTCATCCTGTTCTCCTCTCCCCTTCTATACTTTTTTTCTGTTTTACTTTCCTTTCTTTTTTAAAAACTAATTCCAAAACCTTTTTATCTGTATTAACACAACAACCCTTAAGATAGCAGAAGTTCAAAGGGGGGAATATTCTTTTATCAGTTCTAGCTCTTTCTAGCCAATTTCCTTTTATTTCCTATTCAAGGTTTTTTGTTTTTTGTTTTCCTTTTGGGAGTCTTGTAATTCTTTTTCCCCCCAACCTTTACCTTCCATCTTATAATAAATCCTGTGTATTGGTTCCAAAGCAGAAAAGTGGTAAGAACCAGCCAATGGGGGTCTAAGTAGCCTTCCCAAGGTTACAGGATTAGAAAATGCATGAGGCCAGATTTTAAACCAGGACCTCCTTCAAGCCTGGCTCTCAATCCACTGACCCATCCAATTGTGCCCTAAGCCCTTAAGACTCTTAACTCTCCTTCTCCTCTCTTCCATGTTAATTTTCTTCTTATAGGTGATATCTCACATCTTCCTTTTAGAATTCCATTTTTTCCGTTATATTTTTTCAGAATGCCCGTTATCTTACTAAAGAGAGTTGGGGGTAAAGATACTGAGTTCAATTTTGGACATGATAGTTTTAAGATGTCTATGAAACAACTAGTTGGAGATGCTTGAAGGTAGTTAAGAGATGTAAGCCTGTAGGTCAGAAACAATTGGCAGAGAAGTAGGATTTGAGAATTATTACAAAGAGGTCATTAAACTCATGAGAGCTCATGAGATCACAAAGTGAAATAATATAGAAGAAAAGAAGAGAACTTAATATAAAGCCTTCAGGGAATCTTTTTATAAGGATGAAGATCTAAAATATGGAGAAGGAATAATGACAGGTAGGAGGATAAACAACGAAAGAACAGTGCCATGAAACCCTAAAGAGAAGAGATTAACAAAGAGGGTGGTAGCTAAGAATACAGGAAGTTCAAGAAAGGTAGGATTGAGAAAAAGTCATTAAATCTGGAAATTAAGAGATCATTGGATTAATGAACTCTGAATGCCATCTGAAGCATATTTTACTTTCTTTTTTACACTCTTATTTCTTTAGTGTTTTTATTTGAAAAATGGTTAATAAGGAAATATGTTTGGCTTGACCTCACAAGTATGATTAAAATCAAAGTACTTATCTTCTCAAGGAGAGAGTTGGGGTGGGAGGGAGAAGGATAACTTGGAAAACAAAAATATTTTTAAATTATTGTTACAATTTTTCCAAATGTAATTGGAAAATATCTAATGAAATAAATAAAAATAATTAAGGAAAAAACAAATCACCAAAAAATTAAAAAAAAAGATTATTGGTAACTTTGGAAACAGCAGGTTCAGCTAAAGGCAGATTTCAGAGTTGAGAAGAGAGTAAAAAGAAAGGAAGTGAAGGCACCTATTATAAATAATCTTATCAAGGAATTTTGTCACAAAAGGGAAAAAAGAAATAAGATGATATATTGTGGGATGGACCCCATTGGGGATATTAAATATGTTACAATTAGTAAAAGCAAAAAAAAAATGAGGTGTAATCAAAACAAGTTTGAGAACCACTGATTTAATTGAATAACTATGGAGAGGAGATTTCCTCTTCAAATAGTCCTAACTTTCTTTTAACTTAGTAGCACAGGAAGCTACTGCCATAAGCTATAAATTGGAAGTATAACCATCTCAGACAAATGGGCAATCACAGCAGAAAGCTAACAGTGCAGGCCTTTGGGGCTTTTATTTTCCCTTTCAAGCTATGCCTTGCACAGCAGTGTTAATGGTAGGTGTACCTTTCCCTCAGCTGTATTGCCACCCTCATATGGTGGATTCTTGATAGTGATAATGGGATTAAGTTTCTGTTTTCTTAAGTGGTAGTAGTTGCCAGCAGGCAGTGACAGAGAGCAGAGTGTCATTTCCACAAATGGAATCTGGGAAGGCTAGATAGACCTCTTAGTCCAGGATCTGAGAGAAGCTGGAGGTCTAGAACCCAATCCCTATTCTCCTAAGACTTCCATTGATGGAGGGAGAAATAGTTGCCTCATTAAGAGTCATTTATTTAATGTGTCAGAGGCCCTCCTCTTTTCTCAAAAATGGGAACCCCTATTTATCCAGCCTTTTGGAGGCAATAGAGTTGAAGACCACTTTTCTCTTTTTTACTATTAAGAATTTTTATTATCTGATTAGCTATTGACTAGAATGAAGTGACTAGACAGAAGTGATTGGACTATAAATTTGTAAATTCTCTTCAACTTTAATTTCTATGAGGGAATTATTCATCTGAAATACCTAGTTTTATCTTGTAAAGCTTATCCACCAAGAGAAGAAGCTCCATTGGATTCCAAAAGTAATGTTAGCAAATATGTGTTCAATTGATTATATATTTGAAAAATTATTTAAAAAAATCTAATTATTAGGGAAAATAATAGCATGACCTTCCTTCAAACAAAGAAAGGAATATTCCAATTGCCATAGTATTTTTGTAAAATATTTGGAATTATCTTTTTAAAATAATCAGAGGCTATCTTCCATTCAAAGTATATTCAAGAAAGTAAATTTTCCTTCTTCTAGATCTCATCAAACAACATATATAAAAACATTCTCTTCATAAAATCTTGGGTTTATGATAAAAACATTTCTCTACAAAATAACTTTAATTTTTATTATTCTAGACTATTCTTTAAAAAGGAAAATATGTATACATATATGAAATAATGAACAATTAGAAGAGATACCAAGTGAAATACAACAATAGGAATAATAATAATATCTTGTATTTACATAGAAAATTCCTTCTAAGGTGCCCAAAGTGCTTCACAGACATTAATTCATCCTCACAACATCCTAGTGAGGTTGGTAAGGGGCAGGTATTATTAACAAGGTCCCTGTTCTTCTTTGTGAAATGAAATGACTTTACAGATGGTGACTTTGAGACACAGCATGTGGGCTGTCCTGCTTGAAGGTAGATCAAGACACAGTGTTTTCCATTTCATTTGCATACTTTTGCAGTGATTCAGCTGTCCTCTATGTTACTGTACTTGTGTTTTGGGTTACATTCACAGTTGGCTAAGATTAAGTCAAAATTCATGCTTTTGCAATTCAGAATTGCTACAAATGGCTTTTTTGCTCAAAAATTGCTCAAAAATCACAAAACAAGTCATATAAATGTTTTAACCTTATTTAAAAGTTATATAAACTCCATTTCCCTCTCATATCTATTCCATATGGTCAATGACACTCCAGCTGAACTTGATGTTAGCTTAAGAACATGCCAAAAGTACTAAAATCTCACTACTGGGGGCTACATGATGTCAGTTAACTTTAAAGCATGTGTTATATGCAACCTTAGGAAGAAACCACAGTAGCTCTGAAAACCAATAAATTAAACAACTATTTCATGAACATATATAAAAATAATTACAACATTAATGCCAACTGGAGACCCAAATTTATTTCTAGATAAGCTAATAGCTGAGCAATGAAATAAAGTTACCAGGAGTTTGAGATGAAAGAGGGAAAAGAAGTTAGCATTCTTCTTTTTCCATGTAAATGATGTAGGGTATATCATATGAAAGGAAGAGGAGAGCACTGAAGGAAGCTGGTAGAAAGGAAAACTACTCCAAAATATAAGGAAATTAATTCCCTCTATAAAAAAATAACTGGAATTACTATATCTGGTACCATAAGGTCATTATAAAAGCTTCAATTTTGTCAGCAAATATTTCTTGATTCCCAGGCAATAAAGATAATAAGTTCATAATTTAGATCTTGCCTGAAAAATAGGATGAAAATGGAATTTGCATTATTTTATTAATATTGACTAAAATTAATTTCAGTAGTATAATTCTCAGTGATAGTTTTTTAAAGTATTAAGATGATTTTGAAGTATAAATGAATATAGTTTTATTTGTTAACACTTTATACCTTTCAATTAGGATATATTTGAAAAGTTGTTAATATAGTTTTTTGAGAAATAATTTTATAACTTTTTTACAATAGTGGAATGTTAAATTATGAATTACCAAGTAAGAATTCAGCTCAAATAAAAGATGCTCCAACAAAATATGTTGAAAATAAAAATAAATTAAAAAGTAAAAGAAAACAAATAGTAGTTAATATGGTAACTTATTTTTTGACTTTAGTCAACCACATTTTTAATTTCTCCAATGAATTATATTATAGAGAACATTTTCTTTTATTAGTTCCTTTAGGAACAGTATTTTTCTATTTTTAACTTATGTTTAATATAATAATAGGAAACAACAAATTCTTTAGAAATAATTAAATTCAATATAAATATACAATTTTTGTGAAACTTGCTTTGTTATTGTTAATATTTGACAGTTTTGAATATGCTTATAGTTATTGTTAGATAATATTTTAGAAGGATTATTGAACATCAAATTATGACTCACAGATTATTTTGAATCAGCATCTAAAGTAAAGAAAACATACTCATTTTTAAAATGAGGTAGTTTAGCCAAGTGGTGCTTTATATAAATCCTACCAATATACTATACAAAAATTATTTCAGTCTCATAAACAAAATTATGCTCATGGAAAATGTTTAAAATATATATTGACATTTTGTGCTTTGGAAACTGAATTTTACTTTAGCATTTTTTTTTAATTTTAGAATAGTGTTTGATACATGTAATCTGTCAGGTAGACACAATTAGAGAAAATCAAATTGTGATCACTAAATCAGTGGCAATCAGAAACTTATATTTTGAAAATTAAGTTTATTAATATGTAATCTTCAGGTAATCATATTTATTCTCCTAATTTACACAATATTTATGATGTTCCACATGTCCTTGAAATAGGGAACAGGGACACTATAGTATGAAAAAGTGGCCTAGCTGCTGGAGTTCATAAATTTTGTTCAGCTTTGGATGAGTTCAAAGAATTGCCATGTAAGAAAAGCCTTACAGAGGGAATTTATCTGATTATGGCAGTAATAATTACCCAGCTGTTTATTGCAGATAGAGAAATAATTCATGTAGGCAATAGGCCGTGGTGGCAATGACACTCTGCATTTAGTAAATATGCAAACTGTTCACTTCTAATTAACCAAGCTAGAGGATGCCCTTATTAAATGTATAAACTAAAAGTGCCTTCCTGACAAGTGATGAATTGTTACATTGCACAAACTCTTGCCACAGAATTATTGGAGTGAACTTGGGGCTTAACTTCATTAAGAGATCTTGTGCGATAGTTAAATGAGGATGGACAGCATAACAAGGCCTACCTGACAGCCAATGATATGTGAGACCTGAATGAAACTGCACCTTTTATTTTCTTCCTACTTTACTTTTAAGAGGGACTAGAGATAAGTTGTGAACCTCAAAGTTAATTTGAGATTGATCAGTGAAAAATAAACTAAGTACCCTAGAAGCAAATTTACTAAGAATATATGCTGAAAGATATATATATGCATATATAAATATATACACATAGGGAGAGAAAGTTAAAAATCTAAAAGATCACCATATTATGATCATAGGATATGTAAGTTTTTAAAACATTTTATTTCACTAAACAATTCCCAATTACATATGGAAATTTTAACGTTTATTTTTTTTAAATTAGAGCTCCAAAATTCTTCCCCTTCCTCTTGCCCCTCTCCTCACGTTAAAAAGTAAATCATGTGATAATTATACACATGAAGTCAGGCAAAACATATTTCCAAGGGGGCAGCTGGGTTGCTCAGTGGATTGAGAGCCAGGCCCAGAGATGGGAGGTCCTGGGTTCAAATCTGGCCTCAGACACTTCCCAGATGTGTGACCCTGGGCAAGTCACTTAACCCCAATTGCCTAACCTTTACCACTCTTCTGCCTTGGAACCAATACACAGTATGGATTCCAAGATGGAAGGTAAGGGTTTAAAAACAAACAAATATATTTCCATATTAGCTATGTTACAAAAGAAAACAATAAATGTAAAGGAAGTGAAAGAAGTATAGTTCATTCTGCATCCAGAGTTCATCAGTTCTCTCTCTGAAGGTGGATAGCATATTTCATCATTGGTTCTTTGGAACTGGCTTGGATCATTACCTTGATCAGAATAGCTAAGTCTTTCACAGTTGATCAACCTTACAATATTGTTGTTATTGTGTACAATGTTATTTTCATTCTGCTCAATTCACTATGCATGAGTTCATATACATCTTCCCAAGTTTCTCTGAGGCCAAATTATTCATCATTTCTTAGAGTATAATAATATTCCATCACAATCATAGAGCACAACTTGTTCAACCATTCCCCAATTGAATCCCCTTGATTTCTAATTCTTTTCCATCACCAAAAGAGAAACTATCAATATCAATACAACATTTTTGTTCATTATTTTTTATCTTTTGGGGATATAAATGTAATAGTGATACTGCTGGGTCAAAGTATATGAACAAATGTAGAGCCCTTTGGACTTAAGTTCTCCAGAAAGGATGGTCTAATTCATAATTCACCAGCAATGAATTAATGTTCTGATTTTTCCATACCCACTCCAGCACTTCTTTTAACTTGCATTTTAGTAATTAGTAGTGATTTAGAATATTACATCATGTCACTATTGACATCTGATTTTTTTCTTCTGAAAACTGCCTTTTTATATCCTTTGATTATGCTAAGGTTATTTAAATTCACATAATCAAATTATCTATTTTACTTAATGTAATACTTTCTTTCACTTGTATGCTTGTAAACTTTACCCTTATCCATAGATGTGACAAATACCTTTTTCCAGGCTCTTCTAAGTTACTTAACATATCACCTTTTATGTTTAAATCATTTGCCATCTTACCATATGGTGTGAGATGTTAGCCTATATGCTTAGTTTCTGCCAAATTGTTTTCTAGTTTTCTCAGTAATTTTTTTCCTGATGAGTTTTTACCCTTAAAGCTTGGATCTTTGAGTTTATCAAACACTAAATTACTATGGTCGTTTACTACAGAGTACTTCATACCTAATCTATTCTACTAATCTCCAGCTCTTATTTCTTAGCCCTTACTTTCTGTCTTAGAATCAGTAAAGTATCAATTCAAAAGCAGAAGAGCACTAAGGAATAGGCAATTGGGATTAAGTAATTTGCCCAGGGTCACACAAGTCAGAAGTGTCTGAAGTCAGATCTGACCCCTGGACCTCCCATCTCTAGGCATGGCTTTCTAGCCAATGAAACCACAACTCTCCCAACATATGTGCTTAATGTTGATATTACTTCATTTTCTATGATTCCTTTTCATAAGCTGTGATTTCATCCCATATCTCTTTAATTAGATCAATGCTTATTCTCTAAAATTATGATTGCTACCTGTTTTCCTAATTTAACTAAAGCATAATAGATTCTGCTGCATCCCCTTATGTTCATTCAGTGTCCATCTCTCTGTTTCAAGTGTGCTTATTGTAAACAATATAATACTAGATTCTGATTTCTAAATCATTCTGCTATCCACTTCCATGTTATGAATGAGTTCATTCCATTCAAATTTATAATTATGATTACAAAATATGCATTTCCCTTCATCCTTTTTCCTTTTATTTATCCTTCTTTCTTTCTTTTTATTTTTCCCTCCTCTAAAGTGTGTTTTACTTCTAACTACTACCTTCTTTATTTGCCCTCCCTTTTATCACCCCTCCTTTTTTCTTATCTCCTTCTTGTCCTACTCCCATATTGGGTTAGAAAGATTTCTATTACCAGTTAAGTATGTATATCTGTTGTCTCTTTGAACCAATTTAGTGGTGAATGAGATTCAAGTATTCCCCTCCCATTTTCCCTACACAGTAAAACCTTTTCTCTTGTGTGCTTCTTGTATATATTTTCCCCCCATTATTTCTTTCCTTTCTACTTCTTCCAAGGAATTCTCCTTTCTTGCCTGTTCATTTTTTTACCTCATCACAACATAAAAAACTCACTACCACATTCTTTTTATATACAATCCTTCTAACTTCCCTGATAATGAAAAGTTCTTAGAAGATTGATTTATTATCTTCCTAAATAAAAAGGTAAATAGTTTAACTGTATTGATCCTCATGATTTCTTTTCACATTTACCTGTTTGTCTTCCTCTTGAATATTGTATTTGAAAGTCAAATATCCCATTCAGCTCTTTTTTTTTCATCAGGAATGCTTGAAAGATGTTTATTTTATTAAATATCCATCTTCCCCTTAAAGGATTATATTCAGTTTTGATGGGTAGATTATACTTGGTTGTAATCTCACATCTTTTTCTTTCCGGGATATCATATTCCATGCCCTCAAATTCTTTAATGTAATATTATTCCATATTGTGTAATCTTGACTATATTTCCACAGTATTGAAAATTTTTTTAGCTGCTTAAATTATTTTCTCTTTGACCTTGGAACCTTAGATTTTGGCTGTGGTAATTCTGCGATTTTCATTTTGAGATCTCTTTCTGGTGGTGATTGGTGGATACTTTCAGTTTCCATTTTACCCTCAGTTCAAGGATATCTGGGAAGTTTTCCCTGACAGTTCCTTGAAATATGATGTTGAAGCACTTTCTGAAATCATGGTTATTGTGAAGATGGGATTGACTCTCCCCTTGCCTACTTTTAAATTTAATCAACTAAAGCAAAGACACCCCTACTTAACCATATCTAGGGGAGGTTTATAAACCACCTACTAAAGTGGTTTATACCTCCAAAAGCAACTGACTGCCCAGTGGGCAGTGCTAAGCAAATTAAAAGGCTGCAATTGGTCTCTGTAAACTGGAGGGACAGAAAGTGGCCTGAAAAAAGGATTATAAAAGCCTTGAACTTCCTGTCCAAAGACACCTTTTTCCTTCAGATTTTGACTTAGAGGAGCTCTGGCTTGAGACTTCAGCTTGAACTGGGATTCCGACTCTTGTATGGATTCTGGTCAGACTACTCTTGGATCTTCTCCTAGTAAGTAAAAAAAATCTGACCCTCCTTTCCTGGCATCTGGAGATATTAGCACCTGGAGAAGCCTCCCTTACAGAGGAGGCCACAAGGGTGAAACCCTTGCTTAATTCATCAATGGGCCCACTGGCAGGGGTTCTTGGAGGTCTGCCAGAGTGGATCCAGAAACCAGAGCAAATATTTAATGTGTGAGGTTAGATATTTTCTCTACCTCCTTTTACATTTCTCTGTATTAATCCCCACATTTTTATAAACAAAGCTGCTAAAAATTCATTTTGACCTGAGCTGTATGAATTTTTAAAATTTGTGATCACATTCTTATATTTAGTCTGACCATAAATTTGAGCCCTATACTTTTAAGTAATTTAATAATTCTTAAATTATCTCTTTTTGACCACCTTTCCAGGTCATGTGTATAAGATTTAAATTAATATTAATAATTCCAAGTATTATATTTTATAATATTTATTAGTAATCACTTGAAGTAGAAGAAATAAAAAAATAGAAGTACAAAGCTTTAAGTATGACCACATGCATAACTTTCCTGCCAAGCTCTTCCCCCTGCTACCCCTACAACTTTATCTTGAAAGTGTAAGCATGTAATGTGAGAAGGAAAATGGGAAGCTGGTAAAGAGAGTTCTGGGGAGAAAATTCTAATTACACATGTATTTTTCTCATGAGATATTTCATATTTTCTTCTAATTTTTATCATTCATTTGGCTTGGTTTTAGTGTCTCATGACCTCATTAGCTTTCTACTTACCCAATTTGAATTTTTAAGGAATTATTTCCTTCATTGAACTTTTGTACAACTTTTCCCATTTGTTTAACTTTGACATTTTCTTCAGTAATTTTTTTTACTCTTTTATCAAGCTATTTTTTTTCATTCTTCCTTTTCATTCATTTATTTGTCTGATTTTCTTCCTATCACTATTATTCAATTTTGAAAAATATTTTTAGATCTTCCATGAATTTTTGTTGGACTTGTGACTAATTCATATTTTTCTTTGAGACTGTGCTTGTAGCTATTTTGACTTCTTTGTCTTCTGCATTTGTGTCTTTATCTTCTCTGTCATGATGGTACATTTTTATGATCAGTTTCTTTTTTTTTTATTTGTTTGGTCATTTTCCACTTTATTTCTTTATTTTATCTTTATGTCAATGTTGGGTTCTTTGTCCCCACATGGAGAGAGGAGAAGAGGGAGAAGGTGGAAGAACACTGTCTCAAGCTTTAGATTCTTTTACACTACTGTTTTCAGGGGCAGTTTTGTAGGTTTAGTGATTTTCAGTGCATTCAAGGTGGTGTGATTTTCTGGAAAAGTATGGTCACTGCTCTCCCGGTCTAAACTCTAGTCTTTACCAAGGGAAATCCTCTCCTACTTTCAGATTGCAATGTTTTACTCCTTAGGGTTCCTACTCCCTTGAGCCTGGAAATATTTTCCTTCAGGGCTTTAGATGACAGAAATTGCTCCTCCCTTGCCTTGTATGTCCCAGCACTAAGTATAGAAAATGGAGTCACCAAACAGTTACACCTCAGGACTTCTGCTTCTTCTCTTTTTTTTTTTTTGCAATTAAGGGAGAATCTTTATAAGATAAAGATAATTATAATTATAATCTTCATAATATTTGAGGCAAATTCCTGAAATCTTGCACTTGTCCCTTTTCTTCTTTAGTGCCCTAAAGTTAACCTTATGACAGGTTTTTTTTTTAAATTTTTATTTGGTCATTTCCAAACATTATTCATTGGAAACAAAGATCATTTTCTTTTCTTCACTCCCGCCCTCCCACAGCCAACACCCAATTCCACTGGGTATTACATGTGTTCTTGATTCAAACCCATTTCCATGTTGTTGGTATTTGCATTAGAGTGTTCATTTAGAGTCTCTCCTCAGTCATATCCCCTCCACTCCTGTAGTCAAACAGTTGCTTTTCGTCGGTGTTTTTACTCACACAGTTTATCCTCTGCTTGCGGATAGTGTTTTTTAGATCCCTGCAGATTGTTCAGGGACATTGCATTGAGACTAATGGAGAAGTCCATTACCTTCAATTGTACCACAATGTATCAGTCTCATGTGCTTATTAATAGTTTTGATTTCTTTGGCTGAGAACTGCCTGGTCATGTCCCTTGCCCATTTATCAATTGGAGAATGGCTTGTTTTTTTGTACAATTGATGTAGATCTTTGTAAATTTGAGTAATTAAACCTTTGTCAGAGGTTTTTATGAAGATTGTTTCCCAATTTATTGCTACCCTTCTGATTTTAGTTACATTGGTTTTGTTTGTACAAAACCTTTTTAATTTGATGTAGTCAAAATTATTTATTTTACATTTTGTGACTCTCTAAGTCTTGCTTGGTTTTAAAACCTTTCCCTTCCCAAAGGTCTAACAGGTATACTATTATGTGTTCACCTAATTATAGTTTCCTTCTTTATGTTCAAGTCATTCACCCATTCTGAATTTATCTTGGTGTAGGATGTGAGGTGTTGATCCAAACCTATTCTCTCCCACACTGTCTTCCAATTTTCCCAGCAGTTTTTATCAAATAATGGATTTTTGTCCCAAAAGCTGAGGTCTTTGGGTTTGTCATAAACTGTCTTGGAGAGATCATTTACGCCAAGTCTATTCCACTGATCCTCCTTTCTGTCTCTTAGCCAGTACCAAATTGTTTTGATAACCACTGCTTTATAGTATACTTTGAGATCTGGGACTGCAAGTCCGCCTTCCTTTGCATTTTTTTTCATGAATTCCCTGGATATCCTTGATCTTTTGTTCTTCCAAATGAACTTAGTTATGGTTTTTTTTCTAATTCAGTAAAGAAGTTTTTTGGTAGTTCAATGGGTATGGCACTAAATAAGTAAATTAATTTGGGTAGCATTGTCATTTTTATTATGTTAGCTCATCCTACCCATGAGCAATCAATGTTTTTCCAATTGTTTAGATCTAGTTTTAGCTGTGTGGAAAGTGTTTTATAGTTGTGTTCATATAGTTCCTGTGTTTGTTTCGACAGATAGATTCCTAAATATTTTATATTGTCTAGGGTGATTTTAAATGGAATTTCTCTCTCTATTTCTTGCTACTGAGATGTGTTGGAAATATATAGAAATGCTGATGACTTATGCGGGTTTATTTTGTATCCTACAACTTTGCTAAAGTCGTTGATTATTTCAATTAGCTTTTTGGTTGATTCTCTAGGATTCCTTAAGTAAACCATCATATCATCTGCAAAGAGTGATAGCTGGTCTCCTCATTGCTAATTTTAATACCTTCAATTTCTTTTTCTTCTCTAATTGCTACTGCTAGTGTTTCTAGTACAATATTAAATAATAGAGGTGATAATGGGCATCCTTGTTTTACTCCTGATTTTATTGGAAAGGCTTCTAGTTTATCCCCATTGCAGATGATGTTTGCGGATGGTTTTAGATATATACTGTTTATTATTTTTAGGAAAGACCCTTCTATTCCTATACTTTCTAGTGTTTTCAATAAGAATGGGTGTTGTATTTTATCAAAGGCTTTTTCTGCATCTATTGAGATAATCATGTGATTTTTGTCAGTTTGCTTGTTAATATGGTCAATTATGTGGATGGTTTTCCTAATATTGAACCATCCTTGCGTTCCTGGTATGAATCCTGCCTGGTCATAGTGGATAACCCTTGTAATGACTTGCTAGAGTCTTTTTGCTAGTATCCTATTTAAGATTTTTGTGTCTATATTCATTAGGGACATTGGTCTATAGTTTTCTTTCTCTGTTTTTGACCTGCCTGGCTTTGGGATCAGTACCATGTTTGTGTTGTAGAATGAATTTGGTAGAACTCCTTCTTGGCCTATTCTGTCCAATAGTTTGTTTAATATTGGGATTAGTTGTTCTTTGAATGTTTGATAGAATTCATTTGTGAATCCATCTGGACCTGGGGATTTTTTCTTAGGGAGTTCTTTGATGGCTTGTTCAATTTCTTTTTCTGAAATGGGGTTGTTAAGGTAATGTATTTCTTCCTCTTTTAGTCTAGGCAATTTATATTTTTGTAAGTATTCATCCATATCACCTAGATTGCCATATTTGTTGCCATATAATTGGGCATAGTAGTTTTTAATGATTGCCTTAATTTCCTCTTCATTAGAGGTGAAGTCTCCTTTTTCATCTTGGATACTGTCAATTTGGTTTATTTCTTTCCTTTTTTTAATTAGACTGACTAGTACTTTGTCTATTTTATTTGTATTTTCAAAGTACCAGCTTCTAGTCTTATGTATTAAATCAATAGTTCTTTGATTTTCGATTTTATTAATTTCTGCTTTGAGTTATAGAATCTCTAATTTAGTCTTCATCTGAGGATTTTTAATTTGTTCGCTTTCTAGTTTTTTAATTTGCATGCCCAATTCATTGAACTCTGCCCTTCTTAATTTGTTTATATATGAACTCAAGGATATAAATTTCCCCCTGAGTACTGCTTTGGCTGCATCCCATAGGTTTTGAAAGGATGTCTCACATTTTCTTCAATGAAGTTTTTAATTGTTTCTATGATTTGTTCTTTAACTAACTGGTTTTGGAGAATCATATTATTTAATTTCCAATTAATTTTCGATTTACCTCTTCATGTTCCCTTACTAATTATTATTTTCATTGCATTGTGATCTGAGAAAGTTGCATTTATTATTTCTGCTCTTTTGCACTTGTTTGCAATGTTTTTATGCCCTAATACATGTAACAAGGGAATCACTTTAAAAGACTGATATATATTAATTTAAGGTCGCCAAGGAATCAGCTATGTAATTCCTAAATGAAAAACTCAAGTCAGCCGTCAGCCTTTTTTGGAGTTTAATTACAATAGGAGTAAGAAAGGAATTAGAGATAGAGAGAGAGAAAAAGGGAGAGAAGGGAATAGGGCTTAAATACCCTTTCTGTTTAGGCTGGGCCAAAAGGCCCAAGCCCTTAGATAGCTGGGGCAAAGAAAAGAGATCAGTCCCTATTACTCACATGTCCAAAAATGGAGAAACAGTCTCAGAGGCCCCCACCTTCAGCTTCCTTCAGAGCAAACAGTCTCAGAGCCACAGGAACCACACCGACCAACTCTCTCCCTTCCCGAGTCTTCAGACCCCCTATCTTTAAGGAAACCCTCCAAGTTGCCTCCCCTCAGTCCTCACATCTACCAATCACTGTTCATCAATTTCCCTGTCAATGGAAGCTCTAGCTTAACCCAGGACCGCCCAGAGGTTTCTGGCTTTTGCACAAGTCTGTTGAAGGTCATATTTTCAAATGATTAAATCTTTACTCCTTTGCTACAGCCCTTTCTAAATCCTGTTAAATTGAGTAGGGTAGAGATTGGAATAATTAAATTTTGATCTAGGCTGCAGCCCTTACTCAATCCTATTAGGACTGAATAGGGTGGAGATTTATTCCAAGTATCTCCATTGTATCAATTCTAAAATCAATCAAGACTCAAAGAAATTCCTGTTCTATGCTTAAGCATAGGTCAAAGTCCTTTCCATTGTTCCGCAAAGGGTTTCTGTCCTAAAATAATCTTAAGAAGGGAAGAGAAGGAACTTCCCATGCCAATGGGGTTCCCATTCCAATAGACTATCAGTAAGAAATTTTCCAAGTATGAAATATCCCAATGGTGAAATTTCCAACATTTATAAGTCTAAGGAATTTTGAGGTTTACATACATGATCAATTTTTGTGAATGTACCTTGTGCTGCAGAAAAGAAGGTATATTTGTGTTCATGTAGTTCCTGTGTTTGTCTTGGGAGGTAGATTCCTAGGTATTTTATTTTGTCTAAGGTGATTTTGAATGGGATTTCTCTTTCTAGTTCTTGCTGCTGAGCTGTGTTGGAGATATATAGAAAAGCTGATGATTTATGTGGGTTTATTTTGTATCCTGCAACTTTGCTAAAGTTGTTGATTATTTCAATTAGCTTTTTGGTTGAATCTCTAGGATTCTTTAAGTAGACCATCATGTCACCCGCAAAGAGTGATAACTTGGTCTTCTCCTTGCCTATTTTGATGCCTTCAATTCCTTTATCTTCTCTAATTGCTACTGCTAGTGTTTCTAGTACAATGTCAAATAGTAGAGGTGATAATGGGCATCCTTGTTTCACTCCTGATCTTATTGGGAATGCATCTAGTTTATCCCCATTGCAGATGATATTAGCTGATGGTTTTAGATATATACTGTTTATTATTTTTAGGAATGACCCTTCTATTCCTATGCTTTGTAGTGTTTTTAATAGGAATGGGTGTTGTATTTTATCAAATGCTTTTTCTGCATCTATTGAGATAATCATGTGGTTCCTGCTAGTTTGCTTGTTGATGTGGTCAATTATGTGGATGGTTTTCCTAATGTTGAACCAGCCCTGCATCCCTGGTATGAATCCTACTTGATCATGGTGAATGATCCTTCTGATCACTTGCTGGAGTCTTTTTGCTAGTATCCTATTTAAGATTTTTGCATCTGTATTCATTAGGGAGATTGGTCTATAGTTTTCTTTCTCTGTTTTTGACCTGCCTGGTTTTGGAATCAGTACCATGTTTGTGTCATAAAAGGAGTTTGGTAGAACTCCCTCTTTGCTTATTACGTCAAATAGTTTGTATAGTATTGGGATTAACTGTTCTCTGAATGTTTGATAGAATTCACTGGTGAATCCATCAGGCCCTGGGGATTTTTTCTTAGGAAGTTCTTTGATGGCTTGTTGGATTTCAATTTCTGATATGGGATTATTTAAGAATTCTATTTCCTCTTCTGTTAGTCTAGGCAGTTTGTATTTTTGTATATATTCATCCATTTCTCCTAAATTGGTATATTTATTGCCATATAATTGGGCAAAGTAATTTCTAATGATTGCCTTAATTTCCTCCTCATTGGAGGTGCTGTCCCCCTTTTCATCTTTAATGCTGTTAATTTGCTTTTCTTCCTTCCTTTTTTTAATTAGATTGACCAGTACTTTGTCTATTTTGTTTGTTTTTTCAAAGTACCAGCTTCTTGTCTTATTTATTAAATCAATAGTTCTATCACTTTCGATTTTATTAATTTCTCCCTTAATTTTTAGGATTTCTAGTTTGGTTTTCTGCTGGGGGGTTTTAATTTGATAGCTTTTGAGTTTTTTCATTTGCATTTCCAATTGATTGATCTCTGCTCTCCCTTGTTTGTTAATATAAGCATTCAGGGATATGAATTTACCTCTGATTACTGCTTTGGCTGCATCGCAAAAGGTTTGAAAGGATGTTTCGCCATTGTCATTTTCCTTGATGAAATTATTAATTGTTTCTATGATTTCTTCTTTAACTGAACGGTTTTGGAGTATCATATTGTTTAATTTCCAATTGGTTTTAGATTTGGTTTTCCATGTACCATTACTAATCATTATTTTTATTGCCTTGTAATCTGAGAAGGCTGCATTCATTATTTCTGCTTTTCTGCATTTGTGTGCTATGTTTCTGTGACCTAATGTATGGTCAATTTTTGTGAATGTGCCATGTGGTGCTGAGAAGAAGGTGTATTCCTTTTTATCCCTATTTATTTTTCTCCATATGTCAATTAATTCTAATTTTTCTAAGATTTCATTCACTTCTTTTACCTCTTTCTTATTTATTTCTTGATTTGATTTATCTAAATTTGATAATGGTTGGTTTAAGTCTCCCACTAGTATGGTTTTATTGTCTATTTCTTCCTTCAATTCTCCTAGTTTCTCCATTAGAAATTTGGGTGCTATATTATTTGGTGCATACATGTTGATTAATGATATTTCCTCATTGTCTAGAGTCCCTTTTAACAAAATATAATTACCTGCCCTATCCCTTTTGATCAGGTCTATTTTTGCATTGGCTTTATCAGATATCATGATTACCACTCCTGCCTTCTTTCTGTCAGTTGAGGCCCAGAAGGTCTTACTCCATCCTTTAATTCTGACCTTGTGGGTGTCAACCCGCCTCATGTGTGTTTCTTGAAGACAACATATGGTAGGGTTTTGGATTCTAATCCATTCTGCTATTTGTCTACGTTTTATGGGTGAGTTCATCCCATTCACGTTCAAAGTTATGATGGTCATTTGTGGACTCCCTGGCATTTTGATTGCCTTCCCTAATTCTAACCTTTTCTTCTTCAGCTCTACCTTTTAGTCCAGTGATTTACTTTGACTCAGTCTCCCTTGTCCCCTCCCTTGATGTTTCCCTTTTTGGTCCTTCCCTTTTTGTTCCCTCCCCCTCCCCCCTCTCTTTCCCTCCCTTTTTGTTCTCCCTCTCCCCCTCCCCGCCTTGGTTTTCCCTTCTCCCTACCCTTGTTGGGTAAGATAGAATTCAAGATCCCAATGGATCTGGATGTTTTTCCCTCTCAGAGTTGATTTCCCTGAGATTAAGGTTTAAGTAAAAAAAAAAACCCTCTCTTCCTCTCCTTCTTATAGGAGTTTTCTTCCCCTCCCCTTCCCATGTGAATCTTTATGTGAGAACGATTATTCTATTTGGTCTTTCTTTACCCCCTATTTATACATTACATTTTCCCCACATATTAGTATACATAGATTGATATAAATGTAGTCCTTATAGAAGAGAGTTTGAGTAAAAGAAGAAGATAACATTTTTCCCCTTTCCTTAATATTTACCTTTTCAGGTATTCCTTGCTCTTTGATTTTCGGTATCAAACTTTCCACAGAGCTCTGGTCTTTTCTTTGCAAAAAGTTGGAAATCTTCTATTTTGTTGAATGCCCATACTTTCCCTTGGAAGTATATAGTCAGTTTTGCTGGGTAGTTGATTCTTGGTTGTAGACCCAGCTCTCTTGCCTTTCTGAAGATCATGTTCCATGCCTTACGATCATTCAGAGTAGAACTTTCAAGGTCTTGTGTGACCCTGATGAAAACACTCGCCACACAACTAAAACTAGACTTGAGCAAATGGAAAAACATTAACTGCTCATGGATAGGAAGAGCCAATATAATAAAAATGACCATCCTACCCAAACTTATTTATCTATTTAGTGCCATACCCATTGAACTACCAAAATACTTCTTCACTGATTTAGAAAAAACCATAACAAAGTTCATTTGGAAGAACAAAAGATCAAGGATATCCAGGGAAATAATGAAAAAAAACACATATGATGGGGGCCTTGCAGTCCCTGACCTAAAACTATATTACAAAGCAGCAGTCATCAAAACAATTTGGTACTGGCTAAGAAACAGAAAGGAAGATCAGTGGAATAGACTGGGGGAAAGCGACCTCAGCAAGACAGTATACGATAAACCCAAAGATCCCAGCTTTTGGGACAAAAATCCACTATTCGATAAAAACTGTTGGGAAAATTGGAAGACAGTGTGGGAGAGACTAGGAATAGATCAACACCTCACACCCTACACCAAGATAAATTCAAAATGGGTGAGTGACTTAAACATAAAGAAGGAAACCATAAGTAAATTGGGTAAACACAGAATAGTATACATGTCAGACCTTTGGGAGGGGAAAGGCTTTAAAACCAAGCAAGACATAGAAAGAATCACAAAATGTAAAATAAATAATTTTGACTACATCAAACTAAAAAGCTTTTGTACAAACAAAACCAATGTAACTAAAATCAGAAGGGAAACAACAAATTGGGAAAAAATCTTCATAGAAACCTATGACAAAGGTTTAATTACTCATATTTATAAAGAGCTAAATCAATTGTACAAAAAATCAAGCCATTCTCCAATTGATAAATGGGCAAGGGACATGGATAGGCAGTTCTCAGATAAAGAAATCAAAACTATTAACAAG
This sequence comes from Monodelphis domestica, assembly GCF_027887165.1. Taxonomy (NCBI): domain Eukaryota; kingdom Metazoa; phylum Chordata; class Mammalia; order Didelphimorphia; family Didelphidae; genus Monodelphis; species Monodelphis domestica. The sequence goes on along the minus strand of NC_077228.1, from coordinate 126,209,532 downwards.
CACATGAAGAAGTGTTCTAAATCTCTTATAATCAGAGAGATGCAAATAAAAACAACTCTGAGGTATCACCTCATACCTAGCAGATTGGCTAACATAACAGCAAAGGAAAGTAATGAATACTGGAGGGGATGTGGCAAAGTAGGGACATTAATTCATTGCTGGTGGAGTTGTGAACTGATCCAACCATTCTGGAGGGCAATTTGGAACTATGCCCAAAAGGCGACAAAAGAATATCTACCCTTTAATCCAGCCATAGCACTGCTGGGTCTGTACCCCATAGAGATAATGGACAAAAAGACTTGTACAAAAATATTCATAGCTGCGCTCTTTGTGGTGGCCAAAAACTGGAAAACGAGGGGATGCCTATCAATTGGGGAATGGCTGAACAAATTGTGGTATATGTTGTTGATGGAATACTATTGTGCTAAAAGGAATAATAAAGTGGAGGAGTTCCATCGAGACTGGAACAACCTCCAGGAAGTACAAGAGGAGCAGAACCAGGAGAACATTGTACACAGAGACTAATACACTGTGGTATAATCAAACGTAATGGACGTCTCCATTAATGGCGGTGTAATGTCCCTGAACAATTTGCAGGGATCCAGGAGAAAAAAAAAACACTATTCATAAGCAAAGGATAAACTATGGGAGTGGAAACACCGAGGAAAAGCAACTGCCTGAATACAGAGGTTGAGGGGACATGACAGAGGAGAGACTCTAAATGAACACTCTAATGCAAATATTATCAACAAAGCAATGGGTTCAAATCAAGAAAACATCTAATGCCCAGTGGATTTATGCGTCGGCTATGGGGGCTTGGGGGGAGGAAAAGAAAATGATCTATGTCTTTAACGAATAATGCTTGGAAATGATCAAATAAAATATATTAAAAAAAAAAATAAGTACCTAAGAGGAAAAATGTGTGGCAGGAAAAAAAAAGAAAAGAAGGTATATTCCTTTTTGTCCCTATTTATTTTTCTCCACATGTCTACTAACTCTAATTTTTCTAAGATTTCATTCACTTCTCTTACCTCTTTCTTATTTAATTTTTGGTTTGATTTATCTAGTTCGGATAGGGGAAGGTTCAGATCTCCCACCTGTATAGTTCTTCTATCTATTTCATCCTTGAGCTCATCTAGTTTCTCCTTTAAAAATTTGGATGCTCTGCCATTTGGTGCATATATATTGTGTACAGATATTTCCTCATTGTCTATACTGCCTTTTATCAGGATGTAATTACCTTCCCTATCTCTTTTAACTAGATTTATTTTTACTTTGGCTTTGTCGGATATCATGATTGCGACTCCTGCCTTCTTTTTATCAGTTGATGTCCAATAGATTTGGCTCCACCCTCTTACTTTCACCCTATGTGTGTCTACCTTTCTCATATGTGTTTCTTATAGACAGCATATGGTAGGGTTTTGGACTCTAATCCACTCTGTTATTTGCTTGCGTTTTATGGGTGAGTTCATTCCATTCACATTCAGAGTTATGATTACTAGCTGTGTGTTTCCTAGTGTTTTAATTTCTGCTCCTTTTCCTGCCTTTTCTTCTTTCCCTATTTCCTTCTACACCAATGTTTGCTTTCGAACAGACCCCCTTATTCCCACCCTTATTTTACTTCCCTTTCTACCCCCCCTCCCTATTTATCCCCCCTTATTTTCCTTATAGTCTTTCTAAAATTAACCCCCCACTCCCTCCCTCTCTTGTACTGCTTCCCTCCCCACCAGACCATTTGTTACCCTTCTACTCCCCTATAGGGTGCAAATCTATTCTCTGCCCCCAATGGATTGGATTGTTTTTCCCTCTTTGAGTCACTTTCAAATCACGTAAAAATTGAGTATTTCCTGTCTCTGACCTCTTTACCCTTCCAGTGTATTGATGTTCTCCCCCCTCCCACTATGAGCTTCTTTATGACATATAAATTTACCCCCATTTGTTTCTTTTCCCATTTCTTTTAATATTCACCTATTTTAAGCTCTAGTTATATATATATATATGCATACTTTTGCATATGTATTTTTTGCATGCATATATCTATATACCTATTTATTTCTTGTCCTTTCATCCTATACAGTTTGTTGCTGTTCCCTCTAAGTATATTTCCTTTTGCTGCCCAGGTAATAACAACAGTTTTTAAGAGTTACCAATGACCTCTTTTCTTATAGGGATATATATCATTTTAACTTATTGAGTCTCTTAAAAATTTTTTTCTTTTTTTCCCCTCTTTTTTTTAATTACCTTTTGATGATTCTCTTGCTTGGACATCAGATTTTCTGTTCCGGTCTGGTCTTTTCTTTACGAATTCTTGGAATTCTTCTATTTTGTTGAATGACCATACTTTCCCCTGTAAGAATATAGTCAGTTTTGCTGGGTAGTTGATTCTTGGTTGTAGACCTAGTTCCCTTGCTTTCCGGAATATCGTATTCCATGCCTTTCTTTTTTTCAGTGTGGATGCAGCCAGATCCTGAGTTATCCTCACTGTGGTTCCTTGGTATCTGAATGACTTCTTCTTGGCAGCTTGTAATATCTTTTCTTTGGTCTGATAGTCCTTGAATTTGGCTATAACATTCCTAGGTGTTGTCAGTTGGGATTAAGTACAGGAGGTGATCTGTGGATTCTCTCAGCCTCCACTTTTCCCTCTTGTTCAAGGATTTCAGGGCCGTTTTCTTTAATAATTTCCTGTAATATAATGACCAGGCTTTTTCTTTTGTCATGGTCTTCTGGTAGGCCAATAATTCTTAAATTGTCTCTCCTTGAACGATTTTCTAAATCCTCTGTTTTGTGAATGAGATGCTTCATATTTTCATCAATTTTTTCATTCTTTTGGTTTTGTTTTATAGAGTCCTGCTGCCTTGTGAAGTCGCTCGATTCTAATTATTGTATTCTGGTTCTTAAAGACTGGATTTCATCCTTAGTTTTTTGGTCTTCCTTTTCCTTTTGGTCGGATTTTCTTTGAAGGACATCTTTCATCTCCTTTGCTTCGTTTTTCAGCTGGTTGATTTTGGCTTTCAAGACACTATTTTCTGTTTCTAGATGACTTATCTTAGTTTTTAAGTTCTTTTCCCAATTGTCTTCAGCCTCTCTTAATTGTGTTTTCAATTGCATTTTTAGTTCTTCCAAAGCCTGTATCCAATTCTCTGGGATTTCTGATTTTTCCTTTGCTGTTCCCTCCCCCTCTGTTTCATCGCTCTTTGCTCATTACCTGTGCAGAAGCTTTCTATTGTAATTTCCTTCTTCTTTTTCTGTTGTTTGCTCGAGTTTACCCCTTCTTTGCTCCCCGTATTTGGCTGTGCTCTTGCTCCTCTCATTTTGTTTTGGTTTTGGGGTTGTCAGTCTCCCCTCTTGGAGCTTTATCAGATCTCTTGGTACAGTCTCTAGGGGAAGAATGTTAGCTTCCCTGTCCTCTGGAGGCTTTTGCTTGGATTGAATTCAAGTGGGTTGGGCTGTATGAGGTATGAAACTGAGGCTCTGAAAACCCCTGTAAGGCTGGGCCGCCCAGGCTCTCTCCAGTTCTCTCTAGCTGTTTCTCCACTGTCCACAAGTGCCTTTGCCTTCCTCCCTAAACTCTGAGGAGTTCTGATTGAATTGGCTGGATTGATCTGGTTATGCCCCAAGGCAAAAGTGAGGCTGGAGCCTGATGGAGGGACCCAGCCAGGGCCCCCTCTCTCCCTGGCTTCCTCCCTGCTGTCCAAGCTGGATTCTCCGAGCCCGGTGCCCCACTGCTCACAAGGTAGACCCTCCAAGCCAGCACCTTTGGCCGCTCAAAGGTTCCTGCTGCTGTTGCTGCAGGCTCAGTGCTCTGGGTTATGGGGGAGGGGTCCTGGGATCTACCCTCTGCCTTCCCCTTAGCCCTGAGTATTCTCGGATTCTGGCTTTTGGGGGGCGTACCTTTTGATTTGAGTCCAGAAGGAGGGTTCCCTACTTCTGTCCTGTTGTTCAGGTTGGGTTTCTGCGCCCTAGGAGCATTCAGTCTGTATCGGTAAGGAAGGGTCTTCCACGAGGTCTGAACTTTTGCTGCTTGCTAAGCCTCCATCTTGACTCCGCCCCCCTTCTGCTTCCTCTTGACTAAGTGTTTTCCTTGTCTTTCAATTATATCCCAGAAGTAGGTATAGGCAATAGAGCTGTCAAACACTATCTGATCATATATATAACTATAGCACAGAGGTCCTGTGTAGGTTCTTTCTGACCATTTACCATTTCTGGTTTGTGAACCTCTAAGGCTACTGCAGCTTTTGTTACCACCACTTTGTCCCATAATTTCATCACTATTGCCTCAACCACATGACACAAATCTCTCTTTTCAAACTCCCAAGTTGTTTTGGGCTGGAAGAATGTTTCACTTTGATATTTCATTGGCTTTGCCACTCCAGAATTTGATTTGATGAGTTATTTTAAATTTGGAGAGGGGAAATGGGGAGACTCAGTTGTGTACTTTCTGTACTCTTTAAACTTGGCCTCTTCCTCAGAATTGAGGAATATTTAAGTTAAAAGTTAATATTTTTGATTATTTAAGAAAAATAACAGAAGACTACTCTCTTTCCCTTGAATTTTTTAACTTAAAAATATTTCAAATGGATTTGGTTTTGTTCAGTTGTTTCATACTCTTTGAGACCTCATTTGACATTTTCTTTTTTAATTGATAAATTTAATTTAATTAATTTAGAATATTTTTCCATGGTTACATGATTTATGTTCTTTTCCTCCCCTCTTACTCTTCCCCCCCCCCATAGCTGAAGTGCAATTCCACTGGGTTTTACATGTGTCATTTGACATTTTATTACCAAAGATACTGTAGTGATTTCCCATTTACTTATCCATCTCATTTTATAAATGAAAATTTAGTTAAATGACTTGCCCAGGTTTGCAAAACTAGGGTCTAAGACTAGATCTGAACTAGGGAAGAGGACTCTTCCCAACATCAGGCCCAGCATCCTTTCCACTATGCTACCTATCTATTCTTTCAAATGCATAGTTTATTTCAAAACCCTTTTCTCAATGTTCATGATCAAATAAATAATGACTAGAAAAAGGACACTGAAAAATTTTATACATGAAACAAATACATATATTTAAAATACATAAAATAAAATGAAAGATGTGCAAAACAGGATATGATTTCATGAAATTTGAAAAAGTTTTGGACAAATAAAGCCAATGCAGATAAAATTAAAAGGGCCACAGTTACTTATGGGAAATAATTGTAAAATGTTTCTCTGACAAATGTCTTATATTTACTGATTCAAATTTATAAGATTTGGTAATTTCATAATAGATGGTCAAACAATGGGGAAAGGGCATGGTTTTTAAAGGAAGAAGCTATCAATAAAGATATGGAAAATCTACCTTGAGGGCTTTTATGTCGCCAATAGAGAAATGTAAAGTATAATAATTTTGAGTATCTACCTCATACTTATAAGACAGACAGAACATTTTCTTAAGCACCTACTATATCCCAGACATTGTGGTAGACACTGGGGATAAAAATAAGCCATGATGCTCAAGAATTTTATATTCTAATGGAGAAAGAAAATGAATAAAGAGACTTGAAAGCATAGCTGGGAGAAGAATCAGCATCCACATATATAGAGCATGGCTCTAGGAATTCTGGTAGAGATATGGATCCTAGCAAAACAAAGCCAAAGTTGGACTACTAAATGCCAGTGGGGCTCTAGGGCAATTCCTTTCTTGGATGAGGAGAGAGAATTGAGAAGATAATATAGGTGGAGTGCAACTGGCATATGGATTTTAATGTTTGCTTATCTATACATATTTGTTTAAAAGATTTGTTTTTCTTTTATCTCATTATAGGGAGAAATAAAGAGTTTGGTATGGTCTCAAAAGACAAAAAAAAAAGAAAGAAAATGAAAGAAAGTGAACAATAATTTAAATGTTTTTGAATTGCATAGAATTCCTTCCAAATGAAATTTTCCCATTGCTTCCCATGACTTCTACTTAATCCTCTAAAAGACTGATTCAATTTAGTATCATAGAATGACATACTCTCAGAATTTGAAGGAATTAAAAGCATAACTAAAAGGGGATTTCCTTCCAAAGGAAGGCATTTCATTTTTTAATAACTAAAACTGTTAGGAAGTCTTCTGTAAGAAGCTGGCTAAATCAGGAATTCTACCAATTGCTTTTAGTTTTATACTCTAGGGCATTTTCTCTGGGTATGTATGTTGTATACCTTAAATGTTCTGCCTCTTGGCTTCCCTAGTTTCTTTCAAGTTCCAGCTAAGATTCCACCTTCTGCAGAAAACTTTTCATTCTTCATTCAGGTGTCTTTCTTCTGTTGATTATTTTTTGTCTATAGCTTTTTCCTATATAGTTATTTATATGTTTCTCCCCCATCAGACTGCGAGCTTCTAGATGGCAGGAATTGTCTTTTACCTTTCTTTGTATCCACAGTGCTTAGCATAGTGCCTGATAGACAGTAAATATTTAATAAATGCTTATTGACTGACTAATAAATGTTGCTCAGTCCTGAATGAACTACTTAAGAACTCTGCATCTGGCACCAGTGAATGTAGATTAATCTTCTAGGTCTGCTACCAGGCATCACTTCTTTATCCTTTAATTATAAAATAAGAGGATAAGATTAAATATAGTCCAGATATGGCTAACCTAATGCTGGATACTATGTCTATCTGAAAGCAACTCAAGAAGATTTTTTTTTTTGCTTTTTTTGGCTGAAATTGCATAGTGTTGTTGACTGGTGTTGAGTTTATAATCTGAAACCTTCAGATTTTTTTTTCAAACAACCTCATCTCTTGCATTTTTTTACTTGTGAAATTGGCTTTCATATCCTATTGTACGGGGTATGGGACTTGATTATGATTTATTCAGATCATCCAGGATATCAGTCATATTGATAACTGAAAAGAATGTGCCAGGAAATGCTCTAAGGGCTTGAAATGAAAAGCAAAAAAAAAAACAAAAAAAACATCTCTGTCTCCAAAGAAATTATATATTCCATCAAAGGAGAAAATAAGAACAAGATAATTGGCTAGGGGAGGGAATGAGTACTTGCATCTGGAGACCATAAAAGGCTCCATATAGATAGTAATACTTGAACTGAACTGGGAATGGAACTAGATATTCTAAGAGGTAGAAGTAATGTGGGAAGTTCTGTCCTAGACATGGGGAACAGCCTAAAAACAGAAAGCTGAGAGATGAAGTGTAATAAAGCTGGAAAGTTGTTGGAATTGAGTTGTGAAGGGATTAAAATGTTAAACAAAGGAATTTGAATTTGAACCTAGAGGCAATAGGGAGCCACTGGAGTTTAATATAAAAGAAATAATGTAGTCAGATTTGACTTTCAGGAATATCTCCTAAAAATGCATTGTAGAATTTTGTTAGTAAATTGGTAAATATACAGTTTGCATATTCTATCTGCAGGAAGTATTTGCACCTTATGGCACCACTTGGATTTCTCCAATCCTAAAGTATCCTTTTAATTATTTAGTATCTTTCAAAAGTCACTGAGAGTAGCTAAGTGATGCCATCCAGCAGTTGTTTTTTTTTTATACTTGAGAGATATGGATCATAAGGACTGAGTGAGTTGAATTATCTAGATAATCTAGGTGTTCTTCTTTGCATGTGTATATTAATCTCTGGGTGGGTGGGGGGATTCCTTTTTTCCTTCTCATTGGAATTTGTTTTCTTTGTCTTCATAATTTAATTACCAAGATATTTGTATTCCTCTTTTTGTCTATCAAAGCCAATCTATTCTTTCTCTGAATGCTTTAAAATCTGATGGCAAACCTATTAGAGAGGGAGCACTGTGGAAAGGAAAACTGAAGCAAGTTTTGGACTTTCTGCCACTCAAGTGGAACAAACAGCAGTTGGAATGTTAGAGGGAATATATTTGACAAGAATGACAGTTGGCGGGGGAAGGAGAACTTGGAGAGTGACAGTTGGGCTTGGGACTCTCTTTCCTGACCCTCAGATTTGAAGGAGCACTCTCTCCCTGTCTCTGGATAGAAGTACCCACTATTCCTGATTTTTCCCAACTGCGCGCTCTACCTGAATTCCTGTGATTGTGTCAGCGAAAAAAAGGATTGAAGGGGAGCAGTTTGAACTTAAGGCTGGTCTTTAGGGGCATCAGCCCAAAGAGACAGGCCCAACCAGCTCTGAAAGTCAGAACCTTTTCTTCCTCTTATTGTTTACTGCTAAAGACTTTGAACTTAAGAAAAACTAACATAAATGTAGCATAGACTGGAATAAAAGAAAACCTCCACCAACCTGTGAGGCCTGGCCTCAGCTCCAAAGTTGAGAGAGAGACTCAAACCCAATCTAGGGAAATCTGGATTCCCTCTTCCCTGATACCTCCCAATCAAAACTTGTTATAAAATTCATCTTCATTTAAATAACTGCAGTCAGATAAGAGGACTATCATTTCAGGGGACATAGAGGGAGCTGAAACTAATAACAGCCATTCAACCATAAATAGTCCTTATTGGACCCTTGCTGGGCAACCTTGGTCTAGGAAAGGCTTATCCCTCAGGGGGGTTCCGTGCTTACCTGTTCTGGGATATCTTCCACATCAATCAATAGAGAAGACATCCCCTCAGGCTATCTTAGTTGGCCCATTTCTTGGGAACCCCATTTTTCAAAGACAGCCTTTCAGCAAGGAGCATCTCTCTCCTTTTAACTCACCTGTCCCTCTTCAATCCTGGAACTATCCCTTTAAATATCACAGCCTTGCCCCCTGCCCCATCCCCCCAGAGACTGAATGCTGTGCCTCCCACTGAGTGCCAGGAACTCCCTGCCCCTTCCTTTACCCCTCAGAGGGGAGGGGAAAGCACTCCCATTTGGCTGTTGGGCAGAGGGGCTGTTGAAGTGAGAAATGTCCTCAGTGAGTATTGAGAGAGGGAGAGAAGTGACCTGAGTTCTCTGTTCCCCTCTAGGTCTGCCTCCTTACCCACTGTGAGCTTCCATTGGGCAGCTAGGCAGAGGGGTAAGAGATGTGAAAAAATATCATTGGACACAGTGGAGAGGGGGAAGGGAAGAGCTCTGTCTGAGTCCCTCTGCCTTTCTAGTAATGAACTCTGAGAGAGAAGGGAATCCACATGCCCATAAAAGGTGCTCTGAGTAGCATCTTTGGCAGATGTACCATAGGTCCACCATCACTGATCTAGGGTATATGTTAAACTATACCCAACTTTTTCAATTATCAAAAATTCTAAGAAGTATGCTTTTTTTTCCATTTGAATTTCTCATTTCCATTCCAATAATCAGCTCCTCCTCATTGGTAAAAACTAAATCTAGAATATAATTTCCTATTATTGGTTCTTTTACCTTTGAAGGATACAATTATAATTAAGGCAAGCTAAGAAATTATTAGCTACTCTGCTGTTGGCTCTGCAATCAATCAGCAAATATCCAGATAATTGAAACACCCTCAATGACAGGCTTGTGATCTCTTTCCCAAACTCCTCATATACTTGGGCTGTCTTCCCAGTTAGAATTTTAATTCATAGCAGACTACCTATTCTTTCTCTGAATATTTTTAAATCTTCTCCTTAAATTGAGGATGTACATCAGATTGTTTCTAACTTTCCATTCCTCTATCACAAATCACAAGATGTAGTAGTTATTATTTCACCAAAATCACTATTATGATTTTCAGAATTTTCAGAAAATAGTGAGTTGTCTAAAGAGCCATATTTGTATTTTCATTAATTTTCTCCTACCCAAAATAGATGACTATCCTGACACAGACAAAACACAACTTAAAGACAACTATTGGCACAAGAGGAGATTTTTCTTTATTTGTTGCAGGGACATGTCCAAATGTGATTTTTTACATACTCCTTATAGAAAGAAAAATAAAAGAACACTGAAAACTGCTTTTAATCACCTCACAAAATTTAATATATTCAAAGATGTTTCCTTAAGTATGTTATATTGAATGCAATACCCAGGCATTCTGGTCCTTATTTTAATGTACTACACAGTGAAAGTCCAATACATGTTCTTGGACAACTCACTAAATGAGTTAGCTCTTTCATGTCATTTGATCAGATTATTATGCTGAAGCCCATTTCACAGTTCTAATTATTTTATGACTGTCATAACTTTGGCAACTTATGTGACATAAACCATTCCCTGAACACTTACAAACATTTTACACTTGTTACCACTTATCCATACAGTTATATAATCTATAAGTTGGAAGGAATTTGGAGATCATCTTTCCCAACCTGAACCTGACCAAAGATCCTTTCTACAACCACCCTAATAAATGGCATTTCCTCCATTTTTGATGACCTTTAATGAGAGGAATTCTTCTCCTAAAGGAGATAGTTAATAGTCATCAGTCAGATAATAATCATTTATTAAGTGCTACTATATGCCAGGTACTGTGATAAGCAGTCATTATAATATCTGAGAACATTTATTTCTCAGTAGATATTACAATTACCAAGAGTAGATCATGAGAGCTCACCCAGTGAAGATATCATTTCATGAGAATCAGTACATTAGTTTAAACTTATATTCTTTCTGGACATATAAAAGATGACAGTTGTCAATTTCTGCCTGGCCCTACAACCTATTCCTACACAATCAAAATAAACTTACCTGGGGACTCACACATGCATCAGTGCTCATTGTCTCATTCAAATCTGAACATATAAATAATTCTGCATCAGCATTCAGATATCCTCCGTTATTTATACTACAACCTAGTATTCCACTTTCAATCTGCATGTACTAAAAAAGTAATCCAAACTCCATTATTTCATTCACATTCTACCTCAATCATTTAATAACCATGCTGTATGCTACCACAAAGTCTAGATTCTACATCACTCTTTCAGTTAGTCTATCACACTTAATCACAAACACTGCTGGGACTTGATCTCAGTCATTTCAAGCCACAATCATGTCTGGTATACCCCTATGCTAGGGTAAGAGTAGAATTAATGACTGTAGATAGATGCAGTCTAACAATGGGATCAGAATCCAGATTAGGGAATTAAAGAAGTGAGTAGGAAGTGAGAAAGCAGTATGTGAGTACAGATAATTCCAGAAGTTTGGCAGTGTAAGGGAATACAAATATGAATGTTAAAGGTATAGAAAGAGCCAGTTAGAGCTTTTAAGAATTATGCCTAAACAACACAGCACATAAAGTCCCAGCATATGGGGAAGGACTGAAAAATAAAAATAGAATGATCCAATTAGGCATCATCTTGGAAGATCCAATAAGAAACAGGAAGAAGGATTGTTCTTAGAAAGAAGAAAAGCCAGAAAGTAGAGATATTTTGAGGTATGTAGTGGGGTAAAATAAGTAAATAATAATAGATTGCCTCCATTTTCTCCATATAATAAGTGGAAGGCCATCTGCTGAGAGGTGGGATGAGATACAAGAAAAGCATTAGGGATTGAAGGTAAGAAGATAAAGTCTCTAATAGCCATTAAGGGAAGTGAGATAAAAGGTCAATCAAAGAATAAAGGAACACTTTATTGTTTGTTGGTAAAAATTCAACTGAGATTAAATAACTTAAATTTGTGGTATCCCCAGTTGATATGATGGTATGACTTCTATTAGCTTGAGAATATATGTTTTGGAGAAGGTAGGTGATTAGGACAATCCAAATGTATTATTGTTATACTAAGTGTATAATTGAACATCTGTTACCCTAAAAAAGAACTACATTTCCTAGGAGCACACTGACTTCCTGTCATTGTGTACTTCCTGTAGATAGGGAATAAATTGTGTGGGCAGTCCTACTTTCTTTCTCTTTGGCTTGATGTCACAAGCATGGTAGTAGTAAACACAGGGTTTTGAACAGACTAATTAGCCATTGGCATGTGATTTTTATTTTGTATCCCTTATATTCTTTCATTTCTAATGATCATTAATAAATCTCCTAAAATATAACATTCTACATTATTGTAGATTAATTTTAATTTTTACAAAAGCAAGGGTAAATAGCTCAGAATGACTTTGGGTATACCCTATTGCAAGATAGAAATGGATCCTAAGAACCTGCATGGTATTGTGGAAGAAGCACTAGACTAGAAATCAAGATGACTTGGTCATAATATACATCATGCTAGTTTTGGCTTAGCATTACTGCTCATCGAGATCATTTAGAATCTTCATTCTGTCATGTATCATATTAGTTATCATTCTCAGATTTATTAGTATGTTCCATTTTCAGCTCACTTTAATTACATGGAGAAAAAAGAATTGACCTATGGTTTAAATGCCACAATATGTAGATAGCTTTAGTTGAATTGCAATTTAATAATCATGCAGTTGGCAATTGACATTCTGTGTAAATTCTTATGATATAATGGCATCAGCAAACTCATTCATGAGAAATGATGTCCATTTGCTTACCAAGGATTGAAAACTGCCTCACATAAAACAGAATGATAATGCCAGTCTATCATAAGGAGTTATATAACCCACATTAATTACTTCTGATACATCTCTTTATATTTCCATTTTGCCAACCAATATAACTTTTACATTTTGGCCATGAGAATTCTGTACATATTTGATGCTTTTCTTTACATTAGAAGAATAGATGTATATATTTCATTGAAATACTATATAAAGCAGCTAAGTTACTCTTATGTTACCTGAAGATCATGGAAAAAATTACTTTTAGTGATAGAATATGTTAAAGAAAACTGAACTATTTAGGTGTTTTGTCCCTTAGATTTTTAACCCATAATATTAGTGTGGTGTTTGGAAACTAATGCTAGAATATCTTGAATTCTTTTTTTTTAATTCCAAGAAGCTTTAAGGTCACTGAATAGAATTTATTAATTTGCTCATTCAAGAAATATTGATTGAGCATTAAAGACTATATACAATACTTTGTACACGCTACCTTCATGAAATTTACAGTATATTTTAAGTGGAAATAGTTTCATCTTCTTCAGCTAAAAGCTGAGTCTCTTTAATCAAGTGTCAATGGTTAAGTAAATTAATGCATCAGAAATCTTTTCTCCCTTTCTCAAAGTTCTCTAACCATCCCTGAAAACCAGCAAAGTAGTAAAGGGAGAAAGAAATTTGCTCTCTTTCATTAGAATTCTTTAGGGTTTTATTTTCACATTCTTGGGCACAGCTAATTCATTATTCCCAAAATACTCCTAATGTTTCTGCCCCTATGCTTTCTTGGAAGATAGAAGAACATGAATTAAGATTTGTATTTGTAAGGGAATACTGTGAAAAAGGCTGAATGACAAATAATCTAGGGAAAACGTTTCCCTCACCATCTCAAATTAACAAAAATCTCAAAATTCAGCAAACTCATCAGGAACAGAAAAGATAAATTTAAAAGAACTTATCACAAAGTTATTTTATAAACAAACAAAAAAAAACCCCATAAAAACTAAAACTAGAAACCATCTCAGTAGCCTATTGCTTATGGTGCTCGTGACCCAAGTTCCCCTCATCCCATACACAACTGGCAGCCATCATAGCTGCTGAATGGTCCAATTAGCAACTATAGATTTAAGAATGAGCTTTTGGAATTATCATCTTGATGGTATCCTGGGGTAACTCTACTTCCAAAACAGGTTCAAATAATATCTCTCCTGGCACTCCCACTCCCATTTCTACTTCTCCTACAGCCCAATGTCAAACAGACCCAAGAAGCTATGTATCCCTAAGGAATGCTGAAGTTCTAGACATTGATAATGAACCTCTTGACACCTTCTTAGTTTGAACTCCCTTCTCAGTAGGTAGGATAAGCCTAAATAATCAGTATAGTCAAATGGTCTCAAGTGAGAAGGAAAGGGGACAGTTGTGGAGAAGAGTGAAGCACAGAGGACAAGATGTCTGAGGAAAAACATGAGAAGTATAACAATGCTTACAAATGATTAATATGATTTTTTTAAGTCAACAAAAAGGATATTGGAAAAAAGGAACAGAGAACTTTAGGAATTTCCCACTAATCCCTTCCTGATGAGTTACCAAAAAGTTAGTCTGAAAAATGTTATTGTACACAGTAAGAGCAATAATATAAAATGATCCACTGTGAATGAAATAACTTATCAGCAATTTATGGATTCAGAATAACCTCAAGACATTCATGACAAAAAAAAAAAAAACTCGCCACCACCAGAGAAGGAATTATACTATTCTTAATTTTATTTCCTTCATGAATTTTTCTCTAGTTTAAGCCATATGTGTCTTTCACAAAATGATGAACACAGAAATATAGGTTTGTAGGATAAAACATGTTTAACAAATATACTCAATACTCAACAAATACTCAATAACAAAATACTCAATGTATTGGGGAAGGTGGCAAGGAAAGAGAGAACAGGGTTTGCAAAGTGTCAAAAAACAATTACTGAACACTGTATTGATATGTAAAAATTTAAATAATATATAATAATAACCTAGTATTTAATAAACTCAAGAACACAAATTTCTGCGGAAAGCACTTTCTTTAATAAAAAGCAGTAGGAAAACTAAAAAGCAATTTCTAAAAATTAGTTTTAGATCTACATTTTCTACCATCTACCAAAATAATCTGAAAATGAATATATAGTATGAATGTGATTTCCTTTATCTTTAAAGTAAAAGAGTTGCACTAAAGGACCACTAAGTTCCCTCTGAGTTCTAAATCTGTGGTCCTATATTTTTAATATGGTAGAAAATAATGCAAATTAAAAAAAAACAGAAGAGGGTACGTTTCACAATTAGCACTAGGAGAAGAATTCTTAATTAAGCAAGTGAAAGATGATATCAAGTGAAATCAACAACAGTTTATTAAGCATTTACTATATTCCAGGTACTATGTTAAGTGTTGAGACACAAACATAAGTTAAAAAACAAACAAACAAACAAACCCTGTTCTCAAGAAGCTCAAAGTCTAGTGGAAAACAACTACTTTAAAAAATATGTGTATACAGGATAAATTAAGGACAGACTAAGAGGGAAGGCACAATGATTAAGAAGACTTCTAATTGTAGAAATCTTGTAGAAAGTGGCAGAAGGTAAGGTTTCAACCAAGATGTGAAATAAGTCAGGGAAACCAGAAGTTGAAGATGAAGAGGAAGGGGAATTCAGAGGCAGAGGACAGTTGTATTTTAATTTAAAAATCCAAGATTTTTGATCTTTTGTTTGAGATTGTATTTTTATAAAAATCCAAGATTTTGATTTTGTTTGAGAAAAAGATCTTCAAGAAAGAAGTTGCTAACTCCTAAATCCAGAGAATGAACTGTTATAGAAATATACCAGAAAGCTCACACTACATCAAGAAGATCAAGAATGAACTTTGGATATGGTTGATTGAACTGAAATTTGATTGAACATTTATTGTAAATGTACACATTTATGCCAAAAGGGACTGCCCCTAATTTGGCTTTCTGTAAACGCACCTAGCAAAACATTGGTTTTGCATTCTTTCTTTTCTTTTCCTCCCTCACTACTGTAATTTCCTCTTAGAAAATTGAATATTGTATACATCTGTTGTTAGAAGTGCGTTTAGGACTACAAGATGATTATGTTAAATGATCAATGGGGAGACTAGTCTCCCAATGATCATCAGGGGGGATTGTGAATCTTAAAAATTCTCAACTCTACCTTGGAACATTATCTTAAGGTTAAGGTTGTCCCCCATTTAAACAATGGAGGTACTTGATCAGGAATGTATTGGGAACTTTAAAATTACTCCACCCATACTTAGCTATACTTTAGGGGAAGATAAAGTTGTAAAACTCCTTAGTGAACAATGAAGGTACTTAACTCATACTTATAGTGAGGCCAAAAGTCCTTATGCTAGGTCTATTTTTAGATCTAATACAAAATGGTGCTAAGTACCTATGAAGGTCAAATTAATCACTAAAAGATCAGGCAACTTGCAAGGGACAACCTTAGCAAAGAGGTGTGAAATACTCAGAAGTTTTAGTCTACCCAGAGAAGGTGATAACAAGATGTGAATTAAGAATGGTCAGTCCTTTGGAAAATGTCTACTGTGATTGGTAGATGTGAAAATTTAGGGGAGGTGACATAGGAGAAAATTCTCTTTAAAAGGAGCTGTCTGAATCAGTTCATGAGAATTCAGATCAGTTGAGCTCAGGAGCTGAACTGGAGGGTCTCTCTGAACCCTAGAGTTTTTGCTTAGAAAGATCTTATGAGTGATTAAGGACTGACTAGTCTCTCTTAAAGCTCAGGCCTATTGGCCTAGGCCCTTTCCTACTATTCTCTCTCTCTCTCCCCCTTTCTTTAATTCCTTCATTCGCATTAATTGAAATCTTCAGAAAACCCAGCTGACTTGGGTATTTCATATTTGGGAATTTTTCACCAGGTGACCACTAATTTTTTATATAAAATCAAGACACTAAAATTATCTTTATGGTTTTGGAAATTCAAAGTCTTGAAACCCATATTTTCGTGGTCACACAGTCAATGAAAATGCCTACAGTCAGAAGATGGAATGCCATGTGTAAGCAACAACAAGAAAGTGTCACTGAAACAATATATGGAGAAAAATAAAGTGTAACAAAAATAGAAATATAGGAAGAGAACAATGATGAAAGATAAATTGGACACTTACAATTTATATATATACATATATATATGTATATATATAAATTAAAATAAGCATACATAAAATGAATGAAGACAGAATAAGAAAAGTGAGCATGGCAACAACAGGAGAAAACAAACACCATTCCTACTATATGTTCTGAAGAAATAAGAAAATATGATGAATGAACCATGAGAAATATTTGAAAGATTCTGGAAAATGGGAAAAGTACCAGATATCTGGAAATAAAGCAAATGCCACAATTCTCAAAGAGAAGAGAAAAAGAGTAAAAAGAAAAGAAAATGGAATTTAATCTGAAAACTAGAAACCAATGAGCATTAAGCTGCATCTAATAAACTGAAATTATTTAATAGGGTTTGAAATAATTCAATAGGGTTTCAGGTTCAAAATATCAGAAACACAAGAAAAAAATGGAGTCAGCATGGTTAGACAATAATTTATCAAAAATATCGGGGAGGGGGTTCATTTCTGGGGATGTAGGCAACATGACGAAGTAATCTAGAGCAGTTCTGTACCACTACAAGAATTCTCTTGATGGCAAGAGGGGGGAGAACATCAATACACTGGAAGGGAAAAGAGGTTGGAGATAGGAAATACTCAACTCTTAAATGCTTTGAAATTGACCCAAAGAGGGAAGAACAATACAATCCATTGGGGAAGAGAATGGATTTGTGACATATAGGGGAGTAGAAGGATAACAAATAGACTGGTGGGGAGGGAAGCAGTAAAAGGGAGGGACAAGGTGGGGGTAATTTTAGAAAGACTACAGAGAAAATAAGGGGGGGATAAGAAGGGAGCAGAGTAGAAAGGAAAGCAAAATAAGGGTGGGAAGTAGAGGAACTGATTAAAAACAAAAGTTGGTGTAGAAGGAAATAGTGAAAGAAGAAAAGACAGGACCAGGAGTAGAAACCAAAATGCTGGTAAATACGCAGCTAGTAATCATAACTCTGAATGTGAATGGAATGAATTCACCCATAAAATGCAAGCAAATAGCAGAGTGGATTAGAATCCAAAACCCTACCATATGCTTTATATAAGAAACACACATTCAGATACCATGGAAACATGGTGAGGTTAACACAGGATCTGTCTGCATCCACACTGAAGGACTGAAAGGCATGGAATACGATATTCCGGAAAGCAAGGGAACTAGGCCTACAGCCAAGAATAAAATACCCATCAAAATTGACTATATTCTTACAGGGGAAAGTATGGTCATTTAACACAACAGAAGAGTTCCAAGCATACATAAATAAAAGACCAGACCTGAACAGAAAATTTGAAGTCCAACCACAGAACTCAAGAGAATCATCAAAAGGTAATTAAAAAAGAGGGGAAAAACAACAACAAAAAAAATAAGGTTTTTTTAAGAGACTCAATAAGTTAAAATGATATCTATCCCTATAAGAAAAAACTGTTGCTATCACCTAAGCAGATAGAAGAACTACACTCAGAGGGAACAGTGACAAACTGTATAGGATGAAAGGACAAGACACAAATAGGTATATAGATATATGCATGCATAAATACATATACATGTGTATGTGTATATATATATATATATATATATATATATACACATAACTAAAGCTAAAAAAGAAAAGAGGTTATGACTAAAAGAAATGAGAAAAGAAACAAATGGGGGTAAATTTATATATCACAAAGAAGCTCATGGAAGGAGGGGGAGAACATCGATACACGGGAAGGGTAAAGAGGTTGGAGATAGGAAATACTCAACTCTTACGTACTTTGAAACTGACCCAAAGAGGGAAGAATAATCCAATCCATTGGGGAAGAGAATAGATTTGCGCCCTATAGGGTAGTAGAAGGGTAAAAAGCAGTCTGGTGGGGAGGGAAGCAGTACAAAGGAGGGAGAGGGTGGGGGGGAAATTTTAAAAAGACTACAGGGGAAAATAAGGGAGGGAATAAGAAGGGAGGGGGGTAGAAAGGTAAATACAAGGGGGACCGATTTAAAGTAAATCACTGGACTAAAAGGTAGAGCTGAAGAAGAAAGGTTAGAATTTGGGAAGGATATCAAAATGCCAGGGAGTCCACAAGTGACAGTCATAACGTTGAACGTGAATGGGATGAACTCACCCATAAAACTTAGACGAATACAAGAATGAATTAGAATCCAAAACCCTACCATATGTTGTCTCCAAGAAACACACATGAGGCGGGTAGACTCCCACAAGGTCAGAATTAAAGGATGGAGTAAGACTTTCTGGGCCTCAACTGACAGAAAGAAGGCAGGAGTGGCAATCATTATATCAGATGAAGACAAAGCAAAAATAGACCTGATCAAAAGGGATAGGGACGGTAATTATATTTTATTAAAAGGGATTTTAGATAATGAGGAAATATCACTAATCAACATGTATGCACCAAACATTATAGCACCCAGATTTCTAATGGAGAAACTAGGAGAATTGAAGGAAGAAATAGACAGTAAAACCACATTAGTGGGAGACTTGAACCGACCATTATCAAATTTAGATAAATCAAATAAAAAAAATAAATAAGAAAGAGGTAAAAGAAGTGAATGAAATCTTAGAAAAATTAGAATTAATAGACATATGGAGAAAAACAAATAGGGATAAAAAGGAATACACCTTCTTCTCAGCACCACATGGCACATTCACAAAAACTGACCATACATTAGGTCACAGAAACATGGCACACAAATGCAGAAAAGCAGAAATAATAAATGCAGCCTTTTCAGACCACAAGGCAATAAAAATAACGATCAGTAATGGTACATGGAAAACCAAATCAAAAACTAATTGGAAACTAAACAATATGATACTCCAAAATCGTTTAGTTAGAGAAGAAATCATAGAAACAATGAATAATTTCATTGAGGAAAATGACAATGGCGAGACATCCTTTCAAACCTTTTGGATGCAGCCAAAGCAGTAATCAGAGGTAAATTCATATCCCTGAGTGTATATATTAACAAACTAGGGAGAGCAGACATCAATCAATTGGAAATTCAAATAAAAAACCTCGAAAGTGACCAAATTAAAAACCCCCAGCAGAAAACCAAACTAGAAATCCTAAAAATTAAGGGAGAAATTAATAAAATCGAAAGTGATAGAACTATTAATTTAATAAATAAGACAAGAAGCTGGTACTTTGAAAAAACAAACAAAATAGACAAAGTACTGGTCAATCTAATTAAAAAAAGGAAGGAAGAAAAGCAAATTAACAGCATCAAAGATGAAAAGGGGGACATCACCTCTGATTAAGAGGAAATTAAGGCAATCATTAAAAATTACTTTGCCCAATTATATGGCAATAAATAGACCAATTTAAGTGATATGGATGAATATATACAAAAATACAAACTGCCTAGACTAAGAGAAGAAGAAATAGAATTCTTAAATAATCCCATATCAGAAAATGAAATCCAACAGGCCATCAAGGAACTTCCTAAGAAAAAATCCCCAGGTCCAGATCGATTCACAAATGAATTCTATCAAAAATTCAAAGAACAACTAATCCCAAGATTATACAAACTATTTGACAGAATAAGCACAGAAGGAGTTCTACCAAACTCCTTTTATGACACAAACATGGTACTGATTCCAAAAGCAGGCAGGTCAAAAACAGAGAAAGAAAACTATAGGCCAATCTCCCTAATGAATATAGATGCAAAAATCTTAAATAGGATACTAGCAAAAAGAATCCAGCAAGTGATCAAAAGGGTCATCCACCATAATCAAGTAGAATTTATACCAGGGATGCAGGGCTGGTTCAATATTAGGAAAACCATCCACATAATTGACCACATCAACAAGCAAACCAACAAGAACCACATGATTATCTCAATAGACGCAGAAAAAGCCTTGGATAAAATACAACATCCATTCCTATTAAAAACACTAGAAAGCATAGGAATAGAAGGGTCGGTCCTAAAAGTAATAAACAGTATATATCTCAAACCATCAGCTAATATCATCTGCAATGGGGATAAACTAGATGCATTCCCAATAAGATCAGGAGTGAAACAAGGATGCCTATTATCACCTCTTTTATCTGACTTTGTACTAGAAACACTAGCAGTAGCAATTAGAGAAGAAAAAGAAATTGAAGGCATCAAAATAGGCAAGGAGGAGACCAAGTTATCACTCTTTGCAGATAACATGATGGTCTACACTTAAAGAATCCTAGAGATTCAACCAAAAAGCTAATTGAAATAATCAACAACTTTAGCAAAGTTGCAGGATATAAAATAAGCCCGCATAACTCATCAGCTTTTCTATACATCTCCAATACAGCTCAGCAGCAAAAACTAGAAAGAGAAATCCCATTCAAAATCACCTTAGACAAAATAAAATACCTAGGAATCTATCTCCCGAGACAAACACAGGAACTATATGAACATAACCAGAAAACACTTGCCACACAACTAAAACTAGACTTGAGCAATTGGAAAAACATTAACTGCTCATGGATAGGAAGAGCCAATATAATAAAAATGACCATCCTACCCAAACTAATTTATCTATTTAGTGCCATACCCATGGAACTCCCAAAAAATTTCTTTACTGATTTAGAAAAAACCATAACAAAGTTCATTTGGAATAACAAAAGATCAAGGATATGCAGGGAAATAATGAAAAAAAAAACACAAATGAGGGGGGCCTTGCAGTCCTAGACCTTAAACTATATTACAAAGCAGCAGTCATCAAAACAATTTGGTACTGGCTAAGAGACAGAAAGGAGGATCAGTGGAATAGACTGGGGGCAAGCGACCTCAGCAAGACAGTATACGATAAACCCAAAGATCCCAGGTTTTGGGACAAAACTCCACTATTCGATAAAAACTGCTGGGAAAATTGGAAGACAGTGTGGGAGAGATTAGGAATTGATCAACACCTCACACCCTACACCAAGATAAATTCAAAATGGGTGAAAGACTTAAACATAAAGAAGGAAACCATAAGTAAATTGGGTGAACACAGAATAGTATACACGTCAGACCTTTGGGAGGGGAAAGACTTTAAAACCAAGCAAGACATAGAAAGAATCACAAAATGTAAAATAAATAATTTTGACTACATCAAATTAAAAAGCTTTTGTACAAACAAAACCAATGTAACTAAAATCAGAAGGGAAACAACAAATTGGGAAAAAATCTTCATAAAACCTCTGACAAAGTTTTAATTACTCAAATTTACAAAGAGCTAAATCAATTGTACAAAAAATCAAGCCATTCCCCAATTGATAAATGGGCAAGGGACATGGATAGGCAGTTCTCAGATAATGAATTCAAAACTATTAATAAGCACATGAGGTGTTCTAAATCTCTTATAATCAGAGAGATGCAAATCAAAACAACTCTGAGGTATCACCTCACACCTAGCAGATTGGCTAACATGATAGCAAAGGAAAGTAATGAATGCTGGAGGGGATGTGGAAAAGTAGGGACATTAACTCATTGCTGGTGGAGCTGTGAACTGATCCAACCATTCTGGAGGGCAATTTGGAACTATGCCCAAAGGGCAACAAAAGAGTGTGTCTACCCTTTGATCCAGCCATAGCACTGCTGGGTCTGTACCCCAAAGAGATAATGGACAAAAAGACTTGTACAAAAATATTCATAGCTGCGCTCTTTGTGGTGGCTAAAAATTGGAAAACGAGGGGATGCCCATCAATTGGGGAATGGCTGAATAAATTGTGGAATATGTTGGTGATGGAATATTATTGTGCAAAAAGGAATAATAAACTTGAGGAATTCCATGGAGACTGGAACGACCTCCAGGAAGTGATGCAGAGCGAGAGGAGCAGAACCAGGAGAACATTGGACACAGAGACAAACACACTGTGGTATAATCGAATGTAATGGACTTCTCCATTAGTGGCGGTGTAATGTCCCTGAACAATCTGCAGGGATCTAGGAGAATAAACACTATCCATAAGCAGAGTACAAACTGTGGGAATAGAAACACTGAGGAAAAGCAACTGCCTGACTACAGTGGTTGAGGGGACATGACAGAGGAGAGACTCTAAACGAACACTCTAATGCAAATATTAACAACATGGCAATGGGTTCGAATCAAGAACACATGTGATACCCAGTGGAATCACGTGTCGGCTACGGGGGGTAAGGGGAAGGAAAAGAAAATGATATTTGTCTTTAATGAATAATGCATGGAAATAATCAAATAAAATACTATAAAATTCAAAAAAAATAAAAAAAAGAAACACACATGAGGAAGGTAGATATGCATAGGGTGAAAGTAAGAGGATGGATCCATACCTATTGGGTATCAACTGATAAAAAGAAGGCAGGAGTCACACTCATGAAATCTGACAAAGCCAAAGTAAAAATAAATCTAGTTAAAAGAGATAGGTAAGTTAATTACATCTTCATAAAAGGAAGTATAGACAATAAGGAAATATCTGTACTCGACATGTATGCACCAAATGGCATAGCATCCAAATTTCTAAAGGAGAAACTAGGAGCTCAAGGATGAAATAGATAGAAAAACTATACTAGTGGGAGACCTGAACCTTCCTTTATCTTAACTAGATAAATCAAACCAATAAATATATACGAAAGAGGTAAGAGAAGTGAATGAAATCTTAGAAAAATTAAAGTTAGTAGACACATGGAGAAAAATAAATAGGGACAAAAAGGAATATATCTTCTTTTCAGCAGCACATAGTACATTCACAAAAACTGACCATGTATTAGGACATAAAAGCATTGCAAACAAGTGCAAAAGAGCAGAAATAATAAATACAACCTTGTCAGATCACAATGTAATGAAAATAATAATTAATAAGGGTACATGGAGAGGTAAATCAAAAATTAATTGGAAATTAAACAATATGATTCTTCAAAACCAATTAGTTAAAGAACAAATCATAGAAACAATTAATAACTTCATTGAAGAAAATGACAATGATGAGACATCCTTTCAAAACCTGTGGGAAGCAGCCAAACAGTACCCAGGGGAAAATTTATATCCTTGAGTTCATATATTAAAAAATTAAGAAGGGCAGAGGTCAATGGAATTGGGCAGGCAAATTAGAAAACTAGAAAGTGAACAAATTAAAAATCTTCACATGAAGATCCTAAAAATCAAAGGAGAAATTAATAAAATTGAAAGTCAAAGAACTATTGATTTAATAAATAAGATGGTACTTTGAAAAAACAAATAAAATGGACAAAGTACTGGTCAGTCTAATTTTAAAAAGCAAAGAAGAAAACCAAAATACAGTATCCACAATGAAAAGGGAGATCTCACCTCTAATGAAGAGGAAGTTAAGGCAATCATTAAAAACTATTATGCCCAATTATATGGCAACAAACATGGCAATCTAGGTGATATGGATGAATATTTACCAAAATATGAATTGCCTAGACTAACAGAGGAAGAAATAGATTACCTAAAGAAACCCATATCAGAAAAAGAAATTGAACAAGCCATTAAAGAACTCCCTAAGAAAAAATCCCCAGGTCCAGATCGATTAACAAATGAATTCTATCAAAAATTCAAAGAACAACTAATCCCAAGATTATACAAACTATTTGACAGAATAAGCACAGAAGGAGTTCTACTAAATTCCTTTTAGGACACAAATATGATTCTGATTCCAAAGCCAGGCAGGTCAAAAACGGAGAAAGAAAACTATAGACCAATCTCCTTAATATATTTATAGGTACAAAAATCTTAAATAGGATAATAGCAAAAAGATGCCAGCAAGTCATCACAAGGGGTATTCTGACCAGTAGGATTCATACCAGGATTGTGATGATGGTTCAACATTAGGGAAACCATCCACATAATTGACCATATTAACAAGCAAACTGACAAACATTGCATGATTATCTCAATAGATGAAGAAAAAGACTTTGACAAAATACAACACCCATTCCTATTGAAAACACTAGAAACTATAGGTATAGAGGGGCATTTCCAAAAAATAATAAACTAAAACCATCAGTAAACACCATTTGCAATGTGGATAAACTAGAAGCCTTCCCAATAAGATCAGGAGTGAAACAAGGATGCCCATTATCACCTCTGTTGTTTAACATTGTACTAGAAACACTAGCAGTAGTGATTATAGAAGAAAAAGAAATTGAAGGTATTAAAATAGGCAATGAGAAGACCAAGCTATCACTCTTTGCAGATGATATGATCGTCTACTTAGAGAGTCCTAGAGAATCAACCAAAAAGCTAGTTGAAATAATCAACAAATTTAGCAAAGTTGCAGTGTGAAAAATAAATCCACATGAGTCATCACCAGTTCTATATATCTCCAACACAACTCAGCAGCAAGAATTAGATAGAGAAATTCCATTTAAAATCACCATAGACAATATAAAATACTTAGGAATCTATCTGCCAAGACAAATACAGGAACTATATGAGCACAACTACAAAACACATCTCCACACAATTAAAATTAGATCTAAAAAATTGGACAAACATTCATTGCTAATGGGTGGGATGAGCTAACATAATAAAAATGATAATTTATTGACATACCAATTGAACTACCAAAAATCTTTTTTTACTGAATTAGGAAAAAACATAACAAAGTTCATTTGGAAGAATAAACAATCAAGAATATCCAGGAAAATCATGAAAAAACTGTGAAGGAAGTAGACCTCCCAGTCCCAGATCTCAAACTATAATATAAAGCAGTGGTCATCAAAACAATTTGGTACTGGCTAAGAGACAGAAAGGAGGATCAGTCAACAGAGTTGGGGTAAGTGACCTCAGCAAAACAGTCTATGATAAGCCCAAAGATCCCAACCTTTGGGACCAAAACCCACTATCTGATAAATACTTCTGGGAAAATTGGAAAACAGTATGGGAGAGATTAGGTTTGGATCAACATCTCACACCCTACACCAAGATAAATTCAGAATGGGTGAATGACCTGAATATAAAGAAGGAAACTATAAGCAAATTAGGTGAACACAGAAGAGTATACATGTCCGATCTTTGGGAAAGGAAAGTCTTTAAAACCAAGCAAGACCTAGAAAAAAATCACAAATTATAAAATCATTAATTTTGATCATATCAAATTAAAAAGTTTTTGTACAAACAAAACTAATGCAACCAAAATTAGAAGGGATGCAACAAATTGTGAAATGATCTTTATAACAAAACCTCTGATAAAGGTTTAATTACTCAAATTTTAAAGAGCTAAATCAATTGTACAAAAAAAATCAAACCATTCTCTACTTGATAAATGGGCAATGGACACGAAGAGGCAATTTTCAGTTAAAGAAATCAAAACTATTAATAAGTACATGAAAAAGTATTCTCAATCTCTTATAATCAGATAATTGAAAATCAAAACAACTCTGAGGTATCACCTCACATCTAGCAGATTGGCTAACATGACAACAATGGAAAGTAATGCATGCTGGAAGGGATGGGGCAAAGTCGGGACATTAGTGCATTGCTGGTGGAGTTGTGAATTAATCCAACCATTCTTGAAGGCAATTTGGAACTATACTCAAAGGGCGATAAAAGACTGCCTGCCCTTTGATCCAGTCATAGAACTGCTGGGTTTTTATCTGTGAACCTTAAAAATTTCCCAGACCCTACTTCATAAGGCTGGGTTAAGACCATTCCCCATTTGGGCAGTGAAGGTACTTGATCAGGAATGTGAGAACTCTACTTCACCATACTTAAGCATGCCCTAGGGGAAGATAAAGTTGTAAACTCTTTGCTGAACAATGAAAAGTACTTAAACCCATACTTATAGTAAGACAAAAAAGTTCTTAAGCCATGCCTATTTTGGGATATAATACAAAGGGGTGCTAAGTATCTATAAAAGTCAGGCAACTTGTGAACTTACAAGGAGCAAAGAGGTGAAAACTTACTCAGAGATTCTAGTCTACTCAGGTGTGAATTACTCAAAAGATTAGTCTTCTTGGGTGTAAACTAAGAATTGTCTATCCTTTTAAAAATGTCTACTGTGATTGGTAGATGAGAGAACTTAGGGGAGGTGACATAGGAGAAAATTCCCTTTATAAGGAAAGAAAAAGCTGAGTCTCAGAACAGAATCCCTCTCTGGAGGAGGATGGCTGGCTGAACTGTTGTCACTAGAATCCTTGCTTGGACAGATCTTGTGGTGAATGATTAAGGACTGACTGATCTTTTCTCTTAGGGCTTAGGCCTGGGTTGTCCAGGACTGGCCAGGGCCAGCTTATCCCTTTCTCATTATTTCCTTTTTCTCTCTTTCTCTCTTTCTTTAATTCCTCATTGTATTATTAATTAAATTCTCTATAAAACCCAGTTGACTTGGGTATATTCATAATTGGGAATATTTCCCTGGCGACCACCTTATATATCGATTTAAAAACAAGACACAGTAGTGAAAACAAATTTTCTGCAGTCACAATTTACTCATCCACTCTTTTATCTACAACAATTTAAGTCTTCCACTATTTTAATCACTACATATCCCAAAGACATAATAAGAAAAAAAAGACTTGTATAAAAATATTCATAACTGTGCTCTTTTTGGTGGCAAAAAATTAGAAAATGAAGGCATGCCCTTCAATTGGGGAATTGCTGAACAAATCGTGGTATATGTTGGTGATGGAATACTATTGTGCTCAAAGGAATAATAAAGTGGATGAATTCCATGGAAACTGGAATGACCTCCAGGAATTGATGCAGAGTGAGAGGAGCAGAACCAGGAGAACATTGTACACCGTGGCTGATACACTGTAATGTAATGGACGTCTCCATTAGTGGTAATTCAGTGATCCTGAACAACTTGAAGGGATCTACGGGAAAAAACACTATCCACTTTTGGAGGAAAAACTGTGGGAGTAGAAACACAGAAGAAAAACAACTGCTTGAATAGATGGGTAGAGGGGATATTGCTGGGGATGTAGACTCTAGATAAACATCCTAATGGAAACACAAACACCATGGAAATAGTTTATGATCAAGGACACATGTAATACCCAATGAAATTGTGTATCAGCTATGGTAAGGGCAGGTGGAGGGTAGGGAGGGAAATAATATGATTCTTGTAACCAATGTATTTTAATAAAATTCTAAGATTTTGAAATTTTGTTCAAAAAAAGATCTTCAAGAAAAGAAGCTTACTAACTCCTAAATCCAGAGAATGAACTGTTGCGGAAAGATTCCAAAAAACCACACTACATCATGAAGATCCAGAACGAACTTTGTGTTTGATTGAACATTTATTTTAATATAAACTCTTATGCCAAAATGGGACTGGCCCCTAATTGGTTTTTGTCACTGTGCCCAGCAAAAATTGGTTTTGCTGTATGTCTTTCTTCTATTTCCTTCTATCTATTTTAATTTCCTCTTAGAAGGTGAAATTAAGTACCTGCAGTTAGAAAATTAGGAGGTGCAGGATGATTATGTTTATTGATAAATTGGGGAGACTAGTCTCTCAATCATCATCAGGGTGGATTCTGAACTTTAGATTACTCCATCCTACTTAGTCTAACAAAAACAGGAATGTCTACATCCATACTTAAGGATTAAGTATTTAGGAGGATGGCCTATGACAGACATGTGCTAGCAAATGACAAATCAGAAACAACTGACAGACCCATGGACTCTCCTAAGTCAAACTTAAGCTACCATTGGTACATGTGAGATGCAGGAAAGTGATATAAAAACTGTCTATATATTTTGCGTCACTTCCTCTCTCTGGTCTTTTTCAGTGGAGAGGTGGTTCTGGTGGCAGCTTGCTGAGTGTTTTGGCATCTTGGCATGGTGGCAGCTTTTGTCCAGTTTGGTGGTGAGTTTTCCTTGATACTATACTGGGAGAAGCTGAGTAGCCTAGTCCATGTGAGGTATCTTCACTAAGGTCTCTTGGGGCTGAGACTGATTCTCTTCTCCTTTACCTTCCAAACACTATTCTTTTAGAAAGCTTCTAATCTTCTTCAAAGACCTTGTTGCATAGGTCTTTGAACTCCCTCAGGCACAGGCCAGGTGGGAAAAATCCTATACACTGTTCTCTCTCTTCTCTTTAATTCCTTCCCTCTATATTAATTAAAATCATCATAAATTTCCAAACTGACTTGGGTATTTTATTTGGGATTTTCTCTGGTTACCAAATTAATTTAGATTAGGTCACAACTCTAAAATTATCCTTACACCAAGGAATAATGTTCTAAATTGACTAAATAAGTTAATTAAAAAACAGAAGTAATAACCAGCAGAAACAACTCTTTTGGCCTAATATGAATGTTTGAATAATAATAAATAAACATTTATTAAATTCTTATTATATTCTAGGCTCTAGGTATACAAATACAGAAGTGAAATAGACCTGGTCCTCACAGAGTTAATATAATATTGCACATGTAAATATATGTTCCTTTTAGGCTTTGGCAAATTTATAGAAACAGGGGACAAGTAAGAACAACAATGAGCTATTAGAGCAGAATCTACTCAGATTGCTTTTAAACTTACAAAAGTTGAGTCCTTTTGCATAAGTGGCTCATTTTTCATCTTTACTTTGTGTAAGCTCATGTGAAAATGTCAGAAAAGAAAATGATGTTGGCCCTAGCCATTCAGAAGAAGGGACCACAGACTAACAAAAGAAACTTATAATTTGAAAAATTGGAGAACCCCAAACATCAAAGTTGTTTGACGAATATTGGCAAATGGACATTTTTTGATTATAGTCTATCCTGCAAAGATGAAGATTTGGGAAATATTCTATGTATTCTCCATGAATTAGGGTGAAGTCTCTGACTGATAGGCCTTTACTGTGAACCAAGAAAAAATATTTTTTTTTAAATAGGGAAAATTCTGCTCATATTCTACCTGGAAAATGTCAAACTTTTCAAAAGTCTAAGAGAGTGGATTATAAGACCATAGCAGTACAATAGCCAAGGATTGCAGCTGGACAACTTGGCCAGGAGAGATGCTATACCATATGAAGAACAGGCCTAGTTGAGTCAACTATCCAGAAGAAGCAAATATCTACTAAGTAGTTAGAGAGGACTTTCCAAAGGGTAAACCTGATACATATGCTTCACTGAATAGTACTTCAAAAGGAAGACCTTACTTTCCCTTTGCCATAAGTTATTTGGAAAGGCATTTTGTAATTAATTAATGTAATTAATTAAATAAAAGCTAACTGAATCTACTGGATAACTGTTCATGAGAAATATACCAGTGTAAGTTCCTGAGATATAGTTTTAAAAGTAGTTACCCTTAGAGAACACTTGAACCTTGAAAGTAATTACCCTTCTTGTTATCCAAACTTCCTGTGCAAGTGCAAGTCTGAGTGAGGAGCCAGAGGCATTGTTTACATACAAAAGATATATTTAATATTAATATAAATACAAGATGGCTTTGTAAAGGAGAACACTGGAAGCTAGGGAAATTAGGAAAAATCAGAAAGTGATGCTTGAACTAGGTCTTGAAGGAAACTGGGGATTCTAAGAGATGGAGATGAGGAAAGTTATGGGAAACAGCTAATACAAAAAGTACACATGGAGCATGATATATAAAGAATGTGTAGGGGAGCAATATGTCATATCAGTGAATATACAGGTTAGGGATAAACTGAGGATGATATTAAAGGCCAAGCAGGAAAGTTAAAATTTGATCCTAGATATAAATAGGAACCACCGAAGTTTTTTGAGAAGATTGACGTGGCTAGAACTGACCTTTAGGAAAATCACACTAGAAAATATATGGAGGATGGCTTGGAGTAAAAAAAAAATGAAGTCAATAAGGAGATTTTTGTAATAGTCTGGGTGAGAAATGATGAGGATTTGAATTATGGTACTATCTGTATGGGTAGAGAGGAGACAGATGCAAGAGGCAAGAATTGGCAGCTTATTGCATATATGTGATGAGAGTGAGGAATTTATGATAATTATCAAAGTTGCTAACATAGATTTGCAAAAGAAAAATGGTAATCTCAACAGAAACAGAGAAGGAAGTCAACATCTATTAAGTACTCACTATGTGCCAGGCACTGTGCTAAACACAGGGAATATAAAGAAAAAAGCAAAATGTTGCCTGTTCGCCTAGAGTATGTTCTAATGGGTGAGATAATGAGAATTACTAGGTATACATGGAATCTCTGCAGAGTAATCTGAACAAAAAAGGCAGCAGTAATGGCTAAGGGTGCTAAGAAAAAGGTTCCTGACATAAAAATGGTTTGAGCTGAAGACTAAAGGAAGCCAGGGAAATTCAGGAGCAAAGGTGAGGAGGTAGGAAAAGGAAGTAGAGATGGAAGAGTTATGCTCAGGAAACTACAAGGTTGCTTGTGGAGCTGGATTATGGAGTACATGGAAAGAAAGGAGAGAGGTAAAAAAAGATTGGAGAGGTAGGAAGTGGCTAAATTAAAGAAAGTTTTAAATGCAAATAGAGTCCTTTGTATTTGATCTTGGGGACAATTAGGGAGCCATTGGAGTTCACTGAGCAAAAGAAATAACATGCTTTAGAAATGCATACTTTGCATGTTCCCTTTAGAAAAATTATCCTGGCAACAAAGTGAAGTATAGATTGGAGAGTGAAAAAAACTGAGGCAAAAGACATTAGATAGAAAGCTATTGAAGTAGTCCAGGTAAGAGATTAATGAGAGCCTGAACAATGGTGGTGACTGAGAAAATGGAGAGAGGGTGGAGAAAAAGTGACAGATAAGACATGTTATAAAGATAGAAACATTGATGTCTGAAAATAGATTGGATGTATTGTGAGAGTCAGGAGCTGAGGATGTCACGAGGACATAGACCTTGGTGCTTAGTAGATAAATGTTGCTCTTGATATTAACAGGAAAAATCTGGAAGGGGGAAAGGTTTGAGGGAAAAGATAATCAGTTCTGTTTTGGACATGTTGATTTTGAGATGCTTTAGGGATATCCAGTTTTAAAAGTTTAATAGGCAGTTAGAGGACCTGAAACTCAGAAGATTGACTAGGACTGAATAGATAGATTGGGAATTCATCAGCATAGCAACATTAAATGAATCCATGGGCACTTAGGAGTTCACTAAATGAAAGAATGTGGAAAGGAAAAGGAGAGAACCAATGCTAGAGGTTTACCCTAACTTCAGTTCGGGCACTATTAGAATAGAAACAGAACATTAAAATAACCATTTTTAATAAATATAAGGAAAAACCTGTGCAAATATACACTACTAACATGGTGCCCTGAAGTCAGTGCTTCATATTTAACAAGATACCAAAATTGATGAAGATGATAAAAACAGACATTTATCTATATGTTCATGTAATTTGAACTTGAACTCATAAAGTAGAAGAGAGAAATGTAGTTTCTTAGCCAAGTGAATAATTCTAATCACCTAATTGATATATATATATATATATATATATATATATATATATATATATATAAACTGAATTTGCAGTAAATACAAATGAAAAGTATTAGCAAATCAAGCTGATAGTAACTAAGATGTTCTATTTTTGGCACCTACACAACAGCTTACAAAATGAAATCGAGCCTGCTCATTGTGAGATTGTCCTAGATCAATGATGGCAAACCTTTTAGAACCTTTTAGACAATGTGTGCCATGCTCCTCCACCCCTTTGACAATGCCCCACCCCTTTACCCCAGACAGCAGAGGGAGAAAGGGAGGGGAATGGCCCAGCCTCTCTACTCAGGGGAGGGAGTGATTCCATCGGGTTGCTGGGCAGAGGGGTGTGGAGGCATCCTGGAGAGGGGGAGGGGAGCAGGTGTGTCCAAGTTCCTCTGCCCTTCTAGTAACTAAGTCTGGCAGGTGATGGTGTATTTGCCCTCAGAGAGGTCTCTGCATGCTATCTTTGGCACATGTACCATAACTTTGTAATCACAGACCTAGATGTAGGTGTTGATGACTCTCCTAGGTGCAGGTGGCTTTTATTCTTTATAGGTAAGTGTATTATAATGAGATCACTCTGAGAACTCAGTAACTAAAATAGACAAACTCACAAACTCAGACAGACATAAAATCTCAGATTTAAAAGGTAAACAAAGACCATCTAGATTAATACCGAGATTAATAGTCTGCCATCCAAGTTTTGCCTGAAGATTTAGAATGATGAGAAATTCATTACCTCCAAAGTCAGACTTTGACTAATTTTAATTGTTCAGAAATTTTTTCTTTCATCAAAGTTAGATTTGTTATTCAGTAGCTTTAATCCATTGCTCCTAATCCTTTTTCTAGGGCCACACCGAATAAATCTAATTCCTCTTCTATATGACAGTGCTTCAAACATTATAGAAGTATCTACAATATCCTCCCAATACCAATTCTGCAAGCTAAATATCCAATTCCTTTAACTGATACTTGTATGCAATGATCTCAGGGTCTTTGTTTTTCTGAGGGTGCATCCAAAAGGCTCTCCAATTTATCAGTATCCTTATGAAAATGCAATACTAACAGTTCCGCACAATTAAGTATTTGAGCAACAACAAGAACAGAATACAGTGGGACTATCAGCTGCCTTGTTATAGCCACCAAGTCTCCTTTTTAATATATAAAACTGCATTACTTTTTTTGGCAGTCATATCACCTTGGTAATTTAAATTAACCTTGTAGGTCACTGAAATCTCCAAATTCTAATAATATTAAAACTAGTTACCTAATTGGGATGTCCTTTTTTAAAAAAATCATAATAAAGCGGAATATGCTTGCTATTAGCTGTCTCTGAGGAGTAAAATTAGTTATCCTAGGGATTTTGTAAGAGAGAGGTGATTGGCAGTCTTCCCACTTTTCTTTATACTGAATTAAAAGTCATTCATAGCAAAGTTTGAATTCATATCTCCAATGAGATAATATTTATAGAGTATTTAATACATTGTTTGGTGCATAGTAGGTACTTAACATTAACAGATATTTGCTCACTCTCTTTCCTCTTTCATAGCCATATAAATAAACTGCAACTAGGATTGAATGAGTTGGTTCTCTTACAGAATTACTGGACCAAAAAGGAAGAGACTCAGATTTTATTTCTAGCATCACAATTACAATTAGGTTATTTTCATATCTTAAGTTGTTAAATGCTAGATATGGGAAAGAAGATGAAAATTTCTTAATTCCATTCTGTATTCAAAACTTTTATAATAGTATATAGATATAGATATATGTGCACAATAAGAAAAAGGACCTCCAACCTATTTCTTTTTTTAAAATTTTATAATATTTTATTTGATCTTTTCCAAGCATTATTCATTAAAGACAAAGATCATTTTCTTTTCCTCCCCCCCATCCCCCATAGCCGATGCGTGATTCCACTGGGTATCACATGTGTTCTTGATTTGAACCCATTACCATGTTGTTAGTATTTGCATTAGAGTGTTCGTTTAGAGTCTCTCCTCTGTCATGTCCCCTCAATCGCTGTAGTCAGGCAGTTGCTTTTCCTAGGTGTTTCTACTCCCACAGTTTATCCTCTGCTTATGAATAGTGTTTTTTCTCCTAGATCCCAGAAGACTGTTCAGAGACATTACACCACCACTAATGGAGAAGTCCATTACATTCGATTATACCACAGTGTATCAGTCTCTGTGTACAATGTTCTCCTGGTTCTGCTCCTCTCGCTCTGCATCACTTCCTGGAGGTTGTTCCAGTCTCCATGGAATTCCTCCACTTTATTATTCCTTTTAGCACAATAGTATTCCATCACCAACATATACCACAATTTGTTCAGCCATTCCCCAATTGATAGGCATCCCCTCGTTTTCCAATTTTTGGCCACCACAAAGAGTGCAGCTATGAATATTCTTGTACAAGTCTTTTTGTCCATTATCTCTTTAGGGTACAGACACAGCAGTGCTATAGCTGGATCAAAGGGTAGACACACTCTTTTGTTGCCCTTTTGGCATAGTTCCAAATTGCCCTCCAGAATGGTTGGATCAGTTCACAACTCCACCAGCAATAAATTAATGTCCCTACTTTTCCACATCCCCTCCAGCATTCATTACTTTCCTTTGCTATCATGTTAGCCAATCTGCTAGGTATGAGGTGATACCTCAGAGTTGTTTTGATTTGCATCTCTCTGATTATAAGAGATTTAGAACACCTCATGTGCTTATTAATAGTTTTGAATTCGTTATCTGAGAACTGCCTATCCATGTCCCTTGCCCATTTATCAATTGGAGAATGGCATAGTTTTTTGTACAATTGATTTAGCTCTTTATAAATTTGAGTAATTAAACCTTTGTCAGAGGTTTCTATAAAGATTTTTTCCCAATTTGTTATTTCCCTTCTGTTTTTAGTTACATTGGTTTTGTTTGTACAAAAGCTTTTTAATTTGATGTCGTCAAAATTATTTATTTTACATTTTGTGATTCTTTCTATGTCTTGCTTGGTTTTAAAGTCTTTCCCCTCCCAAAGGTCTGACATGTATACTATTCTGTGTTCACCCAATTTACTTATGGTTTCCTTCTTTATGTTTAAGTCTTTCACCCATTTTGAATTTATCTTGGTGTAGGGTGTGAGGTGTTGATCTATTCCTAATCTCTTCCACACTGTCTTTCAATTTTCCAAGTAGTTTTTTCAAATAGTGGATTTTTGTCCCAAAAGCTGGGATCTTTGGGTTTATCGTATACTGTCTTGCTGAGGTCGCTTGCCCCAAGTCTATTCCACTGATCCTCCTTTCTGTCTCTTAGCCAGTACCAAATTGTTTTGATGACTGCTGCTTTATAATATAGTTTAAGGTCTAGGACTGCAAGGCCCCAATTATTTGTGTTTTTTTTTTTCATTATTTCCCTGGATATCCTTGATCTTTTGTTATTCCAAATGAACTTTGTTATGTTTTTTTTCTAAATCAGTAAAGAAATTTTTTGGGAGTTCCATGGGTATGGCACTAAATAGATAAATAAGTTTGGGTAGGATGGTCATTTTTATTATATTGGCTGGTCCTATCCATGAGCAGTTAATGTTTTTCCAATTGCTCAAGTCTAGTTTTAGTTGTACGGAGAGTGTTTTGTAGTTGTGTTCATATAGTTCCTGTGTTTTTCTCGGGAGATAGATTCCTGTATTTTTTTTTGTCTAAGGTGATTTTGAATGGGATTTCTCTTTCTAGTTTTGCTGCTGAGGTGTGTTGGAGATATATAGAAATGCGGATGACTTATGCGGGTTTATTTTGTATCCTGATTATTTCAATTAGCTTTTTGGTTGAATCTCTAGGATTCTATAAGTAGACCATCATGTCATCTGCAAAGAGTGATAACTTGGTCTCCTCCTTGCCTATTTTGATGCCTTCAATTTCTTTTTCTTCTCTAATTGCTACTGCTAATGTTTCTAGTAAAATGTCAAATAGTAGAGGTGATAATGGCCATCCTTGTTTCACTCCTGATCTTATTGGGAATGCATCTAGTTTATCCCCATTGCAGATGATATTAGCTGATGGTTTTAGATATATACTGTTTATTGTTTTTAGGAATGACCCTTCTATTCCTATGCTTTCTATTGTTTTTAATAGGAATGGGTGTTGTATTTTATCAAAAGTTTTTTCTGCATTGAGATTCTGCATTATTGAGATAATCATGTGGTTCTTGTTGGTTTGCTTGTTGATGTGGTCAATTATGTGGATGGTTTTCCTAATATTGAACCAGCCCTGCGTCCCTGGGATAAATCCTACTTGATCATGGTGGAGGCCCTTCTGATCACTTGCTGGAGTCTTTTTGCTAGTATCCTATTTAAGATTTTTGCATCTATATTCATTAGGGAGATTGGCCTATAGTTTTCTTTCTCTGTTTTTGACCTGCCTGGTTTTGGAATTAGTACCATGTTTGTGTCGTAAAAGGAGTTTGGTAGAACTCCCTCTTTGCTTATTATGTCAAATAGTTTGTATAGTATTGGGATTAACTGTTCTCTGAATGTT
Organism: Monodelphis domestica; assembly: GCF_027887165.1. Taxonomy (NCBI): domain Eukaryota; kingdom Metazoa; phylum Chordata; class Mammalia; order Didelphimorphia; family Didelphidae; genus Monodelphis; species Monodelphis domestica. The sequence continues at coordinate 126,173,183 of NC_077228.1, read as the reverse complement.
TGATAGAATTCACTGGTGAATCCATCAGGCCCTGGGGATTTTTTCTTAGGAAGTTCTTTGATGCCTTATTGGATTTCATTTTCTGATATGGGATTATTTAAGAATTCTATTTCCTCTTCTGTTAGTCTAGGCAGTTTGTATTTTTGTATATATTCATCCATTTCTCCTAAATTGGTGTGTTTATTGCCATATAATTGGGCAAAGTAATTTGTAATGATTGCCTTAATTTCCTCTCCATCAGAGGTGATGTCCGCCTTTTCATCTTTGATGCTGTTAATTTGCTTTTCTTCCTTCCTTTTTTTAATTAGATTGCCAGTACTTTGTCTATTTTGTTTGTTTTTTCAAAGTACCAGCTTCTTGTCTTATTTATTAAATCAATAGTTCTATCACTTTCGATTTTATTAATTTCTCCCTTAATTTTTAGGATTTCTAGTTTGGTTTTCTGCAGGGGGTTTTTAATTTGATCGCTTTTGAGTTTTTTTATTTGCATTTCCAATTGATTGATCTCTGCTCTCCCTAGTTTGTAGATATATGCACTCAGGGATATGAATTTACCTCTGATTACCGCTTTGGCTCCATCCCAAAAGGTTTGAAAGGATGTCTCGCCATTGTCATTTTCCTCAATGAAATTATTCATTGTTTCTATGATTTCTTCTCTAACTAAACGATTTTGGAGTATCATATTATTTAATTTCCAATCAATTTTTGATTTGGTTTTCCATGTACCATTACTGATCGTTATTTTTATTGCCTTGTGGTCTGAAAAGGCTGCATTTATTATTTCTGCTTTTCTGCATTTGTGTTCCATGTTTCTGTGACCTAATGTATGGTCAATCTTTGTGAATGTGCCATGTGGTGCTGAGAAGACGGTGTATTCCTTTTTATCCCTATTTATTTTTCTCCATATGTCAATTAATTCTAATTTTTCTAAGATTTCATTCACTTCTTTTACCTCTTTCTTATTTATTTTTTTATTTGATTTATCTAAATTTGATAATGGTTGGTTTAAGTCTCCCACTAATATGGTTTTACTGTCTATTTCTTCCTTCAGTTCTCCTAGTTTCTCCATTAGAAATTTGGGTGCTATATTATTTGGTGCATACATGTTGATTAGTGATATTTCCTCATTATCTAAAGTCCCTTTTAACAAAATATAATTACCTTCCCTATCCCTTTGGATCAGGCCTATTTTTGCTTTGGCTTTATCAGATATCATGATTACCACTCCTGCCTTCTTTCTGTCAGTTGAGGCCCAGAAGGTCTTACTCCATCCTTTAATTCTGACCTTGTGGGTGTCTACCCTCATCATGTGTGTTTCTTGAAGACAACATATGGCAGGGTTTTGGATTCTAATCCATTCTGCTATTCAGCTACATTTTATGGGTGAGTTCATCCCATTCACATTCAAAGTTATGACTGTCACTTGTGGACTCCCTGGCATTTTGATATCCTTCCCTAATTCTAACCTTTTTTCTTCAGTTCTACCTTTTAGTCCAGTGATTTACTTTAAACCAGTCCCCCTTGTCCCCTCCCTTGATATGTTTCCATTTCTAGTCCCTCCTTTTTTGTTCCCTCCCCTCCCCCCTCTTTTTCCCTCCTTTTTTGTGTTCTCTCCCCTTTCCCCCCCCCTTGATTTTCCCTTCTCTGTACCCTTGTTGTGTAAGATTGAAATCAAGATCCCAATGGATCTGGATGTTCTTCCCTCTCAGAGCTGATTTCCCTGAGAGAAAGGTTTAAGTAAAATCTCTCTTCCTCTCCTTCTTATAGGAATTTTCTTCCCCTCCCCTTCCCATGTGAATCTTTGTGTGAGAAAGATTATTCTATTTGGTCTTTCTTTTCCCCCTATTTACACATTACATTTTCCCCAAATGTTAGTATACATAGATTGATATAAATGTAGTCCTTATAGAAGAGAGTTTGAATAAAAGAAAAAGATAAAAGTTTTATCCTTTTCCCTTTCCTTCATATTTACCTTTTCAGGTATTCCATGCTCTTTGTTTTTCGATATAGAACTTTCCACAGAGCTCTGGTCTCTTCTTTGCAAAAACTTGGAAATCTTCTATTTTGTTGAATGCCCATACTTTCCCTTGGAAGTATATAGTCAGTTTTGCTAGATAGCTGATTCTTGGTTGAAGACCCAGCTCTCTTACCTTTCTGAAAATCATGTTCCATGCCTTATGATCATTCAGAGTAGAAATTGCAAGGTCTTGTGTGACCCTGATTGGCATTCCTTTATATCTAAACTGTCTTTTTCTGGCTTCTTGTAGGATTTTTTCTTTTGTTTGAAAGCTTTGGAATTTGGCAATTACATTCCTGGGAGTTGTCTTTTGAGGATTTAGTGTAGAGAGTGTTCTGTGAGCTCTGTCAGTGGCTGTATTGCCCCCTTGTTCTAGGATCTCTGGGCAATTTTCTTTGATTATCTCTTGTATTACGATGCCAAGTTTGCTGTTTATTTCTGGCTTTTCTGGAAGTCCAATTATTCTTAAATTATCTCTTCTTCCTCCATTTTCCAAGTCTGTCACCTTGTCAGTGTGATATTTTATGTTCTCTTCTAATTTCTTGGTCTTTTGGCTTTCCTTTATTAATTCTTGCTCATTGTCTTCAAGTTGCCTAATTCTGACTTTTAAAGCCTGGTTTTCCTTTTCACTTTGGTCAAACTGGTTTTGTAGACGTGTGAATTTCTTTTGCATTATTTCCCACTTTTCCTCCCAGAGGGCTTCCATCTTTTTTGATCCTTTCCGATTCAAATTCTTCATGGGTTTGTGGAGAGTTTCCATTTCCTTTGGAAGGTTTCCGAGCATTTGCTTGTGTTTCTTCTTCTATCTCCTCTGTATTTTGTATTTTTGCTCCATAAAATGTGTCCAAAGTTGCCCCCTTCTTCTTGTATTTTGTGGAATTTTGGTTTTTTTTGTGTTTCTGTGGAGTTTGCCATCTCTATCTGAGTGGGGAGGACTAGCTTTTCTTATCTCTGTCTGGTGTTCAGAGGTTTTAGCCCTAGACAGATTGTCCTTTCTATGCAGTTGTTGTTCTGTCTTCCAGGGGAAGCCAGGAATTGCTGGTGTTTCCATGTTACTGCCCTCCTCGGTTTCCTCCCAATGCTTCTCCATTGCCTTACTTCCACACTCTGAGCCTGGCTTGGCCCTTTCCGCCGGGTGTTTGTTTCTGTGCCTTAGCCAGCCAGAAGAGCCAGCACTCTGAGGGGTGAGGCGCTGCGGCTTCCTGGAGCTCTGAGGACTCCTGATAAGATTGGCTTTCCCTGGGTTGAACTGAGTATGCCTTGAGGCAGGGACCTTCCGTGAGACTCGGATGGAGGGATCCAGCCAGGGGATTACAGGCTCCGCCCATCTCTCTCTGTTTCCCTGCTGTCTGTGTTGGGTGCCCCCTTGTCTGAGTCAGGTTGTTTTCAAGAAGAGGCCTTCAGAATAGCCAGCCCTGTTGCTCTGAGGTTCCCTCTGCTGCCTTGGACTCGGCACTCTGGGTTGGGGAGGATGGGTCCTGGGACCTTCCTTCTGCCTACCCCTTAGGTCCGAGTGATCTCGGGTTCTGGCTTTTGGGGGGGGGGGCGTACCTTTTGATCCAGGTCCAGGAGGAGTATTCCTGGTGTCTATGCTGTTGATCGTTTTGAATTTTGGTGCCCTAGGAGCATATAGTTTGAGTTCGGTAGGGAAGGGTTTCTGGAGATCTGAACTTTAGCTTTCTCTAAGCCGCCATCTTGATCGGAAGTCCTCCCTCCAACCTATTTCTAAGAGGGATAATTCACTAAAATGATTTGTCTCCCTTAAATATTTCTAACTTAGGGGTACAAGTCTGGTTCTGAACAAAAGTCAGGTACATGGTGGTGTTAGTATACAATAACCTTTCTAATAATTCTAATAATAAAAATGACTAAAACAAATAACAAATAAGGAGCAAACATTTGTCTACAGAAACTGAAATCAGAAAAATTATACAAATAGGATATACCAGAAAATAAACATGAATAAACATATTTTTACATGTGACTAAGAAAGAGCAAATCTCAGCTTTGATTATTATAACATTGTCTCGGTATATTCTTTATTAATTAGGAATCAGCTTTCCCTCCACAAAAGCAGCAGCACACAAAATATCTCAGGCCTTTGTAAAATTCCAGTTACACACATGTATGCATGCACTGTGCACATATGCATGTATGTTCATATCTGTGTATTCATGTGTGATTCTACATAATCTAGAAGCTAATGCGGTTGGAATTGGTGTGAGAAAGATGTTGATTTAATTGTTTTCTCTCATATCTATTATCTGTGTGACTATGGACAATTGACTTAACTTCACAATGTTCCAAACTATCTGTGATTGTTAAGTTAAAGAGGAGCTGCCAACATGCATGAGTGGAGGTAGTTCTCCAAATGAAGGAAACCACAGATCTAGGGAAAATATGTGTACCTTTATATTATCAGAAGAGCTAACAGGAAGAGTAATTTTTCCAAGTTAGAAGAAACTTTTCATCATGAATATCATGAAAACAGGAGCCAGACATTAAGGGGAAGACTAGAATGGCAGATCAGGGAAAGATGAGGGAAAGATGATCCTAAGCAAGGGTATTATCACCCTGATAACAAAATATAATCATGAGCCATGGAGTCTTTTCTGACTCACTCATCTGATTAAGAAGAAATCTGTATAGATGGAAAATGTAATTGTTTGAAACTGAATGAAACTGGAATGATTAAAAATTATTAATTAAAAATATGTCCCAGACCTATTCACCAAATTCTTTTTAAGAAAATATACATTTGGGAAGTTAGCATTAGATAATATGTTAGTAACATACTAATACTATCAATGTTAATTTCATCTTCAGGCTGATGACATAATCAGACAAAACTTAAAACATTATTTAAATGTCATTGGACAATTATTCATGAACAAAATAGAATGTATTTAGTATTTTTGTCCCTATTTAGTTAATAATTCTGAAATGAGCTAGGGCAAATTGAAATTATTATACTATTTTCATTTGCTTTTAGAAAAGATTTCACACTTATTTTTCTTACCTGATTGCTTGATTGGTGTCAGAAATAGCTCTCAGATATTCCTTCAAATAATAATAATTAAAGCAGTATTTCCGTATCTTAAATCCTCTCCATCGCTTCTGAATCTGTTTATATAAAATATAGATTTTATTATTGTATATATTTTAAATTATTTTTTATAAAAATAGACTTATATAAAACATAAATTATAGATTTGATATTGCAAAGCAAATATTGGTGCCAAAATATTTATGTTGAATAAAAATGTTTTTTAGTTTATATTCAATATAATCATGACTTTTACTTATAAAATAGTACCTTAGTTTTGATCAAAGATTTAATTGGTAGATTTATTTAAAATATTTCTTGCTTTTACACATTCAAAATAGATTTCTAATATGTTTTATTGTATTTTAAATTCTTAAATTAATCATAGAAAGTAAAGACAATAATAATGAGTAAAATATTGTGCTTTGTTAGACAATTTGAAATTATTATTTAATTTGATCCTCATAACAACCCCAAGAGATAAGTGCTATTATTATCCTCATTTTACAAATTAAGAAACTGAGGTAAACAGGGGTTAAATGAATTTCTCAATCACACAGCTTCTAAGTATGAGAGACTTGCTTTAGGTTCTCCTAACTGTGGGTCAGTCTCTTTATCCACGAAATTACTCTGCTTCCCTAATTAAAAACAACCAAAAAAGGGCCTTCTGGATTAAGATGGCCCCCAAATAAGAGCAAGGTTCTTCCTCTCCTCTCCACTGATCAATATAAAGTGCCTGAAAAGGACAATAACCAAAATCAGATGAGTGAAGTGGCCCCACTGTAGGGCACAGGATTGAAGGTAGGGATAGTTTGGGTATTTCCATGCTAAAAAGGGGAAAATTACTCCCACCAAAGTGTGAGCTCATCACTCCCCACCTTTCCCCCCCCCACTACACCTATGACTCCAGAGTTGGAGCAAGCATGGGGCAACCTCTACTCTCAGGGGGGATGGCTGAGGACACCACAGACTAACTCCTGAGAATAATAAGACATGGGACCCTATGAGGCTGAGGAAATGTGGGGATTGGGCAGAGACGGGCTGCACAAAGCAGACATTGAGGAGGCCCCAAAATAGCCTCAGGGCAAAAGCCTCTCTGGTGCTCAATACAAAGATTGCCCACCTTCCTTGCTTATACTTCTGACCAGGAAGGAAGTAAACAATTGCCACCAACACCCAAGAACTACAATCCACAACTACCAAAAACAAACAAAACAAACAAGAAAAAAAACAAGAAAAAAACCTTGACCCTAGATAATTTTTATGATGAAAAATTCAAGACAACAGAGATAGCAGAAGAAGAAAAAGAAGTTAACACATCCTAACCTTCCCAAAAAATGGAAACTGGTCACAAGCTCTTGAGAAGCTCAAATTTGAAATGATGAATCAAATTAGAAAGATAGAAGAAACTTTGGAAGAAATGTGAGAAATAGTTCAGAAAGAAAATGACAGTTTAAAAGTCAGAAACTCCTACTTTGAAAAAAAGAAGCCCAGAAATAAAATGAAATGATAAGCAAATTGGAGACCAGAATTGAACAGCTGGAAACCATGAAAAACAGGATAGACCAAACCCAGAAAGGAAAAACAAATGATCATAGCTGAAAACCAGTCTTTAAAGATCAGAATTGGGCAAGTAGAAGCTAATGATCTCACAAGACAGGAAGAATTAATAAAGCAAACTAAAAAAATGACAAAATAGAAGAAAATATCAAATACCTCACTGAGAAAATGACTGACCTGGAAAACTGGGCTAGAAAAGACAATTTCAGAATCATGAGCCTACCTGAAAACCTGGAAACAAAAAGAAACCTTGACATCATATTACAAGAAATTATGCAAGAGCTTCCAAGCCAAAGAGGATATATTATAAGACAGAAAGAAACAATTCAGATATCAAGGAGCACCAATTACAATTACACAGGATCTGGTGACCTCCGCACTAAAGGATCAAAAAGGCTTGGAATATAATATTCAGAAAGCAAGAGAATTGGACCTACAACCAAGGATCACCTACCCATCAAAATTGACTATATACTACCAGGAGAAAGTATGAGCATTTAACAAAAAAAGAGGAGTTCCGAGTATTTATAAAGAAAAGACAAGAACTAAATGTAAAGTTTGACATCCAAACACAAAAATCAAGAGAAACATGAAAAAGATAAATAAGAAAGAAAGGGGAAAATTTTTGTCTTTTTTTAAGGGCTTCAATAAGGTGAAATTGTGTATATTCCTATATTGAAAAATGTTATTTATAACTGTCAAAAATTGTACTCACTATTATAGTAGTTAGAATAATTATTCACAAGTAGAGGTTGGGTTACTAAGTGGTTTAGAATGATATACAATAAATAAAAAAGGGGATGGGAATAGAAGATAGCACAATAGCACTAAGAGGAACTTAAAAGAATAAGAAAAATAGAATAATCTATACCAAATAAAGAGGCAATAGGGAGAGGGAGGGGAAGAATATTATTATAAGAAGTAGATGAAGAGAGTATTTAATTGGCAATACTTAAACCATACTCTCCACGGAATCAATGCTAAGAGGGAAGAGCATCTAGATATATTGGGGTATCTATCTTACCCTACAGGAAAGTTGAGAAGGAAAAACCCAGGGGGGGAGGAATGGGACAGGGAGTACAAAAAGGGAGGGAATTTAATAGACTCTAAAAAAATAACAAGGGGGTAATAAGAAGGGAGGGGTGGAAAGAGAAGTGAAATAAGGGTAGGGATTAGGGGGACTGATTAAAAGCAAAACATTGGTATAGAAGGAAATAGTGAAAGAATAAAGGGTAGGACTAGGAAAGGAAATCAAAATGATGAGGAATACACAGGTGTTAATCATAACTCTGAATGTAAATGGGATGAACTCACCCATAAAATGGAAGGAAATAACAGAGTGGATTAGAAACCAAAATCCTATCATACATTGTCTACAAAAAACACACATAAGGCAGGTAGACACCCAAAGAGTAACAGTAAAAGGCTGGAGCAAAATCTATTAGGCATCAACTGAGAAAAAGAAGGCAGGAATTGCTATCATGATATCTGACAAAGCCAAAGTAAAAATAGATCTGATTAGAAGAGATAGGGAAGATGATTGCATTCTGATAAAAGGCAGAATAGACAATAAGGAAATATCAGTACTCAAATGTATGAACCAAATGGTTTAGCATTCAAATTTTTAAAGGAAAAACTAGTTGAGCTCAAGGACAAAATAGATAATAAAATTACACTAGTGGGAGAACTGAACCTAACTCTATCAGATCTAGATAAATCAAATAAAAACATAAACAAGAAAGAGGAAAGAGATGTGAATAAAATTTTAGAAAAACTGAAGTTAATAGATATATGAAGAAAAATAAACGGGGACAAAAAGGAATACACCTTTTCAGCAGCACATGGCATATTCACAAAGACTGACTAAGGCATAAAAACATGGCAAACTAATGCAAAAAAAGCAGAAATAAAAATGCAAACTTTTCAGATCATAATGCAATAAAAATAATAATTAGCAAGGGTACATACATGGAGAAGCAAAGCAAAAGATAATTGGAAATTAAATAAAATGATTCTACAAAATTGGTTGGTTTAAGAAAAAATCATAGAAAGAATAATTTCATTGAAAAAATGACAATGATGACATCCTATCAAAATCTATGGAGTGCAACCAAATCAGCACTCAGGGGGAAATTTATATCCTTGAGTGCATATATTATTAAATTAGGGGTTAAGATGTATGCGGCATAGAAGCAGGACTATTCCTCTCCTAACCACCAATCAATATAGACTACCTCAAAAGGTTTAAAACAACCCAGTTCAGATTCTCTATTTCCACACTATAACAAGGTGAAATAGCTCCCAACACAATGTGATCTGATCAACCCTTCCCCATCCTAACTATGGTACCAGAGTCAGAGACAGCTTGCTAGAAACAGAGAGAGTGAGGGGCAATCTCTAGGACCTTGGAAGCTGAACAAGAAGACCAGGAAGTTACCCCTAAGAGCACCTAGACTTGAGACCCCAGGAGGCTGAAGAGTGCAGCTTGGGCACAGAGAGAGAGAGTGGAGAGGGACAGCACACAGTAGAAGCATGGAGACTGTAAAAGTAGCCTCAGGCAAAAACCATGTTCAGTAGCTCCATACACAGAAAGACTGCCCTCCTTGCTTGACTTCTCACTGGGAAGGCAAGGAAAAACAAGTATAGTAATGGCCAGCAATTCCCAAGAAATACAACCTTCAAACACCAAAAAGAACAAGAGAAAGACACTAACCCTAGATAATTTTATAGAGAAAAAAATTTAGACTACAAAGGAAACAGGAGATGAAAAATGAGTAAAAACATTCAAACCTCCCAAAAAAATAGAAATTGGTCACAAGCTGTTGAATAGTTTAAATATGAAATTATGAGAAAGATGAAAGACATTTGGCAAGAATAGTGGGAAATAGTCCAAATAGAAAATAACAGTTAAAAGACAGAAACTCCAAATTGGAGAAAGAAGCTCAGAAATCAAATGAAATGATAAGTGAATTGGAGACCAAAATTAAATAGCTGGGAGCCATGAAACGCAGGATAGACCAAATGAAAAAGGAAAATCAAAAGATTATAGTGGAAAACCAATCTTTAAAGATGAGAACTGGGCAATTAGAAACCAATGATCTTTCAAGACAGCAAAAATTAATACAGCATAGTCAAAAGACTGACCAAAATAGAAGGAAACATGAAATATCACACTGACAGAATAACTGACCATGAAAACTGGTATAGAAGAGACAATTTGAAAATCATTGGTCTACCTGAAAACTGAGAAATAAACAGATACTTTGACATCATACAATAAGTTATCCAAAATAACTGTCCTGATGTTTTTAAATAAAAAAGCAAAATAGGCATCGCAAAAGCCAATAGTCATGCTCTACACTAAATTCTCAAAAGATAACCCCCAGGAAGTTAATGGCCAAATTCAAGAATTTCCAAACTAAGAAGAAAATTTTACAAGAAGCCAAAAAGAGACAATTCAGATATCAAGGAGCAACAATCAGGATTACACAAGATATTGCAGTTTCCACACTAAAGTACTACAAGGCTTGTAATATAATATTTAGAAAGGCAAGAGAAGTGGATCTACAACCAAGGATCACCTACCCATCAAAACTGACTATATACTTTCAGGGGAAAGTATGGGCATTCAATAAAATGTAAGATTTCCAATATATCAGAACTAAGTGGAAATTTTTACATCTAAACACAACAATCAAGAGAAATATGAATGAGTAAATAAGAGAGGGAAAAGAAAAAATGCTTTTCTTCCTTGAGCTCTTAAATAAGATAAAATTATTTATATTCCTATATGGAAACATGTTATTAGTAACTTTCAAAAATTGTGTTTATGTTCTAGGTAAGCATGGCGGGAGATTAGACACAGCTCGCTTCCCCTACTGTGACAAGGAAATCACTTTTAAAAGACTGATATATATTAATTTAAGGTCGCCAAGGAATTCAGCTATGTAATTCCTAAATGAAAACTCAAGTCAGCCAATAACCTTTTATAGAGTTTAATTACAGACAGGAGGAAGAAAGGAATTAGAGATAGAGAGAGAGAGGGAGAGAGAAAGGGGAGAGAAGGGAATAGGGCTTAAATACCCCTTCTGTTTAGGCTGGGCCAAAAGGCCCAAGCCCTTAGATAGCTGGGGCAAAGAAAAGAGATCAGTCCCTATTACTCACGTGACCAAAATGGAGAAACAGTCTCAGAGGCTCCACCTTCAGCTTCCTTCAGAGCAAGCTTCTCAGAGCACCTCTCCAAACACCCAGAGCCAAAACTCTCCAACCACCCCCCTCAGTCCTCAGACCCCTCTATCTTTAAGGAAACCATCCAAGTTCCCTCCCCTCAGTTCTCACAGCTACCAATCACTGTCCATCATTTTCCCTGTGCCAATGGTGGCTCTAGCTTAACCCAGGACCGCCCAGAGGTCTGGGCTTTGCACATGTCTGTTGGAGGTCATATTCTCAAATAATTAAATTTTGATCTATGCTGCAGCCCTTCCTAAATCCTGTTAGGACTGAGTGGGGTGGAAATTGTATTTTCCAAGACCTGATTCTGTCATTCCAAGTATCTCTATTGTATCAATTCTAAAATCAATCATGACTCAAAGAAATTCCTGTTCTGTGCTTAAGCATAGGTCAAAGCCCTTTCCATTGTTCAGCAAAAGGTTTCTGTCCTAAAGTAATCTTAAGAAGGGAGGAGAAGGAACCTCCCATGCCAATGGGGTTCACATTCCAATACACTATCAGTAAGAAATTTTCCAAGTATGAAATTTCCCAATGGTGAAATTTCCAACATTTATAAGTCTAAGAAATTTTAAGGTTTACACTACTCAGACTCAACAATATAGACAACCTCAAAATACCCCCCAAAAAAAGCCATCCTTATAAGAACAGAGTGACTCTACAGTAGGACGTAGCATTGAAGGTACTTGGGATTTGGGCATTTCCACACTATAAGGGAACGAAAAAGCTCCCACCCAAACTTGAGCTGATCTACCCTCCCCCACCACACCTACAGAGCCAGAGTTAAAGTCAGGGAGCACCAGAATCAACAAGTGAGGAAGGGGCACCGCTGGAGTGAGCAACAGGCAGCTCCAGGTCTTGGGAGCTGACTAAGACCACCAAGGACTTACCCCTGAGAGCAGTAACACCTGAAACCCTTGCAGGCGGGCAGGGGAGCTCAGATCTTGGGCACTCAGAATCAGTGTGCCATAATCAATGAGTGTGTGAAGGGCAACCCTGAAGTGAGCAAGGGGCACCTATAGATCTTGGGAGTTGACTAAGACCACCAAGGACTTAGCCCTGAGAGCAGTAACATCTGAAAAGCCAGCAGGCAGGGGAGCGCAGACCTTGGGCACCCCCCGGAAGGTAGTCCAGCTGTGGAGAATTGAGAGCTTGCCTGCGGCAAAAGCCTTGATCATTAGATCCATACACAGAGAGCCATCCCTCCTCACTCAGATTTCTGACTGGAAAGGGAAGGAAAAGCCATAGAGATGGAAAACAGTGCCCAGAAACAACTTCCCAACACCAAGAAAAGCAAGAAGAAGGGGTTGACTTTGGATAGTTTTTACAGAGTAAAAAATACAGACTACAGAGGAAATAGCAGAAGAGGAAACCAAATAAGTGCTCCAAAACCTTGCAAAAGAAATGGAAATTGTCCTGAAGCTCTTGAAGAATTTAAATTGGAGGTTATCAAAAAAATGGAAGCCTTCTGGTATGAAAAATGGTAAATAATGCAAGGAGAATACAACAATCTGAGGGACAAAAAACCAGAATTAGGTAACTGGAAGACAGCAAGAATTAATAAAGCAAAGTCAAAAGACTAATAAAATAGAAGAAAACATAAAATATCTCACTGAGAAGGTGACAGATCAGGAAAACAGAGGAAGGAGAGACAATCTGAGAATAATTGGTCTACCTGAAAATCCAGAAATAAACAGAAATCTTGACATCATAATACAAGATATTATCCAAGAAAATGGCTCTGATGTTCTAGAACAAGGGGGCAAAATAGAAATTGAAAGAATTCATAGAATAGCCTCTACACTAAATCCCGAAAAGACAACTCCCTGAATGTAAATGCCAAATTCCAAAGCTTTAAACCTAAAGAGAAAATGCTACAAGAAGCCAAAAAGAGACAATTCAAATACCAAAGAGCACCAATGAGGATCACACAAGACCTGGCAGCTTTCACACATTCAACAAAATAGAAGATTTCCAAGTATTTGTAAAGAAAAGACCAGAACTCTGGGGAAAATTAGATATCCAAAAACAAAGAGCAAGAGAAACATGAAAATGTAAATATGAAAGAAAGGGAAAAGGAGAAAAATGTTTTTTTCTATATTCAAACTCTGCTATAAGGGCTACAATTAGATCAAATTATATATATATATATATATATATATATATATATATATATATATATATATATACACATATATATTAACATATGGGGAAAAAGTTATTTGTAAAGCTCAAAAATTGTATTCAAAATTATATAATTAGAAGAATCCCTCACAGAGAAAGATTGGAGCATGAAGGGCTAGAAGATGATATGTACAAAAAAAAAGAAAATAAAAAGGATGGGGGAATTGATAATGCTACCAAGAGATACTTGAAGAAATGGAAATAAATAGAATAATCTCTGTCACACAAAGATAGACATGGGAAGGGGAGGGGAAGGAACTCTTATAAGAAGGAGAGGAAGAGAGTGCTAATAGGTAATAAATAAGCCTAACTCTCAGTGAAATCAACTCTGAGAGGGAAGATCATCTAGATCCATTCAGATCCTGAATTCTATCTTATCCTACAGGGTAAGGGAGAAGGGTAAACTAAGGGAGGTAGGAGGAGGGAGTACAAAAAAAGAGGGTAGGAGAGGAGGTAGGGAACTTAACAGACCCTAATAAAAAAAAAAGAAGGGAACAAAAAAAAGGGAGGGACCAGAAAGGAAAGCATATCAAGGGAGGGGATTAAGGAGATTGATTAAGAAGAAAGGACAGAACTGGGAGAGGATAGCAAAATTCTAGGGAATTCACAAGTGATAATCATAACTTTGAACATAAATGGGATGAACTCACCCATAAAATGTAGACAAATAGGAGAGTGGATTAGAATCCCAAATCCTACCATATGTTGTCTGCAAGAAACACACCTGAGGTGGGTAGATATTCACAAGCTCAGAATTAAAGGTTGGAGCAAGACCTATTGGGCCTCAAGCAATAGAAAGAAAGCAGGAATTGCAATTATGATATCTGACAAAGCCAAAGTAAAAATAGACCTCATTAAAAAGGGATAGGGAAGGTAAATACATCCTGATAAAAGTGAGTATAAGGAAATATCATTAATCAACATGTATGCACCAAATGGTATAGCACCCAAATTTCTAATGGAGAAACTAGAAGAACTGAAGAAGGAAATAGATAGTAAAACTATGCTAGTGGGAGACCTGAATCTACCACTATCAAATTCAGATAAATAAAATAAATAAATAAATAATAAAGAGGTAAAGCAGGAGAATGAAATCTTGGAAAAATTAGAGTTAATAGATATATGGAGAAAATAAATAGGGACAAAAAGGAATACACTTTCTTTTCAGCAGCACATGGTACATTCACAAGGATTGACTATATATGAGGTTATAAAAACATGGTATACAAATGCAAAAAAGCAGAAATAATAAATGGAACCTTTTCAGATCCTCAGGAAATAAAAATAATGATCAGTAAGGGTACATGGAGAGCCAAATTAAAATTTAATTGGAAATTAAATAATATGATTCTCCAAAATCGGTTAGTTAGAGAACAAATGATAGGAAAAAATTAATAATTTCACTGAAGACAATGACGATGATAAGACATCCTTTCAAACCTCATGGGATGCAGCCAAAGCAGTATTCTGGGGAAAATTTATATCCTTGAGTTCATATATTAACAAATTAAAGAGGACAGAAGTTAATGAATTGGACATGCAAATCAAAAAAACTTGAAAGCAAACAAATTAAAAACTCCCAGAAGTAAATCAAATTAGAGATCATAAAAATTAAGGGAGAAATTAATAAAATTGAATGTCAAACAACTATTGATTTAATAAATAAGACTAGAAACTGGTACTATGGAAAAAAACAAATAAAATAGACAAAGTACTCGTCAATCTAATTAAAAAACAGAAAAAAGAAATCCAAATTGATAGTATCCAAGATGAAAAGGGAGACCTCACCTCTAATGAAGAAGAAATTAAGGCAATCATTAAGAACTATTATGCCCAATGATATGGCAATAAATATGCCAACCTAGGTGATATGGATGAATATTTACAAAAATATAAATTACCTAGACTAACAGAAGAAGAAATAGAATTTTTTAAAAATCCCATATCAGAAAAAGAAAGTGAACAGGTTATAAAAAAACTCCCTAGGAAAAAATTGCCAGGGCCTGATGGAGTCACAAGTGAATTCTATCAAACATTCAAAGAGCAGCTAATCCCAATACTATACAAACTATTTGACATAATACGCAAAGGGTGGGTTCTACCAAATTCCTTTTATGACAAAATATGGTACTGATTCCAAAGCCAGGCAGATCAAAAATGGAGAAATAAAACCACAGACCAATCTTTTTAATGAACATAGATGCAAAAATCTTAAACGGGATACTAGCAAAAAACAAAAAAACAGGATACAGCAAATATCCTAAAAATATCCTACAAAAAGACTCCAACAAGTGATCATGAGGGTTATTCACTATAATCATCTTGGATTTATACCAGGAATACAAGGATGGTTCAATACTAGGAAAACAATCCACATAATTGACCATTTCATCAAGCAAACCAACAAAAACCACATGATTATCTCAATAGAAGCAGAAAAAGCCTTTGACAAAATACAACACGCATTCCTATTGAAAACACTAAAAATTATATTTATAGAGGGGCCTTTCCTAAAAATAATAAACAATATATATCTAAAACAATCAGCGAACATCATATGCAATGGGGATAAACTAGAAGCCTTTCCAATAAAATCAGGAGTAAAACAAGGATGCCCATTATCACCTCTATTATTTAATATTGTACTAGAAACACTAGCAGTAGCAATTAGAGAAGAAAAAGAAATTGAAGGTATTAAAATTGGCAATGAGGAGACCAAGCTATCACTCTTTGCAGATGATATGATGGTTTACTTAAAGAATCCTAGAGAATAAACTAAAAAGCTAGAAGAAATAATCAACAACTTTAGCAAAGTTGTAGGATACAAAATAAACCCACATAAGTCATCAGCATTTCTATATATATCCAACACATCACAGCAGCAGGAATTAGAAAGAGAAATTCCATTCAAAATCACCTTAGACAATATAAAATACTTTGGAATCTATCTCCTGAGACAAACACAGGAACTATATGAACACAACTACAAAACACTTTCCATACAATTAAAACTAGACCAGAGCAATTGGAAAAACATTAAATGCTAATGGGTAGGATGAGCTATCATAATAAAAATAAACATTCTACCCAAATTTATCTATTTATTTAGTGCCATACCCATTGAACTTCCAAAAATTTCTTTACTTAAGTAGAAAAATCCAAAACAAAGTTCATTTGGAAGAACAAAAGATCAAGGATACCCAGGGAAATAGTGAAAAAATACAAAGGAAGGTGGCCTTGCAGTCCCAGATCTCAAACTATACTATAAAGCAGTGGTCATTAAAACAACATGGTACTGGCTAAGAGACAGAAAGGGGGATCAATGGAATAGACTTGGGGTAAGGGACCTCAGTAAAACAGGCTATGACAAACCCAAACAAAACCAATATAACCAAAATCAGAAGGGAAATAACAAATTGGGAAACAATGTTCATAACAAAAACCTCTGACAAAGGTTTAATTACTCAAATTTACAAAGAACTAAACCAATTGTACAAAAAATCAAGCCATTCTCCAATTGAAAAATGGGCAAGGGACATGAACAGGCAGTTCTCAGTCAAAGAAATCAAAACCATTAATAAGCACATGAAAAATTTTCTAAATCTCTTATAACAACAGAGATGCAAATCAAAACAACTCTGAAGTATTACCTCACACCTAACAGATTGGCTAACATGACTGCTATGGAAACTAATGAATGCTGGAGGGGATGTGATAAAATTAGGACATTATTTCCTTGCTGCTAGAATTGTGAATTGATCCAAAGATTCTGGAGGGCAATTTGGAACTATGTCCAAAGGGTGATAAAAGACTGTCAACCCTTTGATCCAGCCATAGCACTGCTAGGATTGTACTCCAAAGAGATAATAAAGGAAAAGACATGTACAAAAATACTCAGAGCTGCTCTCTTTGTGGTGGTAAAAGAATTGGAAAATGAGGGGATGCTCTTCAATTGGGGAATAACTGAACAAATTGTGGTATATGTTGGTGATGGAATACTATTGTGCTCAAAAGGATTAATAAATTGCAGGAATTCCATGGGGACTGGAACAACCTCCAGGAGGTGATGCAGAGCGAAAGAAGCAGAACCAGGAGAACATTGTAAACAGAGACTGATACACTGTGGTACAATCGAATGTAATAAACTCCTCCATTAGTGGCAATGCATTGATCTTGAACAACCCAGAGGGATACAGGAGAAAAAACACTATCCACATTCAGAGGAAAAACTGTGAGTGAAAACACCAAAGAAAAACAACTGCTCAATGACATAGGTCGAAGGGGATATGACTGGGGATATAGACTCTAAATGAACATCCTAGTTCAAATACCAACAACATGGAAGTGGGTTCTGATCAAGGGAACATGCAATACCTAGGGCAATTGCACATCACCTATGGAATGGGAGTAGGGGAGGGGAGGGAGGAATAGAAAATGATTTTTTTAAACAACAAATAATGTTTGAAACTAACCAAATAAAAAAAATTGCATTCACTATTATAGTAAGTAGAAGAACTATTCATTGGTTGAGGTTGGGGTACAGAATGTTCTAAGTTGATATGCAAAAAAAAGAGAGAGAGAGAGAAAGGTCAGGGAATAGAAGATAGAACCAAGAGAAACTTGAGGGAATAAAAAAAATCAGATAATCTACACCACACAAAGAGACACAAGGAAAGAAGAGGGGAGGGATAGTATTATAAGAAGGAGAGGAAGAGAGAGTTAATAGGTAATACTTAAACCTTACTCTCAGTGAAATCAGTTCTGAGAGGGAAGTGCAGTTAGGTCCATTACAGGTATCAAATTCTATCTTACTCTACAGGGAAATTGAGAAGGAAAAAGTAAAATAAGGGTGGGGATTGGGGGAATGATTAAAAGCAAAGCACTAGCTGAAAAAGTAAATAGCAATAATAGAATGGGAAAAACAAGGAGAGGATATCAAAATGTTGGGGAATACACACATGGTAATCATAACTCTGAATGTGAGTGGGTTGAACTCACCCATAAAATGGAAGTAAATAGCAGAATGGATTAGAAACCAAAATCCTACCATATGGTATCTACAAGAAACACACATGAGGCAGGTAGACAGACACAGGGTAAAAGTAAAAGGCTTGAACAAAATCTGATGGGTTTCAACTGAGAAAAGAAGGCAGGAGTTGCAACCATGATATCTGACAAAGCCAAAGTAAAAATAGATCTGATTAAAAGAGATAGGGAAGATAATTATATCCTGATAAAAGGCAGTATAAACAATGAAGAAATAATAGTACTCAACATGTATGCACCAGTTGGTATATCATCCAGATTTCAAAAAGAGAAACTAGTGGAGTTCAAGGACGAAAAAGATAGCAAAACTATACTAATGGAAAACATGAACATTCCTCTATCAGATCTAGATAAAACAAATAAAATAAATAAATAAAAAGAGGTAAACAACATGAATGAAATCTTAGAAAAATTAGAGTCATTAGGTAAGTGGAGAAAAATATATAGGGACAAAAAGGAATACATCTTCTTTTCAGCAGCACATGGTACAGTAATAAGATTGACCATGTACTAGAGCATAGAATCATGGCAAACAAGTGCAAAAAGCAGAAATAATAAATGTGACCTTTTCAGGTTATAATGCAATAAAAAGAATAATTAGTAAGGGTACATGGAAAGGTAAATCAAAAATTAATTGGAAATTAAATAATATGATTCTCCAAAATCAATTAGTTAAAGAACAAATCTTGGAAACAAATAATAATTTCACTGAAGTGAATGAGAATGATGAGACATCCTATCAAAATCTATGGGATGCCACCAAAGCAGTATTCAGGGGTAAATTTATATTTCTGAGGATATATATTAACAAATTAGGGAGGGAAAAGTTCAAAGGCTTTGTCATGCAAATTAAAAAACAAGAAAGCAAACAAATTAAAAATCCTCAGATTAAAACTAAATTAGAGATCCTAAAAATTAATGGAAAAATTAATAACATTGAAAGTAAATGAACTAATGAATTAATAAATAAGACTTTAAGTTAGTACTTTGAAATAAAACAAAATAAAATAAATAAAGTACTGGTTAATCTGATAAAAATGAAAAGAAAATCAAACTAGCAATATCAAAGATGAAAGGGGAGACCTCACCTCTAATGAAGAAGAAATTAAGGCAATCATTAAAAACTATTTTGTCCAATTATATGGCAATAAATATGGCAATCTAGGTGATATGGATGAATATCTACAAAAATATAAATTGCCTAGATTAACAGAGGAAGAAATAGAATACTAATTAACCCCATATCAGAAAAAAACAAATTGAACAAGCCATCAAAATATTCCCTAAGAAAAAATTCCCAGGACCAGACGGATTCACAAGTGAATTCCTTCAAACATTCTAAGAACAACTGATCCCAATATTATACAAACTATTAGATACAATTAGCAAAGAAGGATTTCCACCAAATTCCTTTTATGACACAAATATGGTACTGATTCCAATGCAAGGTAGATCAGAAAAAGTAAACTACAGATCAATCTTCTTAATGAACATAGATACAAAAATCTTAAATAGAATACTAGCCAAAAGACTCCAGCAAGTGATCATGAGGGTTATTCATTATGATCAGGCAGGATTTATGCCAAGAATGGAATTATGGTTCAATGATAGAAAAACCATCCAAATGAATGTCCGTATCAACAAGCAAACCAACAAAAAATCACATGATTATCTAAATAGATGCAGAAAAAACCTTTGACAAAATTTAACACTCATTGCTATTGAAAACACTAGAATGTATAGGAATAGAAGGGTCTTTTCTAAAAATAATAAACAGTATATATCTAAAACCATCAGCAAGCATAATCTGCAATGGGAATAAATTAGAGGCATTCCAATAAGATCAGGAGTGAAACAAGGATGCCTATTATCACCTCTATTCTTTAACATTGTACTAGAAAAACTAGAAGTAGAAATTAGAGAGGGAAAAGAAATTGAACTTATTAAAATAGTCAATGAGGAGACCAAGCTATCATTGCAGATGATATAATGGTCTACTTAAAGAATCCTAGAGAATCAACTAAAAAGCTAGTCAAAATAACCAACATCTTTAGCAAAGTTGCAGGATACAAAAAAGTCCACATGAGTCATCAGCATTTTTATATATTTCCAACACATCTTGGCAGTAGGGGTTAGAAAGAGAAATTTATTTTTAAATCGCCATAGATTATATACAATACTTAGGAATCTATATGCCAAGACAAACACAGGAATTATATGAACATTACTAGAGAACACTTTCCACCCAATTAAAATTATATCTAAATAATTGGAAAATCATTAATTGCTCACTCGTGGGTAGGATGAGCTAGCATAATAAAAATAACCATCCTACCCAAATTAATTTACTTATTTAGTGTGATAACTATCAAACTACCAATTTTTTTTACTGAATTAGAAAAAAAAAACTATGACATAGTTTATTTGGAAGAACAAAAGTTCAAGTATATCAAGGAAAATAATGAAAAAAAGTGTTAAGGAAGGTGGCCTAGCAGAACCAATTTTTAACTGTACTATAAAGCAGTGGTCATCAAAACATTATGGTACTGGCCAGGAGGCAGAATGGAGGATCAATGGAATAGATTTAGGGTAAATAATCTGAGCAAGACAGTGTATGATAAACCCAAAGAGCCCAGTTTTGGGGACAAAAAATCCACTAATTGACAAAAACTGCTGGGAAAATTGGAAAACAGCATGGGAGAGAATAGGTTGAGATCAATATCTCACATCCTATACCAAGATAAATTCAGAATGGATAAGTGACTTGAATATAAAGAAGGAAACTATAAGTAAATTAGGTGAACATAGAATAGTTTACCTGTCATATCTATGGGAAAGGAAAGATTTTAAGACAAAGCAAGAGTTAGAAAACATTACAAAATGCAAAATAAATATTTTTGATTAGTCTAAATCAAAAAGGCTTTGTACAAACAAAACCAATGCAATCAAAATTAGAAGGAAAGCAACAAATTGAGAAAAATGTAGATAACAAAAATCTCTGACAAAGGTCTAATTACTCAAATTTTTAAGGAGCTAAATCAATTGTATAAAAAAAAGCAAGCTATTTCCCAACTGATAAATGGGCAAGAGACATGGTTAGGCAATTTTTAGATGAATTGAAACTATCAATAAGCAAATGAAAAGTGTTCTAAATCTCTTATAACTAGAAAAATTCAAATCAAAACAACTCTGAGGTACTATCTCACACCTAGATAATTGGCTAACATGACAGCAAAGGAAAGTAATAAATATTGGAAGAGATGTGGCAAAATTGGGACATTAATGCATTGCTGGTATAAGTTGTGAATTGAACCAGCCATTTTGGATGGGAATTTGGAACTATGCCCAACAGGATTTAAGAGACATATCCCTGCTGGGTTTAATACCCCAAAGAGATAATAAAGGGAAAGACTTGTTTAAAAATATAGAAATGCTCTTTGTAGTAGCAAAAAAAAAATTGAAAGTGACAGGGAAACAATTGGGAAATGGCTGAAAAAATTGTGGTGATTTTGGTGATATAATACTATTGTGCTAAAAGAAATAATGAACTGAAGGAATTCTATGTGAACTGGAACGACCTTTGATGCAGTGTGAAGGGAGCAGAACCAGGAGAACATTGTAAACAGAGACGTATACACAGTGGCACAATTGACTGTAATGGACTTCTCTACTAGCAACAATGCAATAATCCAGGACAATTCTGAGGGACCTATGAGAAAGAATGCTATTCACATCCAGAGAAAGATCTGTGAGAGCAGAAACAGAAGAAAAACAACTTCTTCATCATATGGGTTGATGGGGATATGACTGGGGACATAGACTCTAATTGATCCCCCTAATGCTAATATTAATAATATGGAAATAGGTTTGATCAGTTACACATGTGAAACCCAGTGAAAATGCTCAGAAAGGGAGGGAAGTGAGAGAAGGGAAGCAAAGGAATATGAATTATGTAAACATGGAAAAATGTTCTAAATCAATTAATTAAATATTTTTTCTAATAAACAATCAACCCTCTTCAAAAAACCCTCATTGCATCAAAGATAAATGAGTTAATTGCTAAAGAATTTGAATGATTTTAAAATAAAAATCCCAACTTTCACTAGCTATATGAAAAAGTTCTCCAAATAACTAATAAAGAAATACAAATTAAAGCAATTATAACATTCTATTTTATCCTTATCATATACGCAAAGTTAACAAAAAAGGAAAATGACAAATTTGAGGAGAGTGGTGGGAAAACCGGCACATTAATTCACAGTTGGTGGAGTATGAATTCCTAGGGCTATTCTCTAATACAACTATACCCCTAATTGTTAAACTGTACATACTTTTTGATTCCACAATGCTGCTACATGGCCTATACCCCCAAACATCAAAGAACAGGGATATGGCCCTATATGAAAAATGTATAAAACAGGCTTTTTTCCCTATAGCAAAGAACTGAAAACTAAAGTAACATCTAAATAAGTATGGTATATAACATAATGCTATTTGTTGTAAGAAATTATGGAAAAGCGATTTCAGAAACCTTGGAATACTTGTATGAACTGATTTCAGAATCAAGTAGAACCAGGAAAGTAAGTTATACAAGATTGGCAACATAAAAACAAACCATTTTGGAAAACTTTAAGAACTCCAATCAACATAATGGTCAAACCATAATTCCAGAGGATATATGATGAAGAATGGCAGCCACCTCCTCTACAGACAGGAGGTGGTAATTGATTCAAATTGTAGAATGAGATATAATTTTATACATGGCTAATGTGGAAATTTGCTTTGCTTGATTGAACGCATATTTCTCACAAGGGTTTTGTTTTGTTTTTCCAGGTGAGTAAATGTGAGGGGGATGGGTAGCTAAATGAAAAAAGAAAAATAGATTTTAAAAAAGAACATTAGGAACCATAAAACTGTGCATAACCTTTAACTCATCAATACCACTACTAGGTCTGTATTCCAAATAGATCAAAGATAAGAGAAAAGGAACCCCTTGTATAAAATTTCTTATAGCAGCTCTTTTTGTAATGGCAAAGTACTGAAAACTGAAGGAATGTTCACTAATTGAGGAATGGCTGAAGAGAATGTGGTATATAATTCTAATGGAATATTATTGTGCCATAAGAAATGACACACAAGATTATTTAAAAAAAAACAGACTTACATACAAAGTGATGCAAAGTGAAGCAAGCAGAACCAAGGGAACATTGTACATGGTAACAGCAATATTATATGATGATTAACTATTATCAGCAATACAAAGATCCAGGACAGCTCCAAGGGAAACTCATGATGAAAAAGACTATCACCATATAAGTAACTGATGGAGTCTAAATGCAGATTAAAGCAAACCATTCTTCACTTTATTTTCTCCATGAATTTTTCTCTAGTATAATCTATATGTATCTTCTTTCACAACAATGATCAACCTAGAATTATTTATGTGATGTTAGCACATATACAACCTCTATCATATTACCTGCCTTCTCAGGGAAAAGGGAGGGGATAGGAAAGAGGGAGAGAATATAATTCCAAAATTTCAAAAATTATTATTAAAATTGCATCTACATATAATCTGGAAAAATATAAAAAATAAAATATGAAAAGTATTATGGAAAATTTGTGAAAGAATGGCAGTATTAACTGTCAACATCATTTTTACTATTTCTGCTCCCTGAAGTAGGGAAACAACACATCCTTTATTTAAGAACAAAAACAGGACAGGCATCCTTTCCCACCAGACTGCACTCATTTCAGAATTCTTTAATTTTCCCCCCACTATATTCCTTGAGCTAGATACCTTCCTCTCAACTTTTCAGCTTTCTTTAGTGTGGTCTTCCTTCATTAGACTGTAAGCTCCTTTAGGGCAAGGATTGTTTGTTTTTTTTATAAACTTGTATCCTCATTACTTAGCACAGTGCTTGGCACATAGCCACTTAATGTTTATTAACTATTTACTAGTAAATGCCTAGGTTTGAAGTTCACTGGGTCACAAATGCTGAGAAGTATTCTCCCTAGTCAGTAAAAAACAAGTCTTGTGGATGAATGAGGGAGAGCTTGAGAACATGCTTAGATTCAGGGCCACTGAATTCAATTGTTGCCTGAACCAGATAATGGCTTTCATTTGAATAAAAAATATGCTTTTAAAGGAAGCTATACTGTTACCGTTCACTGGGTGTCAGGCAGTTTTGTCACATGTCAAGAGTGTAGTTCTACACAAGTGCTGACACCAGGAGAAATACAGATCAATCCTTGTCCAGGTGAGAGCAAGCAACTATAATCCATGGTGATGGAATTTTATAGCAACATTTCTTCACATTCAAAGCACCTAGGTGGAGTGAGAACTCCAATTGGAGGAACTGAGACTCACACGATGCCTGGTAAATAGTGCAATCTAATAAGTGTTGCTGGTTTGACTTATTGGACTTGTGAGACTGGAACTGGAACTTTAAAGACATGGGTCTGGATATGTAAATATAGGTAAGATCAGTACTGAAATGATAACTGAATTTATTCATGGAAACTGATGAAGGGAACTACCAAGAAAGATAATGCACAGTTTAAGCATTTATTGAGCACTCATGTAGCAGGCATGGCACAAAGTACTGAGAATAAAAAACAAAACAAGTCTTATAATATCTGCACTCAAGGATTATATTCTAATGGGGCAAGACAATACATAAAGGAAGAAGGAAGAGAGAGGTGGAGTAGATGTGATGGCCTAGTTTGTAAATAATTAAGAAGTAGCATACAGGGTTGGTAGTAGGCAACATAAAGTAAACACTCATCTATAAGAGTTTGGTGTGTTTCCAAGGATAAAAATACATAAGATACCACCTCCCTCTAATAACTCAAAGTACAAGTTCCTCCAAACCTAGATCTCTTTAGAATAGATTTTCAAAAAACAAACATGGAGGCATATCTGTGAAAAGATTAGGAAGTGCATCGAGCTGAAACCAAGCAGAATAGCTAATGGGAATTGAAGAGATGGTTAGAAATTCTAAAGCATTTACAAAATAAGGTTTTGATAGTTCTGGTAATTTTACCCCTTATCCTTCAGATCCAGCCAGAGAAAGAGAGGCAAATGAAGGAAGGTACTGAGGTGTCTAGTACCAAAGTTAAAGCAAATCTCTATATGATAATGAGATTTCTGATAAACAATTTATTCTGGGAGAGGCATGATGTTTGTGTAATCAAAGCCAAGCACAGCCACTGGTGGAAAATGAAAAATTGGCTGAAATTCTCTTGATATAATAGGGTTGCCATTACACAGAATGTGGACTGTCCATCAGTTATCCTTCACTCCTGTTGTACAAGTAGTCCATATTCTTTTCAGATTATATATTTCTTTCATGAAATCCTTTCCATCACTTTTGAATATCTTGATTTTAATGAATTCCAACCTGTTCATACTCACTATAATAGTCTCCATTGGCCTTGAGGTGATTCTCAAATTCAATTATTCACAGATTGCAATCATGCAAACATCATGAGAACAATATTGATATTAAAAATATAGATCTTTGTTTCAAGGAGAGGCTTGGAGTCATTAGAAAAACTGCAGATTCTCAAAGGCAATAACAGTCCATATCATCCTTCTTACTTTTGCACCCCGTTCACTCCTTATTTGTAGTGCCTGTCCTAGATGTCTTATTCCTCCTCCTCTTCCTATTTCTCCTCTTCTTCCTCTCTCTCTCTACAGATATAGATATATTCATGTAAATGTATAGTTTTATGTGATTATTTATATGAAGTAGTGTAAAGAATGTCACCAAAGAAATATATTATCGGAAAAGAATATGGACTCTTCAGATAGCAAGAATAATGAATAATTGATGAGGTAGACTATGTACTATACCACTATACCTATTATGTTAAAAAATTTAAGGTAAATCCCTAGATTGTTGAATAAATAATAATCCTGAAATAATCTTATCTGAGTACATGAACAAGATTTATGCAAAATGGACATCCATAAATAAGTTATGATCTACCTTTATCATCTGAGGGTAAGGGATACCCACATTGATAGGACCACCAATCTATCAGAATATTTTAGTATCTCTGATTGTCACATACTTGCACTCACTACAAACAGAAAGTGAGCCATACATATATAAGTGTGTGTGTGTATAATTTATACACATTTATATGTGATATATAAAATAGCATAGACTATATACTTAAGTGTTTGTAAACACATAAATATCATATAAAATACATGTTATCTATGCATCTTTGTTATATGAATGTGGCATCCTTTCATTTTGATAGTAAGGATGACATTACATTCAGATTTCTAAATGATTCTATTATTATCATGTTACACAGTAAGAGGCCCCCTGCAGTCCAGTTGAATACAGGTGAGAAGTTGATGATTAGGACCTCAACTGAGGTAGTCTCAGCGTGAGTGAAAAAAATTGAATGTGTGTTATATGCAAATATAATAACCTGTGCAATAAATATTCTTCATCCTTTTGCTTTTTCTTTCCCCTTTTCTTAGCAATTTAGGTTAAACTCTTTTGAGTGATCATGGATCTTATCTTAAAGCATTCATAGTATTCCAAGGCTTGACACAATCATGATAGCTACAAACATCTATATCTGTAGTGCCTCAATATCCATAGAGAATCCTTCAACTTGCATGTTCAACTGTACACCTTTAATGATAGGAGTAAATATCTCACTATTTTATACCTCACATAATATTTTTTAAAAGTGACTGAATAAAGTAATCTTGGTTGTTAAATCTTTCAATGAATTTTGTATAATGTTGACATATTGATGGTAGATAGTTGTTTGAAAGCCTCCAAGATATCATGCTATTGAATAAAATACTTTTTAATAGCAACAATTATGAATAACAACAATAAGATATATTTTCTACCGTTAGATATTAAATTCTCTATTTTAGTCAATTGTATGAAAATGATTTTCCACAGCAGATCATATACATAAAATATCTGCTGTGGAAAATTACTTTCAAAACTCCACCTGTTCTCTTCTAATACCCCCATAAAGAATGCCTTGTAAGGATTATTCAAATAAAATAGCATATAAAGATAAAATGCATGGAATGAAAAACATTAATTTTAACAAAAATTTATGTAATTTTATTTATTGAAACATCTATTAACAGAAGGGCCTAGGCAAAGAAAGTCCTCACCTTCAAGAAACCTAATTGAAGAATCAAATACATAAGAGACAAGTTAGAGAGAGATGGAGGCAAAGGAAAAACCTGGAAGGTCTTCTAGAAAAACAAGAAGAGGGAGAGAACATTTTCACCTGAGGGGATCAAAGAAATCTAAATAAAGGAGGAAATACCTTATGTGATGTTTGAAGGAAGGTAAGGATTCTAAAAGCTAAAGATGAAGGAGTGTATAACATCTGTCCCTTTATATGTGTGTGCATAGTAGTGGGAGACAGAATAAGGAACTCAGGCAACATCTAATAGTCCAGTTTTGCAAGGATAGTGGAATTGAGAAAAATAGAATGAAATCATATTATAAAGTCAGAATGGAGGTAGAAATTCACCCACATTAAAGTGAAATCAGGAAATCCTCAAGTGAAAAGGGTATAACAGGGTTTTTTGTTGTTATATGGGACAATTGAAGTGGGGGAAGAGGTCACATGACTTTAAAGTCAGGAATGATGATGTGGGGAATAAAAATGTAGAAAAAGAATTTGGAAAAATATAGAAGAAAACTTCAAAACTTGGCCTAAGTCTTTCCTGTTTCTCTTTAATTCTTCAAGGCCAAAAAAGCTGTATGCAGAGTATTCTGGGCTTCAGTAGCTTTGTATGATGATGGTTCTGTTTCACAAGATTTTTAAATTTTAAGAAAATAAAGGCAACAATAAAAAACATCTTTTCTTGAAGAGTCATTTATGGAGTTAATCAGCACTATTATTTGCTGTGTTTCAGAAGACCTAATCTACCTAACAAGATCTAACCTGATGTAATATTATAAATAAAAAGCTCCCTTATGACAAAACTTTAACTAAACTATATTTTAAAGTGCATATGGCTTCTTGGATTTTCAATACATGTTCTGGTACCATTGATATGCAAGTGTTCTGTCAACCCATGTATGTAAATTTTGCTTCTGCAAGAGTGCAAATTTTAAGTCATATTTCTTTTTGATTCCAAGGTGAATGAGTTAGCACTTCCAAAAAATGACTAGTGTGCATGCCCTTCAAAGTAATTAGCAACTTTCAGAAGAGATTGGTACAAAACAATTATTATCATTGATCAGCACTGAATAGATAATTTTAAACAAAGTCATTGTGTACTCAGCAGATTACAGCTTGTTAACGGGCAAGTTCTAAATGACCTCTTAAGCTAGTCAAATCAATGATGCATATTCCTCATTAAGTAACATCAAAATGTAAGTGGTCTTATAAATAATGTTTATTTTAAGCACTAAAACAAATGGCAAAACCTTGATACACCAAAAGCCATCTGCTCATTGAAAGATTTCCATCCTCACTGATTTTAGTTTTGTTTCTGAAAATCCATAGTTAATCACTCAACTGAAAGGAAAAACTGCACTCCTCAATGCTAAAATTAAGTAGAAAATTACTCTATGGCAATAACAAACAATATTTACAACAGTGAGTATAAGGTCAAAACCAGGAACAGGGGATCAAGTTAGATTTAGAAAATTAAGATTTTTTTTCTCTCTCTCCCCTTCGCTCCCACTTTTTTTTTCTTTCCCTGCCTTCTTATTTCCTTCTTTTACTTAGTACTTAATTAGTGTTTTATAAGGCAAAGATATTAGTTTTAGATGGTTGAAATTAATAACACATTAGAGTTTTATTTGCTGCATTTACACTTTTTAAGTACAGGGAGGTCCCTTGTGCTGTCATAGAAATATAGAATTAGAATGAATATTAAGGATCATATAGTACAGTTTCCTAATTCTTCAGATGAATACAAGTAGCCTCCAGTAGGCTAAATGACTTCCGAAAGGCCATGCAAATATTATGCAGCAGCTCTGAGATTTGAATCCAGGTTTGCTGATTCTAAATCTACGCTACTGTCTCTTGTCCCCTGCTACTAGTAGTGTATACAATACATGGGCATTATAAGTTTATGTCCATTTTATTTGATTTGGACCATAATGTTAACATTCCCAATAAATGTACAAGTTTATTGCTATATCTTTGCTTTATGACATTCTAGGTCCTATCTCTAACTTTTTTGATGTTGAATCCTTAAGACAATTTATACAATCTTCATTACGATGATCTTTATGTTATGGTTTATTAGAATTCTTTGCTATAAAAAATGTGAGTTTTTATTTTCAATTGAACGTGAAAGAGTTGAGTTTTTCCTATGTTTTTCTGACACTTTCATAAGCCAACATGATTTTCTTTTTGAAATTTTAACCCACAAATCATTTATGTCACCATCTAAGAGCAACCATCTCTATTAGTACAGAACAAAAATCAAGAGAGAAAAGAGTGAAATAAGTGTTTGGAACAACTTTTAGAAATACTATATTATTAAGTATATCAAATAACTTTAATGTTTGTTTCTTCTTACTTTAGGCCAGAAAATTATGCAGGACAAAGCCTTCTACTTTCTAATGGTGACATTTCAAGTGAGACAGTTCATATTTCTAGACTTCCATTTCCTCATCAAGGCCTCTATACAATAAGAACATTAAACTAGATGAACTCTAACGACCTTATCAGATATACATCTGTTGTCTAATGATCCTATGAAATAAAACATCATCAGAAGTTTGAAAGAGCTTCTGAGGAACTCTCACAAGAAAAATATTTCCAGAAAAAGTAAGGATGGAAGAAATAACTGTAAGAAACATTGGAAGATGGAGAGAAATCTGATTTGAGTATCCTGAAGTTCTACTTATTGAAAAGCAGGGCTTTCTGGGCCCAAGAGTTCTTTGATACAATCTAGACCTCAACAATAATGCCAAAGGCAGCAGGATTTCTATGATATTCTTATGCCCATAACAAGTAACCCAGGATGTTAGGGTAGTGTCTGCATCAGCATAGGTTATCCTGGGTTACTTAAAAGTATTGGATTAGGTCATTTTGAAAAATAAGTAGTAAGAATATCTGTAGGTTAATTTTAATTCCTTGCCACTTACCTTAGATTCCATTTCAAAGGAAAATTGATAGATGGATAGAATAAGCATTTACTATAAACCTTCTAGGTGCCAGGCATTAAGCTAAGTACTTCTTATTTAAAAAAAAGGGGGTTGTCAGGTAAGTGCACAAAGAGTTTCAATTAAGATAATTGTAGGATGTTTTAAAAAAATAAAGCTAATGTCCAGACCATCACTACTTCTGATCTTTGTATTTAGTTTCATTGATACTCTACAGCAGAGGATAACTCTTCTGTTTTCAAATGGTATTTTATGAATTGCTGTAGTCAAACTTCAATATCAAGTAGCCAAACTTGTAATGAACCTATCTGAACTTGAACTATTCCTTCAATGAAAGACATGAAGTCCATCTGTTGAGCACAAAGTCTTTCCATTTTGAACTTACCATCCACTGAGAAAGCCTTTGAGAGAACAGTCACTTCAATGCCATACCAAATAATAACAGATTTTCTTTGGATGATCCAGGAAAAGAGAGTTCCACTGTCAACTGGCCCTTGTTTAATAACTTCTGGATTATTGCATTCAGTTCTAGGCTCCATATTTTTAGAAGTACATTGAATACCATGACCACTGGAGGCTGACCAGGACAGTGAAGGTACCTGAAATTCTGCCACATACCTAATAGTTGAAGGAATTGAGAATATTTAACTTAGAGAACAGAAGCATAAATGAAGTTAACTTTTTTTTCAAATCTGTGAAGGTATCATATGAGAGAGGTATAATTATCATTCTGTGTGACCTCAGTTATAGGCGATGAGGATGAGTTCAGTATAAGAAAGAACAAATAAACAATTTGAGCTGTCCAAAAAGTGTTGTTTCATTGAACAATGTGGTTTTTGCCATTAGAAATAATAGAGCTGAATGATACTTGCTAAGAATATTTTGAAAGGGGCATATATTGGGCAGAAGTTGGAGTCTATTTAGCCTTTGAGGATCCTTCCATTTCTACTATTAAAAGAAGCTCTAATTCGATACATATTAGAAACACAACATATTAAAACACATATTTTATGTGATTTATATCTTTCCATAATTTTAATAGTGCTCAGAATATTTGCTATAACTTTAACTTTTTTAACTATATGATATTTCCTCTCCTTACCATCTGCATATCAATCAAGTTTATATTATTCTGGTTTGCTCATTTTATTAAAAGCAAATTCAGAGCACAATTGACTTTTCATTTGTTTAACAAGTGAAGAAATATTTACCCTGACAGCCATTTCATTGTAGAAATTCATCTTCATAGTCAAATATGCTGTCTGTAAATCAAGAAAAAAAGATGGCATACATTTCAGTTACACAAAGACAATGCTCTTATTTTTACATATAAAAGATAAGAATCTTTATACATAATACATAATAAGAGTTCTAGGCTTAGAGAGAATAAAATCAAACTTTGTATTGAAAAGATAGGCTTCCTAATACATAATGCAGGCTTAACCAGAAAAATCTATGGTAGTCAAACTAGGAGCTAATGGAGATATATGATCATAAAATACTCTCCGCTGAGTTTGATAATCAATGGTGCTCTACTGAGAATAGAATAACAAAGCAGAAATATTCACAAGTGCTGGTGACATGTAGTATTGTATGATTTATTCACTGGGGTTCTTTTAGCCAAAACTCACAGAAACATAAAAGGAATTCATATTTCAAGACGTCTGGTTTAATGAAAAATTCAAAGAAATGCTGTCTTCAGTCGAAATCGTTCAAGGATATGGATGCAGTGATGGAGCAAAATTGTGCCTTCCAACCATCTGTACAAAATGTTATGTACTTAGCTGCCTCCTGAGTAATCCTTGGGAATTTTGTTTCATTTAATATTCATTTTAACACCATAAAATCATAAATACAATGATATCATGTTATAGTGAATACCCTGATATATAATACTTCCTAAAGTCTTAGTTTCTTTCTAGTGAAGTCAGATTTTTTCTACTAGTATAAAAAATCATTGGCACTGTGAATATTCATTTGGTAGCATAAGTTTTTCTAATGGCCACATATCTTTAAACTAAGTCTAAACATCTGTTCCACCGTCTAATTACAGATATTAAATTAACATAATTCACAACTGTATCATAAGAAGTAAGACATGTTAAACTCTTGTGTATGTCCTTTTCAATGCTACATGCAACTTTATACATTTTTATTCATTCAGTTTCTTCTCACCCAACAAATTTAACAGGCTATGTCTTAGCTGTTTAGAAATAATCAGAAGGTGAATACTTCAATTCTTGTATGGGGTGCTCTGTTATAAGAAACAAGAATTCACTATAAAAAGGGTTTCACTATAATTAGTGCTATTTGAATTGCCTGGTCTGATCTAAAGCAAATTGTCTGTGGAGAGCAGCAGGACTGGATTATTTATCAACAGTCTGGGCAATTAAGAAACAGTTGGCTGCAATATGTTATTAACAAATGAACACAATAATGCTACTTCATTTTAAATTCTCTTTTTTCATTACATCAAGCAAAGCATAATTCTTGTAGCTTAATTAAGGTGAATTTAAAATAGTCTCTTTAATATTGTATTACTTCTATCAATATTACAGCAACATGATAAAATGTGAATTATTTTAAAAGGAGGAGCTTTTTGAAAATCTGTGGTCATATGTACTTTTTAAAGTTGCATAATGCAATTTACAAAATTAAAAGTATTAGACTTTCTTTCTTGTCATTCTTACTAGATTTAACTTAAATTCCATTAAGTCAAATTGGTGTGTGTGTCTGTGTGTTAGTGTGTATGTTAAGATGGGATATTATTCTCCCTTTTTGTGCTTTAAATGTAAATACCCAAACACTGAAAGCTCTTCAGTTCTGAAAATTATAAAATGATCTTGTATTCCATACTACTAAGAATCAAAAGATATATGACCTTGAGACTTTGGAACTCTGATTTTTTTGTGCTCAGAGATTGAAAAGGAAATTTTATTTCAGTATAGTCTTTTAGTATCACTCAGTACCATTACAGAGTTAAAGAAATATCGCCATGTAGTTCTTTAGTACAGATGCCTTGGAATGAAGGTTTCTTTGAGGAAAAATATCTATTAACTTTACTGAATAAGATATAAGTGAATTTTTCTGATAAGTAGGGAATCATACATTTACCATTACAGTGACAATTCTTGACTTAAAGGTAAAAAGAGTATAAGTTCTGTTCCTTCTGAAGCATTCCAAAACTGCATCAAAAACTTAATTCTAAGGAATAAAAATCAGTAAAGACAAGTAATAGCTACATTTCCCTTCTTGCCTCTGGTAAAAATGTAAGAATAACTTACATTTATGTAATACTTGAAGCATCTTCTTCACAATAACCCTCTGAGGCAGTTTGGGTAACTACTACAAACTCCATTATATGTAGTTGAGAAAATGGAGGTTCATAGAGGTTAAGGTGAAACTGGGATTTGAAACAAGTTCTCCAATGCAGTTATGCCATACACAGTTCATCTTAGACTGTATAGTTAAAATATAATTCTTATGTTCAGTATCTCATACTCTTCATTTTGAGATTGAGTCTCCCTGAGTTTTCTGGTCTTAATGCCAAATAAACTAAAAACTTGGTACTTTTCTTTCTAGATATTCATAGAATCACATGTTCCAGGGAAAATGAATTTCACATGCCATCTATAACTACACATGCCTACTGAAAATTCCCTTTATGTTATCACCAAGTAGTCATCCTGACTTCACACAAAGACTGAGAGTGATGGAAGAACATAATACTTCTTGAAGAAGTTCATTTCACTTTTGAATAGTTCTAATGGCTAAAAAGTTTTCTATACAAATTCCAGGGGTGGAACCAAGATAGTGGAATAATCCAGAGCTGCTATATACAGTCATGAGAATTCTCTCCAACCAAGATTAAAATGTCACCACAAAACGAATATAGGAATGAAAGAATGAACAAGGAGACAGAGTGAAACAACTTTCAAGAAAAGAAAAACCCAAAAGGTAGGCAATGAACATCTGGGACACTGGAGTGAGAGGAGAGCAGAGCCAGCAAGAAACTGTAGCAAGGAGGGAAGAGCAAGTCAAGAACAAACCACACCCCCCACCACATATCTGCTATTCGAGGTTCAGGAACCTATGCCTGAGTCAATATCCAGTCCTTGAGACTCTGCCTGAGCAAATAGAGGTACAAGCCAACCCAAACCCCTTGAAATTTCATCTGTGGAGAAGTTCAGAGCCCCAGTGCAGGGAATTCTAGCCTGGGCTTGGGACAAGGACTTAATTAATACTTTAGGATGGATGTTAGTAATAAGTACTAAGTACTGATCTTTTTTGCCTAACGTTCAGGACAGAGGACCAAGGCAGGACAATCATTGGATAAAATACACAGTAAAAACAAAACTTGAGACTCAGCCTGAGGCTAGAATTTGATCAGCCCCTGACATGATCAAGATCAGAATGAGATCAAAAGCTTGCACCTAAACCTGAGGCAAGTCTTTAAGCTATCAGAATCTCCAGGGTCAACTGAATCAGAAGGGGAAGGGGACTCTCAGAACTCTCAGCCCTCAGACCATCAAATCACACCTCCCCAGCATACCTATAATTATATAGGGAAATGAGCAAATAATAAATCATGCACCTAACTCTAAAGAATTTTTATGGAGTAAAAGATCAAGGTATAGACACAGATAGGGACAGTGAAAGCAAAGGAAAAACACCCAAAGGACAAAAGAAAAATATGGATTGGACACAGATTCTGGAAGAATTCAAAAAGGACTTCAAAAACCAATTAAGAGAGGCAGAGGAAAAGTGGGAAAGAGAAATGAAAGTGATGTGTAAGATTCAAATCAATGTCCAATACTCCCAGTATTATATTTTATAAAGTTTATTAATAATCACTTGAAGTAAAGGAATAAAAAGGGAATTATCTAACAAAATATAAGGCCACATGAGTAGATTCTCCTGCCACTCACCTTATACCACCTCCACCAAATGGAATCACAGGAAGAGAGACTGAGAGGCAGGGCTACCCAAAGTTATATCCTGCCTACATCAAAATGTAATGTGAGAAGGAAGTGGGGGGGCTGGGAATTGTAGTTCTGGAGTTCAGATTCCAATTACACAGATACAAAAAGAAATGAAAATGATGCAAGAAGAAATGAAAAGTAAAGCAAAAGGGCAGAGTCAAAATAGTGGCTAAGAATCAGTAAAAATCAATTCCTCCATGAAAACTCTTCTACACCAATCAAAAATGAAGTACTTCAAAGGGGGACAGAAAACCAAATCCAACAAGAAGACAGAGGTGAGGGACCTTCCTGATCAATTCAACTTAAAAGGTATGCAGAGGTTTAATTATCTGGGTTAAAGGAAAAGAAAGAAGGAAGGTCCCACGGCTCTTTCCTCACCTAATGAGCTAAGACTCAGGAGGTCAGTGGAATCTCAGGGTGAGAATTCCAACCAGAAAGTGAATAATCCTTCCCCAACACCCACTAGATAATGGAATCTCTGGGTTAGATGTTACTTCAGAGATATTCTTGTTCAAGTCATAATTAAATATGCTCTCTATGAGATATCCAAAAAAGTGTCCATCCAAGGACACGAATACTGTCAACTCTAAAGGTAACTCCTTCCATAGCCCTGATTGTTTTTCCTTTCATGAAACCTGAATGTGTTTCTATTATATCCTCCCTCCCTTGTTCCCAGTTCTACTTTCTAAGAAAAAAAGCAAGCAAATCACTCTAACACTCAACAGCCTTTTGATAATTTAAAAACAGTGTGTTCCCTGATTATTTCACATCTTATAAAAATGAAATTAATTTTTTTGAAGTCAAACACAAGAATTTACATTTTTAACCTGCTAACTTTATCATATTTAATTTGACTATTAAAGTCTATCAAGAACTTTTTGTATCTAAACTATACTAGCGGGAGACCTGAACCTTCCTCTATCTGAACTAGATAAATCAAACCAAAAAGTAAATAAGAGAGAGGTAAGAGAAGTGAATGAAATAATTGACCATATTAACAAGCAAACTGACAAAAATCACATGATTATCTCAATAGATGCAGAAAAAGCCTTTGATAAAATACAACACCCATTCCTATTGAAAACATTAGGAAGTATAAGAATAGAAGGGCCTTTCCTAAAAATAATAAACAATATATATCTAAAACAATCAGCAAGCATCATCTGCAATGGGGATAAACTAGAAGCCTTCCCAATAAGATCAGGAGTAAAACAAGGATGCCCATTATCACCTCTATTATTTAAAATTGTACTAGAGACACTAGCAGTAGCAATTAGAGAAGAAAAAGAAATTGAAGGTATTAAATTGAAGGTATTAAAATTGGCAATGAGGAGACCAAGCTATCACTCTTTGCAGATGATATGATGGGTTACTTAAAGAATCCTAGAGAATCAACAAAATAGCTAGTCAAAATAATCAACATCTTTAGCAAAGTTGCAGGATACAAAATAAACCATCACAGGTCATCAGCATTTCTGTATATCTCCAATCCATTTCAGCAGCAAGAATTAGATAGAGAAATTCCATTTAAAATCACCCTAGACAATATAAAATACTTGGGAATCTATCTGCCAAGACAAACACAAGAACTATATGACCAGAACAACAAAACACTCTCCACACAATTAAAACTAGATCTACATTGACTGCTCATGGGTAGGATGAGCTAGAACACTAAAAATGACAATCCTACCCAAATTAATTTACTTATTTAGTGCCAAACCCATTGAACTACCAAAAAACTTCTTTACAGAATTAGAAAAAAAAAGTTCATTGGAAGAACAAATGATCAAGGATATCCAGGGAAATCATAAAAAAAAATGCAACAGAAGGAGGACTTGCAGTCCCAGATCTCAAACTATTCTATAAAGCAGTGGTTATCAAAATAATTTGGTACTGGCTAAGAGACAGAATGGAGGATCAGTGGAATAGACTTGGGGTAAATGAACTCAGCATGACAGATAAGCCCAAAGATCCCAGTTTTGGGAACCAAAACCCACTATTTGATAAAAACTGCTGGGAAAATTGGAAGACAATATAGGAGAGATTAGGTTTGGATCAACATCTCACACCCTACACCAAGATAAACTCAGAATGGGTGAATGACCTAAATATAAAGAAGGAAACTATAAGCAAATTATGTGAACACAGATTAGTATACATGTCAGATCTTTGGGAAAGGAAAAACTTTAAAACCAAGCAAGAGCTAGAAAAAAATCACAAAATGTAAAATCAATAATTTTGATTACATCAAATTATAAAGGTTTTGTACAAACAGAACTAATACATCCAAAATTAGAAGGGAAGCAACAAATTGGGAAACAATCTTCATTATAAAAACCTCTGACAAAGGTCTAATCACTCAAATTTCTAAAGAGCTAAACCAAGTGTACCAAAAATCTAACTATTCACCAATTGATAAATGGGCAAGGGACATGA
Source organism: Monodelphis domestica (assembly GCF_027887165.1). Classification (NCBI taxonomy): domain Eukaryota; kingdom Metazoa; phylum Chordata; class Mammalia; order Didelphimorphia; family Didelphidae; genus Monodelphis; species Monodelphis domestica. The sequence goes on along the minus strand of NC_077228.1, from coordinate 126,135,548 downwards.
ATAGGCAATTTTCAGTCAAAGAAAGCACATGAAAAAGTTCTAAATCTCTTATAATCAGGGAAATGCAAATCAAAACAACTCTTGAAGTATCACCTCACGCCTCAAAAATTGGCTAACATGACAGCAATGGAAAGTAATGAATGCTGGAGGGGATGTGGCAAAGTCGGCACATTAATGCATTGCTGGTGGAGTTGTGAATTTATCCAACCATTCTGGAGGGCAATTTGGAACTATGCCCAAAGGATGCTAAAAGATTGTCTGCCCTTTGATCCAGCCATAGCACTGCTGGGTTTGTATCTCAAAGAGATAATAAGGAAAAAGACATGTACAAAAATATTCATAGTTTTGCTCTTTGTGGTGGCAAAAAAAATTGGAAAATGAGGGACTGCCCTTCAATTGGGGAATGGCTGAACAAATTGTGGTATATGTTGGTGATGAAATACTATTGTGCTCAAAGGAATAATAGAGTGGAGGAATTCCATGGGGACTAGAACAACCTCCAAGAATTGATGCATAGTGAGAGGAGCAGAACCAAGAAAACATTGTAAACAGAGACTGATACACTGTGGTACAATGGAATGTAATGGACTTCTCCATTAGTGGCAATGTGGTTACCCTGAACAACTTGGAGGAATCTAGGAGAAAAACCACTATCCATATTCAGAGGAAACACTGTGGGAGTAAAAACTCCGAAGGAAAACAACTACTTGAATATATGGATTGAAGGGATATGGTTGGGGATGTAGACTAAATGAACATGCTAGTGCAAACATCAACAACATGGATATAGGTTCTTATCAAGGACACAAGTTATAGGGAAGGAAATTGCGCATTGGGTATGGAAAGGGTGGGAGGAGGGCAGGGAGGGAAATAATGTGATTCTTGTAACCAAGGAATAATGTTCTAAATTGACTAAATAAACTAATTCAAATGAAAAATAAAAGAAAATATTAGAAAGTATAGAATAAATGGACCCTTCCTCAAAATAATAAATAGTATATATTTAAAACCATCAGTATGCATCCTCTGTAATGGGTATAAATTAGAAAACTTCCCAATAAGAACAGGAGTGAAACAAGGATGCCCTTTATCACCTCGACTGGAGCTGAGACCCTATTTCTGGTGAAGCTGTTTTAAAATCTCTTCCTTTGAACTGACACATGGTGAGTGAAAAGCTGACTTTTAACTGGTGGATTTTCTGGAAAAAAAAAAAACAAAAACAACAACAAAAAAAACCGACCCTCAGGAGAGACTTAACTTATCCTCTCTTTGATTTTTTTTTATTTCACTCTTTCTACATTTTGTAAATAAATTGTAAATAAATCTCTGGAATAAATTAAATTCTTGGCGACCACACTCTTAAATAATCCAGTCCAAACCATTTCAAATTAACCTCTTTCCTCCCTTACAACATAAAAAAGTGTTCTACATCTCTCATAATTAGATTAATGGAAATCAAAACAATTCTGAGATATCAGCTCATACCTAGCAGACTGGCCAATATGACAGAAAAGGAACATAATAAATGTTGGAGGGGATGTGGCAAAATTGGGACACTAATGCATTGCTGGTAGAATTGTGAATTGATCCAAACATTCTGGAAGTCAATTTGGAGCTATGTTCAAAAGGCTTTAAAAGACTGCCCACCCTTTGATCCAGCCATATGACTGCTGGGTTTGTACCTCAAAGAGTTAACAAGGAAAAAATATTTGTACAAAAATATTTATAGATACACTCTTTGTGGTAGCAAAAAAGCTGGAAAATGAGGGAGTGTCCATCTATTAAGGAATGGCTGAACAAATTGTGGTATCTGATGGTGATGGAATACTATTGTGCTTAAAGAAATAATGAACTGGAGGATTTCTATGTGAACTGGAAGGACCTCCAGGAATTGATGTAGAATGAAATGAGTAGAACAAGGAGAAACTTGTACACAGAGTCTAATACACTGTGACACAATAAAATATAACAGACTTTTCTACTAGCAGCATGCAATGATATCCAGAGAAAGAATGATATCCTCATGTAGAGAAAGAACTGTGGAAGTAGAAATGCAAAAGAAAAACATTTGCTTGATCACATGGTTCAATGAGGATATGATTGGGGATGTTGACTTTAAATGATCACTGTATTGCAAATATTAATAATATGGACATTGGTTTTGAACAAAAATACTAGTAAAACCCAGTGGAATTTCTTGTTGGCTCCAGGAGGGGGTAGTGAGAAGGGGAGGGAAAGAACATGAATCATGTAACCACGGAAAATATTTTAAATTAAGTCATTAAATAAAGTTTTAAATATTGAAATTTAAAAAAATTTAAACCATCCATTTCCCTCCCTGAAGTATTATATTCAGTTTCACTAGGCATGTTATTCTTTTTTTTAAAGCCCTTACCTTCTGTCTTGGAGTCAATACTGTGTACTGGCTCCAAGGCAGAAGAGTGGTAAGGGCTAGGCAATAGGGGTTAAGTGACTTGCCCAGCGTCACACAGCTGGGAAGTGTCTGAGGTCAGATTTAAACCTAGGACCTTCTATCTCTAGACCTAGCTCTCAATCCACTGAGCCACCCAGCTTCCCCCTAGGCATTTTATTCTTCATTGTAGACCTAGTTCTTTCCTTTCAGAATATTATATTCTATGCCTTTTAGTTCTTAGATGTAGAAGCTGTTAACTTTAATGTAATTCTGACTGTGACTCCATGGCATTTCATTCATTTCCTTCTGGTTGATTGCAGAATCTTTTTCTTTGGTCTGGGAGTTGTTGGATTGTTGTTGTTTTTTTAATTTTGCTATAATAGCTCTTTGATGTTTTATCTTAATGTTTCTTTCAGGAGGTGATTAATGGATTCTTTACACTTCTACTCGCTCTTCCAGTTTAAGGATATCAATGCAGTTTCTCCCCAGTGATTTTTTCATGTCCAGGATCTTTTTTTTTTTATTACAGCTTTCAGGTATTCTTATGATTCTTAGATTGTCTCTTCTAGATCTATTTTAAGGCCAGTTTTTTTTTTTTTCCCCATGGAGACATTTCAGATTCTCTTTTATTTTTTCATTCTTTGATTTTGTCTTCTTCTTTCATGAAGGCTTGAGAAATCATTACCTTCCATTTAGTCAATTTTAAATTTTAGCAAATTATCTTCTTCCTTGGGTTTTTAAGTTTCCTTTTCCATTTGACCCATTCTAATTTTTTAGAAAGTTGTTTTCTTCGCTAACTTTTTGGCCTCTATTTCCATTTAACTCATCATGGTCTTTAGGAAGGTATTTTCTTCAGTGGTATTTTTTGGCTCCATTTACATTTGTCTTGTTTTACTTTCCATGTTTATTAACTCTATCATTTCTTTTATTTTTTTATTTTTAAACATTTTTCTAAATTCTTGCAAGAGTTCTTTTAGGGCCTAAAATCTTTTCTCATTTTGGGGGGTGTTTCATGTATCCTTTTTGCCACTGTTATCCTCTTCTGAGTTTACATTTTGATTGTCCTTGTCATTAAAGTAACTTTTTATGATGAGGGTTTTATTTTTTTTAGGGAGAAATTTAGCATATTTTTTAAATTTTATAATATTTTATTTGATCATTTCCAAGTATTATTCGTTAAAGACAAAGATCATTTTCTTTTCCTCCCCCCCAACCCCCGTAGATGACTCGTGATTCCACTGGGTATTACATGTGTTCTTGATTCGAACCCATTGCCATGTTGTTAATATTTGCATTAGAGTATTCGTTTAGAGTCTCCTCTGTCATGTCCCCTCAATCGCTGTAGTCAGGCAGTTGCTTTTCCTCGGTGTTTCTACTCCCACAGTTTATCCTCTGCTTATGAATGGTGTTTTTTCTTCCGGATCCCTACAGATTGTTCAGGGACATTACACCACCACTAATGGAGAAGTCCATTACGTTCAATTATATCACAGTGTATTAGTTTCTGTGTCCAATGTTCTCCTGGTTCTGCTCCTCTCGCTCTGCATCACTTCCTGGAGGTTGTTCCAGTCTCCATGGAATTCCTCCACTTTATTATTCCTTTTTGCACAATAATATTCCATCACCAACATATACCACAATTTGCTCAGCCATTCCCCAATTGATGGGCATCCCCTCATTTTCCAGTTTTTGGCCACCACAAAGAGCGCAGCTATGAATATTTTTGTACAAGTCTTTTTGTCCATTATCTCTTTGGGGTACAGACCTAGCAGTGCTATGGCTGGATCAAAGGGTAGATATTCTTTTGTCACCCTTTGGGCATAGTTCCAAATTGCCCTCCAGAATGGTTGGATCAGTTCACAACTCCACCAGCAATGAATTAATGTCCCTACTTTGCCACATCCCCTCCAGCATTCATTACTTTCCTTTGCTATCATGTTAGCCAATCTGCTTGGTGTGAGGTGATACCTCAGAGTTGTTTTGATTTGCATCTCTCTGATTATAAGAGATTTAGAACACTTATTCATGTGCTTATTAATAGTTTTGATTTCTTTATCTGAGAACTGCCTCATTATCTAAAGTCCCTTTTAACAAAATATAATTACCTTCCCTATCCCTTTTGATCAGGTCTATTTTTGCTTTGCCTTTATCAGATATCATGATTACCACTCCTGCCTTCTTTCTGTCAGTTGAGGCCCAGAAGGTCTTACTCCATCCTTTAATTCTGATCTTATGGGTATCAACCCACCTCATATGTGTTTCTTGAAGACAATATATGGTAGGGTTTTGGATTCTAATCCATTCTGCTATTCGTCTACGTTTTATGGGTGAGTTCATTCCATTCACGTTCAAAGTTATGACTGTCATTTGTGGATTCCCTGGTATTATGATAGCCTTCCCTAATTCTAACCTTTTCTTCTTCAGCTCTACCTTTTAGTCCAGTGATTTACTTTAAATCAGTCCCTCTTGTCCCCTCCCTTGATATGTTTCCTTTTTTAGTCCCTCCCTTTTTGTTCCCTTCCCCTCCCCCCTCTCTTTCCCTCTCTTTTTGTTTTCCCTCCCTCCCTCCCTCCTTGGTTTTCCCTTCTCCCTACCCTTGTTGGGTAAGATAGAATTCAAGATCCCAATGGATCTGGATGTTTTTCCCTCTCAGAGTTGATTTCCCTGAGATTGAGGTTTAAGTAAAAATTCTCTTCCTCACCTTCTTATAGGAGTTTCCTTCCCCTCCCCTTCCCATGTGAATCTTTGTGTGAGAAAGATTATTCTATTTGGTCTTTCTTTTCCCCCTATTTACACATTACATTTTCCCCACATGTTAGTGTACATAGATTGATATAAATGTAGTCCTTATAGAAGAGAGTTTGAATAAAAGAAGAAGATAAGATTTTTCTCCTTTTCCCTTTCCTTCATATTTACCTTTTTAGATATTCCATGCTCTTTGTTTTTTGGTGTTGAACTTTCCACAGAGCTCTGGTCTTTTCTTTGCAAAAACTTGGAAATCTTCTATTTTGTTGAATGCCCATACTTTCCCTTGGAAGTATATAGTCAGTTTTGCTAGATAGCTGATTCTTGGTTGAAGACCCAGCTCTCTTGCCTTTCTGAAAATCATGTTCCATGCCTTATGATCATTCAGAGTAGAAATTGCAAGGTCTTGTGTGACCCTGATTGGCATTCCTTTATATCTAAACTGTCTTTTTCTGGCTTCTTGTAGGATTTTTTCTTTTGTTTGAGAGCTTTGGAATTTGGCAATTACATTCCTGGGAGTTGTCTTTTGGGGGTTTAGTGTAGAGGGTGTTCTGTGAGCTCTGTCAGTGGCTGTATTGCCCCTTGTTCTAGAATCTCTGGGCAATTTTCTTTGATTATATCTTGTATTACGATGTCGAGTTTGCTGTTTATTTCTGACTTTTCTGAAAGTCCAATTATTCTTAAATTATCTCTTCTCCCTCTATTTTCCAAATCTGTCACCTTGTCAGTGAGATATTTTATGTTCTCTTCTAATTTCTTGGTCTTTTGGCTTTGCTTTATTAGTTCTTGTTTTAAAGCCTGGTTTTCCTTTTCAGTTTGGTCATACTGGTTTTGTAGATGCGTGAATTTCTTTTGCATTATTTCCCACTTTTCCTCTCAGAAGGCTTCCATCTTTTTGATCATTTCTGATTCATATTCTTCATGGGTTTGTGGAGAGTTTCCATTTCCTTTGGAAGGTTTCGAAGCATTTGCTTTTGTTTCCTCTTTTATCTCCTCTGTGTTTTGTATTTTTGCTCCATAAAATGTGTCCAAAGTCGCCCCCTTCTTCTTGTTTTTTTTTGGGGGGGGTGGAATTTTGGTTTTTTTGTGCTTCTGTGGAGTTTGCCATCTCTATCTGAATGGGGAGGATTAGCTTTTCTCATCTCTGTCTGGCATTCAGAGGTTTTAGCCCTAGGCAGATTGTCCCTTCTTTGGCTTGGCCCTTGTTTCTATGCCTCAGCCAGCACTCTGAGGAGGGAGGGGCTGTGGTTTCCTGGAGCTCTGAGGGCTGGTGATAGGATTAACCTCAAACTGAGTATGCCCTCAGGCAAGGACCTTCAGTGAGACCCAGATGGAAGGGTCTGGTCAGGGGGCTACAGCCCCCCCCCCTCTCTCTCAGGTCATTTTCAGGGGGCGGCCCTCAGAACAGCAGGCTCCTGAGGCCCCCCTGCCTGCCCTGAGGTTCCTGCTGCTGCCTCGGGTTGGGGGGGATGGGTCCTGGGACCTTCCCTTTGCCTTCCCCTTAGATCCGAGTGATCTCAGGCTCTGACTCTTGGGGGCCGTACCTTTTGATCCAGGTCTAGGAGGAGTGTTTCCGGGGTCTATTCTGCTGTTTGTTTTGAATTTCGATGCCCTAGGAGCATTCCATTTGAGATCGGTAAGGAAGGGTTTTTGGAGCTCTGAACTTTAGCTTTCTCTAAGCTGCCATCTTGACCGGAAGTGAGGGTTTTATTTTTTTGTCTCTCATTCGTTTTTCTAATAATTATTTTCCCCCTTATTACCTTGTTTATCTGTTGAGGTTATGCTCTGATCCTGGGGAAGGAGTGCTTTCGAAGCTTGATATTGGGGTCGCTCAGAAAGTGTTTCAAGCGAGTGGGTTAGCTAGCATTCAAGTTCCCTTGCTGTTGGTTTCCCTGTAGTCTCATGTGCTTGACTGTTTCCTTCTCTGTTTCTTGCCTCAGGACACATGGACTGTTCTTCAACCCTGCCATTTTGTTGCCTCAGGTCATTTGGCATTCTGCTCTTTAGTTCCCTAAATCCATGTGGAAGCAATAGGACTGGAATTAAACTGGGATTGGGTTCTCCCAGTCTTTCTATTTCCTTGCCTCAGGTTGTTAGGCAGCAGAAAGACTTATTGGCATTCTTCTAGTTCCCTGTGATGCTCCATTCCCTGGAATGTTCCCCTTTTTCACCACAGTGAAGCATATCCCTCCTTCTTTCCTTTGTTTTGAGATGCTTTATTTTTTATTTTTGCTTGTTTGAAGGGTTTGTGTAAGCTGAGCATCCTTTAGTCAACCATTAGCTCTCAGCATGTCTCTTGACTCTTCTATTACTATTCTTAAATTACATTTACTCTCTATAGTATCTAGCTTGGTAGATTCACATAGGCAGTTTTTTCCCCCTCTCCTCTCCTTCCCAATTTAAGTCTCTTTCATTTTCCATAGAAATACATTTTTACCAAACCCTTTCTGGAACATGTCATTCCTGGCCAGAAACTTGCTATTATTGTATTTTAACTAATGGTATAGAAAGAAATCCAAATCTAATTAATTATCAGACATAATTTTCTTAATGAGTCATTAATTTCTGTAATCAGAAATCTAAAGCTCTTCCTTTGAGTGTTAGTAGTGATTCAAACAGCACCTGGATTCCAAAGGTATTATGCTTCTTATCCATGACTGTTTAAACATCTACTGCTTAATGACCTAATGTTATTGGGCTATCTCATTCTCCCTCAAAGAAGGTCACTTTATGACAATTGAAACTAAAGATTTTGCAAAAATTACTGAACACGTTGGTTCTTAATGAGAAAAGACATAGAAAAATAGGGATCAAGCAGTTTTACCTTCTCTCCGTTGTTCATCACTTTCTTCCTATCATCATAAGAAAGGATTCTAGGTCTCTATGATCTTCCTTTTTCCCTCAACATAAATTTAAATGCCCTGTTTAATTCCTTCAGCATTTACCATTTGCCTGAATACATATTAGAAATTTTTTTTCTTTACAATGGTCCTAGAAATTTTTTTATATTAATTCTCAGTTACTTTGTCTTTATCTATTTGAAATGCATTTAAAAAATCTGACATTACAAATTCTGGCTACTGTCATATCAGGCTCTTTATATATCAAAAAGTGTCTCTTGGGGGTTTCTGCTTCTGGCTTTCAGTCACAGGTATAGGCACCTGAAAGTACAAGCTGATGATGGCACCAGAGCCCCAGTCCAGGTGAGGCAGCTACAGCTCAGGCCCCTCTCCAGACCTGGAAGTCCAGATTCTTTATGATGATTATAGGGTAGTCTTCCTGCCCCAATATGAGAATCCCCTGGCCTGGATTCCTCCTCATAAGCGGGTCCATCACCAAGACTACAATACTGAATCGACCCAGTTCCTGCCTCAGACACTAAAGAAGCCCCCCGGAGCCCAGTTAGGATTCAAAATCCATTAGTGAAAGGCTTCTAAGCTAGATATCTTCATCTCCAAGGTGATTCCTGACTCAGACACACACCAGGCAGGACTACAGGAAGGACCAGGTCTTGGCAGTGAAAGAAGTCAATTTACAAAACATCAAACATAATAAAGTTGTGGAGATCCTGAAGACAGCCCATGATATCAGTATGTGGGTCCATTTCTTCTCCTACAATTACCATTGCCAGAAGGAGAGTACTGTGCACTAGGAGCTGGACCCATCTCCTGCATGTAAACTCTACCTGGAACACCTGACTCCTGGGGAAGTTCCTGGGGAGCCCTGCACTGAACCAGAACTCAGCCAGCACTGCCCTGGCTTACAAAGTGCTTTTTCTTATTTTCTAGATGGGCTTCAGGACTAGTAAAGTCAAAGGAACCATTTCAGGGTGGGGAGAATCCTCTTCCTCTGTGCCAGCATCGATCCGAGATAATGAACCCAATGGAAACCATTCTTCCCCACCCCCTGAAATTCTCCTCCTTACCTATAGTTAAATAAAAAGAAAATTTGAAGGGGGGTGGTGGTAAAGTGTCTTCTTGGGTCCTCCGTCCCACTCAATTCAGTTTCTTCTTTAGAATTTCAGGATATGGAATCCTACTTATGCTGCTTCTGAATTCTTTAAGATCTGTTCTTGCACAGTCAAAGGACATGTGAGATATTAGTCCTGGTTTTTCCTTCCTTAACTACAACTAATTAAAAAATAACATGGTCATTTTCTCTCATCTACAGCTTCTGTCCTTTTCACTTACTGCATATTCCCTCTGTTGGGAGTAGTACTTGAGCTTAGCTGTGAAGGAAGCTAGAGATTTTAAAAAGTAGAGGTAAGGAGGAAATTTATTTCAGGCATGGGGTGCTAAATGATAGGAAATAGAGTTATGTGTGAATAACAAAAGGAAGACTAGCTGTATTCTAAAGTACATGAAAAAGAATTAGTTTTTAATAAGCCTGAAAAGTTGTCACTTGAAAGTGAATTGTGAAAGGCTTTATAAAAACTAAACAAACTAAATTATATCTGAAGAAAGAGATAGTAGAGATTTGGGAACTTGTTGAGCAGAAGAGTGACAAAGTCAGATTTGTTCTTTAAGAATATCACTTCAACAGCTCTGTGGACAAATGGGTTTGAGAAAGGAAAGACTTGGAGGAGGAAGGCCAATAAGTAAAGTATAACTACAGAAGGAAAATGATAGTAAGATGAAGAGAGAGAAGGGAAGAGATTCCAGAAATGTAATGATAGACACTACTGGGTTCATATCCCATAGAGATAACAAAAAAAAGGAGAAATGACCCACTTGTACAAAAATATTCATAGCAGCTCTTTTTGTAGAGGCAAAGAATTGGAAACTGAGGGGATGTCCATCAGTTGGGGAATGGCTGAACAACTTGTAGTACATATTGGTAATGAAATACTATTGTGCTATAAGAAATGATATTCAAGATGATTTCAGAAAAATCTGGAAAAATCTGTGGGAACTGATGCAGGGTGAAATAAGCAAAACTGGGAGAACATTGAATACAATAACAACAAAATTGGACAATGATTATCTGTGAAAACTTGGCTATTTTCAGCAATGCAATAATCTAGGACAATCCTGAAAGACTTATGACAAGGAATACTATCTACTTCCAGAGAAAGAACTGTTGTTACAGTTTTTCTACAGTACACATGAGTGTATTTTTTATTTTATTTGGGGGTTTTGATTATGTATCACCTTACTCTTAGAACAATGACCAATATGGAAGTGTGTTTTGCATGACAATAAAAAGAAAAAAGAAACACAAATGTAGAATCAACTAGACTTGATATATAGGCATAAATATTGAGGAATCAAAGATGATTCTAAAGATTCAAACATGAGTGATCAAAAAGATGGTGTTACTCTGTACAGAAATAGATTTCAGAAAAAAATAAGGGCTTGATAGGAAAGATGAACTATTTTTTCAAATATTGAACTTGAAATGCTTCTAAAATAACTTTTCTGAGATGTCTATTATAACAATTGGAGATTTCGGTTGTTATATAAAGATTTTCCTTGTGGGTTATAACTTGAGAAGGAGAAGGGAGCCTGAGGAAAATGGATGATAAATGAAGACTCAAAGACAAGTTAAAAGTTATGGGGAGAGACGCTAGCTCCTTATAATGTTTTCCTTTGAAGATTAATTAAAGGAAAACATGAGAAATAAGAAAACACGTGGAAGTAAGAATTCCTAGATAGAAAGCATGTGGTGACAGTGTCGCTAGGAAAGATAAGGAGAGATAGGAGGAAGAACTCCAAGGATGCAGGAATCAAGAGAGAGATTAGCCCACCCTACCCCAGCATTTATTGAGGCATGTGGATTGGGAGGTGTTCAATGAATATGTAACATAGCATAGGTCTTAACATTGGTTGAATAGACAATGACAAGATCAGAGGAGGTGAGGATTCCCCTGGCATGAGCTTTTCAAAGGAATGTGGTTTGACCAGGTGAGAGCTAAGCATTTGTGGCTTAGGCTCAGGAATTTTCCTGCCCTTTGAACTGTCTATCATTAACTGATCTGACCAAATATCTAATACATCAACCATACTTCCCAGATGCCAACATGCCTAGTATGCTACATCTATCATGTGTGGCAATAACAGAATTTAGAAGTAGAATAGAGTCTTGGAGTTTACTCACAATTAGGGGACAGGACATGGATAATGATCAAACAGACTGAGAAAGAATAGTTTGATGGATAAGAGAACCCAGGAAAAGCAGATGACAGATGGTACAGTGAGAAAAACCCTGGACCTGGACTCAGGAAGACCTGAATTCAAATTCAGCTTCAGAAAATAATTAGCTTTGTAACCCTGGTTATGTAACTTAAATTTATTTACCTGTTTCCTCAACTATAAAATGGGATTCAATATAATTGTGAGAATCAAAAAAGATATGTGGAAAGTGTTCAGTATAATACTTAGCACATAATAGGCATTAATAAATGTTTGTTTCTTTCCCTCCACAAAATCCTAAAAAGTTGAGAATATACAGTAGGATAGGGTAGTGAAGAGTGTTTAATACAGCAGAAAGGTCAAGAAAGGATTGAGGATTGAGAAAAGACTATTAAATTTAAATTTGGAGGAAGTGGTTTCAGTTGAGCAATGAAGTTGAGAAGTGAATGAGAGAAAAGGTAGCAGAGACAAAAAATGTTAAACCTCCACCCAGGGAATTGGTTAAGAAAAGGAGGGATATAGGTAGATAGCTTCAGGATATGTAGAATAATCGAGGTTTTATAAGTATAAGGAAGAACTAGGAATATTTCTTGGCAGGTAAAAAGAAGAGATAATAAAATGTTAATTTCTTCAGTCTCTTAAGACATTAAGGAATCAGAATTGTTAAGGGTCAGACTCACCAAACTTGAATTAACTTCTGTGGCAAAGACAGCTTAAGGATGCAGTGCCACTAGTTTATATAAGACCTAACAGGAGTGCCAAAACTTGAAGATATGTTGAACCTCTTTTCTGCTTAAAATGTGTCTCATTTCCAGTATCTCTAACTGTAATTTTCTTTTTGATTTTGACTCAGTGACCCAACCAGTATATGGTATACTAGAAAAAGAACCTGATTATGTATCAAGGTACTTGTTTATTTCCCATTCCACAAGTATGGAAAAGAAAGATTGGAATTTGTAACATAGCTTTTTTTTGATAGAACGAGTTCTAGAAACCAAGTATGTGAACTCTAAAATTCAATGAGTTCAATAACTTTGATTCAGTGACTTTGATTTTGTTTTGTCCTTAGAATTCAGCCTGGTGACTTAACCTTGATTCCTGCATTCTTACTTGTGTTTCTGATTAACTCACTAAAGCTGCTCAGAAAGAAGGGCTTGAATCTTTTTGCTATCAAAGACTTTGTTGTTTTCAATTACTTATTATTTAGCACCACTAAAAATCAGTGCTATAAACTACGAGTCAGAGAATAACTGTGATGAGGGCAAAATCAAAGGAAAAAAAGTTAGAACTTATTAAATAAGACTGGTACATTAAATTAATTCAAGGGTCTAGTGCTTTATCAATATTGAAGCCTCTAATTGTGGTAAAATTGAAAGTCACTCTGAGCAGTCAATTAAATGAATGACCTGCTTTTAGAAGTGATTCCCTGAGAATGGGGATATTTCTGGGACAAATTACAACTGGGCAAACAAAAATGATTAAGTGGATAGGAGCCATCAAAAATGGAATTAGGGAATTAAGACAGGAAAGATCATTTTTGGTTGGGAAGAAAGGGACCAGGAAAGGCTTCACATATTCACAGAATTTCATAATTGAAAGGGACTTCAGCAGTTATCTAACCAAACCCATATAAAACCCATATAGTAGAAGGAATCCAACTATATTCTCACAAATGTATATCGTGCCTTTGCTGGAAAATGTCTCATTCATCACCTCTATGCAACTTGTTCCATTATTAGACAATTCTAAAACAAATTTAATTCTTTTCCCATATGTCAGTCCTTTCAAATGTTTAAAATAACAAAAGGTGCATTTTCATTCCACTCTCCACCCCAATCAATATGCAAAATTTTCAATAGTTCCTTCAACAGAATTATATGGAGAGGTCTCTAACTGTATTACTATTTGTTAAGAGGATTTTTATTAATTTCTCCTTTTTATGTTTAAGAGGAAAAGGAGCAATAATATTTTTCAGCAAGAGACCCCCAGCTGTGCTGCTTGTCAGTTAGAGACCCCTTGCTGTGCCACTTGTCTTTCAGTGACAGAAGGGTGTGGATAAGAAAAGTTAGTCAGTTACAAAGAATGGAAAAAGGGTTTTGGTCTCTAAGTCTCCTGGAGAGAGGTTGTGCTGCTAGCACTCTCTCTATTTGAAGCAGAGAAAGGAACTAAGGTCTTATTGATTATTAATAACCTAGGTAGATAAGTTAGATAAATATGGTTATATTATTACATAGTGAGACTAGGAGAGTAGGCAAGGGCTTTGGCCTAGCAGATAGATTTAGGTTTTTTAGAGAAATTTACTTAGGACTGGGATCTGAGATATAATTATAAGACATTGTAAGATTACTTTCACTTTCCTCTTTTCTATTTCCTATCAATATTTTGCTAATAATAAACTAAGTGTTTTGTGTTTAATAAACTGTTTTCCTGACTTTTATTCAAACTCCTACCCCTAAAATTTAACCTTTGACAGCATGGTGAGCTAGGTAGGAGTTTGATTAATCTATTGATTTTCTGTTCTTTCCAATATTAGGAAAAGGATATGAATGTAACAATGTTGTTCTGTATCATGGGATGGATAGTGGAGGTAATATCTCATTACCTCAGAGAACTCCCAATACTTGGGACTTTCACTGAGATTTTAAATCTCACAGTTTTGAATCGTCTCCAGTTAGTAGCACTAATAGGTGCATTTGTTCTCTATGCATCCTGACAAGGGTACTATCTATATCAAGTATTTAGTTTAATTCTTACTAAGAAAAAAAGGCAACTGAAAGGGAGATTAATGGAGATTAGAGTTGTAAATTTTGAGGATTGCATCTCAAAATTGACTAACACTATTGTCCACCAAACTGAACTATCTCCAAAGTTGAAGATAGAATCTCTCAAATGACTAAACCTATAAAGCAATAAAATGGAACTATCTCTAAAGCTGATCAACTTGAAGATAGTATCTCTCAAAGCACTACAAGTATAATGCATCAAAATAGAACTATCTCTAAACAGAATGAGAGGTGTGCTCAGTCTACTAACCCTGCCTCTCCTACTGCTTCTAATTCTCCCACTAAGGCACCTAAAATTAAAAGCCAAAGAAAAGAAGATACTAACCCTAGTCAATTTCCTTTAAGAAAAGTACCAATCCTCAATCTTAAGAAGAACTAACTATTAGGCACCACAAACCATTTACTCCTCAGGTTATGGAGGGATTTAAGTGCAGCTTTCCTTCTTTTGAGGAGGAGCCTATAGCTGTGATAAAAAAAAATCTAGAGAAGATATGCAGTCAATTTGATCCAACCTGGATTGATTTTGAATATCTTCTAGATGAGTTACTGACTAAAAGGGAAAAGGATAAAGTTATGAAGCTTACAAATGAGGAAGGTGAAGTTCACTGGCTTGAGAATGACCCTCATTAGATGTGAATACTGAAACAAACTATGTAATATTGTGCCAAGCTACGGAGGCAGTTCTTAATGCAATGAGAGCTTATTCAGATAGACCTGGTACCTGGACAAAATCTGAAAAGCTAAAGCAGGAAATAGGAGAAAACCCTTCACAGTTCATAGACAAACTTATAGAACTGGAATGAAGATATATAAACATTGGCTTAACAAAAGAAGTAGATATTAGATAACTGAGAAGGCAGTTTGTAAATAATTGTTGCAAAGTAAGTCAAAACCAGTTGCCCTAACTGGATGAATATGGACCTTAATGAATTAAGGAGAGTGGCAGTTTATGTTTATAATAGGCATGAAATGAAAGATGCCAATGATAGTGGTTTAGGGGATGCATTAAGACAGAAGATAAAATCACTAATGGGAGAAATTGAAAGGCTTGAAAAAGATGATACTAATTTTGGGTTAGCTATTTCTCCTGTGCAAGAATAGACAACCCAAAGAGAGTAAACAATGTGCTACTTGTATGGAAAAGAGAGGACACCTGATGATAAATTGCAGATGCTAGAATCAAATATTCAGCAATTTTAGAAATAATGGTGGGAACTTTAGGAATTATTATTCTAGAAACAATAATTATCCTTGAAATAATAATAACAATGGAAACAACTTCTGAAATAACAATTTGGGAAATAATGGAAATAATAGAAACAGTAACCAAACTGAGGCAAATAACTTATTACAATATATCCCTAATGGAGCATATCCATGTACTAGCCAAAATGTAAATCCTCCTCAATGAAAGGAATCTCAGAGAGGTGCACATGGTCCTTTATGAAGATGTGCCAGGGGAGAAAGAACTCTGGAATCAAATAGTGAGACATTTGATTTTCTAGCCCAAGATATAATTTCACCAGTTATCCCAGTCCTTTCTTCCCTAGATAGCTATGAACCACATTGTAACATGGTTCTTTGCTCCAAATGATATTAAAAAATGTTAATGTTATTAATGTTTGTATTTAACACTAATTTCCAGAGTTTTATTTTATGGTCTAGAAATTATAGGCAAAATGTAAATACTCTTACAGGTAATACAGCTTATATAAAAAACTTTCAGCAAACAGAAGCAACTCAGACAGCCTAGGAAGATCCATTCCAGATATCTGCCATTGAAAATGATCAGCAGCTTATATTGAGGACAAGACTACAGATACAAATGAACACTATTTAAGAATGTTGAAATTCAAGAAAAAGACACCAAATGGACAATTGGATAATATTTACAAGAACACTGGACTACTACAAGGACTATTACAAATGGACATTATTTTGAGAATACTGAACTTTGCCTTTAAATAAAAGTTTCTCGTACATAAAGGTTTGAAAGAAAATGTGATGGGTAAGTGTATAATTCATGTAATGATATTTTATTATGTTATGATATTATGCTATTTGTTATATATTATGTTATGGGATTTATTAGTTCTATGTAAAAATAATAATAATAATACTTCTATAGGGTTAAGAACAAGTTATAGATATAATATACTTCTGTAGAAAAAGTTAAAATTAACTAAATGATAAGTAAATTGTAAAATGTTGTTAAGTACTAATCAAGATCCACCTCAGGGGGGGATATATTACATGTATATAATATATACATATATATGTTAGAGAAATATTAAAATATATATTAGATGTACAAATATATATATATATATGTATATATGTATTGAGATAAGATCCACCTCAGTGGGGATATATTAGATGTATATATATTAAATGTATATGGTTAGATATATAGTAGATTATAAATTACATGTATATGATAAATATTAGATGTATATAACATATATAAGGTTCTTGTTTAATTTTTTGTATGTATCATAATTATAAGGTGTATTTGAATTAATATCTTAAGTTCTTATTTCTGTAAAGTATAATAAGAATAGGTTTTATTTATATAGATTTTAGTATGAATTTTATGATTGTAATTTCTGTAACTGTAAATACATGGAATTGTATATTATTTGAGACTTGCATGTTGCAAGAATTGTTTTGCTTTTTATTTTCTCTCTGTACTTCTCCTTGTTTATAATATAGAGTATAAGATAGTTTTATTTGAAAGATCCATTGGGGAGGATCTCAGGGGGTATGTTAAGAGAGTTTTTAATAATTTATCCTTTTTATATTTAAAAGGAAAAGGAGCAATCATATTGTTCAGTAAGAGATCCCCAGCTATGCCACTTGTCAGTTAGCGACAGAAGGTTGTGACTGAGAAAAGTTAGTTGCAGAGAATGGAAAAGGGTTTTTGGTCTCTACGTCTCCTGAGGAGAGTGCTCCTAGCACTCTCTCTAGTTGGAGACAGAGAAAAGAATTAAGGCCTTATTGATTATTAATAACCTGGGTAGATAAGGTAGATAAGTAATGGTTATATTATTAGACAGTGAGACTAGGAGAGTAGGCCAGGACTTTGGCCTAGCAGAACATACTGCCCTCTGAGGCAGATAGATTTAGGGTTTTTTAGAGAAATTTAGTTAGGATTGGGATCTGAGATATAGTTACAAGATATTGTAAGATTACTTTCACTTTCCTCCTTTCTATTTCCTATCCATATTTTGCTAATAACAAACTAAGTGTTTTGTGGTTAATAAACTGCTTTCCTGACTTTTATTCAGATTCCTTCCCCCCCCCAAAATTTAACCCTTGACATATTCAAGTCATCCTCCTTTAGATGGCCACGAACTTATCAGTCATTAAAAGATGAAGACCATAATCAAGATGTACAGATATCCCTCCAGTCTTTTCATCAAGAGGGGAAACTGACTTCCATTTTATGTACAACATTGTTAATAGTTGGTACTGGCAAAACCAAAATATAGTTTACTCTTTGTAGGTCATTGGAAGATTCTCCTTTGGTCTACATACATATTGGTATTGATATTCTTAGTGTTTTCTTTCTCTTTCTAGTATCTCTTGTGATCATTTCATCTGGTTGTTAGTCTTTGTTCCCTTACCATAGGGTTTGGTTGTTAGGAGTTCCTTGAAATAAACTCTATTGGGAATATTTCTTTTTCTTGGGCTTTCTTTGACTTTTCTTTTGGATTAGACAGCTATATGCTTTCAAACTAAATTTCATTTGATATACAAGAGAATAGACCCCTAATCAAAATGTAATGTGAATGATAGATGCCTTCAACTATTGTCTGTAAGAAATTTTTATGTAGAAATACAATTTACAGTCACTTCTTACTTCTTCCTTTTTCCTCTCTTCTCTCACCACTTGCCAAACTTCAGATACTTTCTACCCTGTCTTATCTCTCCACTGTCTCATATAGAAGGTGGCACCTGAGCTGGGCCTTGAAGGAAGAGATGGATTTCAACAGTCAGAGATGAGGAGTAAATCCATTGTACACAAAGGCTTGTATCCATGAGCAGTGGCAGAAGATGGTAGGACGAGGTTGGGGAACAAGTAGTCCAGTTTGATTGTAAAGTAAAATGTTTGGAGAGCAGAGTGTGAAATATTTATGGGCTAAAGATCTATTTGAGAAGTATTAGCATAAGAATAATGGGTGAAGTGGGAGTAGATAAGTTCTATTTGAAATTATACTGATTCCAGTAGAGCACATGTTCTCTTCATACTTTCTCATTCAGTTCAGTTCTTATTGATCCTCCTAAGAGGATCATTTCAACTCAGTAGAGTTTATTACTCTTGTTCTCTTAGCATTTTGGCCATACTAATGTACTATTTTTTTCTCAATTCTATTTTAACTTGCCTACTTCCTTTTTTGTAATAATGTCTTTTACAATACTTTTCCCTCACTATCAAGGCATCCCCTGTAGCAGCATTGGTGAAGCTTTTCAAATTCAAGTGCCCAGAGGGAAAATTCAAAATATCTGTTACCCTCTGCATTACTGGAGAGAGCTGAGGGAGGAAGTGCTTGTTTTGGGCAGCTGGACAGAGGGGTGGGTCATGCAAAAAATGTCCTCAGGTGCTAGGAAAAGGGAGAAGGAGAAGCATGCATGCCAATACTTTGCCAAATTGTATCCCTAAGTTTTCCCAATGTTCAATTTTCCACAGTTGTGAATCTCTATAATTAAAACTCATGTACTGTCATTGGAGGAAAATGGTATTAAAAGGATAGACTACTATAGTAATAAACAGTTGGAGGTCAATAGAGAACAATATATTATGCCCCATATACAATATAGACTGATTTTTATTCATTTTGAGTCCTGGTAGGTGTCCATTTGCAGCATCTGACTAAGTTACACAGATGTGACTCCTTTTCTAAGCCTCTATGATAAACTGTGCAATAAGTATTTTTCAATCACTTTAATTTTCTAGTATGGACATTTTTTCCCCCATGACTATATGTTTCACTAAGGGAATGGTCTAAAGTGTGATGGTAGTCAGGTAAGTCAGTGTCATGAAGAATCTCCCCATCAAAAGAGATCCTTTTGTTTATCCTTTGTGCATTCCATTTTTCATAACAACAGGGAATGCCTTTGGTGAAAATATATCTTAAATTGAGAGCTTCAGAGATATGTCTTTAATCCTATATTGTTCAACTCTTTTGTTAATAACTTGAATTCAGGCAAAAATGGCATATTTATCCAATTTACAAATAGCATTGGTTTGAGAAGAGTTAACATGTTGATCAACAGAATGAAAATCCCAAAGTGCCTTTTCAGGGTAGAAGAATCAATTGACTAATAAGATTAAATTTAATTGGGATAAATGTAAAATTTTATACTAGGGTTTGAAATATTAGCTTTACAAATATAGAATTGGAGACATATGACTAGGCAATATAGGCAATCATTTTTGAAAGAATATGGGAGATTTTAGTGAACTTTAAACTCTATATTTGCAAACAGTTTGACATGGTAGCCAAAAAAAAACCCCTCAAATTTAAACTGCGTTTATAAAAGCATAGAGTCTATAAATAGTGATGCAATAATCAACTTGTACTCTACCTGGACAGAAAATTCTGGATGACACATTATTGAATCCTTGACAACATAGGGTGGGTACAGATGGAAGAGAACAAGAAAAGGGGTAATATACACCATAATATACTAAAGGTCCATTGAAGGGACTGATAATGTACAGCCTGAAGAAGATAAGATATAAAGAGGTAATGGTAAATTTTGCCAGGCACTTGAAAGACTGACATTTGGAAGAGGGATTAGGCTTGTAGTCCTGAACAGAAGTAGCAGATATGTAGATTCAAATAAATATAAGAAAAAGTACTAACAAGAAGAGCTTTTTCACAGAGGAATATGCTGCTTCATAAGTCAGCTATGGAGGTCATCAAGGAGCAGGCTTAGGGATTTCAAAGAAGGATTCATATTTTAGATAAGGTTTAGGCTAGATTACCTTTAAAATCCCTTCCATATCTGAGATTCTGCGGTTTTAATAGTTGTGCTTTTTCAATATTTAGAAACTTATTAAGAAAAGATTTAAAGAGAATTTTTAAATGATGCAAAATCTCCAAAGACATTACAATGGATAAATCTCTTTCTCCTTAAGTTACAGCTTCTCTCATGTAAAATATTTTATCATTTATAGAAGATTCATCTCTTTATAATAAATTATAGAAAGATGTATGAATAATTATCTTCATTTAATGGAAGAAAAACCCAAGTTAGTGTTTAAGTGAAATTTTTTGAGAACTCTTCAAATTTGTGGTAAAGATGTATTATTTATAAGGCCATCTTTGTCCCCTTAATATTTCTTACCTCATCTATTCAGTCAGCCTTATCCACCTTATTTTTAACAGCATCTCTTGTACCATTCTCCATCTCTACTTACAGAACCAACATCATACTTCAGGTCCTCATCACTTCTAGCATGGACTATATGGATTATTACAACAGTTTCTTATTGGTTTCCATGGCTCAAATTTTTCCTTCTAACCTATTCTCATCACAGCTGCAAAAGTGATTTTTCTTAAAACAAAGGTCCAAGCATAACACTCGACCCAACACATTCTAATGGCTCTTGAGTACCTCAAGGATCAACTAAAATTCCTCTATTTAGTATTCAACCACAATTTGTTCCCAGATTATCTTTTTAACCTCATAGAGATGGCCCTTATGTCAGCATCTTGTCTAATCAAGTTCAATGCTGAGATGAAATTAGGTACTTGTAAGTCATTGAAAATTAAAAAAAAAAAAAAGAAATTTACTTTGCCTAAACACAACAAAGATATGTAATGAGGATACAGTTGCACTTATATTCTCTGGAGGTAGCCTTATTCATCTCCATATGAAAATATATCTAGTCAAAAAGATAGGGTTTGGCGACAACTGTAGTCTTCAGACATGCACTGGTATGTTCTCTCCCTTCAAGAAGGGATCTGATTCCATATAAGAGGGACTTTTAAATGTTCTTATATGAATAGGAAGCTGAATCAAGGGAGATAAAGGGTCAATCAAGTCCTAGGGATATCTTTGTTACTCCTGTCTTTACCTACCACCTTAGTAAATAACACTTAATAAAAAGTTAATTGTCTGGCTAAATAATTTTTATCAATTAACAATCATAATAGGAATGATATCAGTGGGACTTCCATGAATTACACTGAAGAATTAGGAAAAAATACCCCCCCCAAAAAAAGAAAAAAATACCCCCAGTCCTTCAGTGCCCTGATGGGAGATGTAGCCAGATTTTCCCTGAGGACCTAGTCTATTAATGTGAATGGGTCTTGGAATAAGGACCACTAGACCAGTATATGATTTATACATGAAAACTTAAGTACCACTCTCTTCATGAAGTTTTCTCTGCTCTTTCCACTTGCTAGTACCACTTCTCTACCAAAATTATGTTGTATTTATTTTATACATACTTTTATATTCATACGTTGTCTCTACTGACAAAATGTAAGCACTTTGAGAGTTATTTTTCTCTTTAAATGAATGAATTGAAATCATCTTATTAAACATCAACTACATACCCAAACATTACTAAATGCTAACATACAAATACAAATTGAACATGGTCCCTTACTTCAGGGTATTTACCTGCTAATAGGAAGAGACAAATAGAATTGGTTTGGAAGGTTACCAAAATGTGAGTGGAGCCATTGTGAAAAGGACTAACTTCCTCTTTCCAGGAACATTCACAGAATGATTTGATTATGGTACCAGAAATAGAAAAGGCAAGTCAAGGAAGCATGGAAATTAGTGAGGTGACCAAGTAGTGAAGTGAAGAATGGACATGGTATGCATAAGGCAAGAAGTTCCAGGAATAAAAAGTTATCTTGAATTTTGAATGAGTTTTTGCCTCTCTTTGCCTCTCTATGACCTAGCACTGTGCCTAACACCAAACAAATAAATGCATATTAATTGGTTGATTGAAATATGGAGTTCTTTCATTAACTTACTGAGGCATTTTTATTTTGATTAAAAGTATGTATGATTTGGATCGTATAAATTTGAAAATAAATGAGTAAGGAGGGACTTGAAAAGAGAATTAACAGCTTAGCCAATGAGGCACAAAACTTTAGCCAAGTATCAGACTTCTTGAAAATTACATTGGACCAAACAAAAGTTTGGGAACAAAGTTAAAAGATTTTTTTTAATAGAAGAAAATGTATCTCATAAAAAATAATTGACCTGGAAAAAACATTAAGGAGAAATAATTTAGGAATCACTGAACTACCTGAAAGCCATGATAAAAAAGAAATCAGGAATGAACACTATCTAGATGCCTAGGAATCAGAGGTCAAAGTGAAAATAGAATCTACCAAATTCTAACTGAAAAAAATTCCAAATGAAGATTCCAAGGAAAATCATATGCAAAATGCAGAACTCTCAATTCAAAGAAAAAAAAAATACTACAAGGACCTAGGAAAAAATATTCAATTCAATTCAATACTTAGCAGCTACAATCATGAAGAAATGGAAAGCATAGGATATAAGAAAAAGAAAAAGCAGTTGATTTGCAAGAAGCACTCATCCAGAAAAATGGACTATTACATTAGAGGTTAGGAGTGAACCTTTAATGAAATGGAGAATGTTTAAGTATTCATGATGAAAAGACTGCAATTGAGTGGAAACTTTGAAATATAAAAATAAAAAGGGAACATCAAGTGACCAAACAGGAAAATAATTTATAAATATAAAGTGCTTACATTCTAATATGAGAGATAATATATGTATCCCATAGGAAAAGTAAGGGCAGCTAGTGGCATAGGAAACAGAGTACTAGTCCTGGATTCATGAAGACTCTTCTTTCTGAATTCAAATCTAGATTCAGATGCTTACTAGATGCATGATGCTGGGCAATTTACTTAACCCTATTGGCCTCATTTCCTCATCTGAAAACTAAACTGGAGAAGGAAACGGAAAACCACTTTAATATTTCTGCCAAGAAAAACCTGAAATGGGACAAGAAGGGTCAGACAGGATAAAAAATACTGAGCAACAATAATAACAAGAACAGTAAAGAATTAAGGAGAGATAGAGAAGACAAATTAGAAGAAGGGTCTGGGAAAGATTTTGTTATGTTTATGATATTCCAAGAAAGGAAAGGGGAAAGAGAAAGGACATGCACTTGGTGAAAAGGAAAGGAGTGTTTTTTATTTCTCAAAATCTGGAAGTTGAGGTAGAAGTCTATACAAATGATGAAGAGGAAGAGGCAACTTATTTGAACCTAATTTTCATTTGAACTAGTCAAAAAAAAGGTAGATCAAACACAGGTATAAAATGTTTGTTAGGAAAATAAATTGAATTCAACAGGGAAAAAGAGGAACAAATGGAGATAAAAGGGGGAGAACAATGGGAAGGATACATCTAGGGAAGGATTGGTAATAAGTAAGACAAACCTTAATTCAGAAAAAGAAATCATGAAGAGAAGTTCACGAGCAAAGAGTAGAGAAGTAAGAACCTGTAATTAGCATTTGAATAAAGAAGAGAAGAGGGTCAGAGAAGTGGAAAATGTTGAGGACACTCCTGTTGCATTCTTCTTTTCTTCACTGTAAAAATGGCATTGAAAACAAAGAGAGAAAGAATATAAGAGAATAACTGGAAGGGAAATATATAAACTTAAAATGCTTTGCCCAGGGAAAGGTGAAGTAGCTTAGATGAGAAGGGAAATGGTTAATTTTGGGGAAAACTTTTACAATATGTTTCTATGATAAAGATCTCATTTATAAGATATATAAGGAGCTGATTCTAATAAAAATGAAAACCAATTACCAAATGATAAATGTTCAAATTGATAGCTCTTCAAAGGAAGACATGAAGTTCTTTAGAATCATAACATAAAAAATAAGAAAATGAAAAAAAAAATGTTCCAAATACTTTATAATTAGAGAAATGTGGATTAAATCAACTCTGAGATTTTACATAGCCTGTCAGATTGGCAAAGTAGATTAAAAAATGAAAAATGGAAATCTTGGAGGGGAACCTGGAAACAAGAATTAGAAATTGGTACCATCATTCTGGAAAACAATTCAGAACTATGACCCAAAAGTTCCTAAATTGTGTTTAAACTCTCAACCATTAATACAACTACTAGGTCTACATCCCAAAAAGATCAAAGAAAGGAAAATCTTATATGTCTAAAAAAATTATAGCAGCATTTTTATGATGGCAAAAAACCCTAGAAACTTAGAAGGGTATGGAATGGCTAAACAAATTACTGTATTAAAATGTAAAGAAATACTATAAGGTTTTAAGAAACAAACAAACAAACAAAAAAAAAGAATGGTTTCAGAGAAACCTTAGAAAAGACATATGGACTGATTAAGAATGAAGAGAGTAGAAATTGAATGCTTTATATTATCAAATCAATATTGTATAAGCAAATACTTTTTAAAGCATAAATGACTTTGATCAACACAACTATGAATTATGATACTAGAAGACTGATGATGAATGCTGTCCCTACTCCTGACAAAGAGATGATGAACGAATATACAGAAGAAAAGTTTAAATAGTAAAAGAATAAGCACTTATAGAGCAAGCACTATACTAAGCATTTTTTCTGATATTATCTCTTTTGATCTCCATAACAATGTTGAGAAGTAGTTGCTATTATTATACTTATTTTATAGTTGAGGAAACAGGCAAATATACATTAGATGGCTTGCCCAGAGATAATATAGATAGTAAGTATATGAAACTTAATTGAACTCATATCTTCCTGACTCCAAGTACAGCACTTTACCCATTCTACCATCTAGTTACCAGAATTTCTTTGAACCTGGCCAATAAAAGAATTTGTTTTGTTGGACTATTCTTCTTGTTACAAAGATTTTGTTTTTCTCTTTTCTAGAAAGAATGATAAAGGAAGGAGAGAAAATGCTGTATAATTTTAAAATCTTAATTTAAAAAGAAAAAGTAGAATTTAGTTTAAAGGAATACATTAAAGAAATCTACATTCCAGATGTTGGAGCTGTTGCATGATTTATTTTATGTTTAGCTATAAAGCATTAAGAACTTTCCCTAATATTTCATGTAGTTTATTAGCATGTTCTAAAATCCCCTTGTTATGTGTGAACACATTTTATTTAGTCATCTCCTTATTTTTTAAATGTTCCTTTCTATGCATTTTTATTTCTGTTAAAAGACAATAATTTGGCATAGATACAATTAATCAAGAACAAATGAAGAACAAATTAAAAACTATTGTAATAGAAATATTTACAAATTGGAAAATTAGTGAAGCAAGCAACTGATTAAAAACCTTCCAATTATGTATTCAGAAAAATATACATTTTTCTTAATTTCTTAAGCCTCTTAGTTGAGTTTTAAGCTAGTTGCTTATCATACAGTTCTGCAATCTTGAAGTCTCTTCAGAGAATTAGATGGCTGTGATCTGCTATGTGCCTCAAGGCAAACCTCAAGTATTTCAAGGTTCATTAGGTAAGAAATTTAAACCAATAACATAGAGAACAGAATAAGATAGAGAAATTGCCTCATTTTATTATTTTTAGAATTAAATTAAAGAATATCAACCTCAAAACTGCCCATATTCCTTCATTAAGCAAATTAATATAACTATCCAATGTCATATATAAGTTTTCAAGAAGAATCATATGGTCACAGATATTGTCAATTTTAAACTTTTAGCACACACAGTCAAACATTTATACTCTGTGTATGATGTAAATGATTAGCAGTTACCTTCACCATTTGTCGATAGTGTTTTCTCCCCAAGTAGCCTCTCCACCATTTCTGTATAACAGTCATCATTTTATTTAAATACCTGAAATGTTAATTATGAGATGATTTTACTTTTTGACATTTTCAATATTTGTGGGGGAACTCATTGTTGAAATTTTCATTTTATAAATATTTGCATAATATTGACAGTAAGAGAGTCATCTCTGGTGTGGAAATCAATTATTTTTTTTAAAGATGGGAGGATTTGTTTGCTCCCTGCCCCACAATCTTAGCTCCATAAAGCCAGATCATAGTAGTATTAATGACATAGCATTAGTATTACAGGCTTTTAATCCCAACTCCTCTTAAATTTTCTCTAAATCCCCTTTCACCATTCAATTTGGAGGAAGAGAATTGGTACAGACAATATGTATTCATTTATGGATAGGAAAGTTTCTCTTCCTTTGGTAAAATCTTGTCCCTTACATCCTGTGGAATCAGACTTGATTTTCAAGTAGAATAGGAGAATCCTAAAATCATAAACTGTCCATTTTAAACCAAGAGAAAAAATTAATTAGTTATGCCATATTGTAAATTTTAAATGTTCATGTAAATGATGTGACATCATTATCATCATTTGCCAAATATGTTTAAGACCTTTGAAGACTTCTTTATAAAAAGAAAATGTCAATATCTATATTCAAGTCTGTTGAGATTTTACTGAGAATACCTATCTACATTAAATACTATAATTTATAATTAATGTTTCCATACTTATCCAAATAGTCAGACTGTTGGTCTGTCCCACTAACTTTTCAACTTTTGGAAGTTAATGGATTCTCCTATATGATCTCATCTTTTAGTTCACCTATTGTCCATCATTCTGGCTATATCACCAACACAACAGAGACAGACTATCTCTACTAAACTGCCATATGTCAATTTCTGAACTTCTTCAGTCTGTTAAATCAATATGCTTAGTTCTTTTTAAAAAATAAATATTTCAGCATTATGTATCATTTTTCTAAAAGATTGTTTTTAATTTATTCTTGCATAATAATTTTAAATGTTTAACAAAAGCAAATAATTGAACATTTTCAA
The DNA here is from genome assembly GCF_027887165.1 of Monodelphis domestica. NCBI lineage: Eukaryota > Metazoa > Chordata > Mammalia > Didelphimorphia > Didelphidae > Monodelphis > Monodelphis domestica. The sequence goes on along the minus strand of NC_077228.1, from coordinate 126,108,648 downwards.
GGAAATCCATTATATATATGAACTTTCAATAAAAAAAACAATATACCTGATATAAGCCCGTACTCGACATCCTCGAAACCAGCTCTGTATTTTGACTGCTGCCTTATATTCCTTTTTTCTATATCCATCTACAGTCCTGAAAACATTGTTTTAAAAAGCATTCTGTAAATTCAATTTCAGTTTTGATACAAAGTCAGTCTGTTAAACTTAGTATTTACTTTTTTCATTAAGATAATTATAATTCAAATGTCATTTTAACAAAATTAAATCCTAAGTAAAGCATTTCAAACATCATAAGCTATATTTCAAAATGAACCTTTTTCTAAGAGGGCATCTGCTTTCAATGGGTTTACTTTTTCCTTTTTATAATCACCTTTTTTGCAACTAAATAGTGAATATTTTTATGTAATAGAAATGAATACATGAATACATATTTATGATTCTTTTAGAATACTAATGTACAAGTAATCAGGAAAAAAAATTTAACCCCCAAAATCTATTTTATTAATTCCTGTAAACATAACATGAAAATGCATTTTTCACTTAAGTGACCAAGTCAATTATTCCTAAGTAAAATAAATCTTACATAATGTCAGTATAAATATAATCTTTAGAAAGGCCACTGAAGTTATATGAGGAAGGAAGCCATGCTCTGATACTTGTAAAAGATATATTTGATTAAAGGTGGAAAGTTTGAGGCAAGTGTTTTCTAAATTTTATTCACCTCCAACATGCATACTTGAGCAAATATTATAAAATTGTGTCCTGGCTACAACACAGTAAACTAAAAGATAATTCCTATGCTCTGCCAAATAATTCTCCCCTCCAAATGTCCATCAAAAAATTAATTATTCCCTTCCAGATAGTTATTATTCAATTTTGAGAAGGTAAGAAATGTCAGAAAGTTGTGAAGAATGCTTACTCCATTTCCACCTACTTCCTTTTCCCACACATATCCCAAGTTTTTTCATTATGTTCTTTAAAATTGTTATTCTATTTATCTTGCACACCCAACAACATTGATTGTGGATCCAAGAAGATAAAAAAAAAAGACCTTATTCAATTGAGTGGAAACAATGAAATAAATGCTGATTCCAAATTTAACTTTCAATCGCTATGGGACTAAGCAGTTCTAATTTAGCAAAAACAGTAGTAAGACAATTTATCAGCCTGGATTTATTATTCGTCCTCAGAGGGCAAATATTATTCATTTATTAATGCTCCCCACCTCCAGTTTACCTTAAAATGGTGATAGAGTAATTCATAAACTATTTCTGAGTTTTTTGAAGGGATCTTAGAGTTCTTGGGGCAATAATTCCTTTCTTTTGGTCCATTTTTTGATGTATTAGGAAGACAAGGAGACCAAAAAATTTTAACTACTTTGAGCTAGATGTCTCAATTTTCATCCTTCAGTTATGGCCCCTGGTATCAGACTAGGAACTTCAGAGAATTTTATTTTCTCTAAATCCTTGGAATCTACTCCTGTGTTTTAAATCTGCTGGCCACTTTAGCCTAAATGATACCTGGAGTTTGAAAAGGGAGAAGCCTAATATAATGAGAAGGAAGATTCTTTAAGAAATAAAGTTCTCTTGCTTTAGGAGTATTGTAGAGCTAGATATATTCTTATTTCAAAATTGTTTCTTTTAGTATGAGTTGTTTTCTGAGACTTCTCTTTTTGTCTTTTAAGGGAAATGACTTTTTAAATGGAGAATTTTTTCTTTAGGGTTGTTTTAATTTAATTTTTAAATTAATTCATAAATAAGGAAGATTAAAAATAATTTTAAATGCATTAAATTGGATCCAGGAAGCTAGAAGTAAATGTCATGATGATGCTTTTATCAAGTACCTACTATGTTCCAGGCATTGTGCTAAGCATTACGGATATAGAAAGAAACAAAAAACAGTCCTTGCCTTCAAAGAACTCATAGTCTTAGAGAAGACAACAAATATATACAAATAGGCTGTGTACAAGATAAATAAGAAATAATTAACAGTCTAGCTCTGAGATCCTTGACCTTACTGAAATTCTGTGATCTATTATTCTTGGTTAATAACACATACCTGCCTATTCCTCCAACAAATTATTATTGAGCCATCACTCTAAATAGACATTATGCAGAGAGTGAGGATAAAAAGGAATATAAGAGGAAGTTACTGTTCTTGAAGAACTTACAATCTAGTAAGGGCAATGGACACATGTTTTTAACTATTAATAGAAGAACAAATTTGGAATCATATGATGGATAAAAATAAAATTCTATTAAAGTTAATAGAAGATAGAAATAAATCCCATGTTTACAGATAGAACGTATAATTTGAGCTGAACCTTGATAAGGCTGGGGATATTTTAGGCAGAGGAAACCATTTTTGCAAAAGGCTGTGGAGAGTGGGAAAACATAAGGTTCATTCAATATATGAGGAGTTCAGTTTGGCCCAAACTGAGAATTTTCATAGAGGTTATTTAGTGTCATTTAAGGCTGGGACAAGATTGAAGTGGTTCTTAAATTTCAGGCTAAGGCAATGCGATCTTTTCAAATCTCACTAAATTTCTTACCATCCCATTTAACACAGTATTTTTTCCCTTTCCTCAACTTCCATAGCTTCTCCCCTTCCTTAGGCCTCTCAGCAGAGAATTTTGCCTCAGATTTTCCTAAAAACTCAGAAGCCATTTGTTAAGAGCTCCCTTTTTTGCCCTGCTCCTTATCTCATATCACAGATTTCTTCTGACATTATATCTCCTTTTTAGCTCCTGTCCCACATGAAGAGGTAGTCATTCTCTTTGCCAAAACAAAATCTATCATCTCTACTCTCATGTATTCTGCCATCTCTCTTATCTATTTGTTATCTCCTTATTGCTTACAAACATGTCCAAGTCTCCCTTAAAAACATTCACTTGATCTAACATTCCCCATAATTAGCTCATATCTCTCCTCCTTTTGTGATTAAACTCCTTGAGATAATGGCCACTACTTCTTTTCTCTTTCTTCCTAGTGCTGGCTTGAGATCAGTCCTCTCTTCAAAACCACTGATTTCTTAATTGACAACTCCAATGGTCGTTCCTCAGTGCTCGTCCTTCATTTCTTACCAGTTCATGATACTGCCAGTCACCTTCTTTTACATAATATTCTTCTCTCTAGGTTTCCATGATGTTATTCTATCCTGATTGTCCTCCTGTCTCTCAAAATCTTTTTAGGATTTTCATCAAGATCATGCTCCCTAAGGGTTGGTGTGTTCAAGAACTCTTTCCTAGACTGTCTTCTCTTCTATATAATTTAAATTGATGATCTTATTGTCTTCCATAGATTCAATTATCATATCTATGTTGATGGTTCTCAGATTTACTTTTCCAGACCTCAATCCTCTCCTAAATTTCAGAGGCATGTTATTATTATTATTATTATTATTATTATTATTATTATTATTATTATTATTATTAGCCTGTCCATTAGTATTAAGAAGAGTTTGATCAACAGGACCAAAAACTAATGAGAGATCACAAAGAGAGATCACATTTTAAATTCAATATGTCTGAAACCCAACTCATTATTCCCCCCACCAAAACTGTCTAATTTTCTCAACTTCTCTATTATTGTTGAAGGTACCACGTTTTCAATCACCCAGACTTACAACCCAAGTGTTATACTCTACTCTTTATTCTTTCTCTAAACCCATTTTCCATTCTGTTGCTAAGCCCAGTTAACTTTACATTTGTAGCACTTTTCGTATATTCCCTCCTTCTCTTTCCTAACATTGTTACCACTCCTGTGCAGGTTTTAATCAAATCATATCCAAAGTATAGCAGTAGACTTTTGGCTAGTCTCTGAACACCAAGTCTCCCACCATTCTAGTCCATTTTCCATTCAGCTGTCAAATTAATCTTCCTAAAATGCAGGTCTGATCTTTTGCCTTTCTCCCTGCATTCAATAAAATCCAGTGGATCCCCATCTCCTTCAATATAAAAAAAATATTTTTAGCACTTTAACCTTTCAAAACCTTGATCCTTCCACATTTCTATTCATCTCACAATTTACTATCACATATTATGTGACCAAGTGAAACTGGTTTCACTGCGTTCTTTTTTTTTTTTTAGATGATCCACTATTTCTTAACTGTAAACATTTTCTTTGGAAACCTCCAAAGTCCAGTTCTCCCAATTTTCCCTCCTCCTGTCTGCCTACTAGCTTCCTTAGCTTTTATTGAGATCCAACAAAAATATCCTCCCTTCCATAAAAAAAAAAATCTCTTCCTAAACCTCAAACCCTGTTAATGCTAATGCCTTCCTTTGGCTCATTATTTTCAATGTAACTTGCATATGGCAAGTAGGGTTTTATTCCAAGAATGCAGGGATAGTTCAGTTTGGGAAAACTACTAGCATAACTGACTCTATCAATAACAAAACAAACAAAATTAACAGGATTTTCTCAACAGATGCAAAAAGAAAAAGCTTTTGACAAAATATAACATCCATTATTAAAAACAGAAGAGTTGGAATGAATATGGTGGATCAGAAGCACAGAAAGTTGGAATTGCTCTGAGAATCCTCTGAAACCAACCTTAAAATAGCTCCTCAAAAATACTGTAGTGATATAACCAACCAAAGGACAGAGTGAAGCAACTCTTCAGCAGAAAACAACTTGGAAGGTAGACAGAGAGGGTCTATTTCTCTTGGGCTAGAAAGGAGAGTTTATGGAAACAAAACCTGGGCATAGGCCAACCTTGGGACATTGAGAACCTACCTATACCAATTGCAGAGCACCCCATGCCCAGCCTTGGAAGTTCCAAGCTCAAGCATAAGACTGCAGTGAGGCCCCAAAGCCTAATGCAAGGAAGTTGGTGGAACCTGGGCTGTCCAAGTCTAATGGGAAGCCCAGAGGCCCTGAAAAAGTCACAAGCTCCATTACAATACAGTAAACAGTTCATCAGGGTAGTGTCATCCCCAGAGCAAGGCACTGAGCCTATGTCAAAGTTAGCAACAAAGACCCAAACCACAGCATAACCCCAATACATGTTAGTTTGCCCCTGACTAATGCTAACTTAAGGGGAAATCCCAAGTCCCAGGGCAAAGCATTATGTCTTTGGTCCATGTAAGACCAGAGTAAGTCCCAGAGTCCCATACAGACTTAAAGTTAGGCCCTAAACCCCAGCATAAGGTAGCTAGTTTACACACAGTCCCAAGAGGATATTGAATCAGCACTGGAGTGGAGGGGGGGTTGTCTTTCAGAGCTCCCCACCCATGGACCATGGTACTGAAGGACTTAAATACACAGAAACTCAGAACTATAGCTGAGGATACCTGCAAGGAAAAACTCAAGCTTAAGAGAATGCAACTGCTACCCTAAGAACAGAGCCTGACGGGGCTTCCGGTCAAGATGGCAGCTTAGAGAAAGCTAAAGTCCAGATCTCCTGAAACCCTTCTTTACTGATCTCAAACTGAATGCTCCTAGGACACTGAAATTCAAAACGATCAACAGCATAGACCCTGGGAGTCCTCCTCCTGGACCTGGACCTGAATCAAAAGGTACGCCCCCCCCCCCAAAAGCCAGAACCTGAGACAACTGGGACCTAAGGGGCAGGCAGAAGGAAGGTCCTAGGACCCATCCCCCCCCCCCCAACACAGAGCACTGAGTCCGAGGCAGCAGAGGCAACCTCAGAGCCCCACGGCCTGCTATTCTGAAGGTTGCTTCCTGAAAACAACCTGACCCAGTCGAGGGGGCACCCAGACAGCAGGGAAACAGAAAGGGACGGGGGAGCTCATAACCCCCTGGGAGGAGCCCTCGGAGCTCCGGGAAGCCGAGGCCCCTCCACCTAAGAGAGCAGGATCTTGTGGAACAACAGCAACCCTAAGGGCTGGCAAAAGGGCCTCAGGAGCCGGCTATTCTGAAAGCCACATTCTGAAAACAACCTGACCCAGTCGAGGGGGCACCCAGACAGCAGGGAAACAGAGAGATGGGGGAGCTCCTAACCCCCTGGCTGGATCCTTCCATCAGAATCTCAATTCAACCCAGGGAAAGCTAAAATTCTTATCAGGAGCCCTCCCCCAGAGCTCCGGGAAGCCGTGGCCCTTCCCCCTCAGAGAGCAGGGTCTTCAGAAACAACAGTAACCATCAGGGCTGGCAAAAGGACCCCTGGGCTGGCTATTCTGAAGGCCGCACCCTGAAAACAACCTGACCCAGTCAAGGGAGCACCCAGACAGCAGGGAAAAAGAGAAAGACTGGGGAGCTCGTAACCCCCTGGCTGGATCCTTCCATCAGAATCTCAGTTCAACCCAGGGAAAGCTAATCTTCTTATCAGGAGCCCTCCCCCAGAGCTCCGGGAAATGCGGCCCCTCCCCCTCAGAGAGCAGGTTCTTCAGAAACAACAGTAACCTTCAGGGATGGCAAAAGGACCACAGGGCCAGCTATTCAGAAGGCCACATTCTGAAAACAACCTGACCCAGTCGAGGGGGCACCCAGAGAGCAGGGAAACAGAGAGATGGGGGGAGGTTATAACCCCCTGGCTGGATCCCTCCATCCCAGTCTCAGGTCCCTGCCTCACGGCACGCTCAATTCAACCCAGGGACACATCAGCAATTCCTGGCTTCCCCAGAAAGACAGAACTACAACTTCATAGAAAGGACAATCTGCCTGGGACTAAAACCTCTGAACACCAGACAGAGATAAGAAAAGCTAATCCTCCCCACTCACATAGAGATGGCAAACTACACTGAAGCACAAAAGCCCCCAAATTCCAAAAGAAACAAGAAGAAGGGGGCAAATTTGGACACATTTTATGGAGCAAAAATACAAAACACAGAGGAGACAGAAGAGGAAACACAAGCAAATGCTCCTAAACCCTCCAAAGGAAATGGAAACTCTCCACAAACCCATGAAGAATTTGAATCAGAAATGATCAAAAAGATGGAAGCCTTCTGAGAGGAAAAGTGGGAAATAATGCAAAAGAAATTCACGCATCTACAAAACCAGTATGACCAAACTGAAAAGGAAAACCAGGCCTTAAAACAAGAACTAATAAAGCAAAACCAAAAGGCCAAGAAATTAGAAGAGAACATAAAATATCTCACTGACAAGGTGACAGATTTGTAAAATAGAGGGAGAAGAGATAACTTAAGAATAATTAGACTTCCAGAAAAGCCGGAAATAAACAGCAAACTTGACATCGTAATACAAGATATAATTAAAGAAAATTGCCCAGAGATTCTAGAATAAGGGGGCAATACAGCCACTGACAGAGCTCACAGAACACCCTCTACACTAAACCCCCAAAAGACAACTCCCAGGAATGTAATTGCCAAATTCCAAAGCTCTCAAACAAAAGAAAAAATCCTACAAGAAGCCAGAAAAAGACAATTTAGATATAAAGGAATGCCAATCAGGGTCACACAAGACCTTGCAAGTTCCACTCTGAATGATCATAAGACATGGAACATGATCTTCAGAAAGGCAAGAGAGCTGGGTCTTCAACCAAGAATCAGCTATCCAGCAAAACTGACTATATACTTCCAAGCGAAAGTATGGGCATTCAACAAAATAGAAGATTTCCAACTTTTTGCAATGAAAAGACCAGAGCTCTGTGGAAAGTTCCGATATCAAAAATCAAAGAGCATGGAATACCTGAAAAGGTAAATAAGAAGGAAAGGGAAAAGGAGAAAAATCTTATCTTCTTCTTTTACTCAAACTCTCTTCTATAAGGACTACATTTATATCAATCTATGTATACTAACATGTGGGGAAAATGTAATGTGTAAATAGGGGGGAAAGAAAGACCAAATAGAATAATCTTTCTCACACAAAGATTCACACAGGAAGGGGAGGGAAAGAAAACTCTTATAAAAAGGAGAGGAAGAGAGTTTTTACTTAAACCTTACTCTCAGGGAAATCAACTCTGAGAGGGAAGAAAATCAAGATCCATTGGGATCTTGAATTCTATCTTACCCAATAAGGGTAGGGAGAAGGGAAAACCAAGGGGGGGAGGGGGAGAGGGAAAAACAAAAGGGGAGGGAAAGAGAGGGGGGAGCGGGAGGGAAAAAAGAGAGGGACTAAAAAGGGAAACATATTAAGGGAGGGGACAAGGGGGACCAATTTAAAGTAAATCACTGGACTAAAAGGTAGAGCTGAAGAAAAAAAGGTTAGAATTAGGGAAGGTTATCAAAATGCCAGGGAGTCCACAAATGACAGTCATAAGTTTGAACGTGAATGGAATGAACTCACCCATAAAACATAGACGAATAGCAGAATGGATTAGAATCCAAAACCCTACCATATGTTGTCTCCAAGAAACACACATGAGGCGGGTTGACACCCACAAGGTCAGAATTAAAGGATGGAGTAAGACCTTCTTGGCCTCAACTGACAGAAAGAAGGCAGGAGTGGTAATCATGATATCTGATAAAGCCAAAGCAAAAATAGATCTGATCAAAAGGGATAGGGAAGGTAATTATATTTTGTTAAAAGGGACTTTAGATAATGAGGAAATATCACTAATCAACAGGTATGCACCAAATAATAAAACACCCAGATTTCTAATGGAGAAACTAGGAGAATTGAAGGAAGAAATAGACAGTAAAACCATATCAGTGGGAGACTTGAACCAACCATTATCAAATTTAGATAAATCAAATCAAAAAATAAATAAGAAAGAGGTAAGAGAAGTGAATGAAATCTTAGAAAAATTAGAATTAATAGACATATGGAGAAAAATAAATATGGATAAAAAGTAATACACCTTCTCAGCACCACATGGCACACTCACAAAAATTGACCATACATTAGGTCACGGAAACATAGCACACAAATGCAGAAAAGCAGAAATAATAAATGCAGCCTTCTCAGATCACAAGGCAATAAAAATAATGATCAGTAATGGTACATGGAAAACCAAATAAAAAACTAACTGGAAATTAAACAATATGATACTCCAAAATCATTTAGTTAGAGAAGAAATCATAGAAACAATTAACAATTTCATCGAGGAAAATGACAGTGGAGAGACATCCTTTCAAACCTTTTGGGATGCAGCCAAAGCAGTAATCAGAGGTAAATTCATATCCCTGAGTGCATATATTAACAAACTAGAGAGAGCAGAGATCAATCAATTGGAAATGCAAATAAAAAAACTCGAAAGCGATCAAATTAAAAACCCCCAGCAGAAAACCAAACTAGAAATCCTAACAATTAAGGGAGAAATTAATAAAATCGAAAGTGATAGAACTATTGATTTAATAAATAAGACAAGAAGCTGGTACTTTGAAAAAACAAACAAAATAGACAAAGTACTGGTCAATCTAATTAAAAAAAGGAAGGAAGAAAAGCAAATTAACAGCATCAAAGATGAAAAGGGGGACATCACCTCCAATGAAGAGGAAATTAAGGCAATCATTAAAAATTACTTTGCCCAATTATATGGCAATAAATAAACCAATTTAGGTGATATGGATGAATATATACAAAAATACAAACTGCCTAGACTAACAGAAGAAGAAATAGAATTCTAAAATAATACCATATCAGAAAATGAAATCCAACAGCCATCAAAGAACTTCCTAAGAAAAAATCCCCAAGGCCTGATGGATTCACCAGTGAATTCTATCAAACATTCAGAGAACAGTTAATCCCAATACTATACAAACTATTTGACATAATAAACAAAGAGGGAATTCTACCAAATTCCTTTTATGACACAAACATGGTACTGATTCCAAAACTAGGCAGGTCAAAAACAGAGAAAGAAAACTATAGACCAATCTCCCTAATGAATATAGATGCAAAAATCTTAAATAGGATACTAGCAAAAAGACTCCAGCAAGTGATCAGAAGGGTCATCCACCATGATCAACTAGGATTTATCCCAGGGATGCAGGGCTGGTTCAATATTAGGAAAACCATCCACATAATTGACCACATCAACAAGCAAACCAACAAGAACCACATGATTATCTCAATAGATGCAGAAAAAGCCTTTGATAAAATACAACACCCATTCCTATTAAAAACACTAGAAAGCATAGGAATAGAAGGGTCATTCCTAAAAATAATAAACAGTATATATCTAAAACCATCAGCTAATATCATCTGCAATGGGGATAAACTAGATGCATTCCCAATAAGATCGGAGTGAAACAAGGATGCCCATTATCACCTCTACTATTTGACATTGTACTAGAAACACTAGCAGTAGCAATTAGAGAAGAAAAAGAAATTGAAGGCATCAAAATAGGCAAGGAGGAGACCAAGTTATCACTCTTTGCAGATGACATGATGGTCTGCTTAAAGAATCCTAGAGATTCAACCAAAAAGCTAATTGAAATAATCAACAACTTTAGCAAAGTTGCAGGATACAAAATAAACCCACATAAGTCATCAGCATTTCTATATATCTCCAACACAGCTCAGCAGCAAAAACTAGAAAGAGAAATCCGATTCAAAATCACCTTAGACAAAATAAAATACCTAGGAATCTATCTCCCGAGACAAACACAGGAACTATATGAACACAACTACAAAACACTCTCCACACAACTAAAACTAGACTTGAGCAATTGGAAAAACATTAACTGCTCATGGATGGGACGAGCCAATATAATAAAAATGAACATCCTACCCACACTTATTTATCTATTTAGTGCCATACCCATTGAACTCCCAAAATATTTCTTTACTGATTTAGAAAAAACCATAACAAAATTCATCTGGAATAACAAAAGATCAAGGATATCCAGGGAAATAATGAAAAAAAAAACACATATGATGGGGGCCTTGCAGTCCCAGACCTTAAACTATATTACAAAGCAGCAGTCATCAAAACAATTTGGCACTGGCTAAGAGACAGAAAGGACGATCAGTGGAATAGACTGGGGGAAAGAGACCTCAGCAAGACAGTATACGATAAACCCAAAGATCCCAGCTTTTGGGACAAAAATCCACTATTCGATAAAAACTGCTGGGAAAATTGGAAGACAGTATGGGAGAGATTAGGAATAGATCAATACCTCACACCCTACACCAAGATAAATTCAAAATGGGTGAATGACTTAAACATAAAGAAGGAAACCAGAAGTAAATTGGGTAAACACAGAATAGTATACATGTCAGACCTTTGGGAGGGCGAAGACTTTAAAACCAAGCAAGACATAGAAAGAGTCACAAAATGTAAAATAAATAATTTTGACTACATCAATTTAAAAGCTTTAGTACAAACAAAACCAATGTAACTAAAATCAGAAGGGAAACAACAAATTGGGAAAAAAATCTTCATAGAAACCTCTGACAAAGATTTAATTACTCAAATTTATAAAGAGCTAAATCAATTGTAGAAAAAATCAAGCCATTCTCCAATTGATAAATGGGCAAGGGACATGGATAGGCAGTTCTCAGATAACGAAATCAAAACTATTAATAAGCACATGAAGAAGTGTTCTAAATCTCTTATAATCAGACAGATGCAAGTCAAAACAACTCTGAGGTATCACCTCACACCAAGCAGATTGGCCAACATGATAGCAAAGGAAAGTAATGAATGCTGGAGGGGATGTGGCAAAGTAGGGACATTAATTCATTGCTGGTGGAGTTGTGAACTGATCCAACCATTCTGGAGGGCAATTTGGAACTATGCCTAAAGGGTGACAAAAGAATATCTACCATTTGATCCAGCCATTGCACTGCTGGGTCTGTACCCCAAAGAGATAATGGACAAAAAGACTTGTACAAAAATATTCATAGCTGCACTCTTTGTTTTGTCCAAAAATTGGAAAACAAGGGTATGCTCATCAATTGGGGAATGTTTAAGCAAATTGTGGTATATGTTGGTGATGGAATACTATTGTGCTAAAAGAAATAATAAAGTGGAGGAATTCCATGGAGACTGGAACAACCTCCAGGAAGTGATGCAGAGCAAAAGGAGCAGAACCAGGAGAACATTGGACACAGAGACTAATACACTGTGGTATAATCAAATGTAATGGACTTCTCCATTAGTGGTGGTGTAATGTCTCTGAACAATCTGCAGGGATCTAGGAGAAAAAACACTATTCATAAGCAGAGGATAAACTGTGGGAGTAGAAACACCGAGGAAAAGCAACTGCCTGACTACAGCGATTGAGGGGACATGACAGAGGAGACTCTAAACGAATACTCTAATGCAAATATTAACAACATGGCAATGGGTTCGAATCAAGACATATGTGATACCCTGTGGAATCACGCGTCGGCTACTGGGGGGGGGAGGAAAAGAAAATGATCTTTGTCTTTAATTAATAATGCTTGGAAACGATCAAATAAAATATTATAAAATTAAAAAAAAACAGAGCCTGCCTTTAAGATGAAAGTAAAAATTAAAATAAAGAAGGCTGGGAAACTATGCAAAGAGAAAAATTCAACCAATGACAATTTTCATGGGGACAGAGAAGAGCAAGGAAAAACTCAGAAGATGACAATGAGATCAAAACAGACACATGCAAATCATCACAGAAAAATGGGGACTAATTTCAGACTCGGGAAGAGCTCAAAAAGGAATTCAAAAATCAAATAAGAAAGGCAGAAGAAAAATGGGGAGAAGAAATGAAAGTAAGGCAAAAAGAAAATAACAGCTTACACAGCAGAATTGGCCAAATAGAAAAAGAGGTAGAAAAATCCAATGAAGAAAAGAGTTTCATAAAAAGGCAAATTGAAGAAATGGAAAAAGAGGTTGAAAAGTTCATGGAAGAAACTCAATTCTTAAAAATTAGAATTGAGCAAATGGAAGCTAATTACTTCATCAGATATCAAGGAACAATACAACAAAATCAAAAGAGTAAAAAAATAGAAGAAAATATGAATATCTTATTTTAAAAACCACTGACCTAAAAATTCTGCTGCCTTGGTGGCTCTTGCTGAGGGAGGACCTCTGCAGTGGGGTTTTCTGCATTGGAGGGATTCTTCTGCCTTGGACTTCTGCATTGGTGATTGATTCTGTGCTGGTAAGTCTCTTGCTGAAGAGACTACCATGACTCCTGATTTGAGATCAGGACCTGTGGGAGCCTTTGTTGGAGTTGCCCTGGATTTCTTTGGATCAGCAATAATAGGGGAAATATCTGCCTGCATTTGACAGGGCAGTGAGGACCTTCACAAAACTGCAAAGAAACTATGGCTTAGTAGCAGAGCAAACAGTACTTTGGAAAAGGATATGGATGTGAAGTCACAAGGAGGTAGAGCAGCTAAGCAGTTGAAAGAATACCAGTTTTGGAGTCAGAAGTTCTATGTTCAAATCCTACAGCTGCTACTAACTACCTAGGTCAAGATGGTGGCTTAGATATAGCAACAGCTGAAAATTCCAAAAAAACCTCCCCCACCAATCAAAAATACAATACTTCCAGGGGACTGAAATCCAAATCTAATAATAGGATAGAGATAAGGAACCCTCCTCCTGGACCCAACTTAAAAGGTACACCCCCAAAAAAGTCTAAACTCTAAAACACATGACGTTAAGGGGAAGGAAGAAGGAAGGTCCAAGGATCCCTCCTCACCTACAACACTGAGCAACCAGTGGTGACTGGAATGACCAGGTAGGCAAGGTTGCTAGTCTGGAGGGAGCACTTTGCTGACAGAGCTGTGCCAGGCTCAGGGCGTAGAACACAGGCAGTTATAGGAGAAGCTCAGAGGAGGCAGCCCAGACACATCCAAGGTGCTCCATCCTGCCCCCCCCCCCGCTTTTTTCTGGAGGTTTTGGCCTCAGAGCACAGACAGATTTGCAGATCAACTCCTCAACCCTAGCTGAATCTCATCAATAAGAGCAAATAAGAAGCCTTAAGAGGGCAGGGAAGCTCAAGCTCCAACACCCCTCCCCACAGACTGATCTGAGAGCCTTGCTGACTAAGTCCCAAGGTCAAAAGCTGCAACAAACTACAGACAACAACATTGACAATAGGGCGGGAAGCCCAGATCCTTTTTAGCAGACACTGACAACAGGGTGGGAAGCCCAGATCCTTTTCAGTTTCTGCTGTCAGCCAGTTAAGATCTGACTAATCTGATCAAACAGCAGAACTGAGAAGAAACCCCTGATTCAGAACAGAACAGCTAAAACCCACAGATTCAGCACATAATGAGAGACGCAAGACTATAGACAACTATGGGGGAGGGGGAATTTGAGGGGGGGAAATATGAATACACAAGAGAAAGAGAAAAAAGAAATTACAATCGACAGCTTCTATCCAGGCAATGAACAAAGAGCAAATGAAACAGAGGAGGATCAAGAAATACCAAACAAAAACACAGAAACTCCAGCAAATTGGACATGGGCTTTGGAAGAACTCAATATACAATTCAAAAAACAATTAAGAGAGGCTGAAGACAACTGTGAAAAGAACTTAAAAAGAAAAATAAAACCTCTGGAAACAGAAAATAGTGTCTTTAAGGCCAAAATAAATCAGTTTGAAAATGAAGCAAAGGAGATGAAAGATCAGAAGGAAAAGGGTGACCAAAGAGGAAGGAATAAAATTCAGTCTTTAAAAACTGGAATCCAACAACTAGAAGCAAACTAATTCACAAGGAAGAAGGCAACTATAAAAAAAATCAAAAGAATGAAAAAATTGAGGAAAATATGAAACACCTTATCTACAAAATGGAAGATTTAGAAAACAGGTTCAGGAGAGTCAACTTAAGAATCATTGGTCTACCGGAAGATCATGACAAAAGAAAAAAGCCTGGACATCATTCTACAGGCAATTATCCAAGAAATCTGCCCGGATATTTTAGAGCAATAGAGAAAAGTGGAGATTGAAAGAATCCACAAATCACCTCCTGTACTTAATCTCCAACTGACAACACCCAGAAATGTTATAGTCAAATTCAAGAACTATCAGACCAAGGAAAAAATATTACAAGCTGATAAGAAAAAGTCATTGAGATACTATGAAACCACAGTAAGGATAACACAGGATCTGGCTGCATCTACACTGAAGGACTGAAAGGCATGGAATATGATATTCTGGAAAGCAAGGGAACTAGGTCTGCAACCAAGAATCAACTACCCAGCAAAACTGACTATATTCTTACAAGGGAATGTATGACCACTTAATAAAATGGAAAGACTTTGAAGCATTCATAAAGAAAAGGCAGGATGTGAACAGAAAATTTGATGCCCAAACACAGAATTCTAGAGAATCACCAAAAGGTAATTAAGACAGAGAAAAAAAAATTTTAAGGGCCCTATAAGTTAAAATGATATATATCCTTACAAAAAAAAATAGGATATTGGTAACTCTTAAAAATTGTTATTTTTACCTGGGGAGCTGGAAGAAGTATACTAAGAGGGAACAGTGACAAACTGTATAGGTTAAAATGTCAAGACATAAATATGTATGTATGAATATATATATATATATATATATATATGTAAAAAGAGATTAATACTAAAAGAAATGGGAGGAGAAACAAAATGGGGTAAATTTATATGTCATAAAGAAGCACACGGTGGAGTGGGGGGAAAACAGCAATACACTAGAATGGTAAAGAGGTTGGAGATAGGAAATATTTAATTGTTACATGCACTGAAATTGACTCAAAGAGGGAAGAACAATCAAATCCATTGGTTCAGGGAACTGATCATACCCTGTAGAAAAGTAGAAAGTGAAATGAACAGACTGGTGGGGAAGACATCCATAAAAGGAAAGGGGGGGGGTAAAAAAAAGTAAAGAAAATGAGAGGGGAATAAGAAGAGAGGTGAATAGAAAGGGAAGTGAACTAAGGGTATGAATTAGGGGGACTGATTAAAAACAAAACACTGGTATAAAAGGAAATACTGAAAGAAGAAAGCACAGGACTAGGAATAGAAATCAAAATGTTGGGAAATGCACAACTGGTAATCATAACTTTGATTGTGAATGGAATGAACTCACCCATAAAATGCAAGCAAATAATATAGTGGTTTAGATACTAAAATTTCACCCTATGTTGTCTACAAACACACACACACACACACACACACACACACACACACACACACACATGAGGCAGGTAGACACAAACAGGGTAAAGGTAAAAGACTGGAGCAAAATCTATTAGGAATCAACTGAGAAAAAGGCAGGAATCTCAATCATGATGTCTGACAAAGCCAAAGTAAAAATCGATCTAGTCTAAAGAGATAGGGAAAGTAATTACATCCTGATAAAAAGCAGTATAGACAATAAGACAATATCAGTACTCAACATGTATGCACCAAATGGTATACCATCCAAATTTGAGAGGAGAGAAAATGGAGCTCAAGGATGAAATAGATAGAAAAAAATATACTAATGGGAGACCTGAACCTTCCTGTATTAGAACTAGGTATATCAAACCAAAAAATAAGTAAGAAAGAGGTAAGAGAAGTGAATGAAATCTTAGAAAAATTAGAGTTAGTAGATATGTGGTGAAAAATAAATAGGGACAAAAAGGAATACACCTTCTTTTCAGCAGCCAATGGTATATTCATAAAGATTGACCATGTACCAGGGCATAAAAAATGGCAAAGAAGTGCAAAAGAGCAGAAATAATAAATGCAACCCTTTCAGATCACAATACAATAAAAATAATAATCAGTAAGGGTACATGGAGAGGCAAATAAAAAATTAATTGGTAATTAAATAATATGATTCTCCAAAATTTGTTAAAGATCAAATCATAGAAACAATTAATAATTTCATTGAAGAAAATTACAATGATGAGACATCCTTTCAAAATCTATGGGATGCAGCCAAAGCAGTACTTAGGGGGATATTTATATACTTGAGTTAATATCTTAACAAATTAGGAAGGGCAGAGGTCAATAAATTGGGAATGAAAATTAAAAAACTAGAAAGTGGACAAATGAAAAATGCTCAGATTAAAACTAAATTAGAGATCCTACAAATGAAAGGAGAAATTAATAAAATTGAAAGTCAAAGAACTATTGATTTAATAAATAAGACTAGAAGCTGGTACTTTGAAAATCCTCCCCCCAAAAAGTAAACAAAGTACTGGTCAATATAATTAAAAAAAGGAAAGAAGAAAACCAAATTAACAATAGTATCAAAGATGAAAAGAGAGACCTCAGTTCTAATGAAGAGGAAATTAAGGAAATCATTAAAAACTGTTATGCCCAATTATATGGCAATAACTATGGCACTCTAGGTGATATGGATGAATATTTATAAAAATATAAATTTCCCATGTTAACAGAAGAAGAAATAGAATACCTAAATTACCCCATATCAGAAAAAGAAATTGAATAAGCCCTCAAAGAAGTCACTAAGAAAAAAATCCCCAGTGTCAGATGGATTCACAAATGAATTCTTTCAAACATTCAAAGAATAACTAATCCCAATATTATTAAAACTATTTGACAGAATAAGCAAGGAAGGAGTTCTACCAAATTCCCTTCGTGACATAAATATGGTACTGATTCAAAAGTCAGGCAGTCAAAAACAGAAAAAGAAAACTAAAGAATAATCTCCTTAATGAACACAGAGGCAAAAATCTTAAATAGAATACTAGCAAAAAGACTCCAGCAAGTGATTATGAGAGTCATTCATTATGACAAGGTGGGATTTATACCAGAAATGCAGGGATAGTTCATTATTGGGAAAACCATCCACATCATTGACCATATTAACAAGCAAACTGACAAAAATAACATGATTATCTCAATAGATGAAGAAAAAGCTTTTGACAAAATACAACATTAATTCCTATTGAAAACACTAGAAAGTATAGGAATAGAAGGGTCTTAACTAAAAATAATAAACTATATATACCTAAATCCATCAGCAAACATCATCTCCAATGGGGATAAACTAGAAGACTTCCCAATAATATCAGGAGTGAAAGAAGAATGCCCCTTATCATCTCTATTATTTAACATTGTAGTAGAAACACCAGCAGTAGCAATTAGAGAAAAAAAAGAATTGAGGGTATTAAAATAGGCAATGAGGAGACCAAGCTATCACTCTTTGCAGATGATATGATGGTCTACTTAAAGAATCCTAGAGAATCAAATAAAAAATCTAGTCAAAATGATCAACAACTTTAGCAAAGTTGCAGGATACAAAATAAATCTACATAAGTCATCAGAATTTCTATATATTTCCAACACATCTCAGCAGCAAGAATTAGAAAGAGAAATTCCATTTAAAATCACCCTACAGAATATAAAATACTCAGGAATCAATTTGTCTAGACAAACACAGGAACTATATGAACACAACTACAAAACACTCTCCACACAATTAACTAGACCTAAACAATTGCAGAAACATTGATTGCACATAGGTAGAATGAGCTAACATAATAAAAATGACAATCCTACCCAAATTAATTTATTTATTTAATGGCATACCAATTGAACTACTAAAAATATTTTTACTTAATTAGGAATAACCATAAGAAAGTTCATTTGGAAGATCAAAAGATCAAGGATATCCAGGGAAATCATGAAAAAAAAATGCAAAGGAAGGAGGCCTTACAGTCCCAAATCTCAAACTATACTATAAAGCAGTGGTCATCAAAACAATTTGGTACTGGCTAAGAGACAGAAAGGAAGGTCAGTGGAATGGACTTGGGGAAAGTGACCTCAGCAAGACAGTCTATGATAAGCACAAAGATCCCAGCTTCTGGGACCAAAATCCACTCTTTGATAAAAACTGCTGGGGAAATTGGAAGACAGTTATGGGAGAGATTAGGTTTGGATCAATATCTCACACTGTACACCAAGATAAACTTAGAATGGGTGAATGACCTGAATATAAAGAAGGAAACTGTAAGCAAATTAGGAGAACACAGAATAGTATACATGTCAGATCTTTGGGAAAGGAAAGACTTTAAAAGCAAGTAAGAGCTTGGAAAAAACACAAAATGTAAAATCAATAATTTTGATTACAACAAATTAAAAAGGTTTTGTACAAACAAAACCAATGCAACCAAAATTAGAAGGGAAGCAACAAATTTGGAAACAGTCTTCATAGCAAAAACCTCTGACAATGCTCTAAATACTCAAATTTATAAAGAGCTAAATCAATTGTATAAAAAAGCAAGCCATTCTCAAATTGATAAATGGGCAAGGGACATGAATAGGCCATTTTCAGTCAAATAAATCAAAAGTATTAATAAGCACATGAAAAAGTGTCCTAAATATCTTATGTTCAGAGAGATACAAATCAAAATAACTCTTAAGTATTACCTGACACCTAGCAGATTGGGTAACATGACAGCAATGGATAGTAATGAATACTGGAGGGAATGTGGCAAAATCAGAACATTAATGCATTGCTGGTGGAGTTGTGAATTGATCCAACCATTCTGGAGGGCAATTTGGAACTATGCCCAAAGGGCACTAAAAGACTGTCTGCCCTTTGATTCAGCTATAGCACTGCTGGGTTTGTACCCCAAAGAGATAATAAGGAAAAAGACTTGTACAAGAATATTCATAGCTTCGCTTTTTGTGGTGGTAAAAAATTGGAAAAAGAGGGGATGCCCTTCAATTATGGAAGGGCTAAGCAAATTGTGGTATATGTTGGTGATGGAATACTATTGTGCTCAAAGTAATAATAAACTGGAGGAATTCCATGGGAACTGGATATTAGAGTGGATTAAAAACCAGAATAGTATAATGTCATTTAAAAGAGGCAGGGAGACACATATAGATTAAATGTAAGTGAAAGGAGGAGAATTTATTGTGCTTCAAGTAATGTAATAAAAGAAGGAATCACAATCATGATCAAGGAAAATAGCTCTAAATAAAAGTGATAAGGAAGAAATTACATCCTGATAAAAGGTAATATAGACAATGAAGTAGTGTCAATACTTAACATATGTGTGCCAAAAGGTACATCTTCCAAAATATTAAAGGAAAAATTAAATGAGTTTTAGGAGAAAATAGACAGTAAAACTATACTATTGGGGACCTCAACCTTCCCCTCTTAAGAACTAGATAAATATAACCAAAAAATAAATGAGAAAGCAGTAAAGGACGTGAGTGACATTAGATTTAATAAATCTTTGGAGAAAACAGAATGGAGAAAAAAGGAATATATACCTTCTTTTCAGAATTGCATGACACATACAAAAAAATTGACCATGACCTAGGGCAAAAAACTACCACAACCGGGGTTAGCTGGGTAACTCAGTAGATTGAGAACCAGGTTTAAGGACATGAGGTCCTAGGTTCAAATCTGGATTTACACTTCCTAGATGTGTGACCCTAGGCAAGTCACTTGACCCCCATTGACTAGCCCTTACCACTCTTCTCCCTTGGAACCAATACACAGTATTAATTCCAAGAAAGAAGGTAAGGGTTTTAAAAAACAAATAAATAAAAAATTTCACAACCAAATGCAGAAAAGTAGAAATAATAAATGTATCCTTTTCAGATCATAATGCAATTTAATCAATGAATTCATTGAAAGAGAAATGTTTAAAGATTAATTGGAAAATAAATAATCTTATTCTTAAAAAATTGATTAGGTCAAAAATAAATTGCAGGAACAGTTAGTATCATTAAATGGAATGACAATGAGGGTGCACATATCAAAATTCATGGGATATAGCCAAAGCAGTACTTAGGGGGAAATTTATATCTCTGAATATTCATATTAATAAAATAGAGAATAATCAGATAAATAAATTTTTCAAAAAACTAAAAATAAAACTAGAAAAAGAACAAAATTTAAATCTCTAATTAAAGACTACATTGGAAATCCTAAAACTTAAAGGGGAAATTAATAAAATTGAAAGAAGGGAACTACTGAACTAATAAACTAATAAATAAGACTAGTATTCAGCTTTATGGGGGGGGATGAATAAAATAGACAAAGAATTGGTTAATTTGATTTTAAAAAGGACAGAATAAAATCAAATTACCAGTATCAAAACTGAAAAGGGTAAATTAACCACAAATGAGGGGGAAATTAAAGCAATCATTAGCAGCTATTTTGCCCAATTATATGACAATAAATCTGACAATCTAGGTGAAATGGATGAATATTTGAATACTTAAATAATCTCATTTCAGAAAAATAATTCAAACAGGCCATCATAGAACCCATTAAATAAAAATCCCCAGGGTGAAATGGATTCACAACTGAATTCTATCAAACTTTCAAAGAACAATTAAAGCCAATATAATGCCATAAATATATACGCATATATATATATATATATATATATATACACAAACTGTTTGGTAAAACAGGCAAAGGAGGAGTCCTATAAAATTCTTTTTATGACATGAATATGGTGCTGATACCTATGCCAGGAAGCACTAAAACAGGGAAAGAAAATTACAGACCAATTTTTCTTAATGAATATTGATGCAAAAATCTTAAATAAAATACTAGCAAAGAGATCCAAGCAATTTATCACAAGGACCATTCACTATGAACAGTTGGAATTTATACCAGGAATGCAAGGCTGGTTTAATATTAGGAAAACAATCAGCATAATTAACCATATCAGTCTCAAACCTAATAGAAATCATATGATTATCTCAATATGTGAAGAAAAAGCCTATACCTATTAAAACACTAGAAAATATAGGAATGAATGGTCTTTTCCTTAAAATTATAAGCATTATCTAATGCATTGCTAGTAGAGTTGTGAACTGATCTAATCATTCTGGAGGGCAATTTGGAACTGTGCCCAAAGGGCCATAAAACAATTTTTAAAAATCCTTTGATCCAGTAATACCACTACTAGGTCTATATTGCAAAGAGATCAAAAAAGGGGGGAAGTACCTACTTATACATAAATATTCCTAACAGTTGGTGTGGTAGCAAAGAATTTGAAACTGAGGGGATGTCCTTCAATTTGGGGAATGACTGAGCAGACTGTGGTATATGACAGTGATGGAATACTATTGTGCTGTAAGAAATGAAGAACAGTATGATTTCAGAAAAAATCCAAAAAAGATCTACATGAACTGATACAGCACCATACCAATCATATACTATCCAAAATTATTTCAGAGTGCTAGAAAAATAATAAGATTTATCTAAAAGAACAAAAGGCCAAGAATATAAATTGAATCAATGGAAAAAATATGAAAGAAGATGACTTAGCAATACTAGATATCAAACTATATTTTAAAATGGCAATAACCAAAACAATCTAGTATTGGCTAAGAAAAAGAGTAATTGATCAACAAAATAGGTTAGACATTCACACAATGGTAAATGATCACAGTAACCTAGTGTTCAACAAACCTAAAGATCCAAGCTTTGGGCAGCAGGGGGTATGTGTATGTTGTGGAATGTGTGTGAATCTTGCTGTTGAAAAAAAATTTCAAGGAAAACTGGAAAACCATGATAGAAACTAGGCGTGGACCAACACCTCATGTCATTTACCAAGATAAAGTCAAAATGGATATAAGATTTAGATATAAAGAGGTATATTAAAAACAGACTAGGAGAATATGGAATAGTTTACTTGTCAGATCTATGAATAAGGGAAGAATTTCTATCCAAACAAGACAGAGAATAGAGAATATTATGAGATATAAAATTTGACTACATTAAATTAAAAAAAGATTTGTAAAAATAAAACCAGTGTAACAAATATTAAAATGAAAACAACAAAACTGAGGAAATAATTTTAAAACAAGTGTCCTACAAAGTGTCCTCATTTCTCAAATATAAAAAGAACTAAGTCAAATTTGCAAAAATACAAAGCATTCCCCAATTGACAAATGATCAAAACATATTAACAGGCAATTTTCAGGTGAAGAAATTTAAACCAATTTCAATGATATGAAAAAATACACAAAATTACTAGTAATTAGGAAATACAAACTAAAACAAATCTGAGGTATCACCTCATACCTATCAGCCTGGCTAATATAACAAAAAAGGAAAATAATGTTGGAGACAATATAGAAAAACTGGTACATTAATATCCTATTGGTGGAGCTATGAATTGATACATCTATTCTGAAGATCAATTACCATTACAAGGTCTGTATACCAAGGAGACCAAAGATAGGGGGAAAGGACTTACTCATTCAAAAGTATTTATAGCAGCTCTTTTTGTGATGGCAAAGAACTGGAAATTGAAGGGATGTGCATGAGTTGGGGAATGGTTGAACAAGCAGAGGTGTATGATTATAATGGAATGCTATTGTGCCATGATACAGGATGAACAAGATAATCACAGCAAAACCTGGAAAGACTATATCAAGTGATGCAAAGAGAAGTGAGTAGAACATGGAGAACACTGTACACAGTAAAAATACAACAATCAGCTGTGAATGACTTTACTATGACCAGTGATGCAAGGATTCAGGACAAAAAAGGCTATCTACCACCATAGATGAAACAAATGTAATATGAATGCAGACTGAAACACACTATTTTTCACTTTATTTTCTCTATGAATTTTGCTTTACTGTAAGTGATATGTCTCTTCTTCCACACTATGACAAACATGGCGATATGTATTGTATTTAACAGATGTACAGCCTATATCCTATCACCTATGGCCTTGAGGAAGGAGGGGTGGGAGTGAAGAAGAAGAGAAATATAGATTACAAAATGTCAGAAAAGTATTATTAATTTTTTTTGCTTGGAATCTAGAAAAATTAATTTTTAATTTAAATTAATTTAAATTAAAATAATTTTTGTGTTTTTTTTTTCTTCCTGACAGCTTGATGGTACAGTGAGTAGAGTGCTGGGCCTAAAATTGAGAAGACTCATCTTTCTGAGTTCAAATCTGGCCTCAGACATTTACTAGTGTAGGGGGAAATAGTGTTGTATTTTTATACAAAGGTTGGACTGGATTATATTTAAAATAGAGTCACCAGGAATTTAATTTATTCCAAAGAGATTTATTTACAATTTATTTACAAAGTATAGAAGGAATGATGTAGGAAATCAGAGAGAGGATAGAGTAAAATATCTAGCCTAAGTACTAAGCAATTTACTCCCAGCCCCTGGTTCAACCAGGGAAGGAAGAGTTAATTTCTTAGCTGGTCGTGGCAAAGCTGAGGGCCTAGGGAAGTCTCTCTTAAGAGGTAGGTCTTTCCTGAGGCTAGTTTTTTTCAGAAAATCCAGGAAAGGAGTCAGCCTTTTCACTCACCATGTGTCAATACAAAGGAAGAGATTTAAGAACAGCCTCACCAGGAACAGGGTCTCAGGTCCACTCAGCAGATTTCTCTTCAGCTGAAGATCTTATATGTTTCTCCTATGAATCTCAGATGATCCTCTCTCCACAGGAAGTTGTATTGTAACTCCCTTTTAAAGACACTTTCTTTTGCATCACTTCTGTGCCTTCCCCTAATTTTATGTCTATCAATCACAGTTGAAGATTTGCTTTAGGACTGCCCAGGGGCACTCAGTTTAATTCTGATTTGTCACCCACTATTGAACACATGGGTCTCAGACCTCACCCACTCAAGTGTGAATAGGGTGTTTACACCTTTGGTGATTAAATCTAAAAATGGGCAGATCTCCCCACAACTTAAAGGAGGGTATTTACACTTTGGGTGATGAAATCTAAAAATGGGCAGGGGAATTAATTTAATTTTCACAAGCAGGGGAAAGTTACTTAACTTCAATTTCATAAGAAGGGGAGAGTTAATTAATTTCAATTTCACAATCAGGGGAAGAGTTAAATTTAATCTTCACACTAGCTACGTGACTGGAAAAAATCACTTAACCCTATTATTCTCAGTTTCCTCATATGTAAAATTAAATTGAGAAGAAAACTGCGCTTCAAATGGGGTCAAGAAATGTTGGACACATCTGAAATGATTGAAAAACATCATCCTATTTTTGTTGCTTTCATGTTGACTCCCCAATGGACTACAAAAAAATCTAGATAAGAGGCTGTCATTCATCTTTCATTGTATCTCTAGTGCTTAGTCAAGTGTCTAACACATAGTAGGCACTTAATTCTTGCTGCCTTGACTAAATTAATTAGAGAATTGCAAAAAAAATGTGCTACCTTGGGTTTGAGGAAAATTAGTACTAACTAGGGAAGTGAGGGAAGGCTTCCTGTAGGAGGCAGAATTTAACCTTTGTTTTAAAGGACCAATAAAAAATAAGTAAAATGGAAATGCAAGGTGAAAAGGTAAGCAAAGGGTATTCTTTCCAAAAGAAACAGGTGGGGCAAAGACAAGAGGCCTGAGAACACAATTCATGTTTGAATGACAGAGTATATAGTCAACTTTTGGAGAATAGAGTTTGCTAAAGATAATACAAGATAAGGTCAAAAGCAAAGGGTGGTATGAAACTATAGAGGAACTTCACTGTCAGCAGAGGAAGTAAAATTGTACTTAGTGGGCAATAAATATCCAACAAACATGTGTGAACAAAGGAGTAATATAACCAGATCTATTAATAAAAAATTATTCTGGCAGAAGTAAGGACAGATTGGTCTGGTTTGGGGATCAAGATGTAAAGATCTCCCAGGAGGCTATGCCAATAATCTGGATAGGTGGTAATGATAGTTTATCATAGGAAAACAATTCTTAGAACAGTTAGCCAGAGATTGATGTAAGAAATGTTATAGGGATAAACTTGACAACTCTGTAAATGAGTGGATATGTGAGGTAAGGCAAAGAGAAAGGAAGTGTTGAATACAATTCAAAGTTAAAACCATTGGAAAATGGGTAGATTGTGCTGCCATAGACAATAACAAAATCAGAAGGGAAGATTTTCAAGGGGAAAGATAATGAACTTTTGACATATATTATATTTCAGGTAGGATATCCATGTGAAAGTGTCCTAAAGGAAGTCAAAGACCAAGATCTAGCGTTCAGAAGAGAGGTTAAGCCTAGATATATAGAGAATCTGCTATATATATATGTAATACTTAAAATGATGTGAATTAATAAAAAAAAATAAATGAAAGAGTTCAGAGAATATAGAAGAGGACCTAGGAAAGCCTCTTGAAGAATTCCCCTATTAAAGTTTTAGGAAGGTGATCCATCAAAGCATATGGAGACAGAAAAATTATAAAAATAGGAGACACAGAAGAGTATGTTCACTATGAAGGTAGGGGTAGAGAAATTGTAAAGGATGTCCAACAGTCAGAAATGGGAGACTTTAAAAATGAGGACTGAAAAAAGTCATTGGGTTTGGCAATTTGGAAGTCACTGGAAAACAGGTTTTGGTAGGTTTGTGCCAGATTGTAAAGGGCTAAGGGCAATGTAGATAGAAAGAACAAAGAATCATCAGTTGTAAATGTTTTCAAAAAGTTTACTGGTGAATGGAAAGAGAAATAGAATGGTAGCTGGATAGAACAGGAAAGATTTTTTTTAAGGCTGGGAAAATCATCATATTAATGGGCAGACACAAAAAAGCCATTGATGTGGGAGAGACTGAACACTGAGATTGGGAGTGAAAACTAAGCAAGGTTCTCAAGAACATAGGACAAAATGAGATCAAGACCAAATATAGAGGAATTTGTCACAGGGAGAATTAGCAATGCTCCTGTGACCAAAGGAGAAACAAATAATATTACAGTTGATGCTCAAATGTTCTGAGGAATAGAACAATAGAGTTCATATTGAATAGCCCTAGTCTTTTTTTTTCAGTCAAGAGACTATATCATCTGCTATAAATGCAAGGGATTGCAAAGAGTTTGTGTGAGAAAAATCTAATAAAAAGGTTCAGAACATTTGATATAAAGAATAAGCTGACACAAAATTAAGGATAAAGTAAAAGAACTGTTGCATAGAAGGAAGGATTTACCTGAAATTAATAATCTTGCTGTTATTACCAACTCTATATGCCCTTGGAAAATCAGCTAATCTCTCTGTGCCACAATTTTTCTCAACTTTAGAACTAGGAAGTGAGACTGGATGAACTCTAAGGTTCTTTCAAACTTAAACATTTTATGATTGATTTGGAAATGAAGAAGAGAGATGAATCAATAACAATTACCAGTTTTCTAACATTAGTGTCTTGAGAATGTCAGTAACATTAAAAGAATGAGGAGAATTTGTCTTTATAAAGAATAAGGAAAACTAAGTTTTAGAACTATGGTAAACGGTTAAGGACACTTTAAATAAACAGAAAGAAATCAGAATTATCAAGTGTAAAATTTTTAAATAGCAAAGGGAAAGAGAAGTGGAATGGTAGTTGAATGGTATAGAAAAAAAAAACTTTTTTGTTTAGGAATAGAGAGACCATCATGTTTATGAGCAAATGGAAAACAGTCTTTGTTATGGAATGAAGTGCCATTAAGTTAACTAAGAAAGAAATTAAAATGGAATTCTTTAGAGGTTAGGAAAGATAATAGAACTAGAAGTAAGATCTGAGAGTAATCTCAGTAAAGGTCACTGAAATTGTCATAATTGACCAGATCACTTAAGGAACAAGTATAGGAAAAAAGTTAATGACTGACATTTCAGGCATGATGGATATTATGAAGGACAATCAAAAAGGGAGACAGATAAGGAGTGAAAGAGGTATAAAAGAAGACTCAAATGAGGAGGAGAGAAGAGTACCTCCAAAATTAATAAAATACTTCCAAAAACAATCCTATGGTTAAAGGTTTTTAGATGCTGGAGAAAAATAAAGAGGAATGAAATATAAGAGTATTAAATTTGACAATTAGGGTCTGACTTTGGAGTGCATAGTTTCAGTGGAGTAGCAGTGGCAGAAGACACATTGCATGTTCTTTAATACTATGTATTTTGTTGCCTATATTAAAAATGGAAGAAAGTGCTCAGTTTTAGTTAGAGGTTATTGGAAATAAAAATGTCCTTTCTTGGAATACAACTTCATGGACTCCCTGGGGGTGGGGGCACCATGAACTTTGAGCTAAGAATTCCTGCCGTAAAGGATCACAAAATCATCAATCTAAACATAGGAGGGATATAAAAGACCAAATGGATCCAACCAACTCCTCATTTTATATACGAAAAAAACTGGACCTCGGAGGCCAGGAGGGTGGGATTTAAACCCAGATTAATGATGTTTGGCAGTCAAAGAAAAAAGAAGAGCAAGTGAGATAGAGACATCCAGAGAGACAGAGGAAGGACGAAAACAGAGACATAGAGATAGAGACAAAGACAGAGAGACAGAGTATTGAAATATTGAAGGAAAATATTATTTTGGATGCAGATATGTTTGTAGTATATAAGCTGTCAGTCAGGTGGGAAAAAAATCAATAACATCCCTTAGAAGTGGCTCAGAAGTGGAAAAGATAAATTCACTTATCAGTGTTCTGTATATCTATAAGGGAGAAACAGTTCTATTAATTTTAAACAAGGGATATAATAATTTTATTCTCCAAATTTGGTATAAGTTTATGAGGCCTTCAGAAACAGGACTAATAAGGTAGGTATGTTATATAACATGTTTCTACGGTATGTATTAAGGTTCAGATAATATCATCTTAATCGTATTATATCTGAAAATGCATACTAATGATCTGTTATAAGAGATTCTGCAGTGCTTTTCAACACTACTGTGCTACTGGTTCATCTTCTTTGTGGATAAAGCATTTTTTTCCTAAAATTTTACTGCATTATTTGGGTGCTGTTCTAATTTTGTATTTTTTTACTACTGAGTTTAAAATGAGGGAGATTACACTTTCTTTGATTGGACCTGTGGAACAACTCTGGTACAGGGACAGAAAGCTGCCTTGAAGTTGGGAAGCCCTGGCCTCAAGAACTTCTGACATATATTATTTGTGTGACCCTTGAAAAGTCACCTCACCTCTCAGTGCTCTAAGCAACTCCGGAAGATTATAAATTGCAGAGAAAATGATTACTAATCTGTATGGAAGAAAGAGTTTCCTCACCTGGCAACTCTCTCTGCAAAGGAAATCACAGGTCCAATCCCTATTCCCCATCTCTATTGATTGGATTTAAGGAACAGAACTACTATAACCAATGGATATGTTACCTAGAGGAAGACTTCTATTAAATTTCAGGAAAAAATATTCCCCTCAAACATATAACTGTTTAGAAGTATACTAGGCTGCCTTGGGAAGAAGGGAATTTTTTTCATTCCAGGTCAGTCAGAACCTAGATAAGCTCTTGTATGTTGCAGGGACAGGTTGGACTGGATGACCTCAAAGGTAATTTCTATGACTATAAGTAGACATGTGTTTTCCTTCCCGGGTGACAAATTATTATGTATAGTATGGGAGAAATAGGAATTGTCAGAGTAAATTAAATATACAGATGACCTTAAAATTTCATTTGAGCCAGTATAGTAGTTTCAACCTCTTCCCTAACCAAATTTCCACTATTGTCACAAATAAGTAACCACACTGCCAATTTTGAGTTTTATATCCATTTATCAACCCTGGTTGAAATGCAAAAGTTCAATAAATGCCAAAGAATGGACCATAATATTTTATACAGGGTTTTTATATTGGATACTGTATCTTTTTTTTAAGTAGTCTGAACTTGAGATTTTATTGTGGGGAATCTCCCTCTACCATTGCAGATCAGCATCTCTTCTTCAGCCTTTATTTTTAAGAAGCTGCCCTGGGGATACTTGCCCCTAGTAATAGTCAATATGTGTAAAGACAAGACTTGAACAAAGATATTCCTGACTTAGGTCAGGTTCACAGTCAGTTTGTGTTAGAAACAGGGGTTGATCAAGTTCTCTTTTTATGCATTATTCCATGAGTCTCTCTTTACTTTGAGTACTAACAGATAAACTGAGGCAATTGAATAACTGAACTATTTCATTTATTGAAGCTATTTCAGTCTCCAGAAATCATGGGTAACATAGTGGTGGAGTAAATAAAAATAAATTATGTTAATACAAGCAGACTCATTACATTAATAGGCTTCTCCAAGTAAAAGAAGTCATTAAAATAATTTGGTAGGAAAATTATTTCTAAGTTATAACTTGTCTGCTGACACATGAATTTTATGCACATTTTTCATTTTTCTATAGCTTGAAAAATGTAGTTTCCAGATACTTGGGTTACCACTGGGATACTGAGTACTCATACCAATATGACATGAACTTCTACACTTTTTATGCTTTAAGTGAAAAATGTGGGTAACACTTTATTTTAATGGTATATTAATTAGTAGTAAATTACAAAGGAAATCCTATAGCAGTCCATAAAATATGACATCTACATGAATACCAAATAAATTCATTATGATCAGTATTATCACAATGAATACTAAATGAATTAATAATGATGAAAGATCAAAAGAATTACCAGTAGTGTAATAAAACATGAAGAAAAAGCTGGGAACTTCTAGACACTTAATCACCAACTAGAAATAAGTACTGTAACCCACATAACACTATTATTTGTGAATATGAATTTAATAGTCATAAATTCACTGAACATAAATATAATAAAAACAGTCAAACATAGTCCCAGTAAAACACACATGTTAATGTATTGATTTAAAACTGGAAGGAAACTTATACCTAACTAGAACAACCCTCTCATTTTCATGGATGTGAATATTCATGTGCTGTATTAGAACTGAAAAGGAACTTTAAAACTCTTTAGACTAACCCCTCAATTTTAAAGATTAGGAAACTGAAGCTGAGTGAGGGGAAGTAACTTGCCCAAAGTCAAATAAGTAAAGATCACAGTTGGGACATGAATCTAAATCTTCTGTAGTCTATGGTAATGACTACTGTCATTTTGATGCCCAGAACAACTTCAATCTGTATGATCGTAGACCAAAAGGGAATCAGTTGTTTATTCAACATTTATAAGCACATGTGAGGAACTGTACTTACAAGCTCATACAATGTAAAGAAGGATATATTTTTTTTGCTCCCCACTTTAGTCTCATCAAGGGAAAAGTATATCACACAAGGAAGTATAAGGTGTGGGACTGGTATGGACAGAAGCTTGAGACTGTGGTCTTCTACCTACTCTCTCTGAATATTTTGAAATTTGTTTCCCATAGTTATTGAGCTCATAAAAGATGAGGCAAAATTTGCTTTTTTCACTTCTTTTGTCATGACTGCTAAATTGGAATAATCATTCCTTTCAAAGATCTTAACATTTTCATTCTAATCACTAATAAACTGTTCCTTTCTGAAAATGTGATCTACCATCAATAAGTCTTTTCCCTAAGGTTATTTGGGGTAAAGAAAAAGAACCTATATATTTTAAATATTAAGAGCAATTCTCTTTGTGGTGGCAAAGAACTGGGAAGTCATTGTATACCCATCAACTGGAAATGGCTAAAGAAGTTGTGGCATATGATTGTGATGGAAAGCAGTAAGCAATGGGCAGATTAATTTTTTTAAAAAAACATAGAAAGACATATGAAATTATAAAGAATTAAATGATCATAATCAAGAAAAAGTTATGTTCATTGACATGAATATTATTTGAAGAAAAACTATAAATGTTCACCTTCAGAGAAAGAAATGATAAATGGAATCATGTAAGACATTATTTTTATATATTTTTCTTAAATGATCCCTTCTCTTATGTGAGAAATGGAGGGGAAGAAAGGAGAACTTTAATGTAACAAACCAATAATAAAAAGAAAGAAAATCTAATCTAGGATAAAATTTTTCATTTCCCCTCTTTTTAAAGGATGATGTCATTAAGGCAAATTAGAAAATAATCAGCAGCTTTTCTTAAGAGATGGAAAAAGGGAGGAAAGAGGCAGGCAATGAAGAGGATAAAAAGGAAGAAGATGTAGAGAAGAAAGAAGAAAATAAGCATAAGCAGACTAATGAATAAATGACAGCTCTGGTCACTATCATGCCTCCTGGACAGATTTGTGATTTATTTCCTCTGCTTTAGTTCTTTACTATGTATAAGTGATCTGTTGCATATGAGGATAATGTCACTTATGTTTTTGCCTCCATGAGCTTTCACTCCATGTTTTCAAACATGCTTGCCTTCTGTAGTTCCTGGATTTCTTCACACAAGTATATTTTCTTTATCTTGGAGATTCCTCAATGTTTAGAGAGAAATAGCATGTCTGGTATAAGGGTTTACTGAGCCCTTTTCAGGGCTGCCTATCCAACTTTGGTGTTCCCCTGTCATCCAGCTTTCACCTTTGGCTCCAAGAAACTATAGCATATGCAGTGGCCTCATTCCAGTAAAACTGCCTCAGCAGACAGGCTAAACCAGGATGAGGGTAACAAACAGGCCCTAAACTCCTTGGTAAATTAGGGAGATGTCTTCCAAATATGTGAAGACTTCCCCTGTCAGAATGGGCAGATGAGAACAACTTGTTCCAATAGTTAGGAAGCAAGAATTGCAGAATGTTTAGAACTTGATCAAATTCTGAAGACACCAAGGTCATCTACTGCATCCCAGGCCACTGCCCAATGTCCTGACTTTTGCCTTGCCACTGAATGTCTTATGTCTCTGGAAGAGAGAGTAAGGCTGTCAACTTTGGGCAACTCTGCTTCACTTAAATCCAATTCATGGGCAAGTCAGATATCACCCTGTGATGTCATTGGTCCTCAAAAAAAAAGGAAGGACAAACATCTTCTTTATATATTTTTTCTACTGACCTCCTTTACTTAATTATTCTATTCCTTTCTAATAAAATATATACTTCCAGAGACATATTAAATGTCTGGGGTCATGTCATAACAAATATCAGTGAAATGTATGAGGTCATATATACCTCCTTGTATTACAATTTCTAGTGAGCCCTGCTTTACACCAGAAGTTTGTTTATTTTTATCCTGCAGATTGAAGCCATGGAAATTTTCTCTGACTACACTATTGGGATTTGGCGACGGTAAATTTTGGTTATCTTTATCATTCCTCTTCCTATGCTATAGTGGTCCATTACAGCATCTATCTTCTTTTTTCCTTTTTTTCCTTGCTTTTTGAATTAAGTTATGTAGTCAATTTAGAACATTACTCCTTGTTTACAAGAATTATATTATTTTCC
This sequence comes from Monodelphis domestica, assembly GCF_027887165.1. Classification (NCBI taxonomy): domain Eukaryota; kingdom Metazoa; phylum Chordata; class Mammalia; order Didelphimorphia; family Didelphidae; genus Monodelphis; species Monodelphis domestica. The sequence continues at coordinate 126,075,858 of NC_077228.1, read as the reverse complement.
TCCCTCCCCTCCACAAAACCCTTATTGCAGCCGATGCACAATTTCACTGGAAATTATATGTGTCCTTGATCAGAACCTACTTCCATGTTGTTGACATTTGCATTAGGATGTTAATTTAGTCTATATCCCCAGCCATATCCCCTCACCCCATATATTCAAGCATTTATTTTTCTTCTGTGTTTCAACTCCCACAGATTTTCCTCTGAATGTGGATAATGTTTTTTCTCATAGATTCCTCCAAGTTCTTCAAGTTCACTGCATTGCCATTAATGGAGAAGTCCATTACATTCGTGTACCACAGTGTATCAGTTTCTCTGTACAATGTTCTCCTGGTTCTGCTCCTTTCACTCTGCATCTATTCCTGGAGGTCATTCCAGTTTACTTGGAATTCCTCCAATTTATTATTCCATTGAGAACAATAGTATTCCATTACCAACATATACAACAATTTGTTCAGCCATTCCCCAATTGAAGGGCATCCCCTAATTTTCCAATTTTTTTGCCACCACAAAGAGCGCAGCTATGAATATTCTTGTACAAGTCTTTTTCCTTATTATCTCTTTGGGATACAAACCCAGCAGTGCTATGGCTGGATATTCAGTCTTTTATCGCCCTATGGTCATAGTTCCAAATTGCCTTCCAGGATGATTGGATCAATTCACAACTCCACCAGCAATGCATTAATGTCCTGACATTGCCACAGTCACTCCAGCATTCATTACTATCCATTGCTGTCATGTTAGCCAATCTGCTAAGTGTGAGGTAAAACCTCAGAGTTGTTTTGATTTGCACCTCTCTGATTATAAAAGATTTATAACTTTTTCATGTGTTTAATAGTTTTGATTTCTTTGACCGAAAATTGCCTATTCATGTCCCTTGCCCATTTTTCAATTCAATAACGGCTTGATTTTTTTGTACAATTGATTTAGCTCTTCATAAATTTGAGTAATTAGACTTTTGTCACAGGTTTTTGTTATGAAGATGGTTTCCCAATTTGTTGCCTCCCTTCTAATTTTGGTTGCATTGGTTTTGCTTGTACAAAACTTTTTAATTTGATATAATTAAAATTATTGATTATACATTTAGTGATTTTTTTCTAGCTCTTGCTTGGTTTTAAAGTCTTTCCTTTCCCAAAGATCTGACATGTATACTATTCTATGTTCCCCTAATTTGCTTATAGTTTCCTTCTTTATATTCAGGTCATTCACCCATTCTGAGTTTATCTTGGAGTACAGTGTGAGATATTGATCCAAACCTAATCTCTCCCATGACTGTCTTCTAATTTTCCCAGCAGTTTTTATCAAAGAATGGATTTTGGTCCCAGAAGCTGGGATCTTTGTGCTTATCATAGACTGTCTTGCTGAGGTCACTTTCCCCAAGTCCATTCCACTGACCCTCCTTTCTGTCTCTTAGCCAGTACCAAATTGTTTTGATGACCACTGCTTTATAGTATAGTTTGAGATTTGGGACTGTAAGGCCTCCTCCCTTTGCTTTTTTTTTTCATGATTTCCCTGGATATCCTTGATCTTTTGATCTTCTAAATGAACTTTCTTATGGTTATTCCTAATTAAGTAAAAATGTTTTTAGTAGTTCAATTGGTATGCCACTAAATAAGTAAATTAATTTGGGTAGGATTGTCATTTTTATTATGTTAGCTCATTCTACCTATGCGCAATCGATGTTTCTGCAATTGTTTAGGTCTAGTTAATTGTGTGGAGAGTGTTTTGTAGTTGTGTTCATATAGTTCCTGTGTTTGTCTAGGCAAATAGATTCCTAAATATTTTATATTGTGTAGGGTGATTTTAAATGGAATTTCACTTTTTAATTCTTGCTGCTGAGATGTGTTGGAAATATATAGAAATGCTGATGACATACTGGTTTATTTTGTATCCTGCAACTTTGCTAAAGTTGTTGATTATTTTGACTAGCTTTTAGTTGATTCTCTGGGGTTCTTTAAGTAGACCATGTGCAAATAATGATAGCTTGGTCTCCTCATTGACTTTTTAATACCTTCAATTCCTTTTTCTTCTCTAATTGCTACAGCTAGTGTTTCTAGTACAATATTAAATAATAGAGGTGATAATGGGCTTCCTTTTTTCACTCCTAATCTTATTAGGAATTCTTCTAATTTATCCCCATTGTAGATGATGTTTGCTGATGGTTTTAGATATATACTGTTTATTATTTTTAGGAAAGGCCCTTATATTCCTATGCTTTCTAGTGTTTTCAATAGGAATGAGTGTTGTATTTTGTAAAAGGCTTTTTCTGCATCTATTGAGATAATCATGTGATTTTTGACAGTTTGTTTGTTAATATGATCAATTATATGGATGGTTTTCCTAATATTGAGCCATCCTTTCATTTCTGGTATGAATCCTACTTGGTCATAGTGAATAACCCTCATGATCACTTGTTGGAATCTTTTTGTAGTTTACTATTTAAGATTTTTGCATCTATATTCATTAAGGAGATTGGTCTATAGTTTCTTTCTCTGTTTTTGACCTGACTGGCTTTGGAATCAGTACCATATTTGTGTCATGAAAGGAATTTGGTAGAATTCTTCCTTGCTTATTCTGTCAAATAGTTTTCATAATATCAGGATTAGTTGTTCTTTAAATGTGTTAGAATGTGTTCTTTAAATGTGATAGAATGTATTTGTGAATCCATCTGGTCCTGAGGATCTTTTCTTAGGAAGTCCTTTGATGGCTTGTTCAATTTCTTTTTCTGATATGGGGTTGTTTAGGTAATCTATTTCTTCCTCTGTTAATCTAGGCAATTTATATTTTTGTAAATATTCATCCATATCACCTAGATTGCCATATTTATTGCCATATAATTGGGCATAATAATTTTTAATTATTGCCTTAATTTCCTCTTTAGAGGTTAGGTCTTCTTTTTCATCTTGGATACTATCAATTTGGTTTTCCTCTTTCCTTTTTTTAATTAGATGGACCAATACTTTGACTATTTTATTTGTTTTTTCAAAGTACATCTTCTAGTCATATTTATTAAGTCAATAGTTCTTTGACTTTCAATGTTATTAATTTCTCCTCTGATTTTAGGATCTCTAATTTCATCTTCATCTGAGGATTTTTAATTTGTTCACTTTCTAGTTTTTTTTTAATTTGCATGCCCAATTCATTGACCTCTGCCCTCTCTAATTTGTTAATATATGAACTCAAGGATATGAATTTCCCCCTGAATACTGTTTTGGCTGCATCATTTAGGTTTTGAAAGGATGTCTCATTATTGTCATTTTCTTCAATGAAGTTACTGTTTTTATGATTTTTTCTTTAACCGATTTTGGAGAATCGTATTATTTAATTTCCAATTAATTTTTGATTTTCCTCTCCATGTACACTTACTAATTATTATTTTCATTGCATTGGGATCTGAGAAGGTTGCATTTAATATTTATGCTCTTTTGCACTTGTTTGCAATGTTTCTATGACCTAATACATGGTCAATCTTTGTGAATGTACCATGTGCTGAGAAAAGGAGATGTATTCCTTTTTCTATCTATTTTTTTTCTCCACATATCTCCAAATTCTAATTTTTCTAAGATTTCATTTGCTTCTCTTATCTCTTTCTTATTTATTTTTTGCTTTATCTGGTTCTGATAAGAGGAAGGTTCAGATCTCCCACTAGTATAGTTTTTCTATCTATTTCATCCTTGAGCTCCACTAGTTTCTCTTTTAGAAATTTGGATGTTATGCCATTTGGTGCATACATGTTCAGTACTGATATTTTCTCATTGTCTATACTGCTTTTTATCAGGATGTAATTACCTTCCCTCTCTCTTTTAACTAGATCTATTTTTACTTTGGCTTTGTCGGATAGCATGATTGAGACTCCTACCTTCTTTTTATCAATTGATGCCCAATAGATTTGGCTCCATCCTCTTAGTTTTATCCTATGAGTGTCTACCTTCCTCATGTATGTTTCTTGTAGACAGCATATTGTAGGGTTTGGGATTCTAATCCACTCTGCAATTTGCTTGCATTTTATGGGTGAGTTCATTCCATTCACATTCAGAGTCATTATTACCAGCTGTGTATTTCCCAGCATTTTGATTTCCACTCCTATTCCTGCCTTTTCTTCTTCACCAATGCTTTGTTTTTAATCAGTCCCCCAAATTCCCACCCTTATTTTACTTCTCTTTCTACTCCTCTCCCTTCTTATCCCCACCTTATTTTCTTTACAGTTTTTTTAAACTACTCCCACCCTCTCCCTCCCTTTTACTGCTTCCCTCCCTACCAGTCTGTTTGTTATCCTTCTACTTCCCTATAGGGTGCAAATCAATTCTCTGACTAAATGGATTGGATTGTTCTCCCCTCTTTGAGTCAATTTCAATGCACATAAGAGTTGAATATTTCCTATATTCAACCACTTTACCCTTCTGGTGTATTGATGATCTCCCCCCTCCCACCATGAGCTTCTTAGTGATATATAAATTCACCCGCTTTTGTTTCTTTTTCGATTTCTTTTAGTTTTAACCTCTTTTTTAGCTCTAGTTGTGTGTATGTATGTATATATATACATACATACAGACACACACACATATATATATATGTATTTTTGCATACATATATCTATATACATGTTTATATCTTGGCATTTCATCTTATACAGTTTGCCACTGTTCTCTCTAAGTGTAATTCTTCAAGCTGCCCAGATGATAATAACAATTTTTTCTTTTAAAATTTTTATTGATATTTGTTGTTACATTGCCCAATTTCTTATACTACCCCTCTACCTTCATGAGAGCCCACCCCATATAACAAAGACTGCTTTTTTAAAGGAAAAAAAAATCTCTAACAAAACTGGTAAGCAAAGGATTATGGGGTTTTGTTTTCTTATCCAATTTTTAACTTTTCTTTTATTGGATTATTTGATTTATTCATATGTAAAGTTATAAGAATTTGGCTTATAGTTTTATCCCTATCTTTAAAATGGCTTTCTTTGAATTAGGATGAAAAAATTCTTCCTTTTCATTATGTTATTTTTGCTTAATCTACTTTAAGGCAAACCAATTTTCATAGGTTCTCTTTACCCTTAAATTCCTCTCTCCTTTCTCCAATTGACAAATAGTCAAAGTTTTCAGAAGAAATTGAAGCTGTCAATAATCATATAAAAATGTTCAAAATTACTACTGATTAGAGAAATGCTAATTAAAACAACTCTGAAGTACCATTCCATACCTATCAGATTGGCAAATGTGACAGAAAAGAAAAACAACAAATGTTTAAGGAAAAAGAGGGAAACTAATGTTTTGTTAGTGGAGTTTTAAACTTGTCTGGCCATTCTATAGAAAATTTTGGAATTGTGCCCAAAGGGCTATAAAACTACATACTCTGACCCAGCACCACTGGGTTTGTATATCAGATATCAAAGGAATAGGACCCATTTGTACAAAACTAGTTATAGTAGCTCTTTATGTGTTAGCAAATAATTGGAAATTAAGGAGATGCCATCAGTTGGGGAGTGTCTGAATAAATTGTGGTATATGACTGTGATGGAATACTATTGTGCTATAAGAAATGATGAGCTGGATGGTTTCAGAAAAACCTGGGAAGACTTACATGAACTGACACAAAGTAAAGTGAATAGAACCAGGAGGACCACATATACAGTAACATCAATATTGTACAATGCTCAACTGTGAATGACTTAAAGCTATTCTCAACAATACAATGATCCAAGACAATTCCAAAGGACTCATGATTAAAAATTTTATTTACCTCCAGAGAGAAGTGATAAACTCTGAGGGCAGATTGAAAGATAGTGTTTTTAATTTTCATTATTTTGTCTTGCCTCTCTCTCCCTCAACAGTAGCTAACATAGAAATGTTTTGTATGACTTCGCCTATATATGAGTATCCTATTGTTTTCTTTCTCCAAAGGTGGGGAAAGGATTGGAGGGAGAGAATCCAGAATGCAAAATAATAATTTTTAAATGCTGTAAATAGGGGGCAACTGGATATTTCAGTGGATTGAGTCATACCCAGAGACAGGAGGTCCCAGGTTCAAATTTGGCCTTGGACACTTCCCAGCTATATGACCCTGGGCAAGCCACTTAATTCCCATTCCTTAGCCCTTACTGCTCTTCTGCCTTGGTGATACAGAGTATTGGTTCCAAGATAGAAGGTAAGGGTTTAAAAAATGCTGTAAATAAATAAATATAAAATTCCTTCACTTTCTCCAGCCCTTTCCAGCACACTTCCCCCTAGTTTCTGGAACTTATTAATTCCTTTTTCATTCTTCCTTTTACCTAGTTAACTTAATTTTCCATTTTTTCTTTCTCCATTAGTTGATTAAAATCCTCTTTTCCTCTTCTCCCTTTCAACTTATTTTATTAGTTTATATTCTATCTTTTTCTAAAAAGGATTTATTTTATTCTCTTCATTAATTCTCTTCTGTCTATTCTAAACATTTATTCTCTAATTCTTCTGGTCCTCAGTCTGTGTTCCTCATAGAATTAAAGCTTTTTCTCTTTTGTTTCTTTGGAGAGATTTGCTAAGGCAGATTCAAGTTTTTAAATTCTATCAATTATTTCTCCTGTATAAGACATGCATTCTGCTTTGAAGAGTCTTATTTGTCTCTTGTACCATTCGGGAATATCTTGCTGTGATTCCATACTCTCTTGGGAATCCAAAGTTTTTGCTGCCTCATCACATGTTTTTTTAATTTTTCTTTGTCTTGTTATGTTTACTCAGAGATTTCTGGGCTTGTTTAGACTCCCTGGAGGCCATCTTCCTTTCTTTTATTAACAGCTAACCTGTTGATTCATTTAATTATACTCAACTTTTTTTTTTCTTTCATTCCCCTATCATTCAGTTTCTCATTCTTTTTCCTGGGATGGCAAATCCCCAAGGTGTCTCTGGTTCTTCCCACACAGGGGAATTCACTTGTACAAAGTGCTTTCAGTCCTTGCATAAAATACTTTCAGTGAGGACAGAACTGGTCCCAGCTAGATTCTAGCCTTCTTTCCTTCAGGCTTGGTACAGTATCCCACACACTGGCACTCAGCTCTAGTTCTCTCCCTTCTTCAGTTCCATGGCTGAGCTGCCCCAGGTGACCACCTTCTGATTTCCTTTCTCCACCTCCTCTGTGGTCATTAATCAACAGTCTCTCACAATGCTATATCTCAACAGGATGTCTAACCTGGTAGCAGGTCTCAGTGCTACTTGGGAAAAGTCAATTTCATCCCTCCCGGAGGGCTGCAAAAGAGAGAGGCCCAGCGCTCCACTCCAGGAGGGATGAGCTGTTGCTTGAATACCCTCGGGGTTCAGAACTCTGATAATAACAATTTTTAATAGTTACCAATGACCTCTTTTCTTATAAGGATTCATATCATTTTAACTTATTGGGTCTCTTAAAAAAAAGGGTTTTTTTGTTTTGTTTTTCTTTTTTCCCACTTTTTTAATTACCTTTTGATGATTCTCTTGAGTTCTGTGCTTGGGCATCAAATTTTCTGTTCAGGTCTGGTTTTATCTTTCGAAATGCTTGGAATTCTTCTATTTTGTTTAATGACCATATTTTCCCCTGTAAGAATAAAGTCAGTTTTGCTGGGTTGTTGATTCTTGGTTGTAGACCTAGTTCCCTTGCTTTCCAGAATATCATATTCCATGCCTTTCGGTCCTTCAGTGTAGATGCAGCCAGATCCTATGTTATCCTCACTGTGGTTCCATAGTATCTGAATGACTTCTTAGCAGTTTGTAATATTTTATCCTTGCTCTGATAGTTCTTGAATTTGTCTATAACATTTCTGGGTGTTGTCATTTGGGGATTAAGTACAGGAGGTGATCTGTGGATCTTTCAATTTCTACTTTTCCCTCTTGTTCTAGAATATTGGAGCAGTTTTCTTGAATAATTTCCTGTAGTATGATGTCCAGGCTTTTTCTTTTGTCATGGTCTTCTGGTAGGCCAATGATTCTTAATTTGTCTCTCCTGGAATGATTTTCTAAATCTTCTGCTTTGTGAATGAGGTGCTTCATATTTTCCTCAATTGTTTTTCATTTTTTTAAATTTTATTTTATAGTGTCCAGTTGCCTTGTGAAGACACTTGATTCTAGTTGTTGTATTCTGGTTCTTAAAGACTGGATTTCATTCCTGGGTTTTTGGTCATCCTTCTTCCTGTCTGATTTTCTTTGGAGGTCACATTTCATCCTCTTTGCCTCATCATTCATTTTCTTTGCCTCATCTTTCATCTCCTTTGCCTCATCTTTCATTTCCTTTGCCTCATTTTCAAGCTGGTTGATTTTAGGTTTCAAGACACTATTTTCTTGTTTTAGTTCAAGTGCCTCTGTTTCCAGAGTCTGTATCCAATTTGCTGGGGTTTCTGTTTTTGTTTTTGTTTTTTCCTTGATATTCCCTCATCCTTCTCTGTTCTGTGTGCTCTTTGTTCATTGCCTGTATAGACGCTCTTGCTTATAATTTCTTTTTTCTTTTTTTGTGGTTTGCTCATATTTACCCTTTATTTACTCCCTGCAATTGCCAGAGCTCTTGCTCCTCTCATTTATTTTTTGTAGTTTTGGGTTTTTCTTTCCGCCTTCACCCTTGGAGTTTTGTCAGTAAATCTCTCAGTAAAGTCTATGGCAGAGGGGTGTTGGTGTTTGACCTTTCCTGCCCTCTGGAGGCTTTCATGGGATTAAGTCTAGCAGCCTGTGGGGGAGGGGTGTTGGAGCTAGAGCTTCTCTGCCCTGTAGAGGCTTTGATGGGATTCAGTTAGAATGGGTTGCTGCTTGTGCTCTGAGGCCAAAACCTTGGGAAAGGGGGGGGGGAGGGGGAGAAGGGAATGGAGTGTCTCTGCTGCTGTAACTGCTGCAAACTCTTTGTGCTCTGTGTTTCTTCTCTATCTGCTTCCCTACTGCCTGCTTTGGATGCTCTGAGCCTGGCACAGCTTTGCTCACAAGGTACTCCCTCCAGACCATTGCCTTTGCCTACCCAGAGGCTCCAGCTGCTGCTGGAGGCTTAGTGCTCTAGGTGGGGGAGGGGCCCCAGGACCTTCCTTCTTCCTTCCCCTTAAACCAGAGTGTTCTTGAATTCAGGCTTTGGGAGGGAGGGGTGTACCTTTTAATTTGAGTCCAGCAGGAGGGTTCTTTTGCTCTGTCTTGTTGTTAGGTTTGATTTTCAGTCCCCTAGGAGCATTTTGTTTATAATCTTGGTAAGGAGGGATTTTCAGAGATCTGAACCTTCACTGCCTCTATGCCACCATCTTGACTCTGCCTTCAAAGGGGTTAATTTTTAAAAGGTTGAAATTTACATTTCATGAGTGTAGTTCCTCATACATACTTTTATGAGTGTTGTCACCTCCATCTTGACTATGCCTCCCAGTATCTTTCTTAATGTATATAAACCAAACTTTTCTCTGAATACCCCACCCCCCTTCTTTTTCTTTTCAGTACAAATCCCATCTGATTAGAATTGCAAGATTTTTGAGAAAAAAAAAATTTTACCACCTTTTTAGTTATTCTGTGATCAGGAGCTTGTTTTATTCTTATAGTTTAAGCTGTATCCAAAAATACAATCTTTTCAGATACCATATTCTTTCTTAAATATTTTAATTCTCCCTAATTACATGTAAAATCAATTTAAACATTAAAAAAAATTTAATTTCAAATTGTCTTCTTCCTTCCCTTCCTCTCCCCACTCCCTGAGATTAGAAGCAATCTTATATAGGTTTTACAAGTGCAATCATATAAAATATTTTCCATATTGGTTACATACCATCTTCTTAACCATTGTTCTTAAATTCTGAAATCTATATTTCTCTTCTTAAGATCATCCCTTCCACAGGCAGTAGTGATGAGAACTTCAACTATATTCTATAATGCCATTAAGTTCTGGGCCAAGAATTTATCATTTCTAGTAATGCTTTCTAAAAATGTTCTGTTAATATAATTTGAATTCATTTGAATCACTAGATATGGCTAATGGTCATCTAAGTTTAAGACTCATTGGGTTCTTTATCACATTCCCGATACATGCCCCCAAAAGACTCTCTCTGTTGTTGAGTGTGACTGTTGAACTGCTAACAATGTGAGTAGAACGAAAGACACTAAGTTCAAGATAACCACAGGCAACATGACATACCAACTGCCACTGCTTGTTTTCTTTTCTTCTGGCTCTTATTGGATGATCTCTTACCTGATCTCTAGTGTGATTTCATGGCATCATTTCTTTAGAAGATGATTTGGTACTTTCTCTAGGCAACATCCAAATCCTTGCCCTTTAGAAGTTAGTATTCTTTATTCTTCACTCTTCTATATTTGTTACATTCTTCCATATTCCAACCACCTCATACAGAACTCTCTTCTTTGTCTATTTTTTCAAATTGAAGTTTTTATATAGAAGTTCTTCCATTAAAAATAATAGCAACAAATGAATATTTCATTCTCCCTCTTTATCTTCTAGCATTGAGATTAACCTACATTTGAGCATTGTAAAAAATCATTCAACCATTGCAGGAATATAAGCATCATACATTTTATTCAGGTAGTTCCAAAATTATCTCAGTTTTCCATACTTTCTGCAAAGTGGGATTCTCATTCCTTTGCCATTCTAGCTGGTGATTCCAGAGGAAGATTACTGTGTCATGTTGCATGTGGTTATCTTCAACTTTGGATCTGTCATCCTTCTCACATTGTTAGCAACTCAACAATCACACCCAACATCCTTTCCCTTGTGTTACAATCCCTTTGTCAGTAAACAGTCTTTAAAAACAATTCAGTTAAATTCATTAAGCACTTGTTACATGCTTTCTTTGTGCAAGGCACAAAAGATAAAAATATTTAAAAATTCTTCAAAAAAGAAAAATGTATTCTATTGTGTAATACAAATGAGCAGGTAAGGAAATATAAGACATGACAAATGATAGAATATAGTTTGTGAAGAAAAGAAAAACCTAAGAATGATTCTGAGACTAAATAGTAGTGTCATCAGAATTAGGAAACTTTGGATAATGGGAAGCACTTGAGACTTCAGCCCTAGAGTTGGATTTAAATGATGTAATTTGTATGAATAAGAGAGGATTGAGTGCTAGAAAGGTTGGAAATATCTAAGGCAGATGTTTTTAAAGGGATTTTTAAAGGCTCCAACATAGGAAGGAAAAAAATTGCATCTGTATTTTTGCTAACCTACAACTGACATTTAGCATTTTCTTCATTATAAATGAAATGATTGATTTCAAGAACCAGATATGTGAAAGGATAAATATTATAAGTGTGGGTGAGGAGCTCAAACTGTGCAAAGTAGGAGAGGAAAATAGGATGTTGTATTTAGCAAATAACTTGGCTAGTAGGTCAATTTGGCTAGAATGTAGAGTATGTGATGAGAAATAATATATAAATATGTATATTTAGAGAACATAGAGTTAAATTTCAATGGGCTTAAAATGTCCAACAACAAAGGGATTTACATTTTATCCTAGATATAAGAACCTACTGGAGCTTTTTAAATTTATAAGTTAGGGTGTGACATGACCAGGGTAATGTTTTAGTAATATTATTTTGAGAGATATAGGAGTTATATTTTGGAGAGAAGAGAGGTTAGATAAGAGAGATGCAAAAATCTAGATAAGAGGCAAAGAAGGCCTGTATTAGTGTAATGGTTATGAATTAATAAAAAAAACAAGTATTTCACCTATAAGAAGAAATCGACTTCTTCATCCTACCTGTACTGTTTGAGTCTAAAGTATCAGTCATCCACAGTCCACATCCTTAAATGTCACTCATTGACCAAATCTATACATATTTTTGTCCACTCTACAAACTGCTTCAAACTATATGCCTTTTATCTTCTATTAACAGCTTATAAGCAATGTAGTATGACTGCTAGACAGATGGCAAGGGAGTCTACTTGTGCTCAAGTCCTATCTCCGACTTATACTGTTAATATGACCATAGGCAAGTTACTTATCTGTAGTCTTGGAACCTCTCTAAGATAATAAGTTATATAAGAAGCACTGACTTGCTTTGGTAAAGAGGGATTCCTCAGTTAGGAATTTCTTATATCAAGTCAAGTCAACAACAAGCATTTAATAAGTGCTTCTTTTGTGCCAGTCTGAGGATTAAATGCTAAAGGTACAAAGGGGAAAAAAAACAATTCTTAGAAAATTCAGCTTAATTGATATGAAATCACAAGTTTAGTCTCTATCCCCTTACCAGCTAATTTCCCATTAAGTCACCCTTCATTTTGAATCCATCTCAAAGCTACAAGTATTTATTAAATACTATGGGTGAGACATTGTGGTAAGCTCTCGGGATTCAAGAAAAGCAAAACAAAACAAAAAATAGAAACAACAAAAACAAAAAGAAACAGTCCATGCTTTCAGGAAACTCATGGTCCAGTGGAGAGACAACATGAAAAAAACTACATACAAATTAGAAGCATACAGGATAATTCAAAGATAATTTACAGAAGAAAGGTACAGGTAGTAAGGGGTAATCACAAAAGGTTTCTTATACACAGTGAAATTTTGGCTGGGATTTGAAATCAGAGAAATTAGGAAATGAAGAGGAAAAAGAATTCTAGGCATGGAGGAAAGTAAATGAAAATGTTCTGAGTCACAAGACATTCTTCACAAAAATAAAGATCTAAATAAGTAGAGAAATATTAATTGCTCATGGGGTAGTCTGAGACTATATAATAAAAATGAAAATATTACCTAAATTAATTTGATTATTTAATGCCATACCAATCAAACTACCAAAGAAGTACTTTATAAAGCTAGAAAAAAAATGAAGAAAAAATTCATCCAGAGGGAAAAAAGGTAAAAAATAGATGAGGTAAAAAAAAGATAAAATATAAAGCAATACCAGATCCCAAACTATACTGAAAATCACTAATTATCAAAACAATGTGATAATAAGCCAAATATATCAATGGAAAAGATTAGGCATGCAACTTAAAAAGCAAGTGAGTATAATAACTACAACAAAAAATTGCTTGGAAAACTAGAACATAGTTTGGCAGAAACTAAACACAGACTAACATTTCATGCCTTATACCAAGATAAGATCAAAAAGGGATATGTGATCTAGACATAAAGGCTGAAATCACATGAAATTTATTGGAGTATTGAAGAAATTAACTCCCAAATCTGTGAATACAGCAAGAGTTCATGACCAAACAAGACAGAGAGGTTCACAAGAGGTAAAAGAGATAATTTTGATTGAAGAAGTTTTTGCATAAACAAAACTAGCACAGTCAAAATTAGAAGGATGGGAATCTTGGGGGTAGGGGTAGGGGACTAGATTTAAAGCAAGTTACTTTGATAAAGGTTCCATTTCTCAAAAACATAGGGAACTAAATCAAATTCATAAATATAAGAGAGCCATTCCTCACTTGACAAATGATCAGAGAATATGTAAAAATATGTAAAGTTTTCAAAGGAAGAAATGAAAGTTATCAATAGTCATATAAAAGAAATTCTTTAAGTCACCAATAATTAGATAAATGAAAATTAAAATAATTCTAAGGTACCACCTCATACCCATTAGATTGGCTAAAATGACAGAAAAGGAAAATGAGAAATGCCAGAGAGGACATGGGAAAACAAGGACATTGTACTGTTGGTAGAGCTATAAAACAGTTCAATTATTCTAAAGGGTAATTTAGAACCATTTCCAGAAGGCTATAAAACTAAGCAAACCTTTGCCCTAGTGACACGGGCTCTATTCCCCAAGGAGATTAAAAAGAAGAAAGAAAACTGATCCACTAATATGTACAAAAAAGTATATAGCAACTCTTTCTGTGGGGGTCAAAGAATGACTAAACAAGTTATGGTATATGAATCTGATGGAATACTATTATGCTGTTAGGAATGATGAAGGGGTGGGGGGGGGGTTCAGAAAAAAAGCTCCTTAGATTTAAATGAACAGATGCAAAGTTAAGTGAGTAGAACCAGGAGATCAATATACATAGCAACAGCAATATTGTAATGATAAGCAGTGGTGAAAGACTTAGTAACAGATCAATACAATGATATGCAACAGTTGCAGAGGAGTCATTATATAACATGCTATCCACCTCCAGAGAGAACTAATTGTCTTACAGTACAGAATGAAGCATATTTTCTTTCACTATTTTTCTTGCTTTTGCAACATGACTAATGTGGAAATGGGATTTATATGACTTCATATGTGTAATCAGCATTATATTTCGGGCCTTCTCAATGAGTAAAGGAGGGTGTAGAAGAATAGGAAGAATTTGGAAATGAAAATTTAAAAAATTGATTTCGGGCCTTCTCAATGAGTAAAGGAGGGTGTAGAAGAATAGGAAGAATTTGGAAATGAAAATTTAAAAAATTGGTTTTTAAATGTCAGGAGTGAAGAGATGGAGTGCCATGTACCTTAGTTTTCCATTTCTCTTTCTTTTTGGCAGCTAGGTGGCACCATGGATAAAACACTGGGCCTGGAATTAGGAAATTCTGAGTTTAAATCTGGTCTCTGACACTTACTTGTGACCCTTACAAAGTAACTCAAATTTCTGTTTGCCTCAGTTTTTTCATCTATAAAATTATGATGATAGCAGCACCTACCTTCCAGGATTGTTCAAATGAAATAACTGTAAAGTTTAGCACAGTGGCTGACACATAGTAAGCCGTATAAATGCTAGCTAATTCTATTCTTTTCCTTCATACCTTTCTATTTTCTAGTTCTTTCAGATCTTTATGCCACAGTTCTTCATTATCTTCAATTTGTCTTCTTTTCTGCTTTCAATTTCTCCTAAATTTCCCATCCTCAAATTAAATCTGTAGCTTTCCTCAAAATTTCAAAACTCTCTTAATCACTTTTATAATTTATTCCCTGTTAATGCCCTTTTATGGAGGCTAGACTTCCCCTCAGCAACTCAGTCACTTTTCATTCTATAATTCTATAAAGATTCATTGTATTTATTTCAAGCATAAATAATAATAAGCATGTATATAAATTTTAAATGTATAGAATCACAGAATCTAAGTTTGAAAAAGTCTTAGAGGTAGTCTGATTATAGTCATGCCTGAATTGCTTCTAGTACACATCCAATAAGTAGTTTAATATTCCATTTGTAATAAGTAGTTTTTTTAAATGGTAAATATTTATTTTTAGGTATTGAGCTCATAATATGTATGGACCTATGCATGGACACATCAATATTGGAGAAATATGATCCTAATGTCAGTTTTCTAAAAAAATAACTTTCCAATCCATTTTTGTAAATCACCTAAGTATAATTTTTTTGTTTTTTTTTTTAACTTTGGCAATAAAACATTAACACACAAGTCAAGCAGACTGAGGTTACTGTAAAGGGAGCCAAGTGAATTTATCTCTTTGTTAAACTACTAGTTTCAAAAATGAAAAATTTTATATGTAAAGATCAGAATAGTTCAGTTAATGTAATGCTTCGTCCAATCAGAGAGATACCATTTTTTTTCAACAATAACTTGCTGTGAGTGAGGGAAAAGAGGATGAAAGTAAGCAAAAGAAGTTTCTTGGGAAAGGCCCCACATGCAGACGTTCTGAACAGCTTAATAGCATTCAAAAGAGTACAAACATATTGGCTCCTATTGTTTTATCTTTATATATTCAATACTACTTTTGAATGGCCCTAATTGTTGGGACATTTTTTCTTATGTTGAGCCTAAAGAAAAAGATTTGCATCTTTTTTTCTTATTTCTGCCCTCTGGCACCAATAGAACAAGGCTAATCCCTATTCCATATGATGCACTTGACAAGATTTCTCTTCTTTGGTTAAATATCTCAAATTTTTATAACCAAGCCTTTGATGGCCCAGTCTCTAGGCCCTGCTCCATTTTGGTTGCTTCTCATTAGATACATTCCCACTTGCCAATTTCCTCCTAAAAATTTGTTGCCCATTATCTAGGGGAGTCTTGTATCTCCACCAGACAATCTCAATCTCAAGAACTACAGAGAAGGCAGTACCCCACAAATCACAAGTCCTGTTTTTAGCTCAGTTTCCACTGAGTTATTGATACCTATGTTCTTGGCACTGTCAAATGGTTCATTATCTGATACAGAAATGCCCCCCTCCTCAATGGAAATGATATTTTTTAAAAGTAGAGTACTACTTGATTTTCAATTGCATTAAAAGATCTTTTGTGCCTTTCTATACAACTTGCAGCTCAAACCTCTTATTTGTATTGTCTTCCATTAGAATGTAAACTCAAGAGTAGGCACTACCTTACTTTTCAATTTGCATTCCTAATATACCTAGTAAATGCTTAGTCCTTTTTCATGGAACCCAATCTTCAGATTAGGTCTGAAAAGTACTACTTCTTTAAATGCATTAGCTTTGGGGATTGCCATGGCACACTCATATTGTTTACTGTATTGACCATCATAATCTCTTAAAATGCCTTGATCTTTTTCACCAATTATTTGTCTAGTTATGCCTTTCTCAACTTGTAACAATGATTACTTTATATTTTTAGCTCAAGTATAGGACTTTTTATTTTGATCTATTGAATTTTATCTTAATGGATTTAGCTTCTCCTTAAGATCTTTTTTTTTTTTTTTGGTATTATAAATGTTATACAGTGTGTTCAATAACTCCCCTGACTTTGTGTTTCTTCAAAGCTGATAAGCTATTACTTTATCCAGTTCTGATTAAAATGTTAAACTATGCAAAGATGAGCAAGACTTCAGGGAACACTATTTTGCTTCTTCAATAGATGAAAACAGGGGCATGCCTCATTCAGAGTGATCTTTTGCATCCCAGATATTCAACTGGTTCTGCATACATTTATATGTACTCCGCCTAGCTCCAGTTTGTCTCTTTCCCATAAAAATAGCATAATATATTCTGCCAAATGATTTGCTAAAATGAAACATGCCTGCAGTTTTCACCCAATCCACAAATCTAATGTTAAATTGCATGTTCCAGACTAGTGAAAAATAGTTCTATGAGTACTATATAATTCAGAACTATATGAACCATTGAAAGCAAACAAACAAAAAGCAGAGGACTGCATGTTTTAAAAGAAAAAGGGGCCTTAGAGATCATCACATACAACTACTTAATTGTACAGATAGGCAAAATAAAATCCAGAGTTGAAGTGATTTACACAGTCATAGTGATAGTAAGTAGCAGAACGAAGTCAAGTTTTCTCACTTCAGGTCTGCAAGTATATTTAAAGATGAGTATATGGAATTAGTGCAATTGAGTGACTTATAAGTGTATTGTCAAAGAGTTTTGACTTAATTTAGAAGGATCTACTAGGGAGCTACTAAAGACTATTTAGCAAAGAAGCAAAATGATCAAAAATAATTTTAATAGAAAATACATCAGATAGCAATATGAAGATTAAATCTATGCAGGAATGCCTACCATTAGGCTTTCAGATACAAGAATGTTGCAGTAACACATTATAAAAAGATCCATGAATAATATCCACAAACATCTATGCCTACTATGTGTTATAGACTATGGCAGGTATTTTGGATACAAATACAAAAGTGAGTTAGTTCCTGACTTCAAGCAGCTAATACTCTAATGGGGATAATACAACATTTTCAGACATCAGTCAATATAAGATGTTTGTGAATAATATATGTTTAAATGTATAAGCATATACATATATTTCAAAAGATCTCTATTTGTGACACTATTTTATCCTAATGGAAAGCATTACCATTAGGATAAAATAGTGTCACAGAAAATTTAATTTTCTTAAATTATCATGCTTTCAGTGAGATTTAATATGGTGTCACAGAGATAAGTTTTGAAAATAGCAGTAGGATCTATTTAGTATCCAACCCATCTGCATCTATGATCAGAAAGAAAGAATAGTTGACAACTCCTTAATAAAGAAAATAAATAATAACTATTAAAACAGAAATAAAAGGTTAAATTAACTATTTGTTCCATGCTCTGGAGAATTCTATATAAATTACATAAGCCATGAAATTCTGATTTTTTAATTAAATAAAATACGTGTACAACTGGGGCTTACACAGTCTTTACAAGCAGTACTTTAAGAATTTGCATAAGTTTCTTGTTGCTATCATAATTGTTTTTAAATAACAAATTGAATAATTATAAAAGTATATTTTGAAAAATTATTTTTGAATGAAAAGTAGATTAGTAGTACTCACTAAATAAGTAATAATTAGAAATACTTAAAATCTACCTAAACTCAATGCCTCAGTGTTTGATAAACCCCAAAACATAAATTATTCAATCTAGGAAAAAACTCCCTGCTTGATAAGAAGTGCCTCAAACAGGAGAGGGTTCTGGCAAAAATTAAGTTTTAGTTCAACATTTTACATCATGGTCCACAATAAATTAAAAAAAAAAAGATACATGACCTGAATTTATTAAGTGCCAACCACAAAATTCAGAAGGTAAGTATTTGTCTTTCACAGATATAGACTGATAAATTCTCAACAAAATAAAGGCTGATGAAAAAGAATAAAACAGATAATTTACATTATGTTGAATTGAAAAGCTTTCACATGAACAACATTAATGCATTTAGAATAAGAAAGGATGTTCATCATCATCAAATTTTTACATCAAATTTATGAAATAAGGATTTGGTATTTAAGAAATAGAGACAATTAGCATAAACATATTTAACACATAATGCATTATAATAATAGCTAGCATTTATATAATGTTTGCTATGTGCTAGGCACTGTGGTAAGTACTTACAAATAGTATCTAATTTGACCTTCCCAATAAACCTACGTGTTACTGTTGTCCTCAATTTATAGATGAGAAAACTGATGCAGTGATTAAGGGGCTTGCCCAATGTCATACAACTAGTTCATGTCTGAAGTCAGATTGGAACTCAGATTTTCTAGACTTTAGCCATTGTGCCACCCAACTTCTACTACCAATTGTATTATAATAACAAAATCTATAAATGATATATCTATGACATATGTGCAAAATCTTAAGTCATTCCCTAGAGGTAAGAGTTCAAAAGCTATAAAGAATTGCAAAATAATATCAACTGTATCAAAGAACATTCCAAATAATTAAAAATAAACAAAACTATAACAAAAACATATACTTTCACCTCAAGATTTATTAATTGACAAAGATTACAAAAGAGGAGAAAAATCAGTGTTGGAGAGACTGTGGAAAGATAAATACATTAATTCATTTTATCACTGTTGTTGGAGATGTTAATAGGACTAGCCATTTGGGGAAACATTTTGGAATTATGTTTAGAAAATGACCATACCATTTAACACTGAGGTTCTATTGCTAAGAAAATAACCCAAGGAGATCAATGACAAAAAAGAAAGGCCTCATGTACATTAAAAATATTCAAAAAGGAACCTTTTTATGGTAATAGTGGATTCTCCGAAGCCATCAATGGGAGAGAATATCATCCAGTAAAAGTCAGAAGAGGAAAAAAAAATTAATGCTTGGTAGTTCTCTGCTAAGGGGTACTCTGATGACTATTTTCAAATTTGATAACAAATATAAGATAGATGTCTTTCCAACAATATATCTAGAATGTAACAAATAATTTTGCAAAATGCATTAAACTATATGACTACTAGATACGTCTTTTGACAAATGAGAGCACCAATTATATGTGTGCAGAAGAATCCAGAAAACATTGCTAATGGTTATAATTATTAAGCAAAAAACTAAAGACATTAGGCAGGGTACAACAGATACTATTCCCATCAATACTTCTAATAAAGACAAGGGCTGTAGAAAAGAAAGACAAGTCTGGAGATAGTATGCGGGACAGGTATTTGGATTTCTGGAAAAACTTTGGAATACAGAAATGACAATCTTCAAATCAGGGATGATATATAATTCTAACTTGGAATGATAAGAATGTATTTGGCTAAAATCTTGTAAATATAATCAAAATGTTTGCTTAAAATGAAAAGGTAAAGGGAGGCAGGAAATAAAATGAATGCTCTGTTGGTAGATATGTAATATCATGAAATCTGGAGGAAGACACTAGCACTTTGGGTGGACCCCTTGAGACCCTGGTCAGCAAAAAGGAAAAGGATTGAAGAATAACAGAAAGCAATGAATCTGGGAGGGTATTTAGAGCACATTTATTCCAAATTTCTCATTTTACAGATGAGAAAAGTGATGACAGGGACTTTAAGTGACTTAAACAAAGTTATATAGGTACTAAGTAGTAGATGAAGGATTTAAACTTAAAGCATTTGATTCTGAAACAAATGGCCTTCCCACTGGATTTGAGTCCTAGCTCCAAATTTTAATAGCTCTGCAATATGGGCAAATCATTTAACTCTTTTGAGTTTCATTTTTCTCATTTAAAAATGGGGATAATATTACACTATTTACTTTATAGGATTGTGATTCATATTTTTTCCACATACCTACCACACTGGACATGGTTGTCATCAGTGCTTATTTATTAAACTTATTGAAATTTACAATACTTCTGTTTCTGGCTCTAAGATCCTATTGTTATTTTTATGGTTTAAAACTTGTTATTGGGGGCAGATAGGGGTCTTAGTGAATTGAAAGCCAGGCTAAGAAATGGGAGTTTCTGGGTTCAGATCTTGTTCCCACACTTCCTAACTGAATGACTTGGCAAGTTACTTAATCCCCATTGCCTTGTCCTGAGCACTCTTCTGCATTGGAACCAATAAAAAGTATTGATTCTAAGGCAGAAGGCAAGAGTTAAAAAAAATAAATGAACTTGCTCCTTTAAACCTGGGGTACTGTAATATATGTAAGCATCTATATGATATAGTGTGAAGAGTTCAATAAGGTTCTACCTGCCCCCAAATATCTCCTTCTGGCTTACCAGGGGGCCATTCATTTTAAAAACATACACAAAGGCACAAATTTGTGTAGCCTAAAATTGATTTAATTAAATTATTTTGGTTTTACATCAAAAGTGGAACATTTTTCTCCTCCTCTTAACAGTTAAAATGTATGTTAATTGGGAGGAACTGGGGATCTTTGGGAACTTGGGATCTTCTATAGAACTCTTCTGTTTGCTAAGATTGGCTTTGTTGTTTTCACCTCGAAAGACATATAGGGCTTATCCGGAATTTCTATTATCCTGTGTCCTTGGGAAGGGACTAAGAATTAAACATAAAAATTCTAATCTGGATGCCCCAGTAACGATAGATTAGTCTGAGGATCTTAGACATTTAGTCCAAGAAGGACAAAACCAAGGCTAGAGAGATACCAGAAAAAGGTAGTTGGAGCCTGACGGACGGTGCCATGAAAATGAAGGTGCTGCTGAGGAGAAAGAGAAATCACTATTTTGCTTGGGAAGGTCCTGATTAACGGGGTGCACATGTGCTTGGGGTCTTCTAGACCCCAGCCTCTTTCTTTAAACCGCTTACCTAAAGTTATAAATGCTCTAGAAGGCACAGGGGGAGGTTAGATCACAATTACCGCTTTGGGTCATTGGTGGCAGGAAACTTCAACATCTGGTTAGAGATCTGACAGCTAATTTTCTCGTTCGTGCCTTACCTGTTCCTATAGTAGTATTGGCAGTCGATTAACGGTAGCCGACTTTGCAGAGAGACTAGAGTAGCCATAGCCTTCCCCGCCCCCTTGGCTCCCAACTGATGTTACTCTTTGTCCCCATGGCAACTGAGCCATACCATAGACGTTCTTCAAGAAGGGAGGGTTTCCTCTCCCATCTTTCTCTTTGTCTCGTTCTTCAAACCCTAAAGAAACAGCCTCAGGACTCAAAACACGCCTTTGATTTAATCCCTCAGTCCATTAGGCTCGACGACTACAGGAGAAAGATTTTCAGAGATATTTGGCCCCTGTAGGAGTCGGGTGGGGGTGGGGGTATTGGATAGGCTGCTACTTAGTCTCGTCCTGCTTCCGTTTTCCGCTAGCTCGCCGCTTCCGGAGTCCCCTCTCAAAATGCTACGCTGGGGCCAAGGAACCCTTTCAGGCACCAGAGCCATATCCGGATCCCGATCCCGAGCTGGAGCCGAAGTCTCCCCTCGGGCCTGAGCTTCGGGCTCCGGCTCCTAGGTGTCGTTAATGTTCCGGGCGGCCTGGAGCCAACCGATCGAAGCTCGAGCCACGGCGAACCGCTGGTGAGGCTGGCGGGCCCGGGGACAGGGGAGTGGCAGAGAGTGGAGCGGAGGGACGGCCAGTGACCAGAGGCCAAGGAGGGAAGGAAGGGAAGGGTGCATAGAGGTGGGAGTGAAGAGGCTCTGGAGGTGATACACCTTGAGGAGGAGGAGGAAAAGGAGATGGATGGACTGTCCAAAACATTATCCTTCGGCTTCCCTCTGCCCTCCTTCTGTGGAAGGAAGTTTGAGGAAGATGAGACGGTACTTGGATAAGGGCACAGGGACGAGCAGGACGTTCAACTCACCGAGGAATACTTGTTGATTGCTTGAGTTACACGTTTCTGGGATTTGAGGACGAGGCTTTGGAGCATTTCATCTCTGCTATTGACTGAAATGAAGGCAGAGACTTGTTTTAGGATCCCCTCTCCGCCTCCCCCCTCCCATCCCGCCATCCGTGTCACATAAGTCCTTCCAGAATCTTAGAAATGTAGAGCTGGAGGGAACCTTAGAAGTTACCTCGTTTTCAGAAACAGCAAGCATTTATTAAGCATTTACTATATGCTATATGTTTGGTAGGGAGGTACAAAAGAAAAGCAAAAAAACGTGGCTCCTGCATATGCTAAGGGAGAAGAAGAACATGTAAGTAGCTCCACTCACACAATCAACAAATATTTATTAAGGGCTTGCTGCACTGGGGATACAAAGAGAAGCAAAAGACAATTCCTGCCCTCAAGCTTCTAGCCTACTTGGGGAGACATGTAAATAATTACATTCACACAATCATTAAACATTTATTCAGTACCTGCCATGTGCCAGGCACTGTGCTAAGTGCCTGGGATACCAAAAAGCACAAAAGACAGACCTTGCTCTTTAGGAGCTTATTGTCACCTGCGCAATAGCCACTATACCACCTAGTTTCCTAAAATAAAGAGTCAAAACCATTTCTGCTTTCAAAGAATTCACATTCTAATTAGGGGAGACAACACAAAGTGAGGCTCCAAGAAGTTGTCCTTTGGCCATTTCCTTCGAGGCACAGTCACTAGAACTGTATTCATAACCAAGACAAGTCTTTTTCTCCCAGCCCAATGCTCTTCCTAATATACATTGTTTGCTGCCTCACTGTATAATTTCAGAATTTGAGTTCCAGAATCTTAAAGTGAGATCAGTGACAGAAAAGTACAGTATACATGGAAGGTAAAAAGGTAAAGGCATTACTTAATCTCCTCATTCCCACTAGAATGAGCTCTTCCACTTAACTACCTGTATGATCCTTTGGCAAAGCAGTTCATCTCTTTGGTCTTCAGTTTCTAAATCTATAAAATGAAAATTTGAGATCAGATCTTCTCAACTAAAATAAATCTTATTATCATGGGATAATTAAAACTATTTTATAGATAAGCAAACAGACTCCAAAACATTAAAGAGACTTGTACAAAGTTTCACAGTGAGCTCAAATCATAGCTAGAAGTAGAATCCAAATCTAATTCTTTCCTTTCTGAACTCCAAATGTCTGGAACTCCTACACTCAGTTTATTTTTATTAAAAAACAGGAACAGGAACTTCCAGATCTTAATTGCTAAGTTAATAGAACTCTCCATTTAAAATTGGAAGAGATCTTAGAAGTCATCCAGCCTATCCCACTACATATAAAATAAGGTGAAGCTCAGAGAAATTAAATGACTTAGGTACTGAAAGTCACACAGTAAGTCTTAGACCTGGGATTTGAACCTAGGACCTCTGATTTGAAAGGCACCTACCAGTGTGTGGGTTAGTAAATTGATGTCACCTTAACATTTGTCGAATTTGAAATTTAGAATGAATCCTAGAGGTCATCTAGACTAATTCTTCAACAAATTGAATAGTATTGAAAAGTACTGTCATAATTTCTGGTGATAAAATAACAATAGCTACTATTTATATATTGCTTTAAGATTTTAAAAATACATTATAACTTTATCCTCACAAAAATCCTGGGAAATAAGTGCTATTTTTATTCCCACTTTACAAATAATGAAACAGAAGCCAAAGGAAGTTGTCCAGTGTTCAGTTAATAAATGTATGAAACTAGACTTGTCTAGAATTTCTTAGTATTTAGTCAGGTATTATTCAAGTCCAACACTAGCCACTGGACCACCTTGCTGCCTGAGATAAAGAATCAAAACAGTCCCTGCTCTAAAAGGATTCACATTCTATTTGGGAGAAACCAACACATAAAGTCAGCCTCAAACAACTTGTGCCTTGACTATTTAGAGGCATAGCCTCTGGAATGATGTTCATAACTAGGATGTCTCTTTTCTCTAAACCTAGTCCCCTTCCTAGTGTGCAATGTTTGCTGCTTAACTGTGTAATTTCAGAATGTGAGTTCCAGAATCTTAAAGTGAATTGTCTTAGTAAAATATTTCCCTTGTATTTGGAGAGGTAGCACAGTATCATAGAGTATTAAACTAGCTAGGAGACCTGTGTTCTGGTCCCCATTCTGCCACTTGACTGCTATGATTTTGGGCAGGTTATTTAATGTAGTTTCCCTAATTGAAAAATAGAGTTGCCCTGGATGACTTCTGTTTTTTTCCAGCTCCAAAATTCTGTGATTCTATATATACGTTGCTTGTAATTAGCCAGCTGCTTTTAGGTAATGAAAAGATTGTCGATTTAGCTGAATTGATTTCTGATCTCTCTAGTCAAGAATGGTAACTCAGGAGATAAGTTAGCAGCATGTTTTACTATTGTCATTTCTGGCCACTGAGCTGGTTTAGGTTGGCTGACTCTAAAATTTGTTTTTAATGTGAGTTTCAAAGTCTTGAGATTAAACATTTATTAAGAAAGAAAATAACCTGTGAGATTTCATTTATTAACGTGAAATAGTTTCATTTGATGCATGTGTGGTCTTGCAACAATTTAGTCACAGAGATCTATTTCTTCCTTTCTCTTGCTATTGATGTGGAACCTGCCTTACCTATCAGTCTCTGTTGTTGTTTAAGCACATACTATTAAATAACATTGTTATAATGTATTTTTGTAGTTCTCTTCACTTAAATCATATTGATTTGCAGATGCTAGGTACTCAGTAAGTATTACTGATAATTTTCTACTGTCTTATCTCCAAACCCTTTTGAAGAGGAAAAAAGACAGCTCACATCTCATTTTAGGAGCAGGTAAACTGATTTATGGCCAGATAGGTGGTACAATGGCTAGCATACAAGACCTGGAGTCAGGAAAACTCATCTTCCTGAATTTATATCTGGTCTCAGATACTTGACAACCATGTGACTTAGAGCAAGCCACTCAATGTTATTTGCCTCAGTTTCCTCATCTCTAAAATGAACTGGAGGAGAAAATGTCAAACCACTTCAGTATCTTTGCTAAGAAAAACTGAGAGAAGTCCAAACAAATCACACACAAATGAAACAAATGAGCAAACTGCTTAACATAGAAACTTTGATGGGTTTTAAGTAATAGAAGCCATCTGTTTCCAGTTCTCTCATAGAGTATGATTGCATGACCTGTCTTATGTGTGTGTGTGTACAGAATTTTAATCCAAAATATAATATTGTCCATTTAAGAAATAGGCATTATGGATGATTCTACTTTTTAAAAGAATGACCCCACCAAGTGTACATTTTTGTAAAAATCTCCCTACTAATTTTAGCCTACTCTTAAAAATTAAGAATAGCAGGTAAAAGGAAAACATTTAGAATTAAGGTTAATTCCTTAATACTATTTCCCTTAAGGAAGTTTTAAGATGCTATTTTTCTAGTTGTTAGGCTTGGAAGATATAATTTCTTTTAAAACATTAATTTTGGGGGATTATTAAACCTGTGATTTTATTTACATAGGGAATTCTTTATGAGGAAACTACTAGTGCAGACATTAGCACTCTTTCTTAGCTTTATATAATCTTTGTATGAGGCATTGAAAGGTTAAGCGACTTACCCAGGGTCACACTACCAGATAAGTTTTTACATGTTTCTGTAATTTAATATCCAATTATGAAATATATTTTAGCAATTTAAATTTTAACCTATTTATGCAGAACCTAAGGTGTTTGAACCTTACCATGTAGGTCCATAGGAAGTAATTTTATGCATGATTCTACTTTAAAGGAGGGGTAGGGTTTGGAGGACAGTGAAAAGTTATCTTGGTCACCTAAAGGGAACCCATAGCTTGGTTAATTCCCTCCACCAGTGCAAATGTAACAACTACTTACATCATTTTAAGTCATTTTAATGACTTAGATAATTTTAAAGTACAGTTATTGGGGGAGGTTCTTTTTTTTAGAAATGGCACTTATTTTGAAGTTTTTGTAACTTTTGGGAGGTCTTAGGTTTAGATTATTGAGATTACTATTAGATTAGTAAAAGTTGAGATTTATTCTTTGCATTTCAATTATAAGGAAGTTAAGCCATTGCCTAGTTAATTTTGTATGTTTTGCCAGATTCTGGTAAGATTTTCTGCTAACTACCTACCTGCTGACTTCTGTATTTTTGTCACAGGCACCATTATCCCAAGTTTTTTATTCTTAGTGTAACCTTTGATTCCCTCGTATCCTTTATTCTTCCTACCCAATCATGGCCTATCAGTGGTAGGACCCTGAGTCATTATGTATATTAGTAGCAGTGCTCCAAAATTTCAGAGTGTTTTGCATATTTATCTTATTCTTATAACTTACTATCCCTTTTGAAATAGATACTACTGCTATTGCCATTCCCTTTATTACCCATGAATAAACTTAAGATTCAGAGAGAGGAAGTAGCTTCCTCATACACATAGCTACTAAAATTTAGCAGAATTTAAACTTGGGCTTTTCTTGTCTTGTCTACAATTCAGATTTACTTTCCATGTAGTGGATAAAATGCTGAGTTATAAAAACCTGGGCTTGATTCTGCTATTCCTGTCACTTAACTGACCTTGTGACTGTGAACCAGTCATTGAAATTATCTAATCCTGGAGTAGCTTCTCTTAAGATTATAAATCATAGACCAATTATCCTCTGCTCCCTATGGTAGTGAAATGGTTCCCAAGTTCCTACATGAAGAAAATTTCAGGTCCTTTAGGTATTGACAGGATATAAAAATTCCCTTGAATTGCCAAGAAACTACTCCCAGACCTTCTAAATTTTGTGCTTTGGATTATTGGGACAGTGTTTTTAATGGAGATCTCTTCACTCAAGGCATAATTTCCCTAACACTTTAATTTCATCAGATCCCATCACTGCTAAAAATCAAAACCAAACTAATTGATTTTGCATTATCCTGTGGGGCAAAGTACATAGTTCTTAGTTATGCTTTTAAGTCTTTCTTCAGGCAGGCTAGCACCAAGCTATAGTTCCAGTCTTGTCTTTCATTATCTCTCTTCATAAATCGTAAGGGCCACACAGAGGCTGACATCTTATTCACTATACTTTCAGCATTTTTTGGTCATTCATTTCTCATACTATACTTTATCACTTGTTCCCCTTGCTTGGAATGCCTTCCCATGCCCTCTGCCAATTAATTTGTTTTTCTGATTTTCCATTTTTGTATGTCTTGCCTTCCCAATGGAATTCTAGCTCCTATAAAGGGACTACATGTATCAAGGATATTTGGAATCCTTGAGAATTCCTAATGGTAATTTTCACATAACAAACAATCAGTAGATTTTGTTGACTGAGTTACATCCTAGGTTGGGTTACAATACAGTTTTAATAACATTTTACTTTAGTAGCAATATTTCTTATTTCTTCAATTCTCTAGACATTCCTATCTCAAAACAATTTGCAGCTGGTTTAGGTTAAAAATAATCTCAGTTTCCATTACCAGAATCCTAATAAACTTTGAATAATTTAATTTATTTTAGTTAAATTAATTGGCTGGAATCAGGAAGACATGAGTTCAAATTAGTTCTTGGACATTAGTACTATGACCTTGGTAAAGTCACAACCTTGGCCTTAGTTTTCTCAGCTTTAAAATGAGGATAGGAATAGCACCCAGATCTCCCAGGGCTATTATGAGAACCAAATAAGATATTTGGAAAGCACAATTGCTGGCATAAATGGTGGGTGCCTAATGTTCTTTCCTTCCTTCCTTCCTTCCTTCCTTCCTTCCTTCCTTCCTTCCTTCCTTCCTTCCTTCCTTCCTTCCTTCCTTCCTTCCTTCCTTCCTTCCTTCCTTCCTTCCTTCCTTCCTTCCTTCCTTCCTTCCTTCCTTCCTTCCTTCCTTCCTTCCTTCCTTCCTTCCTTCCTTCCTTCCTTCCTTCCTTCCTTCCTTCTTCCTTCCTTATTTGTTTTTCTTTGTTACAAAGGAAATTTAGTTTAGTTAAGCAAAACCATGATAACAGAAGTCCTTTGCCCCTCTTAAGGAAAAGAAGAAGAGGTTTCCTCATTTCTTCTGTTTAGCCAAGATTGGGCTGACACTTCTTAATTATTCACTTCTCAAATCTGACTTTCTTTTATGAGGTTCATCTTTGCTGAGCAATGATGGCTTAAAAACAAAATAAAAACTATTTCCCTATTTTTTTAAACCCTGCATTTCATATTACTTAGAATTTTTTTCTAAATCTCATTTGCCCTCAGCATTTGTCTTCTTCTGAATTTCCAGAAGTATGGAGTTGTCATAAGGTTTGACAAGTCTTAGAGAAGATTCTCTAAGACCAAGATGCCCTAAGAAGGAGACAGACTTTTTTATTATTCATTTCAAAGTATTCAGATAGATTATCAGCTATTTGAATAAATGAGATGGTTATGTATCCTTTCCTACCACATTGCTTAGAATCCACTAGGCTTAGCATTAATGTTTGAATTGAATTTACATAACTGTTAGTAAGGCACTTTGATTTTTCTGATCTAGCTTTTTTGCATTTGATAGCCAATAGTTATTATTTTCCTCTTAAGCAACTATCAGATGAAATCAGATTTATTTGGTTATTAATTTATGAGATAGGAAGAAATAAATTACACTGTATTTTATTTTGGGCTGGCCAATTCTTTTGAATTTATGGTTTGTTGAACATAGTTGGTATTTTGCTGTTTCCGTTATGCAGCTGCCTCTTCTAGCCATAACTTCAGCTCTGTTCTATCAAGTGTCAGGGGGCATCCATTTAAAATGAGTTTGATCTTGATAGCATTTGTCATGCTGTTGGCACTTTTCCCATATGGGCACTTAGATAAGAATAATCACCAAAGACCATCAAAAATACCTTGTCCATATTACAAGCTTTCTGAGATCAGAATTAATGGGTACCTAAAAATTGTTTGATAACTGACCAGAATTTATAAAACTTTCAGAGCAGATGTTAAATAATTTACAAGCTGAAAATGGCTTAAGTGTAGCATAAGGAAAAAAAAAAGTTTCATATAGTATACATTGGATCATTAAAAAAAAATAATTGTATAGGTCATGCAGTCAAATTATGTTACTTTACAGATGGAAAAACTAAAAGTCTAGAAAGGTCAAGTTTGCCCGTATCACATAAGTCAAATAGTAGGGAAGGAAAAAGGAAGGTAGAAAGCAAGAAGAAAAAAGGGGGGAAAAAAAGGAAGTTTTGTTTTTAAAATCTCAACCATAAATGTCTTTGACTTTTCCAAATTTATGACATTTCCAAAAGGAATTCTATAACAAATTAAAGCAAGAGACTAAGCCCTGATACCTTGTGATCCAGTTGTACCTCTGCTAACTTGAAAAAAAGATAACTTAGTAAACTTTTTGTTAGTTTAGTTCTTAATGAGAAAGTTAAAGATACTGTTAAGGCTTAATATTTCCTAGATTTACTGTACCTTTTGCTTCCCAAATAATTAATTAGGCTTGTTTTTGTTTTTTCCTATTCAAAACAGCAGTATGGCCATGGATGGCTATATCATTTCCCTTTTCTCTTATATCCGTATGTCCATTGGAGATGAAAGACTAGAATTGCTATGTGTTGACAATTTGTGATGGTGCTGCTTGTTATTTCAGTGAGAAAAATATTTTAAAATCTCAACTGAACTCTAAATTTTAAACTAACAAAAATCATTATAGGCATACTTAACAGAGTGGGTAATTCTAATACTAGAGCAAAGGTGTGCAAATTATGACTTGAACTGTTTTTGTTTAACTTTTGGGTTAAGAATAGTTTTATATTTTAAAATTATATTCTTTTTAAAAATCATTCTTAGCTTATGGAACTATAAAAAATTAGGGAGCACCTTGCCTTGCCTTAGTTTGCCAACCCCTTAGAAGCACTAAAATGATCTACAGTCATGTTACAGTCCCATTTAAAAAGATTTTTTTTTTTGGTAATTAGCTCCTCTTGGATTGGCAGTATAATCAAATATACCCTCTGCTTAATTTTGTTCCATAATGTATAGTGTTATGATATCATTATGTTTAGTTTTTAAATTGATGCAAAAAACCAACTTCTCACTGAGATATGTTCATTAGAATCTTTTTTTTTTACTTTAAAAATAATTCCTAGAGTTCTGACCAAATGTTATTAGGTTAGATTATGGAACTTCTGAAATAATTGAAGTTTTGTTAAGTGTTAATATTAGGATTTTCTCAAATTAAAAACAAATTTTAAAAAAAGCTGTATTGGATGGCCTTGTTGTCTTTTGTGCTCCAACACGCCCTGAGCACTCCACAGTGCTTTGCTGCGTCGCCTTCTCAGCCGTTGAACCTTCTTGAACCTTGAACCATCTGTTCGGCCAAAGCAGTCTTCACATGCTGGGTGAGCAAAGCCCTGTTTCACCAGGGGTTGATGACCCGATGGCTACCCTCACAAGGTTTAGCCGGCTTGTCGAAGCCGTTGCCCGGGGTGTGGCCGCTGCCGCATGCTAGCAGCTACTGGGATCCACAAGTGAGAGCTGGATGTCAGGTGGGGGTCAGAGACTGGAGAGCTGCCCTAGGAGGGTACGACAAGCCCTCCTTACCAGAGATACTACCCCTTCCTGAACACCCCGTACACCCCAAAAAGCCTATAGCACCCGGTATTCGTAGGCCGGCCTCCCATCCAAGTACTAACCAGGCCCAACCCTGCTTAGCTTCAGAGATCAGACGAGATCGGGCGCGTTCAGGGTGGTATGGCTGTAGACTATAGAAATGTTAGACTAGCAAGGCATGAAAGAGATATGTAGAAAGTAACATGATTTTCCTACTTAGTTCTGGTCTTTTTATTAGAAATACTTGACAGTCCTCTAGTCTATTAGTCATTTTTGGGGAGTAAGCCTATTTCTTTTACCTTGGAATATTGTATTCCAAAATCTTCTGTCGTTTTTGGTAAAAGCAACTAGGTCTTACATGATCTTGAGTTATGTATGGATCTTTAGTTCTTAACTGCTTCTTTCCTGAATGCTTGCAGTATTTTCCTATGATATGAGAGTTTTGAATTTGGCTATCATCTTCCCAGAACTTTTCTGGGATTGCTTTTGAAGTTGCTTTCAAGATGTGATAGAAGGACTTGCCCTAAATTTAAAAAAAATGGGGGGCTAAAGAGAATTCTTTTTATCTTTAGTTTATCCTATGTATCTAATGCATCAGGGACATTTTTATTTATGATTTCTTGAAATACTGTGTCCAGCTTAAAAAAAACAACACATTTTAGGAAGTTAAGTGAGTCTTAAATTTCTTCTTTTGCTTGCTTCCAGATTGGATATCTTATATCAGATAGTTTAAATTTTCTTCTAATTTACAACATTTTTATTTTGTTTTGATTTTTTTCCTTCCTGTCTCATGCAGTCATTGTTTTCTATTTATTTTGTAAAAATATTTTGTTTCATTTCTTTTTGGTATTCATGTAGTCCTTGTGGAAAATCCATTTTAGTTTTTTGAGTCTCTCTGCTTGCAGTTGTTATAGAACTACTCTTTCTCTTCCAAGAGATCTTTGGATGTACAATCATTTTTTAATACATAGGCTTTTTTCTTTGATTTATTCATTTCTCCAAGTTTAAATTCCTGAAATTTCCTATCAGGGCCATGTCTACTCACTACCTATCTGAATTCCATGAATTCTTCTGCTGAACTCTTCCTTCTTGAATTAGGCCCCCTAGATCTTTGAGGTTCTAATCAATGACTCTTCAGGACCTTCTCTGTAATCTCAGGAAAGAATATAAGGACCTGATAGCCTCTGGATATGAGCTATCCCAGTCTAAGTATGTTGTCACTGATAGTTGCTGCCCATTACAAGCTATATTTGTCCCTGCTGTCTCTAAAGATCCTAGTGAAGTTACTGACTTTATTATTAATTGTTCCATTTTTTTTAAATTATCCTCTGGCTTTTGGCTGACTTTGTGGGCAGTTCTAAATTAGGAGAAGGTAATTAATATTTTCTCTTTAGTGTTTTTTGTTTGTTAGTTTTTTGCTTATTCAGTTTGATGCAAACTTTGGGATTTTGTTATAGGAAATATATGGGATCTGGCAGTTTGCCTCACTTTCAGACAACCATCTTTGCTGGAACTCTTGAGTTGTCATAAAGGAAGCCAAGGAAGCTAGTAGTCAACAGTATGAAGGAAAATATCCTAGGTATGAGTGTCAGCCAATTCATGGAACCAGAGATGGAATGTCATGGGTGAAAAACAGTAATTAAAACAGTGTATTGGGATCATAGAGTTTGTGGAGGGGAGTAAGGTATTAAAAAAAAACTGGGAATGTAAGAAGGGACTAAACTGTGAAGGGTTTTAAGTGCCCAGTATAGGATTTCATATTTCATATTGGTGGTCTTAGAGAATTCATTGAGTTCAGAGATGACATGGTTAGACAGGCCCTTTAGGAAAATCACTTCTGTAGCTGAGTGAATTGTGATTAAAGTAAAGAGAAACTTGAGGCAGGTAGACCCAGTAGAATGCTATTAGGTAATAAGGGCCTATAGAAAGGTAAATGACTATTAAGGAGACGAGATGTTGTGAGATAAAATAAGCATGATATTATGTCTAGTTCATGAGCCTGGGTGAAGAATGATGATACATACCTTCAACAGTTGTAAGGCAGCTGGCAAGATAGATGGGGTGTAGTTAGAATCTGTTACCCTAAAAACTACAATTCCCAGCACCCTACTCTCCTCATCTTACATGATGATGTAGGGAGTGTATAAATTTGGTGTAACCCGCCTCTTAATCTCTTGTCTTCCTGTCTGGGCTTTGGGTGGAGTGGGCTTTTTAAATTGGCAAGGAGAACTTAGTCATGTGGTCTTAATTTTGTTAAATAATTAGGTTTTTTTACTTCTATTTCCTTTTTATTCCTTCTACTTCAAGTGATTATTAATAAACTTTATAAAATTAATACTTGGAGTTGCTGGATATTAATTTAAGTCCTACAGTGGGTCTGTAGGAAGAGATGAGTTTTGGACTTGTTGAGTTTGAAATGACTAGTTACAGAATACTGTTCCAGGTGTTACAAATATCATAGGATCTTAGGATATAGAAGTATAAGGAATTAAACCCTTTTATTTTTATGTTGTGAAATTAAGGCCCAGGGGAGGCTTTTTGACTTGTTCAAGATCATGCAGGTAATAACTAGGAGTTATAGTCATTTTTTCTGCCCTTAAATCCAGTTTTCCTTCTACCATACCATGCTATGCCTATAGCTTTAGGCAAACAGGGTTCTGCCTTCATTAAAATTATAGTCTAGTCAGGGTACACATGTATTTAAATACCCAAACTGCTCTCTGTGATCTCTGTTTAAAGGTCACGACCTATAGACATGGAGGCATGGAGGGAAAGGTTAATGAGAAAGGCTTCTTAGAGGACATAACATTTGAACTAGACATTAAAAGAAGAGTGGGAATTACATAGGCATCACCTCAGAAGATAAGACTTTCTAAGCACTGAAAACAATTTGAGTGTTCTCATAGAAGGATCATAAGCTCAGTTGTGGAGATAATGAAGTTGAAGTTCAGACAAGTCACACTGTTAGAAGTGTCATATTGGCAATGGAAGCTGTGTCTAAAACTTGGGAAAGAAAATGATGACCTTCCCACTTGGCCAGACTCACATTTTTTCTGATCTGCTATCCAGGTAAAATTCAGGGCTCTCTTTTATTGTCTTCTTACCAGCAACAAATGTCAAAGATCCTTTTGTCTTAATTCTATGAATGTATCCTGAATATCGAAAGCCCAGGATTCAGTATTACATTTAGTCATTTTATAGAAACTTGTGCTTACAAAGACCAAATATAAGCATTTATATCCTTATAAAACTTAAAAGTCTTGCTTTCTTGGGGAACAATTACCAGTTAGGGTATTTCCATAAATCAATAATCAAACATTTATTAAACATCTGTTATGTACTAGGCATTATTATAAATACCAAATATATGAAAATAAAATGAAACTGCTCCTAATCAAGGAACTTATATTCTTTGAGGGAAGACAGTGAGTAACCATCCCTATAAGTATATAAACAGGGTCTTTTGGGGTGGTTATAAGTCACACTTATTACTTGGGATCCCCATAAAAGGTTTTATGTGTAGGAAGGTAGGAGCACTTGAGCTATTGAGCAACAAATGGAATTCTAAGAGGAAGAAGTGAGGAGAAAGTGCACTGCAGCTATAGGGACAGTGCAAAGGCATGGAGATGGAACATGTAGAGCTGAGCATGAATAGTAATAAGAATGATCTATCTAGCTGGATCATAGAGTTTGGAAAGGGAAACAATGTATCACAAGTCTGGAAAGGTAAGTCAAGATCAGCATGGGGAAATCTTTAAATGCCAAACAGAGGCAAGTATATGTGTGCAGGTTGGAGGAGGACGATTAGGGAGATAGGTAAAGGAGTTGGTATTTGCCACTGGAAGGGCCAACTTTCTTCCAAGTTTGGGGCAAGGAAGAAAGAGTTGGAATTGAAGTGATTTAAAATGTAGAGTTGAGCAGAAGCAAAAACATTCCACACATGTCCTCTCCCCTACCCCACCCCCCATGAAGTATACAGTGACAGGATGAGTGAGATGCTTAAGAAGAATGTTAGATACAGAAGCTAAGGATTCAGTTGTGATTAAGTAACATGAATGAGATAGTAAATGCAAAGTGTTTTGTAGACCTTAAATTATGCCATAAAATGTTCTCCATTATTGTTATATATGCAGTAAGACCTTCTTTGACTTCTTCAGCAGAGTCACTGGCATGTGTATAATAATGCAACAGACTGATTGATGAAAGGAGTATTTAATCTAGGATTGGGGTTTGCCAAGGGATGAGTTGCTAGGATATAAGAGTAAGAGACTTAAGGTTATAGAGTACCATGTAAAGTTGGACTTGTGATCTAAAGTCAGTATTTTGAAATGAAAAATGTAAGGCCAGATCAGGGGTGATGGATTGGGAAAACAAGGAGGGGGTGGAATGACTGGAGTTTATGGTTTGGATAGAGACTTAAGTTTAAGATGAGGCATAAGGAAAGATGGAAAGAGATGAGGTTACAGTCAGATAAGAATATCAGAGTTCTTTAACAAAGCACTTTCTTTAACAGATACACTGTGATTAATAACATTTATCATACATCTGTACTTCTGATACAAACATTACTTAGCAGCGATATTCTCTACATGCTTTGCAATGCTCAATACAATACAAATTTTCAAAATTAGGCTTGGTTATTATCTGTCTTTCAGAGGCATTTACTTATAAATGTTAAAAAAAAAACCCTATGAAATAAGTAATAATTCTTATCATTATATTTTGAAATGCCAGAAATGGAGACATTGAAGAAACATAGATTTGAACTTAGAATGTTCATATTTTTTCAGATTTCCTTTTTTATCAACTGTATCACAAAGTCTTATTTGAGAAAATGTCTTTAGGATAAAATGTTGTTTCAGTATAATAGCCTCCTTCTGATGCTTCCACCTAACTGCCAAAGCAAATGAAATAAATGAGTTATTGATCTTGTGATGTTCTCTTATAATGACTTTATTTCTGGCAGGCCAATAGATGCCAATTTAACCTGAGAGATGTTGTTGAAGCAGCTTGACATTTACTGACTATAATAATACTTTACTGTTAGAAGGAATCTTCCTAAGTGTGGACATTCAAATGGGAACCAAGAGTGCACAATTTGGACAATAAAAATGCTTCTTTAAAAATTTTTCAAGTTTATTTTGGATTTTTAACTTATGAAACTCAAAAATAACAAATTTACAGTATATTCAATAGGAACACAATTTGATTCACATAGTAATAAATTGAGTTTTATGTTAGCATTTTGTCATTTAACTTACATCAGACCTGTTGTAGTCTGCCTCTCTGTCTCTTATAGTTGGGGAGGTAGAAGGGACAGGTAAAAATATGATATTTGTTTTACCCAATTGAATTGGGGTCCTAGAGAAAATTTTTGCTTTCAGCCTTTTGTTGGCCATAATCTGCTTATCTTACATTACCAAGTAACCTTTAATAGGATAGAATTTTAAAAGTAGCAAAACTCGTTACTCCCGGATGATAATGGTTTTGTCTTTTTTTTTTTTTTGGTTGTTTCAGGAAACCCCAAAATACCTTCTCATTTTTCTACTTGATATCTCTGTGACCTTTGACAAGTCACTTATTCTCCCTCAGCTGGAGTAGCCTCATCCTTAAAATGAAGAGGTTAGATTAGATATCCTACTGTCCCATAAGTTCTCTTCTTGTTCTCAGGCTATGGTCTTGAGAACTATAAAAATATTTTAAGTTGAAACTGATGAATATGTTACCATTTGAAACTGCGCATTTACCCAGTAAGAAAAGGTGTCATCAAAGGAAAAGTAAATAAGTCTAGGTAACATGCCCTTTCTATATCTTATTTCTTAAGGATGTAAGTTAAGGATATGTAGACAGAGGAAGTTAGCTTTTCAGAAGACAATTGAGAAGCAACTATGTTTATTAATTTATATACATTTTAAATTCTCTTTGTGCACCACTATAACTTCAACCTGAATTTATTACAAAGAGAAGTATTGTGTTTGTAGACAGACTGCTCTCCAATAAACAAAATGAAGAAAAAAACACTATAAACTATTCCTATATATCTGTGTTAATAGTAATAATGAGAAGTATCAGATAATAGTTAAGGGAGGAAAAATCATTTATTTGGCTTTGTAATATTGCCAGAAACATACTTATCCATTTTTCACTTTCCTGACTTTTGAATGACTTAGCCTTACTCTTTGCAGCTCAGTAGGCAGTGTTTTTAAAGTCTCAAAGCATTTTTCAAAATGAAAGATTTCAGATTATAAAACACAATGAAAAAAAATTCAACATTTTAGACCAATGAAAATATATTCAACTTGAACATAATTTGTTTCAAAATATGATTTATGTGATTATGTACAAAAGGAAAAAAAAAGTTGTTAAGTCTTTGCCCCTTTATAACAGCAATGAACAATTTGCAGTAGTGCATGATAGATGGGGGAAGGAGTATATGGAGAGAGGGGTAGAGGAAGCTATGCCTTCTTCCTGACCTGTAAAGAAGCAGAGGTGAGCAGGGAGGATGATAACTCTAGTATAGTAAGAAGTTGGCTTCAGGTAATAGGCAGTAGAAAAGAAAAAAGTAGAAAAGGGAGAATTTAACAAAGCAGAATTTTTACCATTATGTAGGTGGTTTAGTTGAGGGAAAATGCTCAACCTTAGAAGCTTTTACACTTGTGCCCCTTTTAATCTATTTTAAAGTGGTTCTTTTATTGTTTAATGTTAATTGTTTAAATCATAAGAGAATGGAATTTAAAATTAAGTCATAGTAAATATGTAAATGTGCAAAAATCTGTATTTCAAACCCTGACAAGGAAAATGAAATAGATTTACAAACATAACTTAATGTTGTATTTAGTTCATTCTAGAGAAAGGGCCTGATTGGCATATAAACTTAAATTATTTAGGTTGATTATTTCTTTTTTTTTCTTTTTTAAAACTTATAGGCATTTTAGTCGAACTATGGAGGAACTTGTTCATGATCTTGTCTCGGCCCTGGAGGAGAGTTCAGAACAAGCCAGAGGAGGATTTGCAGACCCAGGGGATCACTCTCGAAGTCTGGCTTGTCCACTGAAACGCCAGGCAAGAAAAAGGAGGGGGAGAAAACGGCGGTCATATAATGTCCATCCTCCTTGGGAGACAGGCCACTGTTTAAGTGAAGGTTCAGATTCCAGTTTAGAGGAATCAAGCAAGGACTACAGAGAGAACCATGATAACAAGAAGAAAGATCATAGTGACTCTGATGACCATATGTTAGTAGCAAAGCCTGGACCTTCATCCAATCTAAATAATGTTAGAGGCAAACGGCCCTTATGGCATGAGTCAGATCTTGCTATAGATAATTTAGGTAACAGAACTCTTCGTAGAAGAAGAAAGGTGAAGCGCATGGCAATAGATCCACCATCTGAAATTTCTAACTCACTGACACTGACTCAGCAGCATGAAAATAGAGATCAAGAAATGGACAATGACTGTCGACCTTACCAATACCAGGAGTTCAGTAAAAACAAAGTAAAAAAAAGAAAATTAAAAATTACTAGACAAGGACCGAAAATCCAAGAAGATGGAGTAGTTTGGGAAAGTGAAGAATTGGTCCAAGTTAATAAAGATAAAATGGAATATGAAGAACAAAAAGGTTCAGATGAGATCATGAGTGAAAGGTGATTTTATTTTTTAAATTCTCTTCAACTTGAATTATTTGTACTTTATTTTTTCAGTATTGTTGAATACATGTACATTTAGCTGCAATAGTATCAAAAGTTACCTTAAAATTTGCTAAGATTCGTAATACCATTTTAATTAG
The DNA here is from genome assembly GCF_027887165.1 of Monodelphis domestica. Classification (NCBI taxonomy): domain Eukaryota; kingdom Metazoa; phylum Chordata; class Mammalia; order Didelphimorphia; family Didelphidae; genus Monodelphis; species Monodelphis domestica. Next base: position 126,037,185 of record NC_077228.1, on the reverse strand, counting down.
TAAGTGCATATTTCCTAATGTGATAAGCAATTTGATTTGCTCCAGTCATTTTATTCATTTTACCTACAGGGTTTAGAGATTTTTTTGATGCAAAGTCCAATTTCTGTGTAAAATAGAATCCTCAGAGTCAGTTAACTAATCATTTCTCTGCTTATTTTGATTCTTTAGTGATAAAATTTAGTGACTAGATCAGAGAATTCTTACTTTCTCAAATCACAAGCAGCTAGAGTGTCACTGCTCATTTTGTGACAAGGACACAAAAAGTTTACAAGTTGCTAGGAGTACTGATTCTCTTTGAATTGTAAAAATCAAATGTACAGCCCAGAAAACCTAAATTTGCCTTTAGAAAAGAATGACCACTTGGCAGTTGATTTCATCTATCCATTCTAGACAGAAGATATACCACAATTATGATTATTTCTAAACTGCTTTGATAATACAGAAGAGGTAAGTCATTCTTCCACTGCACAAAAGTACTGTTTCCTTTAAGACCTGGAGAGACTGGCCATGTGCATACTGTTCAAATGTATGTGTAAGTAAGAGATGAATGTAAAGCTGTCATCTTGCAGATTTTTTTTAATGGGCTGGGGCAGTTAGAGTTATATCATTGTTTCTAAGAAATATCTTTTATTTCTTGGAGCATGCACATCAGACACAATGAACATAACCTTCTGGTTCACAGCAGGGAAATCTGTGCGTTCTTTTTGGCTCCTTTTCTGCTTCAGAAGTTACTTGATAAAACTAGAATTATATGCAAAGATATTCATGGAAGATTATTATTATATAGCCTTTCCGGGACTTACTCAAATTGAAAACCTAGATTATTTGTTTTCATCGTAGATTTCATTGATATGCAGACTCTAGTATAGAAACTCTCTCCTGAGATATAGCTGGGTAATTCATTTGTTACTTGTGAAGAGATAGATATCTTGGGGCTCAGAGAAGATGCATGACTTTGGCTATCCCACTCTTATGTATCAAAGACAGAACTCAAACCCAGGTCTTTTAACTCTGAAGCTAGCAATTGGTGAATGCTATGACAATGACTCTTAAATGTTGCTTGAATCTCGAAAAGATTTGATACTCATTTGAAGATAATCACTTGAATGAAAAGCAACATCACATCTCTAAGGTATTTTGTTATATTAAGGAATAATAGCATTCCTTTTTAAAAAAAATCTTCTGCTTTAGAATCAATACTATGTATTGGTTCCATGGCTGAAGAATAGTAAGGGCAAGGCAATGGAGGTTAAGTGACTTGCCCAGGGTCACACAGTTAGGAAATGTCTGAAGTCAGATTTGAACCTGGGACCTCCTATTTCTAGGCCTGGCTTTCTATCCACTCTGATACCCAGCTGCCCCCGAATGATAGCATTGTTAAACCAATTCCCTTCAATTTTAATTCAGCAAACATTTATCTGTTGTGTATAGAGTAGTATCATGAAATCAATATTTCAATAGGATATTCACAATATTCACTAACTATAATATAATATAATATAATAATTCACTAACTATAATGATGAATAATAGTAAATGATAGTGCCATAAACTTTACAAAGCTTAGCAATTTTTTGTAATAGGTGTTATAAGTAGTATTTTCATTTAGCAGATGAAGAAACTAATTCTTAGAAATAAGAAGGAACTTATTGTAGTTTCACAGCATTTTAAATATGTCAAAGTTAGTAAAAATCTTATAATAAACCAATAGCCCTATTTTTTGATTTCTGAAGCTATTAATAATAATTTCTTCTTGCCTTCTCTATCTTTTCTTAGCTTCATTGACATTTCTCTGTCTCAGTTTTCTCCCTGCTTGTCTGACCACTCTTTCTCACTCTTCTTTCCTAAATCATCATCCATTTCTTGTCCCTTTTTTCTTTACTTTCTTCTTTGATGATCTCTTTTTCTCTGGTGGGTTTAGATTTTATTTTTGCATAGATGACTCCCAGATTTGTATATCCACCCCCAGTCTACTTTTGAACTTGTGAACCATGTTGCTGATGGCCAATCTCAACCTATATTCCTCAGATAAAAGTAATTATGTTTCCCAATCAAACCTACTCTTTCTTCAGACTTTCTAGTTCCTATTTAGTGCACTATTATTTTTTAAATTACTCAGGTTTACTTATAAAAATAATAAACACTTAATATCAGTCTGTTTATGCTTTGGGGGAGGATAACAAATCATTTCAGGATAGGCCCTCATGATACCCCTAGCCTGAGCACAGCAGAAGGGAAAGGGCCCTGTGCCAAGAGGGATCCTGCAGGCAAAGCCTAGCACTAGAACAGCTCTAGAGTCTCTCAGTCTTTGTCATTCTCCCCCTCTTTCTCTAGAAAGGGCACTCATTTTATTGAAATAGAATTATCAAAATGTTTTTAAAATAGAAATTTTAACAGAAGCTATTACATTCTTATCAGTTCTTTGTTTTCCTCCATGATGTCTCCTCCAAATCCTTTCTTCTCCACTCTCAATTCTTTTGACATTGCTCACACTTATAGCATATGACTAGCCTTACTTCACTGAGAAAATTTAGGCTGACACAAGTTCTATCAGTCTACATCCCACATTTTTCACACCTTCTTTGCATCATCACCCTTTCTTACCTCTGGTCACAAAAATGATATACTTACTATTAGCTAGAATTAATTTCTTTATGCCCTTAATTCCATCCTTTCTAATTTCTTTCATGGTTTTGTTCAAATAGTCATCTCATTCATTTCTCCTCTGACTTTAACTTCTCCCTTATAACTGGTTCTATCCAATCTGCCTATAAGAGAACTTAGCTCAGCTCAAGAATCTCTTGAAAGAGGAATCTTGTCTGGGTCTTTGTACTTAGGACTGGGCAAATGCTGTCCTTGGCATTCAGTTGCAGAGTTTGATCCAAGGGCAGGGCCACCAGATTTAGGTACTGAGTTAGATAAAACGATCAACCCAAGAAAAACTCTGAATATCATTAGGAAATAACATTTTTGAGGAATGCCATTCAGAGAGTGACTACACAATTTGAAATAAAGCTAAGGGATGAAAAATGTCCTAATTACAAGGACATCAGAAGTGCCTGAAAAAAAAAAAAAGATACAGAATGGAAAAGCTGGAGAGGAAAGAATGGCAAGTAAAATTGACATCTGAGAACATCTGAGGTTTTCCAACTTCACCTAAAAATTGAATGTTCGGAAAGTTAGACTGAATCAGAAAGAAAATGATTCAATGAGGGGGAAAAAAGAAAAAAAAGTAGAAAAATATATTACAAATGCAATATCAAAAACAACTGACCAGGAAAGGAAGAGAGAATTATCTAAGAATTTATTGGTCACTGAAAACTATGATTAAAAAAACAAGGAAATCTACTAGTTAGCCCTGGAAAAAAACCTCAAAATGAAAAACCGTAGGAATGATGTAACCAAAATTTAGAACTTCTGAGTCAAATAGAAAAATATAAAAATCAGCCAAATAGGAGCTTAGATACCAAAGAATTGCTGATCACATAAGACTTAGCCAATATCATAGTAAAGTTGAGCAGTGCTTGAATTCGATATTCTAAAAGACAAACTTAAAAGGTTGCTTTTGATATTGTTTTTCAAATATATATTTTTTCTTTTGGTTTTATTTTCTTACTGAGTCATTTTCTGTTGGATTAATTCTAATTTTTAGGTGATATTTTTCTCCATCTGTTCTCAGGTGTCAAAGGTAAAGGCTTACAACCAGTGATATCCTATCTAGCAAAATTAAGTATAATCTTGTGGGGGGGGTAGAGGGAGAGAATTAAATTTTAATAGAATGAAAGATTGCCAGCATTCTTGATGAAAAGGACAGAACATAGCAGATATTTTGAAATAGAAACAGTTAACATTTATACCTAGAAATGTTTATACATTAGGTTGATTGAAAGAATATGTGGATATGAATTGTTTACATGTTAATAGGGGAATAAGAATTATATATCATTAGAATCTTAATAGCTTTAAAGGTCATAAAGAAAGGTAAAAATGACAGATGGTCTGTGGGTGGTTTTGTTTTGTTTTAATGGAGGAGGACAAAAATGAAATGGATAGTCTTAGACTGGAGAAAGAAGGAGGAAGAAGTGGAGGAAACAACTATTACATTATAGAAATGCATATTATTATATATATTCATGGAAGAATAGATGGTCATCCCATGAATCTGACTTTCACTGGACCAGATTAAGGAAGACTGAACACAATTTTTCTGTTTTTGTTTCTCACTATCTCCTTTTTCTTTCACTGTTCCATTTCTCCCCTTCCCCTGAGGCTCTGTCTCTGCCTTTTTCTATCCTTATCTCTTTCTCACACATACACATCTCAGTATAGAAATATATTAAACTCAAAGGGTAAACTGGAGAGTACAAGAACAAGGATGAAGATAGAGAAGGGTCTGTGAGGCAAAAGTTATGAGAATACTCATAAGTCAAACAAACTTAAATGTTGAGATGAAGCATGAAGTGTGAATTAAAAGGAAAGGAAGAAAAAGTAAAAAAAAAATCATGATGTGGAAGAAAAGAGCTGGGACAGAGCTGAAAGAGGTCATTTCACTTAGAAGACCACAGATGTCAGACAAACTCCTTCTGTTTTACCACCTTCTTGATTGTAAAAAAGGGAGGAGTGGTATGGGATCAATGAAAAGAAAAAATACAAGAGGACAGGAGAGGGTACAATTAGCAGTAGTTATTGTGAATGTGAATGAAAATGAATTCACCCATAAAACAAAAGAATCAACAGGGATTAGAAAAAAGAATCTAGTACTATGTGGTTTATAAAAAATGCAGCTGCAACACAAGTAGACACTGAGGACTTTGAGATCAGAGACTATCTTTTGCCTTTTTTTTTTATCCCTGGTGCTTAGCAGAGTGATTGGCACATAGTAAGTGTTTAAATGAATATTTATTGACTATATGTTTTAACAGAAAGTTTCAGTGAACCAAAGAGAGGAGAAAATAAATAGTAAAGCTATTATGAGTGGAGTGGGCCTTTTGGAACCAGACAAACCTAAAGAAAAAATAAAAAAGGAAGTAATTAAGGACCTTAATGAAACATTAGAAAAATTATTGGGAACTGATCACTTGCCATTACTGAATGATGAGAGAAAAGGATTTTATGCTTCTCAGATATCCATGGCACTTTTATAAAAGTAATTTATGTATTGGAGCATAAAACCTCACCAAAAATATAAAAAAGAAGAAACAAATGCATCAGTTAGTAGTCATAATACATTAAAATTAAAATTATGTTCAATAAAGATCCATTAAAGAAAGAATGTGAAAACACCCCTGGTCATTGGCTTCAAAGTGGTACATCACTTATTTGCAAAACCTTTTACTAACCTCTCAGATGTGAGCCTGATTCCATCTTTCTTAACAGAAGTCATCACATAGTTATATACAAGATGAAAATTGCAATGATCTTTCCAAATATAGGCCATTTATTTATTTATATATCTTATGTAACATATTCACAACTTGCATTATTAAAAAAGAAAGATAAAAAACTCCAATACAAATACTTATAAAGTATCAAGATAATAAGGTATAATTGCTGAGCAGCAAAAGGGACATGTCAAATAGTCCTAGGATATAAGAACAATTAATCAATTTAAAGATTATTTAAGTAAGTCACACACACACACACACACAAAACCTTTTTATCTCTTTTATTATCAAAAAAGTCTTTGACTTCTATACTCTAGCTTGTTCATTTATTGAAATACATAAAATAAATCTAAATAGTCAAAACACTTAAGTGACATCTTCCAGGAAGGAAGTTCATACTTATTATGGTTCTTCAGGAAAAAACCATTATCATTCTTGAGTAGAACTTTTAGGTCATAGAGGAAACTACACCAAAATATTGTATAATCATTTGACATAGCTGGATGAAATATGGATACATAACTATTGAAAAACATTGACTATTTCAAATCATGGAAATTTTCCCCAGTGATATCAAAATATCTTTTGGACTCAATAAATATAAAATTCTTAACATTAAAATTCTTAAATGATATACAATAGGTATATGTCACATAATTTGTTTAATGATGTATAGGTGAAAATCATTTAATTCCAGACTGTGCCTATGAAATTGCTATGATTTAAGAATGGAATCAGGGGCAGCTATGTGCCTTAGTGGATAAAAAGCCAGCCTGTGAGATTTAAAATGGTTGAGGTCTTAAACTGTAGTGATTAAAATAGTGGAAGATATAAATTGTGATAGATATAAGAGAAGGTGAGTAAATTTGACCGCAGAAAATATGTTTCACTACAGTGTCTTGGTTTTAAAATCAAATATAAGGTGGTCCCCAGGGAAATATTCCCAATTATTCAAATACCCAAGTCAATTGGGTTTTATAGAGATTTTAATTAACAATACAATGAGTAATCAAAGAAAGAGAGAGGGAGAAAGAAAGGAATAAGTATGAAGGGCCTCAAGCCAATATGGCCTAGACCTGAGTCTTAAAAGAGAAATCAAGTCAGTTTTTTTTTTAACTCACCATAAGATCTGTCTAAGTAAGGAATTCTAATGACACCAAGCCAGAGTCCTTCCTCAAAGAATCTTCCAGCCAGAGATTGTTTCAAAGGGCCTTTCTCAAGAGCCTCCAGAGCTCCTACCCCAGAGGGACAGAGCCCCTCAGAGGAGCTCTTCAAGGAGCTCTCCTTCAGAATGAGAGTCAGAAATCGAGATCCTCAGAATGAGTCTTCTCAAAATGAGCTCCCTCAGAATCAGATCCAGCTCTTCTCTGAGCTCTTATTTTTAAGGGCAAAATCTCCTATGTCACCTCCCCTAAGTCCTAACATCTACCAATCACTGTAGATATTTCTAAAGGACTGCCCATTTTGAATTCACAGCTGAGTAGTTTTAATCTCTTTAGTAAGTCAGAAAAAAATGCTGCTTGTCGACAAATTTCATTAAGAAAAAACCTCTGAATAAGTTATCACCCTTTTAGGTTTAAGTAGGTTACAAGTTGCCCCACCTTTATAGGTACTTAGTATCCCATTGTATCAATTCTAAAATAGTCATGACTCAAAGAACTTCCTGTCCCTTCCATAAGCATGGATCAAAGCACTTTCATTGTTCTCAAGGAGCTCTCTGTCCTAAAGCATTCCTAAGTAGGGTGGAGTAGGGATATTCCCAAGGCAAGGGGCCCTCACATTCAGGTAGAATTCTCACTATCTGCTAGGGAATATTTTTAAATAGAAGATTTCCCAATGGGGGAAATTTCCAACATTCATAAGTGTGAGAAATTTTGAGGTTTACAAGCCCCAGAGGAGGGACATCCTGGGTTCAAATGTGGCCTAATTTTCTAGCCAATTACCACTCTTCTACCTTGGAACTAATAGAATTGATTCTAGAACAAAAGGAAAGGTTTTTTGTTTTAAAGAGGGGAGTGAAAAGATGGCATGTGGGTCATATGTACATGGATCCACAATTCAAGCAATTGTATGTTAAGAAGAAAGCACCAAATAAATCACTGTCATATATATAAGTTCATGTAAATAGAAGGTATATGTTGTCAGTTTAGGATCTGGTCTTTGCAACCAGAAATTAGAGGATTATTAAGAAGCTTTGCTTACTGGTTTATACATAATTTATACATACATAATATACATAATATACATAAAACATTATTGTAGGTTGTAAAAATTTAGCATTTATAGCAACTATGTGCCTAAAATGATATTCCAGAAGCTTGTAATCCTTTATATACCAAAAAGAAAAATGCTTATTCTACAAATACAGAGGCAGGTAGGTGGTGCAATAGATAGAATACCAGCCTGGAGTCAGGAAGATCTGAATTCAGATCTGACCTCAGATACTTTTATTAGCTATGTGAAGCTGGGTGAGTCACTAAACCTTGTTTTCCTCAGCTTATTCATTTGTAAAATGAGCTGGAGAAGGAAATGGAAAACCACTCTACTATCTTTGCCAAGAAAGACCCAAGACCTACAAGTATCCTTGAGAATTTAGCAGATAAACTCTAGTGGACCTAGAGAATCCTTATAGAAAGAACTGTTATCTATAGTTGCCCTGACAACATTAAACCAAAACAATTTGAGAACAATTTTAATATATGTGGCTTTCTCAAGCATTCATAATTTCTAAGCTATATTAAATGAAAAAATTTCAGGATATAATGACATAGCATGCTACAGCTTCCTGCTGTCTCTGCTCTCTTCTCACTCAGGTGCTCCAGATGTTCATTGCCTACCTTTTGGGTTTTTCTTTTCTTGAAAGTTGTTTCACTCTGTCTCCTTGTTGGTTCTTATACTCCTGTATTCATTTTGTGGCAATATTTTAATCTTGGTTGGAGAGGATTCTCATGTGGCACAATGCTGCTGAGGATTACCTTGTCATCTTGGCTTCACCCCCCCCAGAACAGACAGCTCATTTTCTGTGGATAAGTCTAGAGCCTCTATTTTAAAATAAGTCTTTCAAAACTTTGAATTTGTTAATCCGGAATGAACATTTTTTCATATATGAAATATACAAAAAAGAATTATATTTACAACCATGAATATCTATGTACAGTTTATTGAAAGAGAAGTTTTTAAAAAAGGGTTTATGGGAGCAGCTGAATAGCTTAGTAGATTGATAGCCAGGCCTAGAGTTGGGAGGTCTTGGGTTCAAATCTGGTCTTAGATACTTCCTAGCTGTGTGACCCATGGCAAGTCACTTAACGCCTATTGCCTAGCCTTTACTACTCTCCTGCCTTGTAACACAGTATTGATTCTGTGACACAAAGTAAATGGTCAAAATGTTCTTTTGATTGGTAAAGACTTTTGGCACCTGAATGCAAAGTGATTACCAGCCTTGGATTTCAAGAGTTTTTTTTTTTTTAAAGGACACAGTTTTTCTGAGCAACAGGGGGGAAAAAAAGCAATGGCATCAAAATTAAGCTGAAGTCTGTTTTTTAAAAATGCAACTCTGTGACAGTTTTTTGTTTGACATGGGTTAAAGCCAAACAAAATTATAGGAAAATCTTGGTAATCCTAATTCTCTTGAATATAACCTCAAGCTAATATGGAAAAATGACATCTATGTGGTGAAGTGGATAGAGTACTGGGCTTGGAATCAGGAAATCTTATCTTCATAAATTCATATCCAGCCTCAGACACCTCAATCAGTATGACCCTGGATAAGTCACTTGACCCTTTTTGCCTCAGTTATTTATCATCAGATAAAGGAGCTGGAGAAGGAAATAGTAAACCACTTCAGTGTTTTTGATATCCAAACATCAAAAAGGAGGTGGGGCTTGGGATCCCAAAAATTTGGATATGACTAAAACAACTAAAAAAAAGACCAAAGTCCAGGAGACCATATTCAAAAATTAAAACTGTAAATTCTAAATCCAATTTTATATGTTTCCATAATTGATGGGGAAGAACAGAGCTTGGAGCTAAGGTATAGTTAAGCTTAAAATGCTTCTGAAGTAATAAAAAGTGACTAGACAATGGCATATCAAATTCAGGGGGCAGTAGACATATTCAGTGTTCTTAAGGCAACACTTAAACCCTATCTAGTTTGTCTAAAGTCCTAGATAGTTAGTTTCAGTTGTTAGAAATAAAATCATATCTAATAATGGTCAAAGTTCTTTTGTTTGGTAAAGATTTTTGGCACCTGGATGTAAGGTGATAACTAGCCTTGGATTTCAAGAGTTTTGCCTCTGACATATTATTGATCCTTGTGATTCTGAACAATTCACTTGGTCTTTTAGTGCCCTCTGCAAATCTCTACGAGTAAGCATAAGATTCAGAGAATATGCCAATCTGCATTGATAGAAGGGGTTCCCTATCACCATGAACTTCATAGACCCGAATTAGTGTAAACCTAATACTGTGTGTTAAGTTCTGCAAATGTTTAAAATAAGCAATCAAAAAGTTTTATAGTATGCATCATGTCTAAACTAGGATCCTAAGGGCTCTTAATTCTCACATAGAAGAACCAAGCTACTGCCACTGAAAATATGTGACAAATAAAAAAGTTGAGAGTTAGTTTAAAAAAATGAATTCATAGAATTGGAGGGGTTATTGTATGTTTATAAATTTAGGAATAGAAGTGACCTTGGAGATTGTTTTTTTCTTATTTTGTAGTCAAGGAGACAAACCTAAAGAGATTCAGGCCTTTGCCTGAAGCCATACATGTAAGTAGTAGAGAAGATTTCTACTCATGTCCTCTGACTCCAGATCTAGTACTCTTTCCTTTGTAGCATGCTGTCTCTTATTGATGCATTTTTCTTTACCCAACAGTTATTTACTAGCAGACCCATAGTATAGTATATTCTCTAGAAAGTTGTGAAAATGCCAACTATAGATTTTGACTAATGCCCAGTTACTTTTCAGTTTCATGATAGAATTGGTTAACAGAAAGGAAGGATGAATCTTTAGTTTGCTTAGTATTTTGTCAACATTGACTATTGCATTTGACTTTAATCACATTGCTTCTTTATGTTGGTTTTATTTTCAGTATTATAGTTGTGATTATCATTCTTGTCCTACTTTATTTGGTATCACTTTTATCAAGTATTCCTGTATTTCTCTGAGTCTTCTTGTATTTCTTTGATATCTTCATATTTGTCACTCTTTACAATACAATAATATTCCTTTACATTTATGAATAAGTTTGTTCATATCTCAATTATTGGAATTGTTTTAAGTTTTTAGTTCTATAAAAAAACTTGTTTTGTAATTGTATAAGTCCTATATATATATATCTTGGTAGGTTAATAACCAGATATTTATCTTCCTCTCTCTCTTTCCCTTGTGTTTTGTTAGTAATATATAGGAAAACTAATGATTTCTGTGGATTAATCTACCATTCTACTACTTTACAGAAGATATTATCTATTCATTTTTTGAAGAGTGATTCAAAAGAAAATACCCAAATAAAAGCTAATAAGATGCTAAAAGAGTGAGAAGTAAGGAAGTGATAATTATGTACCCTGATTGGCCTTGGAAGTCTAGAAAGAAGTGAATCTTGATTTAAGCCTTCAAGAAAGTGAGGGATTTGGAAAAATAGAGAGAGGAGGAAGGGTATTTCAGGTGGAATTGCAAGAGCAAAGGCTCAGAAGTTAAAGTAAATGTGTATATACTAAAAGAAAATCCATTTGATTGTGTACAGTGTCCATACATAGGGAAATGGGGCCTTTGAGGCTAAAAAGTTTTTTATCTAAACTTGTTGACTCAAAAAGTATTTGTGGTTCTTTAAATAGAATAATGACCAAAAATGATATTGCAGAATAGTTTATTTGGTAGATGAATATAAAATATATGAGGATAAAGAAATTAGCTTTACATCTGACTACCATGGTAATAAATAAGATTTGAAGTGATAGAAGTTCAGATTAGAATGTTTGCAGAAAGGAAGAATCAAACAAAGTGAATCAAACAAAGAAAGAATCAAACAAAATCAGTTGGCCTTGTTGAATACTAGACATAAGGATACAAAAGATGGAAAAGGAGAGTAAAAAATAACATCAGGTTCATGCCTTTGATGTAATTAATTGGCAAACTGAAGAACAGAGTCAATATGACAGGGAAAAAATGCTTAAAAGCGAGGTCCTTAGTTTTAGTGGAGTTATGTTTAGATACATTTCATAGTACAATAGATAATTGCATACAAAAATATGAATTTGCATATGTACAGATATGAAAAAGACAAGGGCATGATTCAAAAAAATTGTGATTTTTATCATTGTGAGTAAACTTGTTCCAATGTAGCTCAAAACCCGTCATGCTTTAGTAGATGATTTCATGAGATGGCTGTGACCAAAACAATCACCTAGTGATCAATATTCTGATTATGTACTTCTCTAAACCTTACTAGATTGGTCCTCCATAATAGGCACTATACTTTCTTACAGGTCCCACAATCAAAGCCATTTCATCTTGGTAGGATCACCTAGAATTTGTATTCTACTGAACTAGCCTTTAAGAACCCAGTGTTACCTCTGTGCCATAAGAGGATATCATGATGCCACAATATGAATACAAAATATTTTATGTTGAATTTTTTTGTCTAATATTGACTTCAGTGATTAGAAATCACTGGGGGAACAGTGTATTACAGCCCTTCAATTTGGGCAAGACAATAGTGAAAATGACATTTTAGAATTTGGGGGGAAGAATAGTCCTATGTATAATAATAAATTTTATATTTCCAAATTTCATAAAGAATTTTAAAGGTTATGTAAAACTAATTGCAGAAGCCAAATGGTGCACTTTTTATTCAGCAATTAGTAGCTAGGTAAAACTTGAATCTCTCTTGATTTTAAGTTCAGCTTCTGAAACTTAGTTTGAGTTTTAAAGAAATTATAATAGATTTTTCTAAGCTTGGGTACAAAGCCTGGTATTTTCAAAGCTAAGTATACCTTTGCATAAAAATAACTTGTTCATTATTGTCATTGTTTTTATTATTTTCAAAACTTACAGCTGTGTAGTAACAAATTCTAAATTACAATGATATGAAAACACAAAACATTTTTAAATAATAATTTTTGAAGAGAAAGTCTTTTTCCCATTCAGACTCATCCTGTGCTTTGTTTTAACTAATCACACAGGTTTTTCATATTCTCAAAAGGACCACAACTTCCATTAGCAGTAATGAAAATAATTTATATGCAAAAAGAAAAAGTATCTATTGGCTTTAATTTTAAGTTTTACTGTATGTATTTTACTGTATATCAGTTCTACTGTAACTTATACAGAACCTATGTTTTTCTCCCATCATTATCATAATGGTCATATTCATTTTCTCAGGGTGACCTTAAGTTTAATTTAATGGATTTTCATTTTTGTAAACTTTTTTCTCTAAGTAATAGAAATATAGTGAATTCCTAAGTAATGCATTTTCCAGAATATTTGCAAATGTTGCTATGAAAGGCAATTCTATCTCCACGCCCTTGTATTTCATGTGCTAAAGAAAGGCATAGACTACTTTTGATTGAGATTTTCCCCATTTTATTGAGCAGTGGTGTTCCGGGATCAAGCTGAATTGCACAGCATAAGAAAAGAGCAGTGAGCATTTGATGGAAGCAGATAATAAAATGCATCAATTGTGTCAGCACCTCGTTGCAGTCACATCTGGCTTACTGTCAGGGTCCCATTAGATTCCTGTGGTTTTATGTGCCAAAAATAATATGCTCTGTAGTTAATGGAACCAGGATATTTGCAGTTTGATTAAAAAAAAATCATCTTATTTTCTTTCAGATCTTTGTCAGGCTTAAGTTCCATCTGAGCACCACCTTGTCTCTTTAAAATTTTACGACCGAGAGATCAATTGTTCTTTTGATCCATTTCTCTTTTTTCCCCCCCTTATTACAGTGACTCCAGCAGCCTCAGCAGCACTGATGCTGGTTTGTTTACCAATGATGAGGGAAGACAAGGTACTGAAATATCACTTTCCCCCCTCCTCCTTTTGAATAAAAAAGTTCTGTTTATTACAAGTTATTTCATGAGTTGATGAATTGCATAATCCATTTTATAGTAAACATATGTCTTAGTAAACTAGAAGTTTTATTTCATGGCTAGACTTTTAGATACTTTGAAGGTATCTTCATGTTGTAAAGCAATTAAATGCCTTGATTATCTCCTAAAGCAAGTATGTAAAGCTTATAATATTAGGAAGGATTATCTTTTTTTTTTAAACTAGTATTCTGAAAGCTTTATGTACCTTAGTCTTTTCATTTTTTTCCTCTTAACAAGTTCACAAGAGACAAGTTCTCATTCTCTAACTGATTACAATTGTCTTTAAAACTGTTAAGCATTAATATAACTGGATTTGCAACTCATTTGTTATTTTTATTCAACTGTGACATTTATTCCTCCTATCTAGTTTGTAAGTAATTAAATGATTTTCTTGAACTCAAAATTCTAAACTATGAAACTGATATACTGTTGACTGTCTCTCAATTTTTGCTTTTTTCTTCTTTAAGAAACTGCTGAAAATATACTTTACTAATTTTTTTCATTTTCACATGATAATATTTTAATATTGCTCATGTTAAAGAAAATAGAGAAAAAAGAAAATAATTCACTAGGATATGCCATATATATTTATATCAGTAAAAAATTAATGAGTTGAAGTAGTATTTGATCAGTTCATTGAGAGTAGAAAAGAAGCACGTTTTAAAAAAAAATTTAAATATTTTGTGATTTAAAACAAGTTAAAAGTTTAATTACAACTTTAAAACAAACTGTAAGTGTTACCATATCACATTAACTATTTTTTCCAGCCCATCTATCCCTATGGTGATACATTTGTAGTAAAATGAATGAAATGATCATTAGTTTTATTTCTAGTATAAATTATTTGTTCTTCATGAGTAGACTTATGGCTAATTTCAAAGGTAATTTTAGCCCACTTGTAAAACTCATGAGTAGTTTACTTTGAACTTAAACTTCTTGGCAAGAAAGATAGTAGATTCCATTAGCTAGCAGGGAGTTCTGCCAAGTTTCCATCTTTAGGCAAAGATTGACTAAAGTGTCCCCAAAAGATAACTTATTCCAGATCAGATGCTTATAAATTTCATTTCATGTTAATTTTTAAGAATCAGTCTTCCAAATCTTTTAAAGATTGTTATTCTTTGAAAAGCATAAAATAGTTTAGGAAATTTCTGTCTTTCCATTTTTCCCAGGCACTAGTAAAAGCATAGTGTATACTCACTAAAATAAATATTAGTGAAAAAGTGACAAAATGCTTTAAAACTAGTTAATGATACATAATACTTCAGTTTTATATTCTTAGATCTTCAGTTCTTTGTGATAACTTTACTGCCTTTTTTTTTTTGGTGCCAATTATATATAAAACAATTTTTAACATTCATTTTTTTATAATTTTGAATTCTAAATTCTCCATCTCCCCTCTCCTCCATAGAGGGCAAGCAATTTGCTGTAGATGATGCATAAGTAGTCATGCAAAACATGTCCATATTACCTGTGTTGCAAAATAAAGCAGACAAAAAAATATCCCAAGAAAAGTAAAGTAATAAAAGTATGCATTAATCCCAATTCAGAAAGCAGTTCTTTCTTTGAAGTGGATAACAATTTCATCATAAGTCTTGAGAATTGTTTTGGATCATTGTATTGCCAAGAATTGCCAATACAGTTAATCATTGTACAATATTGTATGTTCTTGTGTACATTGTTCTCCTGTTTCTGCTTATTTTACTTTGCATCCGTTCATATAAACCTTTCCAGGTATTTCTGAAAGCATCTCACTCATCATTTCTTATAGAACATTAGTATTCCATCACAAACATATACTACAACTTGTATGGCCATTCCCCAATTGAAGGACATCTCTCTGTTAGCAATTTTTTGCCATCACAAAAACCTGCTTTAAATATTTTTCTGTATATGGGTTGATTTGATTGTTCTTGATGAGAAAGGTAATATAAGTCATTCAAATTCAGTCTGATTCCAGCGTTTTTATTTAATATCTTGTATTCTAAAACTGATTTATGGACTTCTGCATAGTTAGAAACAAATTACTAATTATTTTTATTTTAAAAAATAATTTAATAGCCCACATTTGAACCATGTCAGTGATTCTTATTATCTGATAAGAGAGGAATTTAGACTGGTCATGCAAATTAATTGATATAGGAAACTTCCTCTACCAGTGAAAGTCAATACCTTAGCAGCTTGGAATCTCAGAGAGTTACCTAGACCTCTGAGAGCTTATGAGGCTTGTCCAGGATCACATAACCTTTAAACTTTGATTTTCTGGCTTCAGAGCCAACTTTTTATGCCATGCTGACTCTGTATTATTTGATACCTTCTATTCAATTTCTCCATGTTTTAATTAGAATAATTAAAATTATTAAGTTGAAAACTATTCTTATCCTAATAATAAGTATTTCCTGCACCTTGCTTAAAGAAAAAAAAATTACTTTTAGTTGAGATTTAGTGTGATTTTCTATGTATTTTTAGTAAGATAGACTTTGAAATGAATAAAAAGATTTATGTAGTTGCAATGATTCATGGAATCTAATATTACTAAAGAAGAGTCTGAAAATCTATAGGGGACCATATGAAGTCCCAAATTTCATTTTAAAAGACTCTATGCCCTATATTTTTTAGTATATATTATTTAGTATATATTTATATAGTTTAGTTCTGTTTTACACTGCAAAGTTACATGTTTAGACAATTTAGAAATCTCATTCTCTTTCATTTCTTGTCTTTAAAAAGAAGAAACAACCATTGCCCTCACCAAAGTAATATTTCTACTTTAATTTTAAATTAATTGTTCCCCTTAAGTTAGACTTCTAAATATACTCATAGGTCATACTTGCTAGTTTGTGTTTGTGGCAGTGTAGCATAGTGTTTCTCAGTATACTCCATGCTACTGTCACTTTTCATTTAAAATCAACTTTTTCAAAACTATTTCTTAATGAACTTAATCAGATTAATTTCATTTAGTCACATCTGTTCATGATTGTTTCCCCTTTTACATTCCATACAAATCATGAAATTAAGCTAATTATATACCATTATCAGCTGCAAAGAACGAGTTTCACAGTTTTATACCTTTTAATTCCCTGCAGGAGATTAAGGCTTGTTTTTTCTTAATATGGAAAGGGTAGTAACTTAAATGGATTTCCCTGCAGTTATTGCCAAAGGATTAACCAGTTTATTATTGTTTTTCACATTTCTAAATTGGTTCTAAAACATTACATTTTATGTGTTCTTATTGATGGCAATGTTTGTCATGCCATTAAAAACCATTCCTGGAATGGAGCTCCTGTATAAAAGAAAAAAAAATTTGGTGTTTTTTTTTTCATAGGTGTATATTCTCTTGATGATAAACCTGAATCTTTGAGGGCAAAGGGTTTATGGTTTATTATATTTGTACAGGTGATGATGAGCAGAGTGATTGGTTCTATGAAAAGGAGTCTGGTGGGGCATGTGGCATCACAGGAGTCATTCCCTGGTGGGAGTCAGAAGAAGCTACGGAACTAGGAAAAGAATTACCAGATCCTGTCTTTCAAAGTATCTTAAGCGGCTCTTTTCCTCTTATGTCACCTTCAGGCAAAAGAGGTCAGTAGCACTCAGATCCTGAGAGGTAGGCACAATCCTTTGAAGTTTCATACTCAGAAATGAAACATACAAATGAAACTGAGTATCTTACCAGCCCCCACTGTTTCCAACCTACCATTTTCCAATGCCTTGTATTGTTAAGTACTAATTATTGTTTAAAAAAAACCAGCACTCACTTGCTCTCCTTTTCTATACTATATCTATATGATGTAAATGTTAAATGAAACTTAAATTAAGATCTGGTAGAAAGATGTGAGGAACATAGGACATGTATAGCCAAAGAATAATCAAGAGTTGATTATATTAAAAATTCTCTTTCAGTTTTTTCTAATGCCTAGTAAATGAACTTTTCCCACATACAAGTTTTACTTTCATTTATTTTTTATTTTATACTTGTGTATTTAATTTTTTATATGTTTGTTTGTCTATGCATATATTTCTAATCTACTTCTGTTGTTTTTATTAAATTGAGTTATAGTTATTTTGATTCTAGGTTTCCAGGCTAGACTCAATCATTTACATGGAATACCCTCAAAGAATGTCAAAAAAACTGGAGGAAATTCTACTGCAATGGTAGGCAAAATTTCTTTATATTAATGGTCTATATTTAGAAATATTCTTCTCCTGTGAAATAAAAAGCCACATCCTCATCCCTTTTGTCCTGATATTATAGCTAAAAACAATCCGTTTTCTTGTAGGCTACAAACTGGACCAGTGAGATTCCCCTTTAATCCAAATCTTCTAATGCTAATTAATTAGTTACCGTTTTGAACATCTGGGGAATGGCATTCGAGGGAACCTGGCTCCTGTCCTCTTCCCTGGAGATATACTATTGAAGTCAGAGCCTGTCTGGTGGAAAGATGAGAATGTTTTTGCTCAAGGACTGGTATTCTTTTCTTTTAGTAAGAAATGAACCAGATTAAGGAACATTTTATTAATGTGGGTTGGGTATGAGAGAAGTCAGAAACTACCATAAATGAATTTATGAATATTTTTTCTACATTGCTCTTAAAATTGAAACTTTGTATAACTTTTTTTTGCCAAAATCCTCCCTAGAATTAGAAAATCAAGAACTCTTATCCCTGATCCAAGTATTCTTTAATGTTTTATATTATGACTAGTAAAGAATAAATCTGTATGTATCTTATTGTTCTAAATGAAATGTGACTTAAGAAGCCTATTGGCATTTTTGCTTCCATATTAGATCAAGAATCTTAACCAGTGTCATTCAAAACATTTGACTTTTCATTTTTAATGGGCATGAAAGAGTAGTAAATGGAAATACTACCTTTTTAAATAAAGTTCACATTTTATATAATATTTGCATCCTATTTTAATAATTGGCCTCAACTCTGTTTTTACTGAAAAATATTGTAAATTATAGTATTGTTTTATTGTACTATCTATGTAGTCTGAGTTCTTGTTCAGCCATGGAGTTGCCATGATGCACCAATAAATATTATACAGTGTAGTTTGAAAACACCTGCCTGGGGAATATTTAACATTACCTGGAGCTATCAGTTTTGCTTTTATCTTAAAAATTGATTTGAAAGCTGCTATTTTTCAAAATTCTGCCTTTCCCCAAAGAGCATTTTTGTGTTTAAAATAAAAATGAGAACTTCTTATCAAATATCCATACATCTGCAGAAAATGTTGATTGAAAATATCTAAAACAATTATGTAAACTAATTTTCACCTAGCTAAAAAATTTTTACAGTTTGCTGGCTGGTATATCTTCTACATTTTGTCTAACATATAGTAGCTTGCATATTTATAGTTGTAATTGCATCAAGATGATTAACATTGTGCCAACAAATTATGGCTACGATTGTTTAATATATATTTTATACTGTTTTATAGCTGGATTGTTATAATTTAGAAATTAAGATCAACTTGAATAATTAATTGAAATGAAATTTAAGTTAAAATTGCCTTAATTTGCCTTTTAACAAGGAGAAATTTTAGTATGTATGATATTTCAGAATGTTTAACAATAATTCTCTTTTCTTATTGCTTGTGGAGGCTGAGTATAGTTGAATCACAAATGTAAAGCTATTCCTGCAACTGAATATTTTTGTTTTTGCTTATTTAATTTGAACAATCTGATATTTTTCAAGTTAATATAGGTATTTAAAGGTAAAGTGATATGGTTTTGGTAATTGCAACCTATTTTGTACAGACCATTATGTGTTATAGACTGGAAATTCAGATGATTACTTCTGAATTATATATAAAAAAAGAAATTTTTATGTAATAATTGCCTTTCAGATCTGAATAAGACACTTTAAAACCTTGACCTGTGAACTTTGCCTTACTGATGATGAATCGAGATGAATGCTATCTACTTCTTGGTGCAGTTCTACCTATTTTTATTTTTGGTTCACTGCTTGCTTGAGCATAGCTGGGATTTGTAGCCCATTTTCTAGGCTTATTGCAATCTCACTCTGGTATTTTATAGGAGCTATTACAACTGATAGGTTAGCTTCATGGTATTGATGATACATGGCTTAACTATACTAAAAGCTGCCTTCCCTCTCTAAATTGTAAAAAGGTGATTAAGTTTCAGTTGATGGAGATATACTGTATATATGTGTTTATAACAGGACTAGTGCATTAGGTCATAAACTGTTTCCCTGGCCTATTTTTTCGTATTCAGAATTTATCTGAAGTCAGTGGCACCTTCTTTGCTTTTTTTACATCATCTCCTATATGTGAGACTCTTGTCTGAGTTTTTAAATGATGTAATTTTCTTTTAATAAAAGTGTCTGGTTTGGACAAGAAAGTTGTAAGTTCAGATTCATGAAGAAATATTAATATATTAATTGTTCTATAATATTTAACTCAGGATATTTATCATTTTAAAACTCAAGTATCTGAAAAGTGAAGTCATGCAGTATGATATCCTTGTAAAATATGATGAATTCCCACATCAGAGATAAGTTTGCTTTTAGATAAAAATTTCTGAATAAAACATGTGTAGCTCTGATTCATTGAACAAAATGGCAAATTCTATTCAATCAATGATTGATCAGGCTAAGTGATTATTGTATGAGTGTGGTTATCAATTTCTATGAAAGACAGGGGAAATTCTTGATAATATTAATGTAAAGCAGGGGTTCTTAATCTATGGTGCAGTTTCAGGGGGTTTATGAACTCAAGTGGGAAAAAATTACATCTTTTATTTTTACTCAACTTTGGTTTCCTTTGAAATCCTTTGTTTTTTATTTTATGCCTTTAAATTATGCTACCAAAGAGGTTTATGTCACAGAAAAGTTTAAGAACTCTTAATGTAAAGAAAAATATTTAAGCATTGGTCAACAATGGATAAGGGAAATTGTGTATCCATGGTACATAGACTCACTTATAATAACTTGCATTATGTGCTTTAAGGTTTCCAAAGTACTATTATATATTAGGCTCTGGTAATTTATATTTACTTGAGCAAGCTTCATCCATATTTCAGTTTAGTCTCATCTTTATTATGGACTGTACAGACTTATTTGGTAAGTAATCAGATTGAAATTCTATGCATTGGTTGTCATATTGGACTTTTTGGAAACCTTTGTTTCTGTTTTTTCAATTTTGAAATTGTTCTTTGAAATAGCGTCTACACTAGCATATAATTTTCCTCTAGATAGATATGAGTTTTAAAATACAATAAAAAATAAAGAATGTAAATAAGTAAAATGGAGTATGAGTATATAGGGATTCCTGAGTGCTATATACAGAGAGTAATAAATATTTTTCTCCTTGCAGTTAAGGTTGAGTTACGAAAAACCCTATGAAAATAGAATTCTCAAATAACATTTCTGATTCCCCCATTTCTGTACCTGGTTTTTAGACGGGAGGGAAAGGGAAGGGATAAAACATATATATATCCTACTTTGTATATGGCATTGTGCTGAAGGCATAATATTATTTTATTTGATCCTCACAAGAACCCCATGAAGTAGGTGCTATTATTATTATTATCCCCTTTTTACAGTTGAAAAAACAGGCAAACTGAGGTTAAATGACTTGCCTAGAGTCACACAACTAGTAAATGTCAGGGATTGGATTTAAACTTATCCTCCTGTCTCCCAGCCTAGCACTATATGTACAGCACCATTTAGCTGCCTTTAGACAAGTGATATAAGAGAAACAAAATAATACAATTCAATAGAGAGTCAAGGAAGCTGGGGGGAAAAAACTATTCAGGATACACCCTGGATTAGTACATATTCATCCTTCTATACCATCTACATTATTATTTATATACAATTTAAAATGATTTATTAGTAATTTTCTCATTTTTCAAAGATTCCCTTGTATGCAACATAAAATTTTTTTTATTGAAACAAAACAGTGATTTTGAACAAGAGTTATTTTCCAAGTCCAATGTTCTTTGTATTCTACCATCCTAAGTTATAGAAAAGTTAAAAGAGGTTTTAGTTTTTAAATGCCATGATAGACAATTCAAATTTAAAAGATTAAATAAAGATCCTTCTGTGTAATTAAAATGAGAGCAATTAAAGGAATGCTCTAAAGAAAATACTGTATTCTTTTTTTTAATATTCTTTTTTTAAGAATTTAAGTTCACTTAATTAATTAATCATGCTTTTCCATGGTTACATGAATCATATTCTTTCTCTCCTCTTCTTCCATCCCCCTCCCATAACTGTATTCTTATAATATTTTATTTGAAATATTTGTTAAATTAAAATGCTAACAAATATTTACAAATAAATTCCAAGTGATAGTGTTTAATTTAAATTGTCATCACATAAAAAAGGCCTTAAAATATCATTGAATAATTATCTAATAATAATAATTTATTTAATACCTAATATATGCCAAATGCTATGCTAAACAGTTTACTGTTATTTCTTATTCAATTGTAACACCTGGGACATAGGGGCTCTTATAATTCCTATTTTTCAGATTAGGAAATTGAGGCTAAGTGACTTGCCCAGAGTTAGACACAGCTAGTAAGTGTCTGAGGTTATATTTGAATAGAGGTCTTCCTGACTTCAGGCCTTGGGCTCTATTCACTGTAACTCTGAGTTTTTCATCTATACATGGTCTGCATCTCATTACGTTTCATAATTGAACTGATCCATATCACTAATAAAACTGTATACTAGGAATTTCCATTAGGATTTGGCATGGGATTCATAAAGATATATATTTTTTAATGTTAACCAGGATCCTCATTTTCATCCTAGAACTTCATTTCCAAATTTTCCTTTATATGATTGCTTCCAGCATGTTTAGAAATCAATATTTAGTTTGAATCAGTCATTTGTAGAATGGCCATTTAAAGTTAATTCTGTTTTTAAGTGGATAATATGAATCTTCCTCTTAATTAATTTGAGAGACCCATGATCTCATCTGCATGTAGATTATAACATAACTACAACTTTTCAACCTCTCTGGTTTTGTTGTTGTTGTTATTGTTTTAATCCCTTACCTTTCCTCTTAGAATCAATACTGTGTATTGGTTCCAAGGCAGAAGAGTGGTAAGGGCCTGGCAATAGGGGTTAAGTGACTTGCCCAGGGTCACAGAGCTAAGAAGTGTCTGATGCTAGATTTGAACTTAGGACCATCCTGTCTCTTGGCGTAGCTGTGAATCCAATGAGCCACCCCACTGCCCCCTCACTTCTCTGCTTCTTGTCTTATGTTCTTCCATAAATGCTCCACAAAAAATTAGTCCACTATACTGGAAACATTTGTATACTAGTACATCTAGTATAATAGTATAGTAGTTTACCAGTACATGATAAGATAATTTGTTCTTTTATCTTTTTCAGGGTAGGATGTTATGCTTTGTTCAAGACTAATAAATTGAATTGTAGAAAAAATAGACATTATTTTTGAAGGTGATAATGCTTTTGCATGGTAAAATATTTGACTACACTATCAAAAGTGACATCATACTTGCTTATTGTCATATGTTACCAACATAGTTTAATATATTTTCTTTATAAAATTCCATTGACGTCATCAGTGAAATTAATTAGGCTTGCTTTATATTCACATACCACTACAATCTTTTTTTTTTTAAGCTCTTACCTTCTATTTTAGAATAAATATTAGTCATCAGTTCCAAAGTAGAAAAACAGTAAGCATTAGGCATTTGGGGTTAAGTGACTTGCTGATCTGGTCACATAGCTAGTAAATGTCTGAAGTCGAATTTGAACCCAGGACCTCTCATCTTTAGGCCTACCTCTACCCACTGAGCCACTTATCTGTCCCTACAATCTTTTTTTTAAAAGCAAGTCAAGATATTTTGTGATTCCACTCAGCTGTCCTCAACTTAAAAAAGTTGATAATTCCATAGATTTTCATCACTTTATATTAGAGATAGTTTTTTTTATCTGAGGCATTATGAAGAATTTATTGAATAAACATCGATATAGCATTTCAGTTAAAATATATTAACAATCACCTCTTACATACTGTCTTATTTTATAGTATGAATAAACATTATTCTTGCATTTCCCTACCTCTCAAATACCCAAAGACACAACAGACTAGGTGTTTCATCTTACATATAACTCGAGGTAGAGCCATGTAGTGATCCTCACTGGACTTTTCTAGAAGTTTGCTTTTTTGTGTGTAAACAGTGTATACCCAATCACATCCATTCCTGTCTAGATATCCTCTTAAAGCTAGACATTTGGTCTTCTAGGAGTTCAAGTATACTTAATAATATTCCAATACATTATGACTATTCCCAAGGAAGCGTGATGCTTAAAACCCTGCATTAGCAGAGAAACTCACAGTTCTTAATACAACAAAATTCCAGCACTATCTAAAGATTAAAGGAAAAAAAATGTGGAACATTTTGTAATTGTTTAAATTTAAAGTAAAAAATCATTAATTGTAATCTTGTCATCATATGCTTATTTTTGAGAATATATGTAATTAAAACTTTATTTTAGAAATGTATAATCATATTTCTATGAAAATCTTTCATTATATCCTTCTTAATAATGTTAGAATTGGCTCTCACTTTCAGGCACTATCACGTGAAGTTGAAATAATTTATCTCTTTTTAGTGGTCATAGACAAAACTTTAATGAATAATGTTTAATGACAAATTTCATTGTTTTCCATAGAGGGTAAATCAAAATAAATGTAGTCTCAAAGGCTTTCTGCTTTGCTCCAGGCCACAGATCCCACAAATAATATTTCTCTTGTTATTTGATAGACTTTACTCTGGACTGCAAAATGTAGTTCTCATTGTGGGGTATTTATTTTACTTAAAAACTTTATTTTCTGTCACCTTCATTTCTGAACATATTCTCTCCGCTTCTCAGAAAACCATTCCTTGTAACAAAGAATTTTAAAAGAAGGGAACAAAAGTCATCAAAATGATCAAATGCATGAATCAAGTATATATATTATTTTTCATAGCTATAATCCCTGACTTCTGCAAAAAATGGAAGGAAGTGCTTTTCTGCTTTCTTTGGTGTCATGGTTGGGTATTGGAATTGTGTAGGCATTCATTTTCTTTTCATTGATGATATTACCATATATACATGTGTAGACACATATATGTTTATACATGGCTATATTATGTACATCATGTTACATGATACTGTACTACATGCATATGCATGTACATGTGTTTTCCTGGTTCTATTTTTTTCATTATGCTTCACTTCATGTGTCTTTGTGCCTATAATTTATTCTTCATATTTATCATTTCCTAGGTTGCAGTAATATTTCATTACATTCATGCACCACAATTTGTTTATCCATTCTTTATACTAAGTTATTTTAAAACACATAGTATCAGATTTTTAGATATTCATACATGCTTTGTAAATATTTAATTCTTAATTGTATAGCAAAACATCATTCTTTTTGTAAGGGCCCTACATATAAGCATAAATTTGGTTTGTCATTTCTTCCTTTTTAATATTTCTTGCCTATTCTCCTTTCTTTTTCTTGTTAAATGTTTAAGTTAAATACAGTGAGTATTGTCTGTATTGCTATAGATGGCTATTTTCATTGTCTAGAAAGAGATGCCAAATAAGTAGCCAGGAAAAATTCCAAGTGTAGGCAGCACCAGATTAAAATGTAATTGAGAAATATATTTTTTTAAACACTTACCTCCGTCTTAGAATCAATACTGTGTATTGGTTCCAAGGCAGAAGAGTGGTAAGGGTTAGGCACTGGGGGGTAAGTGACTTGCCCAGGGTCACACAGCTGTGAAGTGTCTGAGATCAGATTTGAATCTAGGACCTCCTGTCTCTAGGCCCAGCTCTCAATCCACTGAGCTACCCAGCTGCCCCCATAATTGAGAAATAGTTAACAAAATAAATAAAAATGCAATAACATTATAGATGTTGGTCATTTGTAATTTTCTAATTCAGCATATGATATACAGAGGCCTAATTTTATTTGACTATTTACTGATTTTGAACATTGTCTTGAACACTTCGACACTAAAATCTTTGTGAGTAATTACAAAGTTCTATCTCAGAACTTGGCCAATATACCTTGCTCTCATGCCTGAGTGTCTTCAGATACGTAGTCAAAGGATCATCGGAGATAATGTGTTTAGTTTAATGGAAATCCATTCAGATTACTGGGAAAAATACTTAGTACAAGGTCTTTTGATGAATCAGGACTATGATATCAGCATACAAAAGATAATATAATAATGAATGGTTTTTTACTTTGAATTTAAATCATTTTCTAGATTCTTAATTATTAATTCCAGAATATGCTATATTTTTCTTAAGCCTTAGATATCACTAGCATCCTGGAATTTTGATGTATTCAGAACTATTTTTATTCTTGGGGAGGTCATTCAGACAATTTGCCTATTTCTATAGATATTAAGATAATGTTATGTTGAAATCTTTTTATTATAATTTCACAAGGACTTCAATTTCTGCTTCATATCCTCCTTTTCCTTTTGTAAAAGTATTCCTAGATAATCTTTCTGTTTATGATCTGAAGACATGAGTGTACTTAAGACTAGTTTTAGAAAGCCAAGGTTGTAACACATTCTGAGTTTCTATAAAATGTTTCTCACATCAGTTTTCATCTTTTAAAACTTCCATTCTGTCTTATGTTCTAAGTATGAAGCCCTCTATAAATATGTTCCACAACTGTACTGTTTTTATTCATTGATATTAAGACTATAGGTTGAAAACCATTTGACTCTAAAAAGGGAGATGACATGCCATGTTTTCCATCTTGCCCTTTGAAAGGGTGGTGACATTGCCAGAGTATCCATTATTTTTGCCATCCAATTCAAAGAAACAGAAATGCTGCAAACATTTTACTTTCTAAGAAGCTTCAACTCTGGGTTTCTGCCTTTTATGTTGCTGATAGAATTATTCTGATGGTCTATAAAACTCAGTTTTCTAATTTGCCTTCAGATATGTCAGATATCTAATATCAGAAAAGTTCAAAATCAATGATGGGTAGAACACTTTCAAGTAGTATTTAACAAGCACTTACTTTACTATAGTTGCCTGAAAATCCTCAAACTGAAGGTCAATTTGAAGAACTGTGAATGTACATGGAAGTCATGTAGATTGAAGAGGGTTTTTCTGCCATTGTCAGAAACATTGCCCAAATAATGTTTATAGGTATTATGTTACCTGTAATCAGGTATGTTGAAAGGAAGCACTAAGGTTTATAAATGGAAAACTAGATAATCACTGCAAAATGTGTTTTTCCAAACTCTAAACTAGCAAAGGTAAAATTGTTAGCTTTTTTTTTTTAATGTTTGTTCAGAATTGGCCAGAGCATGAACAGTTCATAGAAAATAGCACTGAATGTTAATCATATCCACAGATATGAGATAAATTGGTTTGAGATCTTGGAGAGTATTTAGATACAAAACTCATCATTTTCCTCATGAGTTCTTATTAAATCAAGTATTGACTAAGCCATAAATTATCTCACAAAATATCTTCTGTATCACCACTTTTCCTAATGTGCAGACAACTTACCTCTTAGGTCAAAATTAAATAGTCACTGAAATCATAGCAAATATTTGATCTTTTTGAAGTCTTTCAGTTTACTAAGATTATGTAGATTCATGGGTTTTCTTATTCTGGAAATTATGGTTTCAAAATATAAAACATCTCTTTATTTCCCAGGATCCTTTTATGACCTCAATTTTTTTTAGCTCCATCTTTTCTAACATCATTGTTTAGAGGGGATTTTTTACTCTTGTTTTAAATTTCTTTAATTATGGCACTTTTTAAGAGTTTTATGGACGTTTGTTTTTCCACTTATTCCCAACTTAAAATGAATAATTCAGCCTTTTTTCTTGCATTTCTCCCACTTTATCAGTCACCAAAGTCCATTACTTATTTTCTCAGTGGCTTTTTCTTCTAGTCCCACTGCAACTATCCTAGTTTTTATTCACATTTCATACCCAGGTTATTAGAACTGACTGCTAATTAGTCTTTTGGCATCCCAGCTTCCCTCTCCTTCATGGTATCCTAAATGCCACTGACATGTAAATTGTTCTAAAATTTCACTTGTCCATAAAAGTCATTTATTAGGAAGCTTGAGTGCTTTCTTTTCATTTATACTTTACAAATCTAAAATCCTTAGCTTATTTAAGTTAATTCAACAAGCTCTTAAGGACTTGCTCTATGTCATAAAAAGACAAAAGTCACTGCCCTCAAGAGGCTTACATTCTAGACCTATAGCCAAACTATTCTGTAATTTGGTCTCACTTTCTCTACCTTAATTTCCTATTTCTTCCTCCTATATATACATCAACTTAATTTTCCTTTTTATATCATTTACCTTGACATGCAGTGTCCACACTGTTGATATTGCATTTGTCTTCCCTGCAGCTCCCTCTGCTTCTCCCAAGGTTTATCTCTACTTCAAGGCCTACTTGAAGCCACTCCAGACCATTTCCCTTACCATCCCATTTTTCAGTAATTTCTTATATGAATTCTATCTTCATTATATTCTATATTCATTTGACACATTATACTTGATTTCTTGTGGTATTATTCATTTTTAGTACATAGCATGAATTGAATAAAATGCTATAACAATATCTAGTGTTTTTGTCTTTTTTCAAATGGTTTTCCTTATCAAATTATTAATGTAGCTTCTAACAATTTTACATTGACTTTAAGTAAACTCGTTTTTTAATTTTTAATGTCCTTTGACCAATACAGAGAAATTTTTTATACTTATTATAAAGATCCTCAAATTCAGATTCAGTTTCAACTTGTATTTCATAGAATTATAATATTTTAGAGCTTGAAAGAAACTTGGTGATCTTACCTTTTGTTTTACACATATAGAATCTTAGTTTGAAAGAGATGAAATGTTTTGTCCAAGATCATCATTTCATATAGCAGGGTTCTAACCTACTTTTGCATCATGGATTCTTTGGCAGCCTGATGAAGCCTGTGCATGTTTTCACAGAATGTTTTGAAAAAATAATGCAAAAATTATATAGAATTACCAGTGAAAGGTTAGTAAACAAAGGTTAGTGAAATAAAGATGTAATATTTTTTCCCTACCCAAGAACATAGTTTTCCTGTAATCTGACCACAGATTCTATGGACCTTGGTTTAGGAACCATTTGTCTTTGAGTATTATAGATTAGTCATGGCTGATCTTCAGTAGAGAAGAACATCAAGGCTTTTGGAGTCAAATGAAAATATTTGAGGAGAGTGTTATATAGAAATGATTCTGGTATATAAGCAGAGTCATGGAATATCATACCTTTGGAGTATTCCACAAGATAATGCTATTGTAGCCCTTCATCTAACTTAGCTATCTACTTCTGCTTAAAAAACAATTTGAGACACAATTGTATCTTGATACACATATATCAGAGAAAAAAAGAATACAAATATGCTAGGGAATTTTTATAACTTATCCTATCTTTTAATATACTTTGAAATACATACAAGATGTCTCAGAAGTCTTAGTAAAGTTGTAAGCTTTATGAGCTTTATATTTATATGTGTGTATATATATACATATCAATATACATGTACATACATACCTATTATCTGAAGAACATATGGTTAAACATAATATGCATACATCATGAGTGCATCTTATTTTCAGAGCACAATTGAAGTTGGATCCATGTTTTAAATAATATAATTTTAGAGATCATATGATCCAACCTCATCATTTGAAAGTTTGAAAAAACTGACTCCTAGTGAGATTAAGTGAAAAGGTACCATAGTTAGTTAGTGACAAAGCCAGTTATTCAGATTCTGGTTCTGAAATCTTTGCTTTATACTATAAATTGTTCAGTGGTTTTTAGCCATGTCCAACTTCTTATGACCCTGTCTGGGATTTTCTTGGTACAGATACTGGAGTGGTTTTCCATTTCCTTCTCCAGATCATTTTACAGATGAGCAAACTGAGGCAAAAAGAGTTATGCCTTGCCCAGGGTCACATAGCTAGTGTCCAAGTACAGATTTGAATTCAGGAAGGTGGGTCTTCCTTACTCTTTGATACTCTATCCACTGTGCCATCTACCTGGCCTATAGTATAAAGCCTAGTCTGTAATTCCAAATCTTATTACTTATAGATATTTGTACTATATGCTTGACTTGCAATTGCTTTATGAAAAGGCGATTTGTAATATAACCATTAGGGTCCATTTATTTCAAACAGAAACATTAGAGACTCTCATGTAGTTTGTTCTAGTTAGCATATATTTTCCTAAAACTGGGTTCTGGGGCCATCATTGTCTTCTTGATCACCCCTTTTTTGGTTTCCCAACTGTATACATCCAATTAAGTGATCTTTTACTACAGACAAACCAGCAGACATACTAATGAAAGAGCCAAATTAGTATTGAAATTGATTATAAATGCAGCTAGAAGGTAGGAATAGAGTAGTATGGGGAGGAAGACATTAGAAAATATGATTTAGGATTAAGAAGTAAAACACTTTAAGACATATTATTTGTAACTTTTGATACATATTGCCTATGAATACTTTAAAAAAGTCACACCACAAGCATCTAACAGCATCATAAGATGAAATTGAAAGTATTTTAATAGAAATTATTTAAAGTTTGCAATTTGGGGGTCCTTTTTGAATTTGCAATCTATGTATAGTCATGCCATTGGCTCATTAGAGCTATAGGCCAAATGACCAAATTGGAGAAAAATAAAACTAATAAGAAAATACTGCATGTAATTATGACAATCCCTAACTGAATCTTTTTAGTCACAAATGGAAAATGAATAAAAGAAAAGACAATGAACAGATTGTAAACATTTCCAAAAGGAAAATCATTGGGGGAACAGAGAAAGAAAAAAAATGAGAACCAATTTGTGTGTATGATACCAACTTTTTGCTTAAAGTTGTGGACATTAGTAGTGCTGATAATAAGGTCTTAGATACAAGTGAGTTCACTTTGATATTTCATGATAGCCAGTTCAGTCATTTCAGTTGTGTCTGACTTCATTGCTCCATTTGGAATTTTCTTGGCAATTCTTGGCAATAATGGAATGGTTTGCCATTTCCTTCTCTAACTCATTTTACAAATGAGGAAACGTAAGTCAAATGGGGTTAATTCATTTGCCAGGGTCACATTTAAACACATCAGTTTATCTCTAAGAGTCTCCCAATTTTATTTATTCATTTATTTTTCCCCAATTCTAAATCTTATGATCCTAAATTGTGAGTTGAGAATTTAAACTAGACTGTTGGTTATACTGGCTAGAATTGTGGCCTGGAGATATTTAAATATTTTAGATGTTTTGTTCTAATGCTATGCCTCCTATTAATTAGTTTTGTGATCTTGGCACTTTTGGACCTCAATTTTCTGAACTGTAATACGAAAGTATTGACCTAGATGAATTCTAATGTCTCTTCTACCTCTGACCTTCTATTATTTTATAAGTGATTGAATTATCTTATTTAGTTTACTTTAAATACTAACTTTAAAAAAAATAAAAACGACCTTGCTGAATCTCTGAATTGGTTAGAAATATCACAGGGGAAAGAGGCAAATCAGAATAAGCTCAGAATTTTTAAAATATCCTGTTATGATTATTGATACTACCCTTTTTTACTTTAGATGATCAAAATCTCTTCTCACACCTTAACTTTTTTAATTTTGAATGTCAGTCTTCTTACTTAATGGAGATCAC
Source organism: Monodelphis domestica (assembly GCF_027887165.1). Lineage (NCBI taxonomy): Eukaryota > Metazoa > Chordata > Mammalia > Didelphimorphia > Didelphidae > Monodelphis > Monodelphis domestica. The sequence continues at coordinate 126,006,020 of NC_077228.1, read as the reverse complement.
TCTTCAAATTTTTCAGTGATAGCTGAAAAGCCAAATTCAAGGATATTTTCTCAGTCTTCATATTTCTTGTCTTATCTACAGTTTTGACACTGTTGGCTATTCTCTCCTCCTGCATTCCATTTCTGAGTTTCTGTGACCCTGTTTTCTTTTGATTATATTATAAATCTGGCTGCTCCTTCTGAGTGTCTGTTTCTAGATTTTGTCTCTTTTCTTCATACATAGTGTTATGTTTTTAGTCTGTATGCTTTCATATTAGCTGTCCCCTGTGCCTGGAATGCACTTCCTCCTGGCTTCTTCATTATAAAATCCCTCTTTTTCATCAAGAATTACCTGAAGCACCACCTTTTATATGAAACCTTTCTTGGTTCTCTCAACTATGTACCTTTTATTTATCTTCTATATAGTTATATGTATATATTGTCTCAACTGGTAGAACATAAGATTTTTAAAATCCCTTACCTTCCATATTGGCTCCAAGGCAGAAGAATGGTAAGGGCTAGGCAATGGGGGTCAAGTGACTTGTCCAGGGTCACACAGCTGAGAAGTGTCTGAGGCCAGATTTGAACCTAGAACCTCTCCTCTCTAGACTGACTCTCAATCCAGTCAGTGAGCCACCCAACTGCCCCCAAGATTTCTTAAGAGTAGGGATTGTTTCATTTTTGCTTTTGTATGCCCAGTACCTAGCATATTGCTCAGCAGTTAGTTAATCAATAAACATTTATTAAGTATTTATTGTGGGCCAGGCACTATGCTAGGTACTGGGGATTCAGTGGTAGGTTAAAGAGAGTTCTGTTGGCAAGGAACTTACAGTTTAATGGGGGAGACATTATGCAAACAACTATGTACAAACAATATATTTGCAGAAAAAAATTGGAAATAGTCCACAGAGGGAAGGATCTATAATTAAGAGGAAAGCTTTCTGTAGAAGGTGGAATTTTAGCTAGGACTTGAAAGAAGCCAAGGAAGCCAAGAAGAAATGAAGAGGGTAATGGGGGACATGGAAGTGAGCCAGTGAAAATCACCAGTCAGGAGGAAATGGAATATGATTCAAGGATTAGCAATGAAGCCAATGTCATTGGATTCAGTAGTACATGGGGGAAAGAACTTAGGTGTAAAAAGACTGAAAATGTCGATGGGGAGGGTAGATTATAAGGAGCTTTGAATACCAAACAGAAGATTTGACGTTTGATCTTGAAGGTGATAGAGAGTCAGTAGAGTTTTGAGTAGGATTGGGGTATGGAGGTTACCTGGGCAGACTGCAATTTAGGAAGATCATTTTGACAGCTGAATTGAGAATAGACTAGAATAGGGAGAAAATTGTAGAAAGGAAATGAACAAGTAGTGTATTGCTATATAGTCTTAGCATGCAGTGATTAGGGCTTGTACCAGATGTTGATATTGCCAGAGGAGAGAATGAAGTGTTTGCAATAAAGATGTTACAAAAGTAAAACTGACAGATTGAATATGAAAAGAGAGACAAAGGAGTTGCTGAAGATAACACCTACTTTGTAAACTGGGGTGACTGGGAGGATGATGGTTTCCTTGATAGGGAAGTTTGGAATGGCGGGATATTTGAGGGGAAAGAATGAGTTTCATTTTTGGACTTGTTAATTTAAGATGTTTGAAGGACCTCCAATATGAGATGTCCAATATGCAATTGAAAATGTAAGTGCATAGGTTTGAAGAGGGCTAGATAAGTAGTAGATCTGATAACTATATTATGAGATTTGAATCAATGGGAGCTGATGAGACCATGAAGTTTAATAGTACAGAAGGAGAAAAAAAGAGGGCCCAGGGCAGAACCTTTGAACCACTTTTGGTTTACTGATAAGGTTGGAAATCTAGCTATGGAGTTAAAAAGAGTGAGGAGAGGAAATGCAGACATGAGACACCTTCTCAAGGAGTTTAGATATAAAAAGCAGGGAAGATATGGGACAATACTAATGGAGATGGACGAATCAAGGGAAAATGCTTTTGTGGATGAAGGAGATAGAAGCAAGTTTATAGGTGGTGGAGAACAAGACAGTAGTCTTCAACAACCATTTATTAAGCATGTACTAGGAGCCAGGCCTTGTGCTGTGTAGGCACTAAGAAATACAAAAATAAAAATGAAGCAGTCCCTGCCCTTGGAGTTTGCCTCCTTAGATTCAGTTCAATCCAATGGTTACTTATTAAACTTACTACTCTGTGACAGGTGCTATGCTAGCTACATGGGCATTGATTATACAGAGACAAAACTGAACCAGTCTCTGTCATTGGAACTTCCTTTATTGGAGATTGTGAGAAGACAGGAAAATATTAAATTCTGTGCAGCAAACGTGGGGGTAAGAGTGAGAGGAGTTAACAAGAATAGTTTTATGTAGAGTGAAATTTAAACTGAGCCTTGATTGAAAAAGGCACAAAGATGAGAGATGGTGATGAAATGATCAGTAAGAGTATGGTGATGAAATGAACAGTAAGTAGACTAGTTTGACTTCTGCACTAGATGTGGGGAAGGTGTCAGGGAGAAAGGCAGGAAGGAAGATATAAGATGCTTGGAGCCAAATTGTGGAAAGGTTTTACATGCCAGATTAATTGCTGTGCACTAAACTCTTTTCCCCCAAACTTTTCTTTAAAAAGCATATTAGGTTATTATCCTTGTCATTTTTCCTTACCTATATTAGTTACCACCTTTCCTACCTTAGAACACTAAATGAAATAATTGTTACTAATAATATCTTACTAATCAGTTGTCAGTTATAACCAAATAATCCTTGTTTTCATCGAAACTACCATTAAAAAAAAAAAGATTTCTGGCTATCGTCTCTAACAACTGCCCATTTCAGTTTATGATTGGGTTTTAATTCTAGAAGATGACTTAGGGAGAGTCTTATTTTGTCTGATCCTTAATTTAGCCTTGTAAATGGTTTCTAAGACTTGCTGTCAGACATAATTTAATGCAGGCTACAAAGTTGACATTGTCCTTTCCAGATTTATCAGTATCATCCCTTTTCCCTCTTAAACAGTCACATTCCATAGTATTATTCCCCAGAATGCTTGCCTATTACATACAGCACAAGAACCTTTAAGAACAACTGTCCTAATCAACTCATTCTTTAATTCACAAGCACAATCCCAGATGAACATCTTTCTCTCAATAAAGTTTTATAATTGATACATTTGTTGCTTTTCTCTCTCACTAGGCTTTGGGATTCCTTAAGTTTGTGACTGAGTTTTTAAAAATACATACCTCCAACCATCTAGTATCAATAACATTTAGTGCTATTCCATCATTGAACCTTAGGATTTCATCACAAACTGACTTTTTTTTTTGTGAAGCACAGTATATCATTACTTTTATTAGTACCATATATTTGTTGTCTGATTTTATAGGAATTTTATTTTTCCAAACTTAATGAGGGTAGGAGCTTTTTTTCTTAGTTACCCTGATCATCTTTTTAAGTGAACTGAGATATGAATATGTTAAGGAACAAGACAGACATTCTTGATCTTATATGGTTTATGGTGTCTATGTCTTGAATGAATTACAGACTTTACTTATTTATGGACCATTTGTTTTACATATAGATTAAACATAGATAATTACTCATCTGACAGGTTACTTTATTACTTTGATGTATCTTGAACCACCATATACAGCTATCATGATACTATATAACTACTTTTATTAACTTCTGGCTTTGTTTAATCTTAATAGGAAGTATTACAAGTTACATTTAAAGTTAGAAAAAAATCTTGGTTTTATATTTTAAATTATTACTATGCTTCTGCTCTTTATATTAATTTAAAGAATGAAATATCTACTTTTCTCTAATAAAGTCAGTCTTTAAAGAGAATCAGATCCTTGTGTCAAATTCAGGGCTACTATCATCTTAAAACCAAGCAGGGGAGTAGTAGCTACTGTAGATTAATAACAACTCTGATGATTGCATTGCTTCTCACTTGAATTAAGTATAGAAACATTCACTAACATTAATTTTTATATTTGTTGAAAGCATAAATGTGTTAGAAATAAAGCATCTGACAGGTATTTTAACAGATTTTCTGTTGATATAACAGCAGTTGAAATGATTTTTGAAAGGTGAGTACCCAGAAATTATTTGTACATTTGTTAACTGCTTATTTAGAGGTACAAACTGGGGGTGGGGGGGAGTCACTGTCATATAGTAGTTCTTTTTATTTTGGATTTTTATTTTTTCAACATTAAGATTTGGGGTGAACTTTGCTTATTGTTTTTGGTTCATGCAGTCTTGCTAGAGAAGCAAATGCATTCTAGCTATGCAGTGATTTTTATTTAATTTTATAGTTTTATGGTATCATATATTAAAGATTGCCAAAAATATAGAAAATTTTTAGAGAGCATTTTTGGGGTTTGATGGATTACTACTCTTGAAAGGGAAACAAAACACTAAATATTTCTAATCCTGCATTATTTACCGCATGGGTGGTTAAATGCTACTTTAAGCCTCATAAAATTAAAAGGGAGAAATCTGCCAACTGTAGCAGGAATTGGATTTAGGAAGAGTGGTACAGAGCCAAAATATTGCTACAGAATTAAATGTCAAAAATCTTCTTTAATAGTAGATATATAGTTCACAGTGCTTGGTTATGATTAATACATTTAATCTAAATCACTGAAAGTTGCTCTCTCCTTTTCCATAAAATACAATAGGACACAAATCAGTTTTACTGTAGGTGGATAACAATTGGAAAATAATGCATCTTCCCGCCCAATAAATTGTCAGTTATACCTTTTAACTAAAATCAATTCATCTTTCCAAAATTTATTGCAATTTCTAATAATAAATCTTCTCAAATGTTTATTCATTTGCTTTTTGATACATTTGTGCCACTTTTGCTATGGTCTAATGTTTTCTCTTTTGATTCATTGTAAATTAGAAAATCTATTTTGAGTCAATTTTCTAGTTAAGAAGTTAAAATCTATAACCCAGCCACTTTTTCAGTCTCCTTTATACATTTTAATACCCTTGAACTTGAACTTAAATGCAATCCAGTAAATTCTGATCAGAAGGTGATTAAAAGATGTTTTCGATGTAACTTCTTGAGTAGGGGCCAGATTCATAAAACAAATGCTTAACATGTTTAGTTGCTTGTTGCCATAGATCCATTTTTGATTCAAAAATGAGAATTATTGCAGTGTTTACATACATAGTTCCAAAGAGCATCATTTCCTGTAGGTATCTAATACAAGGAAATGGAAATGTCTTGTTGAATTAGAATCAGATTTTTATCATAAGTAGAAGCCCCTTTCACTGTCATTTTATAACAGTAACCCAATAATTGTGTCAAAGAAAATGTGAAGTGTCAGATCCATTATGTCTATGCAGTTTTCTCCAGTTACTCTTCTCTAATTCCTTACTTTCAGTTGCTTACTGTTTCCTAAGTATTTGAAATCATACTGGCTTAATGGATTTTAATGATATACATACAATTATTAGGAAAGATAAGGATTAATATGACATTCCATATATAATGTGGTCATAATTTAAATGCAAGATTGATTTTTTTTAATCCTTTTGTGTAGGTCAGGCTTAATCTTCTTTCCCTCCTTTTTATGTGCTTTTTAATTATCTACAATAAAATATTTTAGTTTTTGAAATTTTAAAATCTGCTAATTATAACTTTTTTTCATTTCAGTTGAGACTTCCTTTCAAATCCTTAGTAGGCTGGAAAATTCTTATGTCTTTTCCCCTTGTTTTCTAGTTGGCATTAATCCAAACTAAAAAATAAAAATTAAAAGGGAGGAATCTACGAATAGTAGCAGGAATTGGATTTAGGAAGAGTGGTACAGAGCCAAAATAATGCTGCAGAATTAAATGTCAAAAATTAAAAAAAAAAAGATTCATAGAATCATAGCACTTTGGAATTTAAAGTGACCTTCAGAGACCACTAGTCACAGAATCACAGAATTTCAAAGTTGAAAGGGTATTCAGTACCCATAAACCAACCCCTCAATCAAAAAAAAAAAAAGGATCTTTTCTCTGCAGCATATTTGACAAGTAGTCATCCAGCCATTACTTGAGAGAAACCCATCAACTCCCTATGTATTCCTTCCACTTTTATACCTATAATTATTAGAAAGTATTTCCTTATATCCACGCTAAAGTATCTTCTTTGCACCTTCCATCCATAACTGCCCGTTATTTCCTTTCAATCCAAAGAGAACAAATCTAACCCATCTACTTGACAGTTCTTTATAGTTAAGCATAACTGTCATGTACTCTCTGAGTCTTCTCATCTTCAGACTCTAAATATCTTTAATTTCTTTCATTAATCCTTATATAGCATTAAATCTCATCATCCTATATGCCCTCCTCTTTACATTCTCCCATATAACTTAAAACTTCAGATACCAGCAGAGAGGACAACAGTACTACCAAATCTCCAGTCTTGGATATTGTATTTCTCTTAATTCAGCCCATGATCATAATAACTTTTTTTAGCTGCCATAGCAAACCAGTGACCCCAGAACCTGCATCTGTTCTTTAGAAAAGCTGTCCCTCTTTGAAAATGTAAGACTTTACTTGTGTCCTTATTAAATTTCATTTTATTTGATTCAGCCCAGTGTTCAAGCCTTTTAAGAACTTTACAGAGATTGACTCTTGTCATCCTGTGTATTAGCTCTTTCTCCCAGCCTTGTGTCCATTAAAATTAGATAGATATTACATCATCTTTGCCATTATGTAAACCGATGTTGTCAAATTCAAATAGAAATAAGGGCCATTAATCTGCATATAAGAATCCCTGCCAGCCACATATTAACTTAGTTTTTAATGTAGTGTTGTGTTTTATTCTATTTTTATTTATTTTGCTAAGTATTTTCCAATTTTATATTTAACTGGTTCCAGAACTGGAGAGTATTCATGCAAACAGGCAATGTGGTTTGCAATACCTTTGATCTATGCCATTTCTGAGAATATTAACAAGCATAGGCCCTGGAAATTGAATCTTGACTAAATACTATTTAATAGGTTCAGCCAGTCATCAGCTTCCAAAAGCATCTTATTCTATTCTCTATTTTATATTTCTCTATATTTTCCACAAAAATAACTAATTCTTTAATTTTGCTGAAATCTAGCTAACTCTGTCCATAGCACTACCCTGATGTATCATTTTAGTAACCCTGCCAAAAAAGGAATTAAAGTTGGTCTTGCATGACTTATTTTTGATGAAGCCATGCTCACCCTTTGTGGCTTCCTTTTCTCCGGGTTAATTAGCCATCCCTCAAATAATACATCCTAAATATTTGCTAGGAATTAGAGTTCTGAAAGACATAGTTTATCTGAACCAGGAGAATTAAACTGATCAAGAAAAAAATATGCTTTCTTAGTATCTCCACCCAACATGCTAGTGACCTTCTTTGCTTTCTTTTGATGTCTTGTGGGCAATAGTGGAATATTTGACCTGCCAACCTTTTACCCCTCACCAACAACATATAAATAGTCCATCATCTTTTTTCCTATCATATACTTACCTTATAGCACCTTGAACTTATGTTCTTATAAGTTCCTCATTTATTATGTTCCAACTTACTCCCATATGTCTCTCCATTGACTTCTGTGTGATATTCATTTGAAGTTCTTCAAAAACTGTTGTTTTCTATATTTTACAGCTGAATAGCACAAGTAGAACATTTTAAATAAAAGATTAGCCTGTGTTTCTTATAGAGGCTTAGGACAATTAAGAGAATTTTGTGATATTCAGAAGATAATTCAACCCAATCTGTTCCTTCTATTTAATTCTAGACCCAATTCATTGTCCATTTGTACTCTCTGTGCCCAGGTCTCCACATTGATGTACAAATTCTTTAATTGTTTAACCAATTTTATGCCATTGACACTCTATCCAGTTTTTTTTTTCCTGTGTGTAATCCAGCCAAACTCTACAAGTCTCTTTGTAGATATGCTATAGTGTTCTAAGGCTTGATGTAGTTAGCATTCTGTCTTCAACAAAAGGAGCACCTTAAGAACCTTTTACATCCATAAGGAATTCTCCTTCAACTTAAACTTTGCCCCACATCCCTTGCATCTCAATGGGGAATACCTTTGGGGAGCATACACTTCTGCTTTATGCATTGCCTATTTTTTCTTACAGTATGGCTAAAAATAATAAAATAAATCCTTTTTCTTGTTGTTGCTCAAACCATTCGTTCTGTAGCTGAGAAAACTGAAGCTGAGAAAACTGTCATCCTGAGGAATTAAGGGAATTGCTTGGTTTCATAGAAAAAACAAGTGGCTGAGTCATAATGCATCTTTCCCTTATATGGTGGCCTTGTAGTAAGGTTGAAACAAATTTTGGAATTTTAAAACTAGAACAAACTTCAGAGGTCATCCCTTTTGTTTAGACAGATGAGGATCTAGAGTCCTGGAGAAGTTAAAACGGATTTGCCCAAGGCCTTACTGTTTACTGGCAGTCAAGATTAAAATCATTATAGACCTGGAGAGAAATTATACCGTTATCACAAGTGTGGATGAAAATAACATTAAACCAAATCTGTTAACTACTTTCTCATAGTAGGTACTTGATTTGAAGTTCTAAACTGAATTAATTATTGGCATATTCACACTATTTATAGTTCTGGCTTGTTGAAATGATTTATTCATTTTTTTAAGGACTATTTGTATGGATAGCTTGAAATGTGTTAATTGTGTTATTTACCTGGTGAAACAAACATGTTTTCTTGGGAAAAGATCAGATATTAATTACAAATTTTACCTGTTCATGGAAAAATAATGTCAGGATATTCACTATAATCTTATAAAATGCATTATTTAGATAAAATTTAATGTTATTTTGGTTTGCCAAATTCTATTTGCCTACTACAAATGACAGTTTTAGTGAATATCGACAACTGCAGTTATAGAAAGTTGTCTGCTAAATTAATAAAAGGAAAGTATGGGCAGCAAATCAATCAGCACACATTTATTAAATGTTTAATAGGTATCAGGCACTTTATTAGGTACTTAAAATAAAAAGACTGAAATGAAATTATCCCTGACCTAACGCAGCTTACATTCTATCAAAAGAAGCAACATGAACATAAATACTGGGAGATCAGCAAAGTCTTAATGAAGAAAGTAAGTTGTACTTAAGTATGCTTTGAAGGAAACAAATTTTCTGAGTAAAGGTGAGGAAGGGAGGGCATTCTAGCCATGGAATGACAGATTATAGAAAATATACATTATATATTTTGAAGTCAGAATTTTGGGATTTCAGTTTACTGGTTTTGAATATCTACTGAACATTGACAGTATGTTATTGATAATTTACTGATTCTATTTTAATGCCTTTGTAGTTTATATTTCTTACAATTAGAAAAAATCAGACTGCTTACTATTTACAAGAGTGTGGTAACTGTGAGTATAGGATGCTACATATGCCATTGGTTTTTCTTAACTTTTTCTTTTGTTGTAAGAAAAGATTCAACAACCAAAAGACAGATATCACTATCACTATTTCATATGGTAACGCTAGAAGTTGAATTCAAATAATTCTAATTCTGTGTTTTTATTATGATGTGATGCCTCTCCTATTTTTTCTTGTTAAAATAATTCATCCTAGTGGAGGAAGTCATCTTATCTACTACTTGAATATGACATTTATGTTCATAGAATAAAAAAAAATGTGATTCTTTTTCTATAGACTAGCTTAAATAAGGTATTAATGAACTTGATGAAAATGTTTTCCTTAATTTTTTTTTATCTCTACTGGTACCTCTTATTGCTATTTATATTGTAGATAGTTATCAACAACAGAACAATAAACATGAGTTTAGGGTGTTTTAATAAAAGGAACCAGTATAAGGAGAGTGTGCTTCTTCACTAGATGTTCTGTCCTGACAGTTAACACCATCCCTGCAATTCCCTGGTTATTTTTGCCCTAGTTGACAGTATTCTTAGTTATACCTTAATTTATCAATGTTCATTCAATTTAATTGAATAGTTTTGCCTTGTTTCACATTCCCCAAATATTTTTTATTTGAAAATATTGAATTTAACAGAAAATGCGTTACATTGCAAATAGTTCCATTTATCCATCAGCTTAAAATAGAATTTTACTAATTACATAAAAGGTAAAATTGAAATACAAGTAGAAAACACAGTATTTAAAAATTCTGTCAGAGGCACCTGAATCAAATGCTTAAGAATTTTTCCCCCCAAAATGGAGCCAGCAACAGCTTCCCATAGGCATATAAAATATTATACAGTAGGAAGGCTACAGAAAGAATGGATTGAAGGTGTGACCCAAATATTGTTTTGATTATACCAAAAGGACACCTTTATTTCAGTAAGAAATCTCCTCTTTTTCCTTCTAGTCTTGTATATGGATTTCCTAATACTTTTAACACTTATCACACTACCTTCAAATTAGAGCTGTCGGTATAAATATTTGGGGCAATTTCGTCCCTTATACATAAGGGATAATAACCATGTCTAATTAATTTTATAGAATTATTTATTTTAATTATTCTTTTTATATCAATGGTGCCATATCCATTGTAAGTGCTCAGTAAGTTTAAGGGATGAAGTAAGGTAATCAGTAGATATTTATTAAGTGCTAGGCCCTGTGCTAAATGCAAGGGTTACAAAAAAGAGGCTAAAGATGGCCCCTCCCCTCAAAGGAGCTTAAAAACTAGTAAACACATTGGTATGAACAAGTTCTATACAAAATAATTAGAAACTAAGAGAGGATTTGGAAAAGCTTCCTGTAGAGGGTGAAATTTTACTTGGAACTTAAAGTAATTCAGGGAAACTAGTAGGTGGGGATAGGGAATGAGAGAATTCTGGGTATGGGGGACAAACAGAAAATTATATATTTGATACTGGGGGCAGTAGCAAGCCACTGGAATTTATTGAGTAGGGAACTGACCTGGTCCAATAAGAACTTTAGGAAAATCACTTTGATGGCTTAATGGAAGAAAAATTTGATGTGGGGAGAGATTTCACATAGGTAGACCCATTAGCAAGCTATTTCAATAGGCAAAGTATGAGGTGATGAGGGCCTGTAACAGAATCATAAGAGTTTCATAGGAAAGAAGAGAGCCTATTTGAGAGCTGTTACTCAGGTGAAATCAACATGCCTTGGCAACAGATTGAATAGGAAGAAGTGAGAAATTCAGGAATCAAGAATGTCACCACTGTTGCAAACCTGAGGGAGTAGGAGTATATTATTGCCTTCTGTCATAATAGGGAAAGTATTAGGGAAGAAATTTAGGAGAAAAGATAAACTGTTTTGTACATGTTGAATTTAAGATATCTACAAGGCAACTATTTTGAGGGACATTGAAAGGACTGCTGGAGATGTGAGATTTGAAGTTAACTGAGAGGTTGGGACAGAAGTAGATTTTAGAACTATCAGCATAGAGATGGTGATTAAATTCTTTGGAGCTGATGACATCACCAAGTGAAATAGTATAGAGGGAGAAAAGAAAAAAGACCAGGACAGAACCCTGTGGGATACTTATAGTTACAGGGCATGATCTAGATGAGAATTTACCAAAAGAAAGATATAGGAGGAAAACCTGGAGAGAGTGGTGTCCCAAAAACCTAGAGAAGAGAATATCAAGGAAAGGGTGACCAATAGTGCCAAAGACTGAAGAGATGTTAAAAAGAATAGGGATTGAGAGAAGACCACTGGATTAGATAATTGGTAACTAGAGAAACCAATTTTGAAGGAATGATAAGGTCAGAATATAGATTGTAAAGGGTTAAGAAAAGAACAAGAGGAGAAAAGGTGTAGGCACCTATTGTGGATGAATTAATGAAATAAAAATACTTAGACGAAATGATAGCTAAGTAGTACAGTAGATAAAAATGCCAGGCCTGGTGTCAGGAAGACCTAACTTCATGAGTTCTAGCTTCACAATTAATAACTATGTGACTTTGGGCAAGTTACTTAACCCTATTTGTCTCAGTTTCATCTGTAAAATGAGCTGGAGAAAAAAATGGCAAGACACCCCATTATATTTGCTAAGAAAACCCCAAATGAATTCATGAAGAGTTAGATACAACTAAAGTGACTGAACACCAACACTAGCAAGAAAACATGGGAAATAAGTAACATGTCATAAATAATTTATTTGAATAGCTCAGGGTTGGAAAATAATCTGAACTCATAGATGCCGAAAGTCAAAATACACTGTTGAAAAATTTCTTTATTTACAACCATGAGTTGCGTCATTGACTCTTATTCAGATGTAGATAGGTATCAAAGCACCATCATAATTGTATATTGTCTTAAGAACTTCTCTTTTTTAACTTTAATTTCAATTTTTCCCCAATGATTATCCCTACCAGACTTGTTAAATAGGGTATTTGAAGTGAAAATAGGGGCTGCCTAGACAGAGGTGTGCTGGTAAGTGTTTAACTGTATGCTTGGGGTGAAATGTCATGACATCTTTATTTTCCCCAACATTTTTCAGGTATAGACAATAAGCAAAACAATGTGTATACATACATGATATATTTATGTGTGTGTATATATGCATATATAATGCATATATATATGCATAAATAAAACACATTCCTTAAAAGTCTTAACTCATATACTTCAACCTTGTTTACTGTACTTAATTCCCTTTAATCTTTTCTCCTATCCACCATTTCTTGGTGGACAAGTAGAACTGTTTACTGCCCCTATAGAAAACTACTTTGCCTTCTGAATTATCAGATTTCCCACAGCCTCAAGCTGTAAAGCCTTTTCTTCTTGACTTTGTTAAGTCATTTTTGTAGCTTTCCCTTATATTTGCCAAGTTACATACCTTTATTTTAAAGCCACCTATAATCCCAGCTGGTGAGGAGGCCAAGGTTGGCATATCTCGTGAGCTCAGATGTTCTGAGCTTCAGTGGATTGTGCTCATCAAGTGTCAGTGTTAAGGTCAGGAGCAGTATGGTGAGCCTCTAAGGGTGGGAGACTATGAGGTACCCATGAATAGCATCTGCATTTCTGGGACCCAGTCTTTAAGAATATTTATGTATACTCGAAAATCACCTCATCTTTCAAAAACCTTCCCAAACTGATTTCCTTCTAGCTGTGTCAGGCCAGTCTCTCCAACAATGTCCTTATATGTACATAGACAATTATGTATAATTTTTTTAAATGACATGTCCATATAATTTCTTGTTGTAGGCATTCTTATTTACTTTTCATATGTATTTATTGAGAAACAACTCCACATTAGTTGGAAAACACTATCTGGAGTAAGAAAACTTGTGCTCAAGTCTTGGCTCAGCCAAGTATGGTCGATTTTTAAACCCTCTAAGCCACTTACTTGTCTCTGAGAGTCAACTTCCTTTTTTGGTAAAATAGATCTAATAACACTTGTACCCCAGTAGTTATTGTGAGGAAAGTACTTTGTAATCTTTAATGTGTTTTACAAAAGTAAGATATTTTATTCCTACAACATTCAGCACAGTGGCCAATTAGTGTTAGATGTCAATAGCTTATGTTTGTGCTATCTATTTCAGAATGTAAACTCATAGAGTAAAGGGTATATCTCTTTCAAATATTTTTATATTGTTTTATATCAGGTACATCATTCACATAGATGTTTTTGGTGTTGATATTTGAATGTTAAGATTTTGAGAGAACTTAAAAATTAATCAGAGTACCTGGAAGTGATTTGAAGAAACTATATGTTAAGATTATTCCAATTGTTTCGATGTTAATAATTAAAATGATTCTCTTACCCAAAACACTAAAAACAATTCCTTTTATGTTTGTATTTTATATCAAAAGATGTTACTACCAATATAATTATCACTGTTAGGTAGGTCATTTGATGAAATCATTGGTGAATGGAAAATATTATTATTCGTTGTATTTTACCTTCTTGCCAGCTTGCCCCTTCTGTCCTATCCAACCCCCCCCCACACACACACACACAAACACACATATATGATTCTAGAATAATTAAAAAACACCTGGGTAATGGAGCTTAGAGAAAACTAATTCCTGTCACATTTGAGTGAGTTCTGCCCAACCAGCAGTCTTCTTAGCTGTCTTTCTTTTTGTTTCTGGACTGACTGTATTTGTGGATTGTTGCTTTCAGATTACCCTGGGCACCTCTGGGTTAAGGATCCCAGCTTGATTAGCCTTTTGATTACTCCTTTCATATCTTTATGTCAACTACTGGACTATGACTGATTTATATGCCCTGGGTAGCCTTTGTGACACTGCCCTTTGGGGGAGGAGAATTTATAGTAGCTAGAATTTGTGGATCTCACTGTTATCTGTACCCCTTAAATGTTTCTTGTCTTGCTTACAGAGAGCCCTAAGCCATTCTTTGTGTCTGTCTGATCTATTAAGGTTATTTTACAATAAACATAATTGCAAGTATACTAAGTTTGTGTTCTAGTCATTCATTATTGGTAGTCCTCAATTACATTTAATGCTGAACATGATTTTAGGGAATGTTTAAAATGCAAATCAAATAGCCAGATGTGTGTTACTCTGGGACCAGTTTCAATCCCCAAATCACTAGACCATTTCATAATACTTTCTGTGGTGTTGACTCAACTTCATTTGTAACTAGCTGCCCTGTTTTGTTTGCAAGTTTAACAATATACATAATTGACCATATTGATTATTATCTTTGGAGTGACTGCTTTCTAGGTATCAGAATTCAGTAATGGTTTTCAGTTTGTATTTTGGTACTAATTGCACTGTGATTTTTCCCTTCAGATTTATATTGTGTTGTACTATATCTTAGGAAATCTTTGAAGAAGACTTCATAGTTATCACTAATGTTGCCCTCTAAACAAAAAAACAAACAAGAGAATTGATAGTTTTTCCTCACCTCTTCATTGCTAATACAATCCAGACTATACTTTGACCTGTATAATTGAAAATCTGTTACCCTAAAAAAGAACTACATTTCCCGTGATGCAACTGATTTCCTGTCATTATGTACTTCTTGTAGACAGGAGGGGATATTAGGCAGGGATGTGGAGAGTCTCACCCTCTTGGGCTTGATGACAGTGAGCTTGTTGGTGGTATGGTGGGTGTTTGAAAATGGCTGAACAGCCATGGGCATGTAGTCTTTATTTTGTATCCCTTTTATTTCTTTTGATCATTAATAAATCTCCTAAAATATAATATTTTTGTTATTTGAGAGTAAATTTTAATTTTTACAGACCATAATTCACCATCTTCACGTTTCTCTTAGATGACTTTAATTTTACTTCATATGGTCAGACTTCTAAAAATGGCCTGTCTTTTTCATTAATATATTTTTGAGTTAACTACTATAACCTGATGTTAATTTATTTCTCAAAATATTAGCAGAATTATGCAAAGAGATCCTAGTTTTCTTCCACATTTTATTTCATGCCATAAGAATTAGTTAATTTTATATTGAAATAGTAGTTTATGTTGATCATAATTTTTACTATGGAAGGAATTTGAGTGATTGGCCTTTTGTCAAACTTGTCAAAAGAGGATCCCAATGTGGTAATTAGGCACTATCCAGGTAAAACTGATGATGCTCATTTTACCTTTTCAGTGATTAACTAATAAAAGATGTTTGGCATGCTTAGGAAAATCTAATAAATGCTTCTTAGATAATGTTTAATCTTTAGGGAGTGAGATCAATTTTCTACATTAGCCTTACTCTGACATGGTATACTTGAGTGGTTTTCTTTCTGTTAGAGGGAAAAAAAAATCTATTGTACTTGGAAGATTTAAGCTTTCATCTTTTGCAGCTTCTACACCTTCTTTCAGACTCAGATGATCTTGTTAATCACAGTTTGAATATGTTTTTATACACCATTGTTGGGTGTGAATAGGGTACTGAATGTGTAGGAAACTGAGCCAGCTATTCAAACTGCCACAGATCTTTCTGTTCCTGGGCCTGCTGGCTGAACATTTATAAAACCCCTCTAGTCATACTGTGTAGTTCTCTCCACACCTGTCATTTTATTCTGCTCTTTGATTTGATATGACTTAATCCATTTTCTACAACTGGGCAATATGTTGGTTGCAGAGAATTCATCCTTAAGTCATAACTGCAGTCTGAAGGGTTTTTATTTGTTCTACTTTTTTTAAAATAACTTTGCAATTTCTACCAATTCAGGATTTTTAAAAATAATAAATGTCATACTTGTTTTCTGAATTTTCATCTCTGGATTCAATATTTTTTCAATCAATTTTTCAATCAAAACCTCTTTTAACCTTTTTTAACCAGTTTAAGGAAGCTGGATTGTATTCACGGCACTGAAATATATGTCATGATTGACTTGCCATTATCAGTGATTACTACCAGCATTTTTATGCAAAACGAATTGATTTGATGAATTATTGTATTTGAACTCAATATTTTTTACAAGGGACTCAAATTTTTTTAGTTTTGTTTATTTTTGTTTTTTTAATAGCAATAGGGAAGACAATTTTAAAAATATCCAACCAATTAAAACTGCCATACTGATTCCACATATTGTAAAATATTTTTACATAACTATTCTTAATGGTTTCCTCTTCCAAAATCACAAGTAGATAGAACCAAATATTTACAAATATTACAATATAATGATAATAATAATAATAATAGCTAACATGTATCACTTACTATGTGCCAGACACTCTCCTTTACAGTTATCATCTCATTTGATCCTCATACAACTTTGGGAGCTAGGGGTGCTACTATTATCACTATTGCAGAAGTGAGAAAACTAAGGTAAACAGATCCTACTTGACTTGCCTAGAGTCGCAGAGCTATTAAGTTTCTGAAACTGAATTTGAACTTGGGTCTTCCTTATTCTAAGCCCAGTGCTCTTATCCACTGTGCCACGATTGTCCTAAATAATAGAGGGAGGGTCCTTTACCAATAAGTAAACTTTAGAAACTAGAAAAATAAATATGATATTGTCTGCAGCCAGCGTAGCTGAAGCAAGCTAGGCATCTGGAAAGTGTCAAGTAGTAACATGTACCTTGTAAGGCAAATCCACTGTCATCATCTTGACTACTAGCTCCCCTTAGACCTGGGTGGAGACAGCCCAGGATCCTGAGTCCAAGTGCTTTGGAAATCACAGATTTCCCCAGACCACTGACCTTGCTTTATTCCTACCCACTTAGCTATCATGGAAAAAGAGCTTCCATCTCCATTACCATCTGCCATCTATGAGGAGGAAAGCTTAAGAACTCTATGAGTGACAGTACTCTCCAAACTGTTATCCCTGTTTCCGCCCTGACCCCACAGACATCAAGTGGATCAACCTCTATGCAATTGTCCCTGTAGGTGCTTCAGACCCTTCTACTTCAGCAATCACAACTAATAAAAACATTGAAAAGAAAGTACCCACCACCAAAATCTTTGATACTATCAAATAGTTCTAGATCACAACTAGATATACATGTTTTTATCATTGGAAATGACATTACATATTTCCATTTGCTTTGCCTCAGCATTTTGGACCTATTTGTAATTTGAATCTTTTTTATTATTGATCTTCCCTTTCCTTTCTCTCACTCAAAACACATGAGAGTAGACACAAACACAGACATACTAAAATGGAAACTCCTTGTGAATAGGGACTGCCTTTTCCCCAACATCTTTAGCATTTATTTTTTTGTGTATAGTAACTACTAAAGAAATACATTCACTCATTTCATAAAATAACTTGGTAGAGCTAAAAGACTTAAGGAAGAAAAAACAAGAACAGAATAGAAAATTACTTAGTTTGTGAGCCTTTGTACAGACTTTAATGAGAAACTCAAAGCAGGAAATGAAAAACAGGTCAATACTTTAGCTGTTGAATGACTAGAACATTTGATGGCATTCTTCCGTTGTATATAAAGAAATATGTGATGTTATGTAAGATATTTACCAAATATAGAAATAATAACCTCTGATACTTATGCTTAACTCATATCCTTCTTGCTTTTTATGTTTCATATCTTTTCTTCAGAAATCATTTTTGCTTTTACACATAAATTTAGTTTTAATTGAGGTAAGGACATGATGAGTACTATATATATATAATAGTATATATACTATACTATACTAACATAACTGTTATACTTAAGAAACTTGGTCCTTTCTTTAGTGCAGTTATCAAACTTTATCTTGTATTCTAATTATCTTATGTCCAATACTAGATTTTAATCTCTTTGCAAAGTGTCTTTTTTTTTCCTTAAATTTACATTTGCCAAATTGCTTAGGTGTTTAATAAATGTTTTTAATTAAAAGAGGAAGCAAAATGAAAACAATTCAACGCAAAGTATTCCAAATAGTTTTAATGAATATGTGATTTTAAAAAAGTAAACCTAAGCAGAGGCAATATATTTCTTTTTTCTTTTTTTAACCCTTACCTTCCATCTTGGAATCAATACTGTGTATTGGTTCCAAGGCAGAAGAGTGGTAAGGGCTAGGCAATAGGGGTTAAGTGACTTGCCCAGGGTCACACAGCTGGGAAGTGTCTGAGGACACATTTGAACCTAGGGACCTCCTGTCTCTAGGCCTGACTCTCAATCCACTGAGCCACCCAGCTTCTCCCAATTTATTTCTTTTATTAAAGAGATTCTCAAAAATAGTTGCCGGTTGATGGTTAAACAGATATCTGTGTTTCTTTGTGTGAAAATGTCATCTTACTTTATACAGTAATACATTTCAAAGTGAAAGTGGTGGTTACTCTGTTTTTTATAAGCTGATGAATCTGTATTGCAGTAAAGTTGTTTAAGCAAATATACATAAAGATGAACAAAAGCATAGAACATAAAGTACCAGAAGAGAAGATGGAACACTGTTAAGACATCCATAAAGGATGACGATTGCAGTATACAGCTGCTTTGGGAATAATTGTAGAGAAGCAGAGGGAACATTCTTTTAACATCTCACATTCTTACTAGAAAGAACTCCTAGGTAATAAGCTTAGTGATTGTTGTGTTCAAAAAGTAGTCGGAACTTTTTAGCAGCAGCAGGTAGATGGTGCACTGGTAGCAGGCTTTGAGGGGTTTCTCTACTCAAAATGCAACCTATCCAAAAGCAGTAAATATCTTTGAATATTTTGAAAATACTTTTTTGTGTGCATTTAGAAGTTTCAAAACAAAACAAAGGTTATTATTCACCATTTCCTTTTGATTATTGGCATCTATCCTCTCAGATAAGTCTGTTAAGTCTCAACAAAAAAAGCTTCATAATATGTATCTGCTAAGTGCATATATTTGCTCTTGCAGTTTAAACATTTTAAAATTAAAATATCTCCCTTTCTGAATGTATTGATTTACAAATCCATATGTCAATATTAAGTTGAGAGAATTTTCCATTAAGTTCCAAGGATCTGGCAGAGAAGGCTAGATTTACTAGAGTTGAGTTTATCTGTTTTTGTTAATCTCTTTGTCTCTTATTCTTGATCATAATATTGGTTTTGAGAATTATATTAGAATTATATTTATATAGTTGATCAAAAAAGATCATCCTGCTTGGAGCCCATGGTGAAATCCATTTAAATGAGCTATTATTTATTAGACTATAAGCTTTTTCATTTCTAGCTTTGAGTATTTTTTCCTCAAGATTTTTCAATAAAACTTTTCTTTTGTCTCTGTAATATTAGCTTTTATGTGATTGGTTTTTTGTGTGTAATAATATCCTTATTTATTTGGATTTCTTAGGATATTTTAAAAACACTTAAGACAGGAATTAGTTTCTTTGTGAACTTATATAAAAACAACATTAGACTGTTTAAACATATTAAAATATGTAGATTTCCATTAGGGGGCTCCCCTTTTCACTAGAACTATGGTCTGCCATAGTTAGAAAATATACAACCAAAAAGAGCATTTTAACACTAGGATTTTACAAGATCTAACTATATGCATGTTGGCAGCTCTTGACTAACCTAGAGTATTGTTTCTCATGTCCTTAGGGTGACAAAAGCACTCAGTCTTTCTGTTCACTCACCCTAAGAAGGCAAAAGGCGATGCGTTTGATTAACCAAGTGATGCTGCTGCACGTTCATTGATTTACAGAGTAGATGATAATTTTGCATAGGTTTTTCAAGCTGACAGAAATCAGCTCTTGCCTATTATATTACATATTATTATTTTGAAGTTGATGGTTCTTATAGAAATTCATAATGTTGAAATAAATGTATCACCTAGGAAAAGTTTAGGTGGTAGTGTTTTCTTTTTAATACTGAGATATTTAATGAGAAAAAAATGAGAAACTTATACACAAACAGAATAGAAATTTGGGAATATTTTTTCCCACAGTAAGTTGGGATCAAAAGGGCTATTTAGTAGACTTCATCAAGCAGAATCTCATTTCAACCTGGTTCATCAAATCATTTCATGAATTTGAAACAGAGATTCAGTTCTATGCCTTGCTATTTCCAGAGGAGAGCTGGTAATTCCTGTCTGTTCAGTAAAATTTCTATATTAATAGCCAGTATTTTCACAGATGGCTTATAAAATTTAACTTTTGGCATTCCAGTATTTTGGTAACTAATCACTGTATGACATGAAAGCTTTAAGTAAAGTCTATATAAAATAATTGCAGTTTGAAATTCAACATTCTTTTCCATCTAATTTAAATAGAAATGTGCTGGCCTAATTTGAGAAATTGGAGTAATTTGCCTTTTTGTTTTAAAGGACAGTATGGATTTTACTATTAAAATACTGATATTTATCTAAATATAGCCTGTTCCTTTTTAAAGAAGAAAATATAGGTGTGCATGAAAAAATAATTACATGAAGTCAATATGAATATAGGTATTCTGTGAATTTTTTTAACATTTTGATTTCATTAAACAAAAGTATTTTATTCATTTTTACCATCATTCTGTCTCTTCATTACATTCACTGTTGATCTTTCACTTAGAATGTAAAGGTTATACAGGCAGTTTTGAGAAATCAGTTCAATCCATATTTGAAACAATATCGTATTTATTTGAAAATAAATTTTTGGAGATTTATGTGGTTTGAGGGATTCCTCCTTCCCTTCCTCCCTCTTAGCCCTCCCTCCCCCATCAAGTCATTTTTTTTTATTCATAGACAATTTACAAGTTGATGTTATTATGGTGTTGTTAAACTGGTAAGTGTAACCTATTGTGTCAAATGCTTTAGAAGTAGTTTATGTAATTATATATTAATGAATATTAACGTTTACTTTCTCTTCAATTTGATTTATTATAACAGTACATTTCACATAGCATATTTCAAGGATTGACACCCCCCTCCCCCCTTCAAACTTTTGGCAGTAAAAATTCGAACAGCAATGTTGGCTATACACTCAGTCATCTGCTTAATCCTTATCCCCTTCGTATTGTCAATACCCATCTAATTCCACTTTAACAACAGTAATTGGCTGATGGAGTAGAAGATATAGATTTGTTTTCCTGATGACTCCTTGACTTTTTTTCCTCTGGTAATACTAATAGAATTCCAAATCCGTACTGGTGTGATCATGTCATGAGTAGGTCAACAGTCATGTCAAGGTCCTATTGGAAACCTCATAGCCAACATCTTAATTTAGACTTAGCTCTCTTTTTCTCTTGTATGTGCAATTGTAAGCAATTCTTTCAAGTCCCAGCTCTCATTTCATTATAACAAAATTCATTTAATTCAGAGGGAGATAGTTCTGCATGTGAATTATATGGACTTCGCACGTTTTATTAAATACAGTTGCAAAGAGAAGACATTTTCCTTTTTAAAAGTTTTTTGAGCAATTTAAAGGAAAAGGAAAAATGACATTCCTTTCTTTTCAGCAATATTTTGTTTGGATTTATAAAATTTATAAGGATGAAATGTGAAAAATTAAGTGGAAGATTAAGTTCAAGGAGACAATAGTAGCAAGATATGTGCTTAAATACAATCTACTCATCATAGTCAGACTGTTTTGTTTATATTTCATTACAAATGCTTAGAGAAAAACATTCAATAAAAATAACTGAAATATAAAATATTTAACTTCTTAAGTGGTCATTTTAATGATTTTAATTTTGAGAATCTTGATGTTGAAATATTATATTAAATATAACCTCTTATTGCTTTATATTTCCCCTGTCATAATTGTGATTTACAAAAATAATTTTGTTATGCTATTTCAATGCATAAAAGAGCGATTTAAAGGAATTGGAGTAAATACAATAAATGTGCATTTTGGTTAATAATTTTTTATTTTAGTGTGCAGTTATTAGTGTCACATTTGAAGAAATTATAAGTTTGGAAGACTTTTAGCCAAAATGAATAAAAACAAAGATCTAATTGTTGTCATTTGTACCCTTGAAGACTTTAGAACAAATTCTGAAGAGGCTTAAATATTACAAGAATCATATTATGATCATTGGTTTTAAGTTTTATTTTTTGTTACAGTTATTGTTCCAAAAGTTGGTTATTGTTTTAAAACATGATGCAAAGTCATTTGTATTGTATAAATATTTTTCTTTTGTTAGCCAAAGCATATATAGTGACTCTCCACATCTAATATAAGGTATTTATTATCAAACTAAAAAGTTTCTGCTACTGACTTTTATTTGTTTGGAAGAGCAAGACAGTCAAATTGGAGAACATGTTAAATTTCAGTAACAGTTCTTCATATCAAATACATTGGCTATTAATATCAATTTTATATAAAATTTGAGTCACATGATTTTGACCAATAAATTAAATACATATCTAAAAAGTAGCTAAAGCTTATTGATTTTTTTGCCTTTATTCATTAATACTATTTGCTCATTTTGCAAAATAGCTCATTGATAAAATCTAGCTTAATTGGCCCTATTTTGTCTGAAAGTTAATTGAACATATTTCATTTCTCTGAGGTCAGTGCTTATTGCACACTATTTTATTTAGCAGTATTAGTTATGTAATATAATACTCTAGTGAATTAAAAGATTAAAAAGTATTCATTGAGGAAAGGCATCATGTGGTAGAGAGAAAAGCACTGAATTTCCATTCCATTGTAACCTTGATCAAATGTACACTATTATAAAAACCTTTAAAGAGCCTACTACCACAAAAATTCTATGATTCTGAAGCAGAGAATTTGTAGTTAAAATCTCTATGATCACTAAGCTTGAAAGTAAGCTTCTTTTGACTAACACAAACACATGAATATTCAAGGGCCATGAAGCTATTATTATCCTCACTTTACAGATGAGGAAACTGAGACAGAAAATTGTTAAACGACAGAGCTAGTAAATGTCTGATGCCCAATTTGAACTCAGTTTCTTATTTCATTTAACTGACATTCACTTGTATCTTCATGTGTCACTCTCAAGGGATAGGAATTGACTTTATCTCCATTGAGTCCTGTTGGTGGCACCCATAAGGACACCATTCCATGCTATATGAACCATAGTCTTGAATATCTAGAAGATCACCCAGGAAACTGATTTCCTGCAGGCTCTCCCCAAGACAATTATGAACATCCTAGTATCAATTTTTATTTCTTATCTCCATTAGCTTTATATGTCTTAAACACCCAGTAGTCTTCTTTTCAACATTGAAGCAACTATTAACCTAAAAAAGTTATTTAATAAGACAGAAATATACTATTCTGGGTCTATATTGTCCTTATTTAGAGATCACTGCTGAGTGTGATCATTATTGGTATTAACCATAATTTCTCTCTTATAATCAAAAAAGACTACTCTATTTTTTTCCTCTCTTTTTGGGGATAGAAGCATATCACTGTCATACCTAATTTCTGAAAAGGGGACCAATCCTTTCAGGTACTATACAATATTATTAAGCAATCTTATTTAGGCAAATTGTAATTAAATTTTGACCATAACTTGTTCTTTATGTACTCAATTCAGACAGTTAACATTATTTAAGCATATTTCTGTAGCACAATTAACAGCCAGAGAAGGTTGGTCCCAAAAAGGACATCTACCAGTTTTGACAGTGAGAATTAATTACAAGTGAAAAGACAGATTTGTGCTTCAGCTAGAATTAGCTAGCAGTTCAAAACATAGCAGTCACCTTGGAAACTTATAACAAAAAGTGACACCTTTTCTTTTACTTTGGAGTAGATATAGCTTATGAAGTTTATTTGGACAAATCAGCTGATTGTCAGCTCTATCTATTCAATTTAATTAAATTCAGAAAATAGTTTTTGGTTCTCTTTCACCATCACAAAGTTCGTGGTTATTGAATAGTAATATTTTGCCCTTATCCTTAAAAAAACACATTTTGTATGTGTTTGTGTCTAAATAGGTCAGATAGTTATCATAGCTCATTCATTCTAAGTGGGAAAGGGTGACATTCAACTTAACATTTCCACCTACTTTTAAATGTAGTGAAGTTTCAAAAGAATATCCCTTTTAATTAAAGAGCTGAAAACTGTACAAGTCCTTTGCATGATATGTCTTGCACAAAATGCTGGCACTGTATTTTTCTTATGTTCTCTTCTAAAGTGACCACAATTTTTTTTAAATGCTTTTAATGCAGGTTTACTCATTCCATGACAACAAAGAGCCCCTCCAAATATCTTACATTGGTTAATACAGAGAAACATTGTGATAGTGGGTTAATTTTGAGTTCACAAAGAGCTATTGGAGGGTACAGAGAGGGCATCTGCTGGATAAGCTTTCAATATGATGAGAATGATAACAGATCTGCTACGTGTGTAAAAGACAAGGAATCTTTTACAGTATTTGACTTTTAAAAGTGTGTCATTTTATTTGTTTTTTTTTTTAAAGCATATTTTAGATAAATGGGATAAGTGTTTTAACATGAGAACATTCCTAGGGCATCTTACATTAAAAACACAACGAATGCATTTCTGAGTTTCTCAATTTCAAGATGTTTAGGTAAGTCCTATGTCTGATGTGATGTTTTAAGCTAAAGCATATATATATATATATATATATATGTGTGTGTGTGATATATATAATGGAAATTTTTTCCTGTTGATAATTTTGCATATTGAGCAATGTGAATGGTACAATCATCATTTACTACTTAATGAATTTTATTTAACGAGAAAGTTGTTAAACATGTCTATTGCGGCTGATACCATGGTCTTTATTCAAATACCTGGAATTCAAATCCTGCCCCCAAATCAGTTCAATTCATTCAATTCAACCTGTAAAAATTCACACAGATGGGAGATGGAATATATATATGGAATATCATGTGTTAGAAATAGCAGAAAAGACAGAATATAGGAGATGCCCCCTGCTGAGAGGAAGCAGCAGGGGTCCAATAAGGACTATTTGTCATTGAATGACTGAACTGATGTTCAGCTCCTTCTATGCCCCAGAAAAGGTAGTCCTCTTATCTGACTGCGAATTCAAATAAGATAAAGTTTAATAACCTGTTTGGATTTTAGAGGTATCAGGAAAGAGGGGCAAGGGATGTCCCTAAATAAGGTTGGAGTCTTCCTCAGATTGGAGCTGAGGCCAGGCCTCACAGGCTGGTGGAGGGTTTCTCTCACTCCTGTCATTTGTACTAGTTTTGTCAATTTCAGAATCTTAGCAGTAGACAGAAAACAACCAAGGAAAGTTCTAGCTTCCAGAGCTGATTGGGCCTGTGTCTTCAGGCTAAAGGAAGTAGAGGTACTCCTCTCCAGACTGGTTTGAAGGAGCTTCTCCCACCTCCAACACCAGGAAGGAAGACCCACCCGGCAGGACGGAAGTGCTAGTCACAAGACCAAACTGACACTCCCAGTTGCCCCTTCCCCCACCAACTGTCAGTCTTGACAATTTCTTCTCTCTTGATATTCCCACTGTTGCTTGTTCCAACATAGTGGCAGAAAGTTCAGAACTTATTTCTTGTTTCCTTTAAACAAAGGAGACAGGTGTATAATAATACTGGAAAAGCAGATTGGGGCCAAAGTGTAGGGCTAGTAGTAGTGGTAGTGATGGTGATGATGTTGGTGGTGGCAGTGGTGGTGGTGGCAGCGGCAGCGGCAGTGGCAGTAGTAGTAAATGTTATCTTCTAGTTCTAAGCTATGTTTCTCTTAAACTTTTATCTTGAGTTCTTACCAAAGTACCAATTTCCATTTGTCATAGAAAACTGTTTTAGTGGGATGACTGGGCCCTACGTTATGAATATACTATAGCCAGTAGCATGGCCTAAGATCATATTATAATTTTTTAACATTGTATGATTCTATAAACTTATTTTAGGTTTGCATTTATCTATGAACCAAACAGTTACTAACAACCTGACTGTATTATCATCTAGTTCACATTTCAATCTTGTCCACAAAGATGTTCTATTAACAGTCATTTCAAAGTCAAATACAATTGGGGGCAACTAACGCATATCTATGGATCTCTACAGGTTGCATATTGACTTAGTGTTAAAAAGTAATATTACCTATGTTTTATTGTATTTTTATTTATTTTGTTAAATATTATGCAATTATGTTTTAATTTGTTTTGAGCCTCATTTAGAGTTTTGCAGCATGTCATGTTTGTCACCTCTGTTGTCAAATGAAACAATGAAATTCAAATGAACTATTGTTATCTTAGACTTTAGAATAGAAAAAAAAATACTAGTTCTAGTCTGACATGACAGATGACATCCAGATCTTTATGTTCACCCCTGGATTCTTTCCTGAACTTAACCCTATATTGCTAATTGCCTACTAGACATACTGAAATGGATGTCATCTCAAACTCAACATGTACAAAAAACACCTCATTACCTTTCTTCCAAAACCTATCCCTTCCCCTAAATCTCCCTGTTCCTATGGAGAACATTATCACTCAATCACCACAAATTATATAACCTTATAGCATTTATATAGCATTTTTTAAGGTTTATAGAATGTTTTATAAATCTCATTTTACTTGTTCCTCACAACAATCCGGGGAGGTAGGTACTAGCTACTATTATTATCCTCATTTCTCCACTTAGGAAGGCAGAGGTTATGTGATTAGCCCAGAGTCATGTAAGTAGTTAAAGTCTGTAGCAGGATTTGATAGGTCTTCTTTAACTTGGAAATGGAGGGTAAGACAGAGGTTTGTTTTTTTTCTTTCACCTAAATTTTCTTTTATATCTGTTTTCCTTCCCCCCATCAGAGAGCCATCCCATATAACTTTTTTGAAAACGAGGGAAAAAATAGCAATTCCAGTCAATATATTAAGAAAAATATCTAAGAATATCTGCAGTGCTCCTTACCCATGCACCTCTGCAAAGAAAGGGGAGATATATTCTCCTATCTCTTCTTTGAGGCCAAGCATGCTCTTTAAATTATGGAAGATTCATTCTTATTGGTTTGTAGTAGTTCTTTACATTTATACTGTCATCATTGTATATATTTTCTTAGCTCTATCTAGTTCATTTTATATTGGTTCATGTAAGTAAGTCTTTTGATGCTTCTCTATATTCATATTATATTTTTTTAAAGCACAATAATATTCCATTGCATCTACATACCAGAATTTGTTTTCCAGTTTGAGGAGCACCTCTTTTATTTCCGGTTCTTTGCAAATTCAAAAATTTGTTGCAGAGTGATGTTAAACAAACAAAAAAGAATAAAGAGCAGAAGACATTAGTTTTGACATTCATTATTAAGAACTCATTCATTATTGAGAATTTATTTTCAGGAAGCAAGTGAGAATAGAAGCTAGACTTCAGCATAATTAGACAGAGATCTGTGGTATTGAAATAGAGGCAATGGGTATAGTTAATTTATTCACGAAATAACGTAGAAAAACAAGATTGTAGTTTGGAGGGAACAAGAGTTGTTTTTTGTATATTTTTGTTTTGTTTTCCTTGATGGGAAAAGCACATAAATGTTTGAGACAAAATGAGAAAGAACTAGTAAAGAGCAAAAGAGAAAAGATCTGGGGGGGGGAGGTAAATATGCAACATTTATAGGAATTAAGAAGGAATAGGATTTATAGTACAGCTTATTAGATGTTTGGGAAATATGAAGCTCTTGAAAAATTCTGTTAAGATCATATGTGTAGACTGAGATATTTTTAAAGATGAACAAACTGGTAACTCAAGCTAGATGGTATAGAACACATTTACCAAGAGAAAAAAAGGAGAGGAAAGAGCATTAAATAATTCACTCCAGGTGTGGGTTTTTGTTTTTTTTTTGTTGTTATTTGTTTGTTTGTTTCTGGTGAGAACTTTTGGATGAGGAATTGAGATTAAACATTGTAAAGAATATGGACTCAAATGATCTCATGTAAATATCTTTGAAATTCAACATTTTTTCTAATGTCATTAACTTCTTGAGATAGAGTTTCAAAATAAGAAAAGACTCAGTTATAAATATAATCCTTTCCCCATAAATATCAGCAAATATTAATAATTTTGCATTCAGTATTATAATGCTAAGTAGCAATTTATATTTTCTATTGCTTGGATAACATAAATCAAAAGACAGGTCAGATTTGCCAGGTATTAATTTGAAAGTGGTAGAATAGGCATCTTACTGGAGGATTTTTATTTCTTTGCTTTCGTAAAATAGGGCAAAGCTAATTCTACTTATTGTGATTTTATGCTTAAAAGATTCATCCTACATATGCAACCACCAAAATAGTCCAGAATATCACTGGCTCCCAGCATATAGAAAATGGAATTTTTACTGTAAGATATATTCTATAGGCCCTTGTATTAATGCTTTCTTTTATGATGATTAAACAAAGGCAATTTGTTAAACTAGAAAACTTTTCCTAAATTTATTTCTGTCACTGGTTTTTCATTGGTGTGATATTGTGAGGAATCTGGTGATTGAGTTAGAATCAGAAAGAACAGAAGAATTTAGCAATGTTTCTTATCATGGAGATGTTATAACTAGTCATTTTAATCAATTCTTCATGTATATATTTCACTTCAGTCTTTAAGGAATATCATCTAAATTTTTACAGAAAATAATACTATTCACATGGATTTTGAGCTATTGAAGTTGCATCATGCCTATAGAATTATTTTAATCTGAGATATTTTCAACATAAATTTAGTGAAGCTACAATTCTCAGTTGTCCTTAGGCTAAATCAGGCCAACTAATTGAAGCACAAAGTACTCATTTCATGTCATTGTAGGGATATTTTATAATTGATGTTTCATTATTTTTAAAAAAGTAATATAGAGACCCCAGAAAGGAATAATTAAATATCTTCTCCCAGGTTATATGGTAAGCAAGTTAAATCTGTTCTCAGTTTACTTTTAAAGCAATTAACAATAATTCTAATAGCAGCATTTATGTATCACTTTGAGGTTTGCTTTAGAAATATTTCATTTTATTCTTTCAACCACTCTGAGGAGTAATTATATTATAATCTCCATTTTTTAGATTAGAAAACAGGGAGGCAAAGTATAAATTACTTGACTGACCCAATGGATTATAATTTAATTGACTCTGATACTTTAAGGTTTATAATGCTTTTCCCCCACAAAAATCTTATGAAGTAGATACTTCAGGAATTATTATTTCCATTTTAAATATAACAATATAGAGGGTCAGAAAACATAAGTGATTTGCCCATAGTTACAAAACTGGAGTATTAGAGTCAGAATTTAAAATCAGGTACTATCTCCATTGTATACCATATGCTACTTCTTTGGATCCAGAAAAGAAAAAAGATCTCACCAACATAGTTGTTGGGCCAAACTAACCAGATGAAATTTAATGGGGATAAATGTAAAGTACTACATAAGTATATATATTTTATTAGGAGAGGACGATATCTAGGCATTTAAAGGGTTCCAAAAAGTGTCTGTTGCCTTTAACTTCAGGAAGAGCACAGAATTCATTATAAAAAAGGCAGTAGCTTACTATATTTTGCTCTTGTGGAACAACATTTGGAAAAGGAGTTCTTTACTTTTTTTTGATTCATAGACGCCTTAGACATTCATTGAAGCCTTATGGACTCCTCCTCAGAATGTTAAGAAATGCTAAATTTCAGTAGAGGATAGTAAAAATAAAATTGTAATTTTTTCCTCATCCAAGTTCATGGACTCCATGAAATCTTTCATATAGGTGAGATGTTAGCTTTTCTTAGTAGGAAGAACATTTCATCTGCTGAGATTAGAGAGATAGAAGCAAAAATGGCAGAAGACATGGAGAGGTTTCGGGATGTAGAAGAAAGTAATTGAGAGAGCTTATTGGATGGCATCAGTCTTCTCAAGTAAAGTTCTTTGCTGGGAGAGGTGAGGTTGGGTAGAGATGGTGGCTTGAGGAAAGAGGACATTATGATAAATTGCGATATATGATACGTTCAACTAACAATTTTAAAAATTCTCTTCTAACATTTAATTATTCATTGATATTATATAGAATAGGTATTATTTATGACATTTCCCCCTCAATTTTCCTACTGAGAATCAGTTTTTTCTAATCTTACCTGTTACCATCCACAATAGCTGACTTTCCAGTTTTATCTAGACATTATATTTCTCTTACATTTTAACTTAAATTCAGTGAATTGCTTGCCATATGCCTTCTGCTCATTTGAAAATGATGTCTTCTACTCTTTGCCAAGAGATCTGCTATTGTGACCCTTGAATGGAGTCAGAGAGACCTAGACTTAAATCCTTGTTCTGCTTGCTAGCTTACTTCTTTGGCAAGTTGTTTCACATTGGTACACCTTAGTTTCCTTCCAGTGAGGAATTAAGCCATGATCCAGAAAATAAATTATTTTCTTTTGATACCTTCTGTGTACTCATTGCTTCACTTATCATAGCTTCTTTTCTCTTTCTAAATCACAGTTTTCAAATGGAAATTAAAGGTATTTACCACTGTTTCCTCCAGGTGCTTTAAGTTTATTACCCAGAACTTGAGTCACTAGAGATATTCTTACATAATTACAGAGATATCATTGCATTACATGAAATATCATAGAATTTAAATCTAGGGAAGAACCTTAGAGATCACCATATCCAATATCCTCATTTGATAACAGAAGGAACTTGTGCCAAAGAAGATCACACCTCTAAGTGACAAAATATAGATTTGAACCCACTTCTTGCTCCAAGCACAACAAGGACTTATTTTTTTTTTAATTTTATTTAGTCAAGTAAGAACATTATTCCTTGGTTACAAGAATCATATTCTTTCCCTCCCACCCCTCACCCCACCCTTTCTGTAGCCAACACACCATTCCACTGGGTATTACATGTGTCCTTAATCAGGACCTATTTCCAAGTTGTTGATGTTTGCACTAGGATGTTCATTTAGAGTCTCTATCCCTAATCATATCCCCTTGACCTGTGTAATCAAGCAGTTGTTTTTCTTTTGTGTTTCTACTCCCACAGTTTTTCCTCTGAATGCGGATAGTTTTCTTGTAGATCCCTCTGGGTTGTTTAGGATCACTGCATTGCCACTAATGGCAATTATGCATTACATTTGATTGTACCACAGTGTATCAGTCTCTGTGTATAATGTTCTCCTGGTTCTGTTCCTCTCACTCTGCATCAATTCCTGGAGGTTATTCCAGTACATATGGAATTCCTTCAGTTTATTATTCCTTTGAGCACAATAGTATTCCATCACCAACATATACCACAATTTGCTTAGCCATTCCCCACAAAGAGCTCAACTATGAATATTCTTGTATATGTATTTTTCCTTATTATCTCTTGAGGTACAAACCCAGCAGTGCTATGACTGGATCTAAGGGTAGACAGTCTTTGAGTGCCCTTTGGGCATAGTTCCAATTTGCCCTCCAGAAAAATTGGATCAATTCACAACTCCACCAGCAATGCATTAATTTCATGAGTTTTCCATGTCCCCTCTAGCATTCATTACTTTCCATTGATGTCATTTTAGCCAATCAGCTTGGTGTGAAGTGATACCTCAGTTGTTTTGATTTGCACCTCTCTGATTATAAGAGATTTAGAATACTTTTTTATGTGCTTATTCATAGTTTTGATTTCTTTATCTGAAAACTGCCTGTTCATGTCCCTTGCCCATTTATCAATTAGAGAATGGCTTGATTTTTTGTACAATTGATGTAGCTCTTTGTAAATTTGAGTAATTAAACCTTTGTCAGAGGATTCTATGAAGATTGTTTCTCAATTTGTTGATTCCCTTATGATTTTAGTTACATTGGTTTTGTTCGTACAAAAACTTTTTAACTTGATGTATTCTAGATTATTTATTTTGCATTTTGTGACTCTAAGTCTTGCTTGGTTTTAAAGCCTCTCCCTTCCCAAAGGTCTGACATGTATACTATTCTGTGTTAGCCTAATTTTCTTATAGTTTCCTTCTTTATGTTCAAGTTATTCACCCATTTTGAATTTATCTTGGTGTAGGGTGTGAGGTGTTGATCTAAACCTAATCTTTCCCACACTGTCCTCTAATTTTCCCAGCAGTTTTTATGAAATAGTGGATTTTTGTCCCAAAAGCTGGGATCTTTGGGCTTGTCATATACTGTCTTGCTGAGGTCACATACCCAGAGTCTATTCCACTGATCCTCCTTTCTGTCTCTTAGCCAGTACCAAATTGTTTTGATGACCGCTGCTTTATAATATAGCCTGAGATCTGGGACTGCAAGGCCCTCTTCTTTGTATTTTTTTTTTCATTATTTCCCTGGTTATCCTTGATCCTTTGTTCTTCCAAATGAACTTCGTTATGTTTTTTTCTAGATCAGTAAAAAAATTTTTTGGAAGTTCCATGGGTATGCAACTAAATAGATAGATGAGTTTGGGTAGGATGGTCATTTTTATTATATTGGCTCGTCCCATCCATGAGCAGTTAATGTTTTTCCAATTGTTCAAGTCTAGTTTTAGTTGTGTGGAGAGTGTTTTGTAGTTGTGTTCATAAAGTTCCTGTGTTTGTCTCAGGAGATAGATTCCTAAGTATTTTATTTTGTCTAAGGTAATTTTGAATGGGATTTCTCTTTCTAGTTCTTGCTGCTGAGCTGTTTTGGAAATATATAGAAATGCTGATGAATTATGTGGGTTTATTTTGTATCCTGCAACTTTGCTAAAGTTGTTGATTATTTCAATTAGCTTTTTGGTTGAATCTCTAGGATTCTTTAAGTAGACCATCATGTCATCCGCAAAGAGTGATAACTTGGTCTCCTCATTGCCAATTTTAATGCCTTCAATGTCTTTTTCTTCTCTAATTGCTACTGCTAGTGTTTCTAGTACAATGTCAAATGATAGGATGATAATGGGCATCCTTGTTTCACTACTGATCTTAATGGGAATGCATCTAGTTTTCCCCATTGCAGATGATATTAATTGATGGTTTTAGATACATACTGTTTATTACTTTTAGGAAAGACCCTTCTATTCCTATGCTTTCTAGTGTTTTTAGTAGGAATGGGTGTTGTATTTTATCAAAGGCTTTTTCTGCGTCTGTTGAAATAATCATGTGATTTTTGTTGGTTTGCTTGTTGATGTAGTCAATTATGTGGATGGTTTTCCTAATATTGAACCAGCCCTGCATCCCTGGTATAAATCCTACTTGATCATGGTGAATGACTCTTCTGATCACTTGCTGGAGTCTTTTTGCTAGTATCCTATTTAAGATTTTTGCATCTATATTCATTAGGGAGACTGGTCTATAATTTTCTTTCTCTGTTTTTGGCCTGCCTGGCTTTGGAATTAGTACCATGTTTGTGTCATAAAAGGAATTTGGTAGAACTCCTTCTTTGCTTATTATGTCAAATAGTTTGTATAGTATTGGGGTTAGTTGTTCTTTGAATGTTTGATAGAATTCACTGGTGAATCCATCAGGCCCTGGGGATTTTTTCTTAGGAAGTTCTTTGATGGCCTGTTAGATTTCTGTTTCTGATATGGGATTATTTACGAAATCTATTTGTTCTTCTGTTAGTCTAGGCAATTTATGTTTTTGTAAATATTCTTCCACATCACCTAGATTGGTATATTTATTGCCATATAGTTGGGCAAAGTAGTTTTTAATGATTGCCTTAATTTCCTCTTCATTGGAGGTAAGATCCCCCTTTTCATTCTTGATGCTGTTAATTTGACTTTT
This sequence comes from Monodelphis domestica, assembly GCF_027887165.1. Classification (NCBI taxonomy): domain Eukaryota; kingdom Metazoa; phylum Chordata; class Mammalia; order Didelphimorphia; family Didelphidae; genus Monodelphis; species Monodelphis domestica. The sequence continues at coordinate 125,972,151 of NC_077228.1, read as the reverse complement.
TTCTTTCCTTTTTTTAATTAGATTGACCAGTACTTAGTCTATTTTGTCTGTTTTTTCAAAGTACCAGCTTCTAGTCTTGTTTATTAGCTCAATAGTTCTATCGCTTTTGATTTTATGAATTTCTCCCTTAATTTTTAGGATCTCTAGTTTAGATTTCTTCTGGCGGTTTTTAATTTGTTCATTCTCAAGTTTTTTGATTTGCATTTCCAATTCATGGATCTCTGCCCTCCCTAATTTGTTAATATATGCACTCAGGGATATGAATTTTCCTCTAAGTACTTTTTGGCTGCATCCCATAAGGTTTGAAAGGATGTCTCACCATTGTCATTTTCCTCAATGAAATTATTAATTGTTTCTATGATTTCTTCTCTAACTAACCCATTTTGGAGTATCATATTATTTAATTTCCAGTTTATTTTTGATTTGGCTCTCCATATACCCTTTCCGATTAATATTTTTATTGCTTTATGATCTGAAAAGGTTGCATTTATTATTTCTGCTTTTCTGCATTTGAGTGCCATGTTTCTGTGACCTAGTGTATGATCAGTTTTTGTGAATGTGCCATGTGGTGCTGAGAAGAAGGTGTATTCCTTTTTGTCCCTATTTATTTTTCTCCATATGTCTATTAACTCTAATTTTTCTAAGATTTCATTCACCTCCTTTACCTCTTTCTTATTTATTTTTTGATTTGATTTATCTAAATTTGATAGTGGTTCGTTCAAGTCTCCCACTAATATGGTTTTACTGTCTATTTCCTCCTTCAATTCTCCTAGTTTCTCCATTAAGAATTTGGATGCTATACTATTTGTTACATACATGTTGATTAGTGATATTTTCTCATTGTCTATATTTCCTTTTAACAGAATATATTTACCTTCCCTATCCCTTTTGATCAAGTCTATTTTTGCTTTGGCTTTGTCCAATATCATGATTGCAACTCCTGCCTTCTTTCTATCAGTTGAGGCCCAAAAGGTCTTACTCCATACTTTAATTCTAACCTTGTGAGTATCAACCCGCCTCATGTGTGTTTCTTGAAGACAACAAATGGTAGGGTTTGGGGTTCTAATCCAATCTGCTATTTGTCTACGTTTTATGGGTAGTTCATCCCATTCACGTTCAAAGTTATGATTGTTACTTGTGGATTCCCTGGCATTTTGATAACTTCCCCTAGTTCTGACCTTTCTTCTTTAGCTATATCCTTTTGAACCAGTGATTTACTTTAGGTCAGTCTCCCTGGTCCCCTCCCTTGAGATGCTTCCCTTTCTAACCCCTCCCTTTTTATACTCCCTTCTCCTCCCCCCTCTTCTTCCCTCCCTTTATATACTCCCTCCCCCCTCACCCTCCTTGATTTTCCTTTCTTTCTTACCCTGTTGGATAAGATAGAATTCAGGATCCCACTGGATCTAGATGTTCTTCCCTCTCAGATTTGATTTCACTGAGAGTAAGGTTTAAGTAATACCACTTCACACTCTCTTCCTCTCCTTCTCATATGATAGTTCTTCCCCTCCCTTTCCCATGTGTATCTTTGTATGGAAAAGATTATTCTATTTATCCCCCCACCCCATTTCTTGAAGTAAATGTTAGTATTATCGATGATTCCCCCCTCCCTTTTTCTTTCTTTGCCCCCCCTTTCACCAAATCTTCTTGATGCCCCAATCTTTCCCTATGTATGAATTCTTATGTTGCATACAATTTTTGAGAGTTAAACAATACATTTTCCCCACATATTAATATATATAATTTGATATAAATGTAGTCCTTATAGAAGTGAATTTGACTTAAAGAAAAAGATAAGATTTATCTCCTTTTCCGTTTCTTTCATATTTACCTTTTCATGTTTCTCTTTCTTTCTGTGCTTGGATATCGAACTTTCCACAGAGCTCTGGTCTTTTCTTAGCAAATGCTTGGAAATCTTCTATTTTGTTGAATGCCCATACTTTCCCCTGGAAGTATATAGTCATTTTTGCTGGGTAGTTTATTCTTGGTTGGAGTCCCAGCTCTCGTGCCTTTCTAAATATCATGTTCTATGCTTTGCGGTCTCTCAGTGTGTTAACCGCTAAGTCCTGTGTAATCCTTATGGGAGCCCCCCTATATCTGAAGCTCCTATTTTTGGCTTCTTGTAGGATTTTCTCCTTTTCTTGGAAGCTCTTGAATTTGCCGATTACATTCCTAGAGGTTGCCTTTTGGGGATTTAGTATAGAGGGTGTTCTATGAACCCTTTCTATTTCTATTTTCCCCCCTCCCTCCAGAACATGTGGGCAATTTTCTTCTATAATCTCCTGTAGAATAGCATCGAGGTTTTTGTTTATCTCTGGTTTTTCGGGGAGTCCAATAATTCTGAGGTTGTCTCTTCTTCCTCTGTTTTCCAAGTCTGTGACCTTTTCAGTGATATATTTCATGTTTTTTTTTCCTAATTCATTAATTTTTTGGCTTTGCTTTATTGATACTTGCTGTTTTGTAATCTCTCTGTCTTCCAGCTGCTTAATTCTGGTCGTTAGGGACTGGTTTTGCTTTTCAGCTTTTTCTGCCCTTCTATTAGATGCTTCCAGCTCCTTCTCCAATTGTGAAGTCTTGTCTATCAGACTGCTGATCTCTTTCTCCCATTTTTTTTCCAAAAGGTTTCCATCTTTTGGGTAAGCTCCAGTTTGAGATCTTCCAGAGCTTGTGGATAGTTTCCATTTTGGGAGGCATGTTCTGATTTTGTTTAGATTTCATCCTCATTCTCTTCTTTTCCTTGGGTACTCCCTCCATAAAAGTTTTCAATAGTCACTTTTTTCCCCCCTTTCTTCTTGCAGGCTTGATTTTGGGACATGTTAGCCATCGCTTTGGTGGTTTTATTCCACTTTCTTTTTTGGTCTGGGATCTGGGTGATGTGGGCGGGTTTTCTGTGAATTTAGGTTGCCTCAGACTAGTTCTTCCCAGCCTCCAAGGTTTCTTAGGGCGCGGGTCCCTGTACTCAGCGCGGCAGCCCCTTTGCTCAGCACAGCACAGCCTCTCAGTGAGGCTGCCCCTTTGCTCAGGGCAGGATTTTCCCGTGAAGCCACCCTGAGAGGTTGTTTCCTTGCAGTCTTTAGATCCCAAGGACCCTGGTGTGGCCCCTCCCCCCCTTCTCCCCCCCCCCCCAGACAGAGATGTTCCTCACTCACTTGCTGTCCCAGTGAGCACTCTGATAGCTTACTCTGGTTTGGTTGGGGGGGGGGAGGGGTGGCTCAGTTCACGTTTTTGTGTGAGCTTTTCCTCCTCCTTATAGTGTGGAAATGTTCAAACCCCACGTACCTTAGTTTCTGTGGCTTACTGGGGAGTCCCTCCATTCTTCCAAAGGTGATTTTTATGCTCTTTTGAGGTAGTCTATTTCGTTCGGTGCCGGGGAGGGGAAGAGAGTCACGTCTAGATTGCAGCCTTGTTTACCCGGGAGTTCTCAATTTCTTTTTCTGATAAGGGATTAATTAAGAATTCTATTTCTTCTTCTGTTAATCTAGGCAATTTATGTTTTTGTAAATATTCATCCCTATCACCTAGATTACCATATTTGTTGCCATATAATTAGGGGAAATAGTTTTTATTGATTGCCTTAATATACTAGTCCTCAGCCTGGAGGACCAGTAGTGAGTAACTATGAGGCCTTCTCCAAAATGGAAGCTAGTCTCTTAGGAAACTAGCTTTTTCACTCACCGAAAGAAGTCCAGAAGTTAGAGTCTAAGTTGAAGCCACAATCCCAGCAGCCACTCCAGGAGACTCAACTTCATAAGACTGCCCTCACCGAAGGATTTCTGGCTTTTTTGTCCCTGTTTCCTGTCCCTGCCCATTTTCACAGGGGTCAATTACAGTTTCCAAATTGTCCAATCCTTGACCAGGGGCCATGCCCAATTGATTCTCAGCTCTAAAGGTGTTAACTCTTCTCCTAGGATTCACACATTTGTGAATTGTCACTTTTGGATTCACCTGTTTCTGAGTGTGTGAACTCTTAAAAGAATTCAAAAGTTTCTGACTGAGTTCGAAAAAAGAGTTGAGTTCTCCAAGCATCTTAATGGCTTCTCACCTAACACTAAGTAGGGTGTGAATTCACTAAATGATTTGTGAGCTCCTCCACCTAGTTCAAGCTTGTGTTGATTCAATCACGAGGTAGACAAAGGAGAGTTAACCGTGTTTTCACAGTCTAGTCAGGTACTTAAGTTAGCTTGAACCACACTCTTAACTTCAACTTGGCAAAAAGAATAAAGGATTCCCCTTTCTGGGAAGTGTAAACTTGGAATAGACAAAGCGAACCAAGAATTTCCTTTCACAGCAGTACATTTTAGGAAGAACTTTGAAAACTTGGAGAATATTGAACAATAGACCACAAGGATCATAGACATTGTTAGCTTTAGGAAATGTAGGAAAATGTTTTTGCTACCTTCTGTATGCTGACAAGTTTCAGGCAAAGAAACTCTTATAAAATCAGTCTTGTGAATAAAACTAAGAAATCAGTTGTGTTAAATTATTCTTGAAAAAGGAAAATATCTGAAAAGTAATAGGAATGTGAGATTTTTATGTTCATTTATACTGGCTACTTAGTGGTTAAAAGAGGTAGCTACATCTAGTTTTCGTAGTGTAATTTTTTTGAGCAAACAGAATAACCTATTTTCATATATAGAGCTGCTACTTACTGTTGTGATAACTGAAAGAAAAACACCCAAAGGTAGTTTTTTCTTTTATCCTCAGGAACATTCTAAAATTGTACATATAATATTGTATTGTCATTTATTATTACACTAACCTCTTTTTATATTATCTATATACATCTAAAATAAGATTAAATTGTGTGTAGGTGTATCTGTGTATGTAGCAAAAAAACAAAAACAAAAAACCCAACAACCCTTAAAAGTGTTTTTAGCTTTGCATAGCTATTTGGAAAAGGCAGAATAAGCATTTCTAGGACCCAGTGTTCTTGGTTATTAGAAGTAAATAATAAATAAATAAAATAGCAATTAAATGGATGCATTACTTAACACTGCTGTATCAGATCTAATCTAAATTCTGATATTAAAAGCCTATAAAATATATCACATTTCCAGAAAGTCCCCTGTTTCTGGGACTTAGTACATTGTAGAATTGATATATTTCTCCCTTTTTATACACCCAACCCCAATGGTTACATATGGTCCTGTGCTTTAGATGACTCTAAATTCAAGGTAAAGGCCACAGGTAAATACTGATCCGGAAAGGAAAAGAAAATAGATGAAGACTTTTTTTTTTTTGTCAAAGGAATTAGATCTAAAAATTCACTCATCAATATTCACTTTGATTTTACTTGTTTAGAATATACCCAATGGTGGTACCTTTTTAAGTGGTATGTATGCTTACTGAATATAATAATCACCTTAGGACTTGACTGTTATGACATGCAAAACAAAATCAAGGTTCTCATATTGATTTTTTTTGTTGAGTTTATTTTAGTTTATAATAATAATAAAATAAAGAATTTCTTAGCTGAGATTATTCAATTCAGAAGAACCTGCTATATTATTTGCCTGCAAACCAATGAAAAGTTTTAGTTAAAATGGAAAAATGGAGTACTATATCAAATTTCAAGTATGCTTTCACAGAGTTGCTGGAAGCAAAGCACTGAGTTGATGATGTAATATGTGGAGTCAAACTGAGTATTTGCTGTACTGGAGAAAACTAATGGAAACATTCACTTGGGGTAAGACAAATGGTATTAAATGAGAAAACACACCATGAATTGCAAATGGAGCTGAGTTAATTTGTTGCTACAGTAGTGTTGCCCTACTGTTAAATGAAGGCTGTGTAATTATCTTGCTGGCAGAGATAATGTCAAAACCTCATTTCTCCTTACATGCCTCGTTTTTACATGAGGGCTAATTGAGCTGCAAGGTGACAACTGATTATATATGGCTATCATCGGGTCCTCTTGCTCAATTTGCAAATAATGTTATCCTTTTTAAGTGATGATTTTTATCACATGTCAAATAAGGTCTTAAAGAAACTTTGAGCTATTTGAGTAATTTGTATTTTTCTATCTCTAAATTATTCTAGTATATACATATAAAAAGATAAAAAATATCAATTATACATATTTTAAGACTCTTTCTATTTCTTCCCTTGACATGTGTTTATAGCATCATATAGAAAAGGGCAATATCTGTATTTTCTTAATAGCAGTCAAGGCTTTTGATCAAATGGATTTCAGTATTTATCATTTTAAGTTTGGGAAATAAGTGCATTCGTAGTACCTGTATTTTTAGTCGTTAAAAAACAAGAAAATTTCAAAACTTTTCAAGTAGAAGAAAAATATATGTTTAATAAATTTTAATAGGGAAAATGAAAATTTCTTCTTGAAGGATACTTAGATCTTAGAATATCAAATATCCCCTATTGCTCTCTTCAGAACACACTTTTTTTTTCATTATTGGTTAAAAGGTAGTTTATCACCCATTTTTTATTCATCCTTTATAGCTTTTCCTAGAAAGATGAAATTTGCTATCACAATTAATATTTCTTGTACAACCAAAGGGTACTTACTGGACTAAATATTTTAATTCCAGAATGTATATTGGAAATAGTCTCTGGCTAATGCACCAGACAAAAGACATATAAATAACAAAAAATGTGCCTGCAGATTTAACAGAGTATATTAAAGAAACAGACTGCTGGCTGAGGAAATCTCCTATTCTAATCTTCAGTGTCTCACAAAGTTAAATGAGATGTGATTTAAAGAAGAGAAGTTCAATGTGATATGAGCAGTAGGAAGGTTTATTTTCCATAAATGGAACAGTTTACATTTGAGAATTAAAGTCCATCTTGACTAATAAATGGATATTGGTCAGAGTGTAGCGCAGTTGAAAGTTATAATAATAAACCCGGCCCTTCCTTCACGTGCATATTTCAGTTATCACATCAAGTTAGGAAGGGCAATGAACATCTGGTTGAGGTTCTGATGATGTCTATGTGAGAAGTTGTAGATATCCAGATTTCTTACTGGTTTTTAAGGCCCTTTATAATCTGGTCCAACTTTTCCTGTCCAGTCTTCTGTTCTGCTACTCCTTAGTTTCTATCAGATAGGCATTATTTTTCCTGGTACTTTCTATGAATGTTTTCCTCATTTCATTCTCATTTGGAATACCTTTGCCCTTGCTGCCTCCTATCAAAATTTGACATAAACTTTAGGGACTAGTTCTTGTAGGGACACAATTCTCTGTATGACTTTCTACTATTTCAGCCCAGTTATTTTTGTTTTATATGAATTTATATTTTGCCAAGCAGCACTACCTAATTTAGCATTTACAGTTATGTCTGATAATACTGGGTTACTTCTGAATGTGTGACCATCACCAGACTGCCCCCCGAAAAGATTGAGCTAATTTTCCCACCTTTCATTATTTTCTTTCAGATTAGTGCTAGACTTCATACTTGTGCAAAGTTTCATTACCTTCTTTTTTGTGTCTTTTTAATTCAATGGTGTTTAAAAATGATTACTTAATAGAAAAGGATAAACTTAAAACACTTAAATACTATTAGAAATAACACTTAGAAATACAGGAACACATATCAGTATGGGGCAGTAAAATGTTTTAAGGAGTATTGATACCCACAAGGGCAAAAAAAAAAATCTGTTTGAAAAACAAAAATGCTATCATGAAATAACAAAATAGTATTGGGGCAAATATAGCCTGATCATCCTCAAAAAATAATCAATACATGATGAACAGGATGAGTTCAGAAAAACCTAGAAAGGCTTATGTGAACTAATGAAAAGTAAAATGAAAACAATGTATATAGTAACAAATACTATATGATGATAAACTGTGAAGGACTAAACCATTATCAGTAAAGCAAGTTTCCAAGATAATGGAACTCATGATGAAAAATGCCATTCACAGCCAGAAAAAACCCCAAAACAAACTGTTGGAGTTTGATTGCAGATCAAATTATACCCTCTTTCACTTTATTTCCTTCATTAGTTTTTTATTGTATGTGTGATATGTGTCTTCTTTCACAACATGAGCAATTTGGAAATGTTTTGCTTGAAAGTACTGGTATAACCTATATCAAACTGTTTACAGTCTTGAGGTGGGAGGTTAAGGGAAGGAGGGAGAAAATCTGAATCCTAATATGTCAGTGAACAATTGTCAAAGATTGTTTCTACATATCACTGAAAAAATAAATATTTAAAAAATAGTAATACTTTTAGAGGGACCTGGAAGCTGTAGGGGTTGTTATTGATTACTCTTGAATTTATATGAACAGTGAGAATACCAGTAAAAACTGCTTATGACTAAAAAATAATTTAATGCTTTCTATGTTCCAAGAAGCACTTGCTAGTTGCTAGTGGTGTAAATATAATAGTGAAGTTTCTGACTCCAACAAGCTTATTTTCTAATGGGGGAGGTGGCACATGTAAATGTTCATTACCAGAAAGGTATATTTTAGCTTGGAAAATTGCAAAGATGGTGCCTGGAACCAAAAGGGAAATAGAATTATATATATAGCCTTCCTGGAAGAAATGACAGAATTGATTTGATTATGATTCCAAAATTGGAGGTAGAGTAAGTACATGAGCATGTATGTAGCAACATGGTGACTAGTGAGGAAATGTTTAAAAACTAAAGTGAAGTATAGCAGGAACTGGCCCTGTATGTATTTAGTTACTTTAATAATCACCAGTAACATAGTTGGACTCCAGATCATATTTTAGCTGTGAAAAGTATTAAATCCTCTTAAGGTTTGATTCCTGGTCCAGGTCTTTGTGCCAAGTTTTACTTCCAGTAGGCCTAGAAGCCTTGTTACTAACAAGAAATTATATACTATGATTAAAGTCGGTTGATATGTTGAGAAACAAAAATGTTTTCTAATTACTGAAATTTCCAAATTGAAATAGAATAACTTTATATAACTTATTCTAGCCATTAATTCTTTACATTTTATTTTTTTATTTACTTTTTTTTTAGTCAAATTAGAACATTATTCCTTGGTTATAGGAATCATATTCTTTCCCTCCCTTCCCTCCCCCCATCCTTCCCGTAGCCGACATGCAATTCCACTGGGTATTACATATGTCCTTGATCAGAATCTATTTCCAGGTTGTTGATATTTGTACTAGGATGTTCATTTAGAGTCTGCTTCCCCAATCATATCCCTCGACCCATGTATTCAAGCAGTTGTTTTTCTTCTGTGTTTCTACTCCCATAGTTTTTCCTCTGAATGTGGATAGTGTTCTTTCTCATAGATCCCCCCGAGTTGTTCAGGATCACTGCATTAAGAAATACTTGAGGTTACATTTGAACCCAGCTCTCCAGGCCTGGCTTTCTATATACACTAAACTGTGTGACTCTAGACAAGTCACTTTACCCCAATTGCCTAGCCCTTACTGCTCTTCTGCCTTGCAATCTATTCTGACAGAAAGTAAAAATTTTTTAAAAATCACTATAGAGATATCAGTCTTTAATTAAGTGGCATGATGATAGTTTGACCAGAGGTAAATATAGGAAGTATTTTTTTTGCTTTTGTGATTAAATTTTCTAGCATGCCTTCAAATAGGGATGTTCTAGACCTTTGGCAAAATCAGTCAGAAATTAATAGTTGATCCAGGTGGCAGTAAGAAATCTATTTCCAACAATTTTGGTGAAAATACAGTAATAGTAAATACAAAATATGGTCAAACCTGGCTAAAGGGATATGCATTGAAAATAACTGCAAGTGGTTTCAAACTAAAAAATATATATATATATTAGAAACTTTTTTCTTTTTAATTAGTTTCTTGGGGTTTCTTCATTTGTGTTGCCAAATTGTGGCATCAATCCTTGGAATAATTTTCTCTGGATTTAGAGAACAAGCTAGATAATTGCAAGAAGATCCTTTCTAACCCTAGGATGTATAGTTTTCCCTTGAATTGTTTTCAGTCTTATTCCTGAGCGCTTATGATAAGAATTGAATGCATTTACAAATTACTACTATAATTTTAATCCAAAGGAAAATATTATAACATGCGTCTGATTCAGAACTGCATTTAAAAAGCACCCTTCATCACTGCTTGACATCAATACCCCATGGCTTTACCATTTTTCAGTGACATGTGTAAAAGACATTTGCTTTATCCAGAAACATTTGGACATTTGGTACCTCCTACTACCTGACACTAATACCAGTTGTAGCTGCTATGTTGTGGGCATCCCTTGGGTTCTTTAAGTGACTCTGGTACCCCCTAACATTACTATCTCTGTGCCCAAGTCATACAGAAAAAATTGAAACTTAACCCTTGTCATACAAAGTAAATAGACCCTAAAACTTTTGGCAGAAACTAATAGATCCATATAGAATCCAGTTAGTTCCAGAGTACATGGATGAGCCAAAGGGGTCTGGTCAAGTTCTGATGCGTTTGGGGTAAACTCAAGAAATTGCCCAAAAGTTCCCTTTTGGGAATCCACAAAACCAGGTTGTATACAGAAATCTTTTTCTGACTTTGCAGTGGATAATTTCAGGGTAGCTCAGGTGCACAATGGGTTACTTATCTTCACCCCAGTCTTGACCTATACCCTCAAAAAAGTAATCTATTCTTTGTTGTCAGTAGTAAACTTTATTGACTGTTGCTTAGATTAATTTAAACCCTTAGTAGGTGTCAAAATGTTGTACACCTGTTAATCTCTATTTATTTTACTCAGACTCTCTGTTAGCCACAATAGCCTGAAGGATATCCTAGAAGAAAATGGAAAAGCTTTTAAGTCTGAGAACATTGAAGATAGAGTAAATATAGAAACTTGCAGATCAAATCTTGAAAGTGAATTTAATACATATCAAAATTTGAAAATTGTAAATGGAAATTCCTATGCTGTTAAAAAAAATCAAATCCATATTGAGCCAACTGTGGTGGAATTGCCTGAAATACATTTAAAAAACAAAATGACAAATGTCATTGTAAATCCTCTGACTGCTTGAAGTGCCACATATTTTTCAGTTTTTACTGCCCAAATTTAATTTTATCTTACAGTGACTGCTGTGCATACATTTTTAGATAAACCTTTTTTTCTGCAGGTCTAATGACATCAGAGCCCCTCCTGTCAGCAAAGCAGTCATGTTTATTATTATTTTATTAAGTTTTGTAGCAGATGCACAGTTATCCCCACTCATGTCTTATGTTGTAATTTAAAATGTCTGGTTTGATGCTGCATGGTAAGGTGAAAAAATCAAATGCTTAGCAAAAACTTCAGAAAAAAAGTAGACTGCAAAAAAGTAGGCATTATATGCAACTTTACAATACATTTTCTCTCTCTTTACTTGAAATATACTGAAAGGGATAACATGTGTTATAAATACTTACAGTTTCTCCTGCTTTTTCAAAAGGTTAATTATGCTGCCTTATTTATTTGTTCTTTTTTGTATGTGAATGTGTGAGGCTATCATTTATCTATGATTATAGGACAACTTTCTGAGTTTAACAAGAACCTTTAAAAAGGATTTGCTTTATATATGACCTTGCAAAAATCTAAATGAAAATGAAGAGATCTAGAAGTGATTTTTACGCATATTTAAAATAAAATTACATTTAATAAAATTTAGTTTTGAATCAAAAACAAAAGCAAAAACAATCACAACAAAACCATTGTCTTTGTGTTTGTATTACTTTTATAAAATTTATAATTTTACCTGTAAATCAGAACACTAGATATTGTTGGAAACAAGGAGATTTCTTACTCTTTTAACATATTTTCAGGTGGGTTTTTTTTTCTGTAGGAATGAAGAGAAGAGAGCTCTCTTACTAGTAAATGAATAAAATGTGCATATAACATTTTTTTTTCCTACAAAGGTTATTGACTTCTAAACAGGAGACAATCTTAGTTATATAGTTAGTTCTGGTCTGTTTCATCACTAGATTCAGAAGAGTGAGAATAAAACTGCTCTAAATCCTTGAGAGCCACAACCCTTCCATGCTCCTTATCTCTTGTATCTTTTTGGGTTTTATTTGGTGTTTTGGAAGTTTAAAGTGTGTGTTTCCAGAAGAAATGGCTGATATCATTGAGATGGGGTAGTTGAGGTAGAAATGAGGGCAGTTGAAAGATAATTGCTACTTATTGGCCCAGCTAAGTATAGCTCTGCTTTCCTTCTCATATGATGATAACAGCTTTTTGCTTTTATCCAGTGAAAAGGAAGTAAGAAAGATCTTATTGCTTCTAGGATCCCCATTTCAACAATTTGGCCAGGGAATATAGGAAATGGCAAATCATTTCAGTATCTTTTCCAAGAAAACCTCAAATAGAGTTATCAGCTGACTGAACAGCAACAACAAAGCCACTATTTTCAAAACCTTATTTGATAATGGATTCTTCACTGTCCAGGGTTTGCATATTCAGTTCTTGGCACTCAAGTACTTAAAATGCCTTTGCTGACTGATACACTCATTCTCAAGAACTTTTGACTCTGATGCTATAGTATCTTATAACTGTCCTTTATCTGAATTCACACAGCTATGTTTCTTTATAGTTTATATTACCACTTACCTTTACTGCTAAAACATTCTTCTAATAAGTTTTTCTTTTGACATTCTTCTCTTTCCTTGAATGAATCTTTCACACTATTGGACTGATACTCTTTCTTCATAGATTCATCAAGTCTCCTTTACTGAAAAATCTTCAGTGGCTTGCTATTGCTTACAGTCTAAAATTCAGACTTATTACCCTGACAGTCAAGGGCCTACACAATCTGACTATATCCTGTCTTCCCAGCTGTATCTCATTCTGTGTCTCTTTCTCCATGCCCTATGCTCTGGCTAAATTAGACTATTCTCTGTTCTTTGGACATATTGTATAGATTTTCATATCCATTGATTTGCTAACATAGTTTCCCTTGCCAAGAATGGCTTCCTTTTCCTTCCTTGTCTGTTGAATATTCATCTGTGAAGCCTTCCCATTTGTAAGATTTTCCTAAGACTTTACTTAATACTTTACTTTTGCTCTCTACATGCTCTCTACAATGACCAACATATATTAATTCAATCCATATTGTATGTAGAACACTATGCTAATTAAATGATAAGGGAGATAAAAAATTTAGACAAGAAATGATACCTGTTGTAATGGAGTATGTAGTCTAGTAAATAATTTAAAAACATATCAAAAATTATGTTGTTATAAAATCCATATGCATGTATATCTGTTTATGTATGTGCAGTAGAATAGAGAAGTAAAAAATGTGTAAGGTCTGAAGGAAGAAGGTCGTTTCCTCTGGGTAGATCAGAGTAATAATTCCAAAGGAGTTGGTATTTAAAATATCAGTATGAATTTAGCAAGGGTATCAGTGTAAACAAAGATGAAGAATTTGGGAAGTATAGGGCATGTTTATTTTATAGTTGTATTTGTATGTTTTAACCACTAAGGAGACTATGTACTCTATGAGGGTAGGGACTATATTTTATCCAGATTTAATATCCAGGCTTAATGCAGTGTAATGCACTCAGGTTAATAATAAATGTTTGTTGAAATTGAATTAAAATGACAGATCTTATGAAGCTGGAAACAGAGTTCAAGAAGAAAAAAAGAGAACAAAGGAAAGAAGATTTATTAAGTGCTTACAGTGTTCAATAAATAGAAAAGCACAATAGTCCCCACTCTCAGACAGTTCATATTCTGATGGAGAAAATAATAAATAAAGGTTTTCAGCTGCAAGTCAGGCAGCATGGTACTTATTGTACAATGGCAAAGCAGATGGCAATGTTATCTTTAATGTCTTATCATTTAACCATTTGATGCTGCCAAAGACTTTTCTAACAAGAGCTTTATTTTCCAAGTCTGAGGACTAGGCTGGAAACAAGACGGGTAGTATAGATGCTACTATTACCAGGGCACTTGGACTTAACCTAAGCTTAGAAATTAGGTAATTATGTTTGCCACCAGGTAATAGATTATTTTTTGTACTTATAGCAACTCATGGAACTGTAATAAATTTTAGAAGTTGCAATCTGCATCACTGGAGAGACTATACTTTGAAATCATAGATGCTTATATATTGAGATTAGAAAATATAGCCAATAAAGCTAATTTCAGTGATTTATGGTATTGTTTGTTTTGGAAATATCATCTATAATGCTGCTGATATGAGGGACTACAACATCTCTAATATAAATATTAATAATCATTTACTCAAACTTTAACCGTCTACTGTTAAAAGCTCATATAAAACTCATCATACACTTATTTACTTCAAAATTAAATCATAAGATTGACTCAAATATCCCTATTGTACAATGTATAATTTTATTTTGACTTTCAAATAATTTATACATTTCTTAATTATTATACAATGTTAAATTTGAATGTCTTAAAATGAAAAAGTCATAGAATTTTATGACCCTATCAGCCTTGCTTAAACTTAAACAGAATCTCTTCTTCTCTCTCATGAAAGTCCTTTGGTTTTCAGACCAGTTGAATCATTTTAAACCATACCATTTTTAATATTTCTTTGAATTTATAAAATGTATTCATGGTTTCCTGTTTTTTGTTTCCTTAATACTTGAGCACTGTAAACAGCTTTAAATGACATCCAGGTTAATGCCTGATTAAAGCAGAAATATTTTCTACAGTATAACAGCAAGTGTTTTTCTAACCTCTGAACACTTCTGGGAGTGATATCAAGCTCACTACTTACTAAGTCATCTCATTCCATTTTAGACAATTATAATTTTTAGGAAGTATTGCTATTTACTGGCTATCTATAGCTGACATTCATTGATTATAATTTTACCCTTTTAGCCAAATAATATAAACTTAATCAAAAATGACATTCCTGAAAAATTTTGAGCCATATATTATCCATTTCCCACTCATTCTCCTAATTTTCTTTTCCACTGGATTCCCAGCTTATAGAATCAGAGGTGTAAGAGACCTTAGAGGTGTCAAATCCAGCCAGATATGAGCAGGAATATCCTCTGTAACATCCTGATAAGTAACAGCCAGGCTTCTTTGGAAAACCTCTACTGATGAGGAGTATCCCATACACTCTATCCCAAGTGTACCTTAAATACTTTTTTATCTTTAATTTTTATTTTTTTAAAAAATTACATGTAATTTTTTTGATAATTGTTATCTGACATTTCATAATTCAGATTCTTTTCTTCCCTCCCTCCCCAGCTCTCTGATAAAGTTCATACCAGTACTATCATGCAATACATATTTCTATATTTCATGAACCAAGACACATGGTATGAAATAAGATACGTATCTCACATAAAATTAAAAAAAAATCATGAGTAAAATAAAATGGAAAATGGCATGCCTTAATCTGCAATCAGGCTCCAAAAGTTTAGCTATGGATAACATTTTTCATCGTGAGTCCCTTGGGAACCTGGATTGCTGTTAATAATTTAAGCCTTCATAGTGGATCATCATATAGTGTTTTAGCTACCCTGTACAGTGTTATCCTGGAGTTCTGCTCGCTTTTCATCAGTTCATGTAAATCTTGACAGGTTTTTCTGAACTCTTTCTATTCATCATTTCTTATGGTGCAGTAGTATTCTATTACAATCATATACTATAACTTGTTCAATCATGCCCCAACTGATGAACATCTCCTTAGTTTCCAATCTTTGTGACTACAAAAAGAGCTGCTAAAAATATTTTTGTACAAGTAGGCTCCCTTCCTCTATCATATTTCTTTGGGATACAAACCCAGTAGTGAATTTGCTAGGTCAAAAGGGAATGCATAGTTTTATGGCCCAGTTAACTTAAATATTTTAGTGAGCTCTAATCATTAGCAGTGTGAATCTTAAAAACTACTCAGACTTTACTTCAGAAGATTTGATTTAGCTATTTCCTTATTGTAACAATGGAGATACTTGGTGTAACAAGAATCAGGAATGTCTTGGGAACTTTACATTACTCCACCCATACTTAGACATACTTTAGGGGAAGATAAAGTTATAAACTCCTGATTGAACAATGAAGGTACTTAACCCATACATTATCATGAAGCTAGAACTTTGAGCTAAGTCTATTTTTAGATCTAGTACAAAAGGATGTTAAGTACCTTTTATAAAGGTTAAATTAATCACAAAAAGGTCAAGTAACTCACAAAAGGCAAGCTTAACAAAGAAGTGTGAAGTACTCAAAAGATATAATCTAACCAGAGAAGGTGAGAACTAAAGAGTGGTGAGAACTAAGACTGGATAGTCCTGGAAAAAAGTGTCTACTGTGATTGGTAGACGTGAAAATTTAGGGGAGGTGACATAAGAGAAAATTTCTTTAAAAGGAGGGGTAAAAAGTTAGTTCAGGCAATTCAGTTTGGAGTGGAATTGAATTCTGAACTCATTTCAGGAGATTGAGTTCAGTGGAGGACTGGAACCCAGCTTGGAGAAGGTCTCGTGGTGAGTGATAAGACTGACTCTCTTTCTTTTAGGCTCAGGGAGGCCACTTTGGCCAAGGCCTGGCTCAGCCTGAGCCAGAGCAGTTTAAATTAATTCTCTCTCTCTCTTTCTCTCTCTCTCTCTCTCTCTCTCTCTCTCTCTCCCTCCCTCCCTCTCTCTCTCTCTCTCTTTCCTTTTTCTTAATTCCTTCTCTCTATATTAATTAAAATATCCATAATTCCCAACTAACTTGGGTATCTTATTATTTGGGAATCATCCCTGGTGGCCATTATTTCGATTTTTTAAGTCAAAACACTAAAATTATCTTACAGCAGTGTTTCCTTATACCTGTCTGTATGTGTAACTTTTGCTCAGTCTTCCATATTCTGCCTTCATGAGCCAAGAAAACAAGTTCTAATCCTTCTATAGGACAGCTCTTTAAATACCTCTCCTCATTCTTTCTTTTCTCCAGGCTTTAGGTTACTCACTACCTTCAAATTAGTCTCATAGGACACGATTTAGATTTCCTCCATTCATCTGATTTGACCTTTTAAAATGCATCTCAACCTATGTCAGTGTCTTTTCTAAACTGTGGTACCTTGATCTGAGCACATATTCTAAATGTATTCTGTGTACATTATTACCTCACTTGTTTGGGACAATATTTCTCTTTTTATTTAGCTTAATATCAATTTGTACCTTAACCATTTTTGCTCCTATACTTTTAGTAAGCTTTTGAAATATACATAAACATACATACATATATATATATATATATATAATATCTCACTCATTAACCTCATAATCCATCAACCCTTCCTTCCTAGTCTTATATATATTTGTATATATATATACACACACACACATACACACACACATACACATGAGAAATTCTGACAGAATTCATCATTCCCTCACTGTTTGTATTATTTTTAAGATGTTTATCCTTATTAAATTCCATCTTCTTAGATTTAGCCTTCTTAGTTGTTATTATACCTCTTAAATCTATTAATGCTTCCCTTTACTCCCCAATACCTTACATATATTTTGTAAATACTTTTTTAGAATATACAATACAATACACTTCTACAGAAGGTAGAATTTTAGTCAAAACTTATAAGAAGCCAAGGAAACTGAGAAGCATGGGGAAAATTCCAGATATTGAAAACATATAGCACAAAGGTAAAGAAATGAATAATAGGGCATTGTACCTAAAGAGGAAGAGCAAATAACTGCATCAAGGCAAGCAGAAGGAAATAAAGTATAAGTAGCCTGGAAAAGTAAGAAGGGGTAGGTTATTAAGAGTTTTAAGTGCCAAATAGAGAATTTTATGTTTTATTTTACTATAGAATATAAACTTCTTGAGGGCAGGAAATGTTTCATTTTGGTCTTTTTTATCCTTAATTTCCAGCACTATTCTTGGCTTATATAGATTTTTAATAAATGATTGTTGAATTGTTTGTGCATTTGTGCAATTTAAAATTTTGCCTTTATCTGAGTGTTTGGGGGATAGGTTAGATATTATTTGAAACAGTTGTTATTTGCTGCTTAAAGGGATTAGTTATAAAAAGCTTTCTATAATAAGTTTTGTATAAATCATTTCTCTAATACTACCAGAATTTTCTCTTTCAACCATTTGAGGTTCCTCAGTACTATTTCCCTAGGCTAGCCTGTGGAGAATGGAAAAAGAAAGGTGGACATGGAAGTTAGAATCAATAATGTCTGAAAGGGGAGGTATAAGCCTTTGAATGAGCAATCTTACTGGAAAGTAACTTGTATTTTTTTCTTTCTGTGGCCTTACTGTGTCCTTTAAGTGTATAGTAGAAAGGCATGTTATTGCATTCCTTTAATTGTTCTATCTTTTCTCCCTACCTCCAGATTTTTACATCTATTCTAGCAGTCTGGATGAAGGAAAAAGTGTAATCCTTTCTAACTTCCCACTGTATAATAGGAAGCCATTGAGGCATATATCAATGAAACACTTTACCAGAAGAGAATTTAATTCAGAGCAGAATTTTCTTCTTAGAAATGTGATCCTTGGTTTAAAATCTTGTTTAGAGATCATTGGCTACTGTTGGATATATATATAAAAAAAATTTAAACAGATGTGTTTAAAATCCCAAAATAGTTTATTTGATTTATTTGTTTGGTTGATTTTTAAAGAGATCATGAAATAACAGAATACCTTTTTCAGTAAAATCAAAGTGTTACCTGTAAATCCTGTATCTGTATAAAATAAATTTACCTGTAAAAACCTGTATCATGAAAACTATGTGACAATGCTAGTTGAAACTAAGTACATGAGGGGACCTGTTTTATCATAAACTTGTAAATCCTATATAGACTGATAAATGATTCATATAAATATATGTATTGGAATTATATAGGTTCCTGAACTTTGAAGTAATTTATGCAATTTGTTAAATGATAATTAGTTATGTAGGCAGAATCTCACAAAAGCTTTATTGCTAATTTAAGATACATACTTTTTAAAAATTCCATTGCTGACTTAAGATTTAATTTTTAGCCAAAAGATGTTTTCTTTTACAATCAGTTCTTTCTGATAATCATAGTAGAGTGATGTTCAAATCTACATGCATGAATTACATTTCTCTTAAGTAGAAATTAAATTATTTTTTGTTGATTTTGAGTCTTAACTACATTTTAGTTATATCAAAATATTAATTTGATTTTTGAAGATGATTTAAAATTTTGCCTTTATCTGAGTGATTGGGGTGATATGTTACATATGTTATAAACCAATCATATTAAAAAATTAGCATCCCCAAAGAGTTTCTGCATTACTAAATCAGCACAAAGCAACTATTGGACTTTTCTGTAGCAAAATTATCATTCAAATGGTGGGACTTATAATAGTTACATTACTTTAGTCCTACAGTCCTAACAATTCATTGTTTTGCCATATTGTGTTATAGTATTGTCAAATTTAAGTTAATCATTGAACAATAACATAAAAGATAATTTCTTTTAAAAATGGTATCAAATGCAGATAAAGACTGGTATTTTGAACTCAGTAGCGACTGTCATGACTTGTAGAGCTCAGTGAATGCTGGACTGCCCTAGGCACTGACCTCATAATTTCCAGAAGCAGGTGGAGGTGGCAATTATAGCTATGGCCACTATCTTGAACTTTCTGTAGTAGGTGATGAATTGCAAATGGCTAGACCCAGTGCACAACAATAAACTCAAATAAATCTTCAATGTGTAATAATGACAAGACTGAAAGACTGGCAGCTATAACAAGGCTGCTGTTGTCACCCACTTTGCTGTAGCCTTGATATCCATCATTATCAGCTGGAGCTAGCTCAAGAGCTGGACAAGAAGGTCCGAAGAAGAATGAGTTGTTTGCGCTGAAGCGTCCACTTGGTCCCATCTGGCAGAGAGTAAATGGGATTTTTTTGCCTGTTCACTAGGCCAGAGCTGTCCATCATTTTAGGCAGATATCTGATCACTTCATGCTGAGGAAAAATATGGTTTTACACAATTTGGTATACTTTTGGTACTTTAATCTGATATTTTTTATTCTTTTGAAAGCTTTTGGTTACTATTGTTGCATGAGGAAATCATCACTTTTTCCTCCAAATCTTAGGTTTTTGGTGGTAGCTGTCATTGGCATGCAGGCTCCAAATAATAAAAATAAACCTTAATGAAATATGAATCATACTTGAAATCTTTATTTTTAAGTGCAGGAGGGACTTTAGTATTTCTCTGTCTTTTTTTTATATATGCTCTTCAATCAGTATACTATAAACTGCCTTTTAAAAGTAATATAGTTAATAGTTATTCTAACAAATCTATAAAATATAATCAATTTTTATGATAAAACTTCTACATAACATCTATAAGATCATCTTCATTGTTCTGCATATGCTACTATCAATTAAAACAGCTTATGATGGCTAAAGATTCAGAATCTGACCTGAAAAAATTAGAAAGAAAGTTTTTCACAACATGAATACATATATACACTGCCAGTATACCTGCCAGACTTTAAAATTGAATGCTATTTAAGTTTAGCGCACACACACACTTATCTTGAATATGCTCTGGTCTTAGATGTTTCATCACAATGATAGGATTGATCAACATAGTACATTAATATTGATCAACATAGTACATTAATAAGTAACTTTTGAATTGCTTTTCTCTTAAAAGTCTTATAGTCCTTTAAAATAAGAGAGTTTGTTGCTTAACAGTTTATTAAGCCTATTCAATTTAATTTATTTTTCCTTCTTTTAGTTCATTTTGTATTATATTTCCTAATAAAGTAATAAGGAATTTAATAATCACTAGGTTATTTCACCAAAGTTACAACCAGTACAATTTTAAATAAGATTACAAGCATGCTACTTAATATCTTCTTTTTATTTCAGTATTTTGCTTGTTAGGGGAAAAAAAATTAGAGAATTACTTGTTTTTTCAAATAGGTTTAAATTCCTTTAAGTTTTGTTGTGTTTGTGTGTGTGTGTGAAAAATTCATCAACATACTGTTCCATTCTTTTTTAATTAATTTTTTAATTCTCTTAAAAACAAATATCTTTAAAGGAATGAATAATTAACATATTTACAATGACTGATTCCTGAAATGATTAAAATTCATTGAATGATTTTGAGACTTATTTGTAACCAAATGGAAGCTTATTCTTTTTGGCCTAGACCACATGACATAACCTCAGTCATTTTGTCTATATTTCATTATAAAACTTGAATATTTAAAGCAACAGATTCTCACAGATTTCTTTACATATCATTGTCTTTTCAGGGAAACAATTTCCAAATTAAACCAAAGCATATTATATTCTGTCTCTGTAGACTTGGCTTCAAACAGTAGTGGCCACCTGAAAATATATGTCAAGAACACTGTTTTCTCATATTGGAATTTAGGCAATTTGTTTTTAGACAGTGAGCTGTTTTCAACCTATTTTTGGAGTCCCTCTGTGGCCTGACCATTCGTTCCAACATAATTTATGGTGGCACTGTAACATATGGACTTTTCATCACTGTCCAGCTGAAATCCTCTATTGAACATGGGCGTTCTTCCCTTCCCCCTCCAGTGGCTCCCTCTGCTATTCATACCTCAGCAGCCTGTGAAGCAGGTAAACAAATATTGAGTTTCTATAAGGTTTCGTGTATGTTCAACATAATATGAATTATTCAAATAAATTGTCCTTCCTACTTGAAGATGATGTTTAGTTGCAATTTATAATACAATTATGCATAATATGAAATGCTTTCTATGCTGTGTCTCTTAAGAATGTGAACATTGAACTTTGGTTGTCAGCTTTATTAATTTAATCAAATCAATAGGTTTTTCTTACATTGCTTTTAAAATTGCTTTAAGATGAAGAAATAACATTCAAACCCATATGGTCATTTTAGTTTTTAGAAAAATGATCCAGTAATATGTTACCAAAATAGGCTGTGTTGCATCTTAGCAGTAGTTATAAATTAAGTACTACAAAATGACATCTCTGATGTTTTAATGGTACTAGCAAAATGGTATTACTTTTTTTCAGAAGTCTTTTTGATTATTATTGGAACTACTCTGCTTGTTTAATCTACCTGAGAGAACAGCTCTAATCGGTAAAGAACTGGCACGATATAACATCGACATCACAGCATTAAGCGAAACATGCTTACCAGAAAAGGGATCACTCAGCGAACCCACCACTGGATACACCTTCTTCTAGAAAGGCAGAGCCACAAATGAAGACAGAATCCACGGTGTTGGCCTGGCTATCAATACCAGTTTGCTCAAATAGCTGCCAGACTTGCCTGTGGGCATCAGCGAGAGGCTCATGAAGATCCGTTTGCCTCTCATCAAAGACTGGTATGCCACAATCATCAGTGCATATGCCCCTACACTGACCAGCAGAGAGGAGACCATCGAGCAGTTCTACTCTGACCTGAGTGCCATGCTGCACTCAGTGCCCACAAATGACAAGCTGATACTACTGGGAGACTTCAACACCCGCATTGGCCAGGACCATGAAAGATGGAAAGGAGTGCTCCGCAAACACGGCGTGGGAAAAATCAACAACGGCCTACTGCTACTCAGCAAATGTTCAGAGTTCGAACTCACCATCACAAACACTGTGTTCAGAATGGCGAACAAATATAAAACAACGTGGATGCACCCACGATCAAAACAGTGGCATCTCATTGACTACATCATTGTACGCTGGCGAGATATCCAGGATGTACAGATCACCAGAGCCATGAGAGGAGCTGAATGCTGGACAGACCACCGATTGGTTAGAGCGACTCTTCAAATGCACATTGTGCCTCGCCATCCAAAACATGCCCAGACAGTTCGTGTATTTTACAACGTGAGTCGTCTTAGAGATCCATCTTATTTGCAAACATTCCAGTCCTGCCTGGATGACAAGCTGTCTGTCAAGGGACCACTCACTGGAAGCTCAACCAAGAAATGGAACCAGTTCAGAGACGCGGTAAAGGAAATATCAAAGGCAGTCCTAGGCCCCAAACAACGCAACCACCAGGACTGGTTCGATGAGAACAGCACTGCTATTGAAGACCTATTGAGCAAAAAGAACAAAGCCTTTATGGAGTGGCAAAATAACCCAAACTCTGCTCCTAAAAAGGACAGATTCAAGTCCCTCCAAGCCCCGGTGCAGTGTGAGATCAGGAAGATGCAAGACCAATGGTGGTAAAAAAAAGGCAGAAGAAATCCAGCGCTTTGCTGATATGAAAAACTATAAACAATTTTTCAGTGCCCTCAAGACTCTATGGGCCATTAAAACCCACCACCACTCCCTTGCTATCCTCTGATGGTGACACTCTCATTAAAGATAAAAAAGGCATCAGCAACAGGTGGAAAGAACACTTCAGTCATCTTCTCAACCGACCTTCAGTCAACCAAAGCTCCCTTGACCAGATCCCCCAAAACTGCACCATTGAACAACTTGATGTCCCTCCTTCAATAGAGGAAGTCTAAAAAGCCATTAAACAAATGAGTACAGGCAAGGCACCCAGTAAAGATGGGATCCCAACTGAGGTGTACAAGGCCTTAAAGGGAAAAGTGCTTCAGGCATTCCACATAATGCTGACCAGCATATGGGAAGAGGAAGACATGCCCCCAGAACTCAGAGATGCCTCCATCGTAACCCTATACAAGAACAAAGGCGCACGAGCAGCCTGTGACAACTACAGAGGCATCTCACTACTCTCCACTGCTGGAAAGATCCTTGCCTGTGTTATACTTAACAGACTCCTATCATCACCATCGACATGGTCTTCATGGTGAAGCAAATGCAGGAAAAATGCCTTGAGCAGAACCTGAGTCTCTACATTGTCTTCATAGACCTAACAAAGGCTTTCGACACAGTGAACAGGGACGCATTGTGGGTGATCCTTAGCAAGCTCGGTTGCCCAGCAAAATTCATCAAACTGATCCAGCTCTTTCATGTTGACATGTCAGGGGAAGTCCTGTCTGGTGGAGAGACTTCTGATCTCCAATGGCCTGAAACAAGGCTGTGTCCTCGCTCCGGTCCTATTCAACCTGTTTTTCACCCAAGTATTACGACATGCTATGATGGATCTAAATCTGGGAGTCTACATCAAATACCAATTGGATGGCTCACTATTCGACCTACGCTCCCTGACTGCAAAAACAAAGACAACAGAGAGACTCATCCTGGAAGCTCTCTTTGCAGATGACTGTGCTCTCATTGCCCACCAAGAAAATCATCTCCAAACCATTGTGGATAGGTTCTCTACTGCAACAAAACTGTTTGGCCTGACTATCAGCCTCAGCAAAACAGAGGTGCTGTTCCAACCTGCACCAGGGAGGCCAACTAATCATCTGTGCATTACAATCGACGGCACACAGCTTTCTAACGTCAACACTTTCAAGTATCTGGGCAGCACCATCGCCCATGATGGGTCCCTAGACCACGAGATTAATGCCAGGATCCAAAAGGCCAGCCAGGCACTCGGGCGGCTGTGCTGCAAAGTCCTCCAACACAGAGGTGTAAGCACTGCGATGAAGCTCAAAGTGTATAACGCAGTGGTCCTCAGCTCGCTCCTATATGGTTGTGAGACATGGACACTGTACCAGAAGCACATGAAACAGCTGGAGCAATTCCACCAACGCTCTCTCCGGTCAATCATGAGGATCCGATGGTAGGACCGAATCACCAACCAGGAAGTCCTCGACAGAGCCAACTCCACCAGTATCGAAGTCATGGTCCTCAAAACCCAGCTACGATGGTCTGGACACATCATCCGCATGGATCCACAGCGAATACCAAGACAGGTATTCTATGGTGAACTGTCAGCTGGACTCAGGAAACAAGGTCGACCAAAGAAAAGATTCAAGGATCAGCTAAAGTCAAACTTGAAGTGGGCTGGCATTACACCAAAGCAACTAGAACTCGCTGCCTTTGACAGAAGCAGCTGGCAAACCCACATTCACCATGCCGCCACCACCTTTGAAGATGAGCGACATCAACGTCTTGCTGCTGTGCATGAAAGCCGACATCAGGCCACAACCGCACCTCCCGTAGCAACTGGCGTCCCATGCCCCATGTGCCACAAACTCTGCGCCTCAGCCTTTGGACTTCAAAGCCACATGAGGGTACATCAATAGATGATAATGCACAAAGACAATTGTCATTCTCGGACACCGAGAGACTACTACTATGACAACAGGTTCCTGGCCTTAAAAGAGCTATGGGGAAGGAAGAGATGAGTATAGAAGCCTTTAAAAGAATTTACTTAGTCTCCATCTCTTTTTCTTTTTACTTCCACTCAACCTGACTTAAAGTAGGAATAATCTCTGAATTTGACACTTTTGTCATATTTGTAAATAAAAGTTTAAGAAATGTAGAGGATAGATGCAGGTAAGTAGTATAGTGGATATAGATCCATGCCTGGAGTCAGAAGGATGTGGGTTCATAAATGGCCTCAAACACTTCCTAGCTATGTGACCATCCAATATCCTATGTCTTAGAGAGGTTGGAAGTTTGGGAGGGAAAGAACTTGGATCACAAAATGTCAGAGAACAATTATTAAAAATTATATCAAGGGGCAACTAGGTAGCTCAGTAAATAGAGGACCAGGCCTATAGATGGGAGGTCCTGGGTTCATATATGTCCTTGCTGGACAAATTCCTTAACCCCATTATCTAACCTTTGCAATTCTTCTGTCTTAGAACTAATAGTAGGACAGAAGACAAGAGTTTTAGAAGAAAAAAAGAAAAGAAAGAAATGTAGAGGATATAGAAACTAACATCGACAGTCACCAAATAGGATTAAAGAGTTGGAATTCTTTTGGAGAACTTTATTTTCCTAATAAATATTTGAAAGTGTTTGGATTGGTTAATGCTAGGGTGAGAGGCACCATAACATATTGATAGCAAGATGAACTTCATAAAGACTTCAGTTCAAATTCTGCCTCTACTAAATTTTAAGCATTACTAGGAACTCTACACAGATGAAATCATGGGTGTGATAAAGAAACAATAATAAAAAAAAAGGAAACAATTAGAAGCTAATTCTGAAATTAACTCAAAACAACTCAAGTTATTGGGGTCCTTGCCTGCTACCTAAAGGTCTGGCCTGTTTTAGTTTCTGAAGCCCTTATCCATAGACAGTCCTACAATAGCAAATAATAACTAATGAAACATGATATTTTGTTTATAGGCAGGCCCCTTTTTTGTTTACACAAACATTTCATCAGCTATTATCTATTAACTGAGAGGTGATTGGTAATAGATTATAGTGATTCTGGAATAATATTAATTTAATTAAAAAATCAACCTATCATTCACATTTTCCATCTATTCTTATATTATCAGGAACAATTTTTATAATACTTTTAAAGTTTTAAAGGACTTTTTCCCAAACAATAACTTAAATTGTAGGATCAAAATTCACGTCCTGAGGACAACTAGGTGACCAAGTGAATTGAGAACCAGGCCTAGAGATGGGAATTACTGGATTCAAATTTAGCCACAGACACTTCCTAGCTAGTCCTAGTTAAATAATCCACTAGCTGTGATCCTGAGCAAGCCACTTAATCCCAATTGCCTAGCCTGTACCTCTCTTCTGCCATGGAAGATACACAGTATTGATTCTAAGATGGAAAGTAAGGATTAAAAAAAAAAGAGCCACTTCCTAAATGGAATGTATTATGAAGTTGCAGTTTCAGTCATGCCATTCATCTATTCAGAAGTCTACAGTAATGTTGAGTCATCTCATATTAATATAAATAATTCAACATATTTTTTAAGGCCTTCCACCAGTTTTTTCTGCCCACCTTCAAATTTAAACCCATTATTCCAAATTGTTATCTCAGTTTGACCCATTACTCATCAGAAAACATTTTACATTTCTTTTCTGATAGTCATATACTTATGCCATTTTTCCTTTAAATTTTATCCTTCTAGCCATCAACTCTCTGTTCCACAAAGTCTTCTATAATCAACTACACTTTTTCATATTATCCCATTTATTACCTTATTTTTAAATTTTATTTTTATATATCAATATAATTTTTAACCCTTATTTTTTGTTTTAGAAGCAATACTAAGTATTAATTCAAAGGCAGAAGAATGGTGACAGCTAGGCATTTGTGGTTAAGTGATTTGCCCAGCTAGGAAGTGTCTGAAGTAATATTTGAACCTGGGGCCTCTCCTATCTCTAGGCTTGACTCTCTGTCCATTGAGCTACCTAGCTATGCCTTCATACATTTTGTGATCTGTGTTCTCTCACTCTCAGCCTTCAAACTTCTCCAAGATGGCAGGTAATCTGATATATGCTGCATGTGTGTTATCATACAATACACATTTCCATTTTCATCATGTTATGAAAGATGACATACTATTATTGAAATCTATTATTACATTAGAGAAAAATTCATGGAGGAAATAAAGTAAAGAATGGTATGCTTCTATCTGTATTCTAACTCTGAATTCCTTCTATGGCAGTGGATGGTCCTTTTTTTTATCATGCTCATATACACTTTTAAAATGTACATATAGATATTATCCTTGGTCTGTGATTTCATTAATGTGAGAAATTCCCAGTGAGAAACTTCCTTTACTTTTAGAGATTCAGCACCAAATCCATAGGTCTGTCCTTGAAACAGTTTGAGAGTTACTTGGGACAATTTAGAAATTGAGTGACTCCCCCAAGGCTGGTCACATAGTACATATCAGAGTTGACTTTTGACAGTTGTCAAGTCTTCCTCCTTACTCTAAAACCAGCTTTTTATCCACTGTGCTATATTCTTCCTGCCCCTGTGTGTTATATGTTTGAACAAGCCACATTTGGAATCAGTGTGCTCAATGAAGCATTGGAAATAGCCCCCCCCCAAAAAAAAAATGTGAGAAGGGCTCCATTGCCAATGGAGATCAAATACAGATGATATTCAAAGATATGATTTATCAGGGGGAAAAATCAAAATCAGTATTGTGACCCAAAAAATTGACTAAGAATACAACCTGCTTTCTTATACCTCAAACGGCAATGAGAACAGTTTATAGATATAGCAAGAGTATCCTCTGTTAGAAGAGAAAATCAAGAGTTCACAGATTATATCCTAAAACAGACCTTATGTTTATGGACAAAATTTACAAAAAAACCTCTGTGCATATTGTTTATTGATTGCAAAGAAAATAAAAACATTATCAAGATTTGATTTAGTAGAGTAGAATGTAATCTTTAAAAGCTTTCTTTCAGTAGAATGTCTACCATGAATATGTTAAGAACATACAAGATTATTTTATCGATATGGGTGTCCCAAAAGCCTTGAGCAACTCATCTAAGGGTAGTCCTTTGTATATGTTAGAGTGTCTTCTTCCACACTCCAAGACTAGCTTTCCATACACTATGTCATGCTCCTCCTATCCTTTTTGCCTGATTAATCTAATAAGGCCTAAAATAGCATCAAGACTTTTGGGGCACCCTGTACAATAATGGAAGCTATTTTCAATAATACTATGATTTATCAATATTAAATATGATATTAAATTGAGAGAGATATGGTATCAAAAGCATTTACAATATTCAGAGAAGATATCAAACACAGAGTACAAATGGAAAAAGGGAATCGGTATAAAATGTATACTGTTCTTTCAAAGGCTGTGCTTATAAACTATTATTATCCTAACCTAAAGGAACTTATAAATTTACAACTTCAAGCCAGTTTTATTTATCTATTTTAGTTAATAAATATTTGATTTAATTTGTTAATATTGCCAAGTTAATCTTTAACAAAATCAATTTTAGAAAATCAGATCACAGTCTGCTCTATGTAGTCTGAAGTGCAAATATATTTTCATCACATGGAATAAAATGTACTTAATATGTAATTGTGACTCTGTAATTATACATTCTAATAATATAATCATCGTAAATACACATAACGAAGCAAGTAGGACATGCAATAATTAAGACATTCAATTATGTGATTAATGTGTGTAATTACATAACAAACAGCCTCAAACTTTCTGGAAAATTTTTGCTGACATGAACAGATGATAATTTTTGACACATACATCGCTTTGAATGGATCTGTCATAACAGATTTACTATTAATTTCAACCTAATTCTTTTGTTTCTGTTTTAAATTTTATACTTTAATTATTTTGAGATCTTAACAAAAATAATCCTGCATTAATAGAAGCAACAATAAAATAAAAAAGTTAGATGCCATTCATACAATTGCTGGACAGATCATATTGTAAAGATGAATTTAGAGTTGTGACTTTAAATCTAGATTTAAATGGTCACCAAATAAAATTCCCAAGTCAGTCTGGAAATTTATGGTAATTTAATTAATATAGAGGGAAGGAATTTAAGGAGAAGAGAGAGGGAGAGGAAAAAGAGTTAATTTAAACTGTTCTGGCTCAAGCTGAGCCGGCAGGAGTTAAAGACCTTGGCCAAAGGGGCCTTCCTGAGCCCATGGGAAAAGGAAGTCAGTCTTATAACTCACCATGAGACCGTCTCAAAGAAGCTGTCTGACTGAGTTCCTTCAGGCTGAGTTCCAGGATCGAACTGGTGCCCAGGCTGCTCACAGGACATGATCAGCCAGATCCAACTTTCCAGGGAAAGAGTTTTTGGGAGATGAAAAAATCCCTAATATATACACTTTTCACCCTTGTGTCTCCACCTCTAAATTTTCATATCTATTAATCACATCAAAGGCTTTCTTCAGGACTGCCCATACTTTTAGTTCTCACCTTCTTTGATTAGTTTATATCTTTTGAGCTATTTCACATTTCTTTGTTAAGTTCACCTTTTGTTAGTTACTTGACCTTTTTGTGATTAATTTAACCTTCATAGTTACTTAACACCTTTTTGTATTAAAGTCTAAAAATAGCCTTACCTTAAAATTCTAGCTTCACTAATAAGGTGAGAACTAAGTATCTTCATTGTTCAATTAGGAGATTACAACTTTATCTTCCCCTGAAGTATGTCTAAGCAGGGTGGGGTAATGTAAAGTACTAGAAGACATTCCTGATTCTGTTAGAGTATCTTCATTGTTACAATCAGGAGATAGCTAAATCAAATCTTCTAAAGTATGGTCTGAGTAAGGTGGAGTAGTTTTAAAATCCACAATATTAAGGACAATCTATGTTATAGGCTAATAAATTGAAGACTTTCTTAATTTGCCAACTGGCATTCAGGTTTTATGTGCTATTATCTGGTCAGCTAGGTGGCTATGTAAATAGAGTGCTGGACTTGGAGTAGCCTCAGACCCTTACTAGTTATGTGACTTTGGGCATGTAACTTAACCCTGTTTACCCCATTTTGTCATCTGTAAAATGTGGTAGAAAAGGAAATGGCAAACCATTTCATTATCTTTACCAGGAAAATCCCAAATGGAGCCACGAAAATTCAGACATGACTGAAACAACTAAAGAACAACAATATGTAAATATTTTCTATTAACTAAATTTATTGTAAACTTTTTTACTTTCTTTATATTTCATAATTATACCTACCATTTCTATGATGCTTTAAGGTTTGATAAACATTTTACAAATACTATTGTGACAAGGAAATCACTTAAAAGACTGATATATATTAATTTAAGGTCGCCAAGGAATTCAGCTATGTAATTCCTTAATGAAAACTCAAGTCAGCAGTCAACCTTTTATGGAGTTTAATTACAAACAGGAGGAAGAAAGGTATTAGAGAGAGAGAGAGAGAGAGAGAGAGAGAGAGAGAGAGAGAGAGAGAGAGAGAGAGAGAGAGAGAAGGGGAGAGAAGGGAATAGGGCTTAAATACCCCCTCTGTTTAGGCTGGGCCAAAAGGCCCAAGCCCTTAGATAGCTGAGGCAAAGAAAAGAGATCAGTCCCTATCACTCACATGACCAAAATGGAGAAACAGTCTCAGGGGCCTCCACCTCCAGCTTCCTTCAGAGCAAGCTTCTCAGAGCACAACCTCTCAGAGCAAAACCTCTCCAACCTCCCCTCAGTCCTCAGACCCCTCTATCTTTAAGGAAACCATCCAAGTTCCCTCCCCTCAGCTCTCACATCTACCAATCACTGTCCATGTCTTCCCTGTGCCAATGGTGGCTCTAGCTTAACCCAGGACCGCCCAGAGGTCTGTGGCTTTGCACATGTCTGTTGAAGGTCATATTCTCAAATAATTAAATTTTGATCTATGCTGCAGCCCTTCCTAAATCCTGTTAGGACTGAGTAGGGTGGAGATTGTATCAATTCTAAAATCAATCATGACTCAAAGAACTTCCTGTTCTATGCTTAAGCATAAGCCCTTTCCATTGTTCAGCAAAAGGTTTCTGTCCTAAAGTAATCTTAAGAAGGGAGGAGGAGGAACCTCCCATGCCAATGGGGTTCACATTCCAATAGAGTTCCCACTATCAGTAGGAAATTTTTCAAGTATGAAATTTCCCAATGGTGAAATTTCCAACATTTATTAGTCTAAGAAATTTTAAGGTTTACACTATCTAACTTTTTTATCCACATAATACTGATACCTTCATTAGTTTTTGTCATACAGAAATGTATAAATTTTATGTCATCAGTTTTTTATTTCATCTTCTTAAATTTGTTATTTATGTACTTTTAAAACAACAGTATGACCATTTATATATATAAAAGAGAAACATTTCTTCAGGAATCCTCTCCACATGTTGTCTGGAAATCTATCATTCATTCTTCCTGTTTTGATTCTAATGTGCATGTGGAAGCAATTCCCTATATGTGAAATTAATATGCATGACAATTAATCTTAAGTGACCCATTATTATCAGTTCTTGGTTTTAAAGTTCTTTTGTTGTCCTTGGTGTTGATTGAAGTAATTTTATTGCTCTGGTGAACTTCCTCTGTACAGCATACATACTTGCCTGTCATCTCACCTTGAATGAAGTCCTGTGTTCTCTGATGACTATAACATACAGGGTCATGGTATTATTCTGATATTTCTGATATTTCTCTTGCAGTCTCTTCTGGATTTTCTATTGTGCTATCATTATTGTGGGCATAATGTTGTTTCATGTGAGAGGCATGATACCACTGATCTTTCCCTATTACTTTGATGGATGTAGGAGTTGTTAATACTACTTCGAGTGGGCCATTCCATTGGCATGATGAGGCAGGTCTGTCATCTCTGCTATTGAAGGATTCTCAGACAGGTGGATCATTTGAGTACAACAGTTTTTGTCAAATAGTGGTTCTTTGTACCAAAAGCAGGGATCTTTGGGTTTATTGTACACTATCTTGCTGAGGTAATTTACCTGAAGTCTATTCCATTGATTCACCCTTCTGTTTATTAGCCAGTATTATATTGTTTTGATGACCACCACTTTAAGGTACAGTTTAAGATCTGGTACTGCTAGGCTCCCATCTTTGATGGGTTTTTTTTCATTATTTCTCTTGATATTTTTCTTTTTTTCTTTTTTCTATTGAAACTTCTTTTTTATTTTATTTGGTCAATTTCTTTTTTTTTTTTTAATATATTTTATTTGATCATTTCCAAGCATTATTCGTTAAAGACATAGATCATTTTCTTTTCCTCCCCCTCACCCCCCGTAGCCGACGCGTAAGTCCACTGGGCATTAGATGTTTTCTTGATTTGAACCCATTGCTTTGTTGATAGTATTTGCATTAGAGTGTTCATTTAGAGTCTATCCTCTGTCATGTCCCCTCAACCTCTGTATTCAGGCAGTTGCTTTTTCTCAGTGTTTCCACTCCCATAGTTTATCCTTTGCTTATGAACGGTGTTTTTTTCTCCTGGATCCCTGCAAGTTGTTCAGGGACATTACACCGCCACTAATGGAGAAGTCCATTACGTTCGATTATACCACAGTGTATTAGTCTCTGTGTACAATGTTCTCCTGGTTCTATTTGGTCAATTTCAAACATTCCTTGGTAACAAAAATCATATTCTATTCCTCCCTCCCTTCTCCCGTCCCTTTATATAGCCAATGCACAATTCCACTGGGTATTACAAGTGTCCTTGATCAAAACGTATTTCCATGCTGTTGATGTTTGCACTAGGATGTTCATTTAGAATCTGCATCCCCAATCATATTTCCTTGACCCATGTAATCAAGAATTTGTTTTTCTTCTGTGTTTCTACTCCCAGTTTTTCCTCTTAATGTGGATGGTGTTTTTTCTCTTAGTTCCCTCCAAGATAACTGCATTGCCACTAACAGAGTAGTTCATTACATTAGATTGTACAACACTATATCAGTCTCTGTGTACAATGTTCTCCTGGTTCTGCTCCTCTCACTCTGCATCAGTTCCAGAAAGTTGTTCCAGTTCCCATGGAATTCCTCCACTTTATTATTCCTTTGAGCACAATAGTATTCCCTCACCAACATATACCACAATTTGTTCAGCCATTCCCCAATTGAAGGGCATCCCCTCATTTTCCAATTTTTTGCCACCACAAAGAGCACAGCTATGAATATTCTTGTTCAAGTCTTTTTCCTTATTATCTCGTTGGGGTACAAACCCAGCAGTGCTATTGCTGGATCAAATGGCAGACAGTCTTTTAGCTCCCCTTGAGCATAGTTTCAAATTGCCCTCCAGAACAGTTAGATCAATTCACAACTCCACCAGCAATGAATTACTATCCCCACGTTGCCACATCCCCTCCAGCATGCATTACTTTCCTTTGCTGTCATGTTACCCAATTTTCTAGATGTGAGGTAATACCTCAAAATTGTTTTGATTTGCATCTCTCTGATTATAAGAGATTTAGAACACTTTTTCATGTGCTTATTAATAGTTTTGATTTCTTTTAACTAAAAATTCCCTATTCATGTCCCTTGCCCATTTATCAATTGGGGAATGGCTTGATTTTTTTGTACAATTGATTCGGCTCTTTGTAAATTTGAGTAATTAGTCCTTTGTCAGGTTTTTGTTATGAAGATTGTTTCCCAATTTGTTACTTCCCTTCTAATTTTGGTTACATTGATTTTGTTTGTACAAAAATGTTTTAATTTGATGTAATCAACATTATTTTACATTTTGTGATTTTTTTCCTAGCTCTTGCTTGGTTTTAAAGTCTTTCCTTTCCCTTTTCATCATTTTTTCCTTTTCATCTGACATGTATACTATTCTGTGTTCACTTAATTTCCTCATACTTTTCCTTCTTTATGTTCAAGTCATTCACCCATTCTGAATTTATCTTGTTTTTGAGTGTAAGGTGTTGATCCAAACCTAATCTCTCCCACACTGTCTTCCAATTTTCCCAGAAGTTTTTATCAAATAGTGTATTTTTGTCCCCAGAGCTGGGATCTTTGGGCTTATCATAGACCGTCTTGATGAAGTCACTTGCCACAACTCTATTCCACTGATCTTCCCTTTTGTCTCTTAGACAGTACCATGTTTTTTGATGACTACTGCTAGTATAATTTGAGGTCTGGAACTGCTAAGCCTCCATCCTTCACATTTTTTTTCTAATATTTCCCTTGATAGTCTTGATTTTTTGTTTTTCCAAATGTCCTTTGTTATAGTTTTTTTTTCTAATTCAGTAAAATTTTTTTTTCTTGGTTGTTTAATGGGTATGGCACTAAATAAGTAAATGAGTTCAGGTAGGATTGTAATTTTTATTATGTTAGCTTGTCCTACCCATGAGCAATTAACTTTTTTTCCAATTATTTAGATCTACTGATTTGTAGTTCTGTTCAAATAGTTCCTGTATTTGTCTTGGCAGATAGATTCCTAAGTATTTTATATTGTCTACAGTGAATTTAAATGGAATTTCTCTTTCTAACTCTTGCTGTTGAATTGTGTTGGAAATATATAGAAATGCTGATGATTTATGTCGGTTTATTTTGTAAACTGCAACTTTGCTAAAGTTGTTGATTATTTCCAGTAGCTTTTTAGTGGATTCTATAGGATTCTTTAAGTAGACCATCCTATTATCTGCAAAGAGTGGTAGCTTGGTGTATTGGAGGCTCTTTTACTGGGTTTTTTAAGGTAGTCTTGGGCAAACACACTGAGAACTAAAGTAATGGGAAAGACAGAATTACCCCCCCCCCCCCATTCTGCTATTTTTTCAGTTGGTTTCAAGTAAGGATTCAGAATTGATAAGTTGACTGAAGCTTTTAACAGACAAATCATTCTCTATAGTACTGGAAACAGGGATTTATTTTAAAGGAGAGAAGGATGAGGGAATTTAGGTAGGAGAGAGGGAATTTAGGATTTCCCTAATCTGTTATATATTCAATGCTAAAATTATTGCTAAGCATTGCATCTACCCAAAGTCATTTACTTATTTAGTATGATTGAATAGTCTTTGAAGGAGCTGTATTCTAAATCATCCAAGGAAAAGCTAATAACTAAATAGGTAGAGAAAATGCTCTCTCGTACCTTCTTCCTCAGATCCAAGAAGAGAAGAAGTGACTCAAACAGTTTATGAGCCAACTAATTCAAACTACCTCTTCTAGGTCACATTCTTTTCTGGAATTTTCCTTGATGGACAGATCTTGAAGCTTCCATTCATTGTATCTACTTTGCAAGTTTTTCTGTAGTAATAATTCCTTACATTGGTCTCCTCATTACCTAATTTAATACCTTCAATTTCTTTTTCTTCTCTAATAGCTACTGCTAGAGTTTCTAGGACAATGTTAACTATTAGAGGTGATAATTGGCATCCTTGTTTCATTCCTGATCTTATTAGAAAGGCTTATAATTTATCCCCATTGCAGATGATACTTGATGATGGTTATATCTATCTATCTATCTATCTATCTATCTATCTATCTATCTATCTATCTATCAATCAATACTGTTTATTATTCTTAGGAAAGGCCCTTTTATTCCTATACTTTCTAGTGTTTTCAATAGGAATGAGTTTTATTTTGTCAAAGGCTTTTTCTACATCTATTGAGATAATCATGTAATTTTCATTGGTTTTCTTGTTGATATGGCCAATTATATGGATGGTTTTCCTAACATTGAACCATCCTTGCATTCCTGGTATAAATCTCACCTGATCATAATGAATAACACTCTTGATCACTTGCTGGAGTCTTTTTGCTAATATTCTATTTAAAATTTTTGCATCTATGTTCATGAAGGAGATTGGTCTATAGTTTTCTTTCTCTGGTTTTGACCTGCCTGATTTTGGAATCAGTACCATATTTATGTCATAAAAGCAATTTGGTAGAACTCCTCCTTTGCAGATTATGTCAAATAGTTTGTATAGTATTGGGATTAGCTGTTCTTTGAATGTCTGATCGAATTCACTTGTGAATCCATCATGCCCTGGGGATTTTTTTTCTTAGGGAGTTCTGCATGTTCAATTCCTTTTTTTCTGATATGAGATTATGTAAGTAATCTATTTTTTCTTCTGTTTATCTAGGCCATTTGTATTTTGTAAATAATCATCCATATCACCTCAATTGTCATATTTATTGCCAAAAAATTGGGCAAGATCGTTCTTAATAATTACCTTAATTTCCTCTTCATTAGAGTTAAGATCTCCCTTTTTTGTCTTTGATACTGTTAATTTGGTTTTCTTCTTTCCTTTTTTTAAATTAGATTAACTTTATGTATTTTATTTGTGTCTTAAGTTCTAGCTCCTAATTCTTATATTAGTTCAATAGTTCTTTTACTTTCAATTTTAATAATTTCTCCTTTAATTTTTAGGATTTCCAACTTGGTTTTCATTGATTTTTTTCATGCATTTTTAATTTGTTCTCTTTCTAATTTTTTTTTTAATTTACATGCCCAATTCATTGACCTCTTCCCTCTCTTATTCCTTGTTATATGCACTCAGGAATATAAATTTCCCCTTGACTACTGCTTTGGCTGTATCCATAGATTTTGTATGATGTCTTCTCATTGTCATTCTCTTCAGTGAAATTATTGTTTCTATGATTTGTTCTTTAACCAACCAATTTTGTAGAATCACATTAATTTAATTTCCAATTATTTTTTTATTTATCTCTCCATGTACACTTACTAGTTGTTACTCTCATTAAGCATTATAATCTGAAAAAGTTGCATTTATTATTTCTGTTTTTTTGTATTTGTTTCAATATTTTTATGCCTGAGTACATTCAACATTGAATCTTTTTGAATGTACCATGTGGTGCTGAAAAGAAGGTATATTACTTTTTATCCCTGTTTATTTTTCTCTATATACTATTAATTTTAATTTTTCTAAGATTTAATTCACATCTCTTATCTCTTTCTCACTTATTTTTTGGTTTGATTTATCCAGATCTGATAGAGTTAGTTTCAGGTCTCCCACTAATATAATTTTACTATCTATTTCCTCCTTAAACTTCAATAGTTTCTCCATTAAAAATTTGAATGTTATACCATTTGGTGCATACATGTTGAATACTGATATTTCCTTATTGTCTATACTGCCTTCTATCATGATGTGATTACCTTCACTATCTCTTAATCGGATCTTTATTACTTTCACTTTTTCAAATATCATGATTGAGTCTCCTACCTTCTTTTTCTCAGTTGATGCCCAATATAT
This sequence comes from Monodelphis domestica, assembly GCF_027887165.1. Taxonomy (NCBI): domain Eukaryota; kingdom Metazoa; phylum Chordata; class Mammalia; order Didelphimorphia; family Didelphidae; genus Monodelphis; species Monodelphis domestica. The sequence goes on along the minus strand of NC_077228.1, from coordinate 125,934,858 downwards.
TTTGCTCTAATCTCTTACCTTTCCCTGTGTGGGTCTACAGACTTCTTGTGTATTTCTTTTTTGTTTAGTTTTATTTTGGTTTGTTTTTGAAAATTTTATTTAAATAGTCCATTTAGAATATTTTTCCTTGGTTACAAGAATCATGTTCTTTCCCTTCCTTCCCCCATCCCCCCCAAAGCCAGGGAGCAATTCAGCTGAGTTTTCCATGTGTCTTTGATCAAAACCTATTTCCATTTTATTGATATTTGCACTAGGGTGATCATTACAGTTTATATCCCCAATCATATCCCCATCTCCCTATGGGCTCATGCAGTTGTTTTTCTTCTGTGTTTTTGCTCCCATTGTTTTTCTTCTGAATATGGGGAGTGTTTTTTCTCATAAATCCCTCTGAGTTGTTCTGTATGATTGCTTTGCTACTAATAGAGAAGTTCATTACATTCTGTTGTACCACAGTGTATCAGTCTCTTAGTATAATGTTATCCTGGTTCTGCTCTTTTCACTCTGCATCAATTCCTGGAGGTCATTCCAGTTCACATGGAATTCCTACCTCATCTGTGCTTATTGTAGAAAACTTATGGTAGGATTTTGGTTTCTTATCCACTTTGCTATTTGCTTTCATTTTATGGGTGATTTCAACCCATTCACATTCAGAACTATGATTACCATCAGTGTATTCCCCATCATTTTGATTTCCTCTCCTAGTCCTGCCCTTCCTTCTTTCAGTATTGCCTTCTACACCAGTGTTTTCCTTTTAACCAGTCTTGTTATTCTCCACCCTTATTTTACTTCCCTCCCTACCCCCTTCCTTTTGGTACTCCCAGCCCCACTTTCCTCCTTGGCTTTTCCCTTCTAAATTTCCCTGTAGGGTAACATAGAAATCTATACCCCAGTGCTAGATGCTCTTCCCTCTCAGAATTGATTCCACTGACAGTAATGTTTAAGTATTACCTATTAGTACTCTTTTCCTCTCCTTCTTATAATTGTATTTTCCCCCTACCCCTCACATGTGCCTCTTTATTTGGTATAATTTATCCTATTTTTCTTCAAGTTTCTCTCGGTGTTATCGTCTGTTTCTCCCTCTTTTTCAACATATCATCTTAAACTCCTTAGTACCCCAACCTGTTCATATGAATAATTCTTCTAACTACTATGATAGTGAAAACAATTTTTTAGAGTTAGAATTATTATTTTTCCATATAGGAATATAAACAATTCATCCTTACTGAAGCTCTTAAAATTTTTTCCCTCTTTCTTGTTTATCTTTACATGTTTCTCTTGAATTTTGAATTTAGACATCACATTTTCTATTTAGTTCGGGCCTTTTCTTTAAAAATACTTGGAAATCTTCTATTTTATTAAATGCTCATAGTTTCCCCTGGAAATATAGAATCAGTCTTGATTGGTAGGTGATCCTTTGTTGTAGACCCAATTCTCTTACCTTATTGAATATCATATTCCAAGCCTTGAAGTCCTTTAATGTGGAGACTGCCAGATACTGTGTAATCCTAACTGGGGTTCTTTGGTATTTGATTTGTCTCTTTCTGGCTTCTTGCAATATTTTCTCTTTGGCTTGTAAGCTTTTGAATTTGACTATTACATTTCTGGGGGTTGTCTTTTGACGATTTAATATAGAGGATGATCTATGGATACTTTCAATGTCACTTTGGCCTCTTATTTAAGAATATCAGGGTGATTTTCTTGGATAATTTCTTCTAATAGGATGTCAAGTCTTTGGGTTTTTTTTTCTCCATATTTTCAGTTAGACCTATGATTTTCAAATTCTCCTGGGTCTGTCATCTTTTCAATGAGATATTTCATGTTTCTTTCTATTTTGTTATTCTTTTGATGTTGCTTTATTAATTCTTGCTATTTTGCAAGATCATTAGCTTCTAATTTCCCAATTCTTGTCTTTAAAGACTCATTTTTAGCTATGATTTTTTGATTTTCCTTTTCAGTTTGGTCTAACATGCTTTTCATGGCTTCCAGAAGGTCAATCCTGGTCTCCTGTTTGCTTATTATTTCATGTGATTTCCATGCCTCTTTTTCCAAGTGAGAGATTCTGTCTTTTAACATGTTGTTCTTTTGAATTACTTGCATTTCTTTCTCCCACTTTTCTTCCCATGTTCCTCCATTTTTCTTACTTGGTTCTTGAGTTCCAATTTCTTTTTTTTCTTTTTTTTTTGTGGAAATGTTGGATGTGTTTGCTTGTTTGTCACTCTTTGCTCTTGCCTCTGTATTCTTCTCATTTTCACCATAGAAGTTATCCAATGTTAGAGGCTTTCTTTGTTATATCTCACTTTTTTTTTTGTTATTTTTGGATTATTATTCTTGGATTTTGGTGACCATTGTTGTGTTAGTAGTATCTTCCCTTCTAAACCAGAAGTCTAAGTGAGAAGGGCAGGCCACAGTGGGTGTAGCAATTTACAGCGAGGTTTAGCCTTGAGGCTATTTTTTTAGTCTCCAGGGCTCTGCTCTATCTCTGCTCCTACCCTCCTTGGGTTCCAAGTCTCACTGCCAAGGCTTTGCACTGTCCTCAGTGATAAGACTGTGGTTCCCTCAGCCATCACCCAAGAACTTAGAGATTGCCCTGGCCTTGGCTCTTACTCAGGTGAGGTAGGTGGTTGGGGGAGGGGTGATCAGCTTCCACTTAGGTAAATATAATTTTACCTCCTTATAGCATGGAAATGCCCAAACACTGCCTCTTTCAAGGCTGTGTTTTCCTTGTCTGATTTTGATTTATGTTCTTTTGAGATGCTTTGTTGTGATTATTAGTAGGAAAATTTGTGAAGTTCCTTCTACACTGCAGATATCTTAGCCCCAAGTCTTATTTGTTTTGTTTTGTTTTTTAATCATAGGCTTTCTTCAAGAGGATGTATATTTAAATTGAAAGGTCATTGTTATTATTGTTTAGTCGGTTCCATCATATCCAATTCTTATTGTCCCCATTTCAGATTCTCTTGGAAAAGGAAACTGTAATAGTTTGCCATTTCCTTATTTCTTTCTTCAACTCATTTTATAGATGAGGAAACTGAGGCAAATAGGATTAAATGGCTTGCTCAGGGTCACATAGTAACTATCTCAGACCATATTTCAACTCAGGGAGATGAGATCCTAACTCTAGTCCTGCCATTCTTTGCAATATGTAACCTGGCTGCCCAATTGAAAAAGCATTGATGCTAAGAGAATATTTTCTATAACCTTTACAAAAAAAAATTAGAACTAAAGATTCAGAGGACTCTAGCAAAGAAGGTTCATAACCTCATAACTTTTGCCAAAAGGCACTTAACCAATAAGCCCACCCAATTCATCAGTCTAAGACCCTAACCTACAGCAATAATGTTCTAGTACTGCTACTTGGGTAACACTTATTTAATCTCATTTTTGTCATTTATCATACTATAGAAGGAACATAACTCCCCGGAATATTTTTAAATTTATTTGCATATCCCTTTTGGGATTATCCCTTTACCAAGTATATTTTACTAATGCTTTATCAAGCAAAATTTTTTTTAAAAGCAATATTTAAGAAAGTAGTTTTTTAAATTCTTTTTTTTTGCCAAATTTTAGAAGGAAGTAAATATTTATAATCCACAGTTTTAACCCCCAAATAGGCAATTTTAAATGACATTTTCAATATAGTAAGTTCACATAGACATATGAAAATGTATATTTAAATGCTTATAAAATATATAAATAAACAATATAAATAATCAAGAAATCATGTCTTTCAGTGTTATCTATTGTCATTATTCCCCATGCATTGAGGCTCTCACTATAGCTATTACTATAAAACGTTCCCTAAGTACATAAAGGCTCTGATCGTTAAGATTTTTATTACCAGCCACACATACAGAGCTGCAAATTGCCTTGTTTCAGATTTATTATGTATTACTCCAGAAATTCTATAAAGATCAAAAGAACTGATTACAATGTTGACCTTTGCATTAACTCATCTGAATTTAAATTCAAGTGTTTGATTTGGGAAAATAAGTCCATTTATCATAGGTCTGCTACTGAAAGGATTGTGCAGCTCTGATTGGGAGTGCTGAGACCAAATTTATTTATTGAGCGTGGGCTTGAAAATTGTTTGTAGGACAAGAGGAACAAAAGTTTGACCTGCCATTGTATAGTACCAGGGGAACAATGTGGCAGTTGCCCTTTTCAAATTTCAGATAGTCAATCTGTTTCAATCTTGTTGAAAGGGCCACCAGATATTAATATTTGAGAAAATATATACTATTTTTTAAATGTAAAGCATTCTTTGATTTAAAATCAATGATCCTTCTTTAGTTGTAAAAATAGCCAGCTCTTCAATACAAAGGTTATATTTTAAGCACAGTTTTGAAATATATTTGGATTCTTTTATGTTTTAATACATTTTGTTGAAAATTACTGTTGTCTAATATTATATTTACTTTTATATACATATATGGATGTGTTATTGTCACCTATTTAAGAAAAGGAAATGAAAATAAGTTTTCAGAATTAGAGAGGGTTATCATTAATATTTTCATCTATACAAGTTTATGTTTAAATGGAAATTTGCCCATAAAAAGACCTATTTTGAAATGGAAAGAATGACTATGCAAAAAGTGGTCTTCAAACAGAGAAAGAGAAAAAAATACTTGCTTCTTATGATGCAAAAGCATAGGGAAACCCTACCTGGAAACCATTCTTGGGTACCAAAACAGATTTTAGAGTTGAAGTAGACTTTAGAGATCATCTAAAAAACACTTTATTTTGCAGATTAGCAACTGAGCCCACCAAAAATGTTTTTTAATTTGTGATTACCATGCAAAACACACTTCCATATTGGTCATTGTTGTAAGAGCCAAGTCATACATAACCAAAACCCCAAGATAAAACCAAAAAATACACATATGTGAAAGACAACTACAACAGTTCTTTCTCTGGAGGTAGATAACATTCCCCATAAAGAAGTCTTTCAGTATTGTTCCAGAGCATTGCATTGCTGAATGTAGCCAAGTTTTCACAAAAAACCACCACCAAATATTATATATATATACATATATATGTATATATATGTGTGTGTGTGTGTGTGTGTGTGTGTGTGTGTGTGTGTGTGTGTGTGTGTTATATACAGTGTTCTCCCATTTCTACTTATTTAACTCGGCAGTTCCCACAGATCTTTCCAGCATTTTTTTAAACCCTTATCTTCTGTCTTGGAATCAATACTGTATTGGTTCCAAGGCAGAAGACTGGTAAGGGCTAGGCAATTTGGGGTTAAGTGACTTGTCCAGGGTCACACAGCTAGGAAGAGTCTGAGACCAGAATTGAACCCAGGACCTCCCATCTCTGGGCCTGACTCTCAATCCACTGAGCAGCCTAGCTATCCCCTCCAGCATTTTCTAAAACCATCTTGCTTATCATTTCTTATAGCACAATAGTATGCCATTACCAACATGCACTACAGTTTGTTCAAACCATTCCCCAATTTATGGATATCCCCTCAATTTCCAATTCTTTGCCACCACAAAAAGAGCAGCTATAAATATTTTTGTGCAAGGGGGTCGTTCCTCCTTTTTATTATCTTTTTGGGATACAGACCCAGTAGAGACATTACCAGATAAAAGAGTACGCAGTTTTTTTAGACCCTTGGGTATAGTTCAGAATTGCCCTCCTGAATGGTTGCATCAGTTCACAACACCAACAATGCATTAGTTTCTCAATTTTGCCACATCCCCTCCAACATTTACTACTTTCCTTTACTGCCCTATTTGTCAAATTGATAGGTGTGAGGTGGCACATCAGCTTTGTTTTAATTTGCTTTTCTCTAATCAATAATATTTCTATTAATTCAATATTTATTAATTTTGTACAGAAGCCACTGACTACTGGACTTAAATTGTTATGGAATTGACAAATAGTATCATATAAAACTTCCAATTCCCCCAACATGCCACATAAGTTCCTATTTTTTTGTCATCCATTCTACTTCAAATTATATGAATATATAACCATATGATAAAATCCTATTAATCCTTCAAAGCTCCAGGTAAAAATATGTGTGATCTAAGAAGCCTTCCTTTATATGTTTTCTTTGCTGATAGCTGGGAATTATCTTTTTTGTTTTGGAACTTCCATAACATTTTGCCTCGTTTTACTTTTAAAGCATTCTATTGTTTTGTAGTATTCTTTGTTTATATGTCCTCATACCCCTTCTAGACTGTAAGCACATTGAAGACAGCAAACTCTTATTAGTCTTTGTATTTCTCACAATATCTAACAGTGCTTTATGGATAGTAGGTACCCAGTCAGCATAGACTAAAAGAATGGCAAAGGAAGTTATTCCTAAATCCAGCTAACCTTCTTGCTATTTATCATAAAGACATACTGTGAGAAATAAAGCTATCATTGATGCTAATAAAATAATTTATGACTCATGCCCAACTGATGGTGTCATTTTTATAAAGGACAGACATCGTAGGCATTTAGGTCTTTGATGCAGATTTGGATTAAAAGGGAATATGAATGACTCCATTGAGTAAACATGACTTTTTGATAATTTATTAATTCTCTTAAGTCGCTGATTCTTTCTATTATACCACCAAGTAACCATGATACTGTCATTACCATACTCCATACTGTGACAAGTTAAAACCAGAAGGGTCAATACAGATTTTTAATGGCCTCAGAGAGAAAGCGGGAAAGAAGAAAGGTACAAGTAAAAGATGATTACAAACTTGAGCTTATCTTATAACATCTAAGCATAGACATAAATAATAGAGCCACGTGAGTGAGGAAAGGTTAGAGAAATTTTACAGTCTTCTGTGTAGAAATGGAAATCATATGAATAGTTTGGCTCTTTGGAAGGGCTTCTGTAAAGAAAGAACAGATACACAAGGAGAGGCTTGAGTTGCCTTTAGTTAGGAGGCAAGAAGTAATGTATAGTATATGCATTCAGAACCTTATCTTCTTGGCAGAAAGATATTCTAAGTATCTAATCTGCTAATGTAATAAAACATTTACCTGCCTGCTTTTATGTGTAGTGTAATTATAATTTCTTTTCTCATATAGACACAAAGTTGCCTTCTTCATATTGAGATCTTTGTAAGATTTTAAGTTGCTCACTTATATTAAGATGTAAAAACACAAGAATATGTGTAGAACAGGAGATGAAATGAAATGAATGAAAAGAACAGTAGAAATTAGAGTAAAGAATGGAGAGAGATATAAAATAAAGTTAAGTCAGATAAATAAGCCTTAAGTACTTACTCCGTGTCAGGCACTGTGTTAAGTGCTGGAATAAAGAAAGCCAAAAACAATCCCTGCTTTCTAAGATCCCATATTCTAATGAAGCCAATATGTAAAACATCATATATATATTTACATATATATATATATACACACTGTGAGTACACACACATATGTATGTATGTATGTATATAGGATAAATTGAAAACAATCTCAGCAGTGGAATAATATGGAAAAGCCTCTTACAGAAGGTAGAATTTAACCCACATCTTAAAGGAAAGTAGAGGAGGTAGAGATGAAGGAAGAGGGAACATTTTAAATGCAGGGAATTGCAGATGAAAAATGCAAGTAGAGAGATAGAGAATCATGTGACGAGCAGCAACAAGGCCAGTTTTGCTGGATTATAACTACATTTTTACACAAATTGTAAAAAGACTGGAAGGGTAGGAAGGGATCATGTTGTAAAGCTTTTTAAAAACCAAACATAGGATTCTATATTTGATCCTGAAGGCATTAAGAGCCAGCAGAGTTTCTTGAATAAGGAAGTGACATAATCCCACCATGCTTCAGGAAGAGCATTTCAATAGTTGAATGGGGAATGGAATGGAATGAGAAGAAATTCGAGGTAGGGGGACCAGCCAGAAAGTTCTTGTTTAAGTGTGAAGTGATCAGGATCTGCACAATTATGGGGACTTGTCAGAGGAAAGAAGAGAACAAATGTGAGAAATATTGATAAGATAGAAATAATAGGACTTGGGAAGAGATTAGATATAAGGAGTGAGAGCAAGTGAGGAGTTAAAGATGATGATGCCCTAGGCACTTGTTAGAGAACCTATTACATGTGTGCCAGAGGAGGCTGCTCTGTTTCCCCTTCTCCATACACTCTTAGGACATTTTTTCATATCACCCGCCCCTCTGCCCAGCAGCCCAATTAGAGTGCTTCCCCCCCTCCTCTTTTTGGGGTAAGACAGGGTCTCACATGCTATGTGAGGGTAGCAGTTTGGGTGCTTGGTCTCCAAAAGGTTTGTCATTACTGCCCTAGACAATAGTAAAGAAGTTGTAAAAGAGTAGAACTTTGGGCATATTGAGTTTAAGATGCCTTTAGGACATTCAGTTTAAGATGTCCAATAGATATTTGTCAATGGAAGACTGGAAATCAGAAGAGACGAAGACTGGATTAATAGATCTGAAAATGTTCAAAGAGAGAATTGAATCTATGGGCTCTGCTGAGAACACCAAGTGTAGAAGGAGAAGTCCCAGAGCATAGACTTAGGGGACACTCATTATTAGGAGGTGTGACCCAGTTGTTAAGTAAACAGGTAGAAAGAAAACGAGGTAAGAGCAGTGTCACAAAATCCTAGAAAGGAAACTATCAAATGGAAAAGAGTGATTGACCAGTTTAGAAGCTGCAGAAAGATCAAGAAAGATGGGGAGTGATGAGAGAGATCAAGAGAGATGGGGAGTTTTATTTGAATGATGAGATCAAAAGAATCTGTATAAAAGGTATATAGAGAGCCTAAAAAATAGTTAAATGAAAAGAAATTGGGGCACTGATTACAGACAGCTTTCTTTCTAAAGTTTGGCCAAAAATGAACATAGGACAATAGCTAATGGAGATGTGGATGAAACAAATCATGACTTTTTTAAAGGATGGGGAAGATAATGGCATGGTTATAGGTTATATAAGATAGTAAGAAATAAAAAAATTTCAAAAAATCCTGTTTAGAAAACTAATTGGCAAAAATGATAAAACAAAAGTTATATAATTAGAAGACAGTTCTAACAAAAATGAATCAGAAGAGAAAAGGATCCAAGTAAAACTAAAACTAGAAACAAGAGATGCTCGGAAGTACCCAGTAGAAATCAATTAATTCAGGTAGCTTTATAGAATACAGTTCCTATTAAAGTTAAAACTAGAGCCTAGCAAGAAATTAACTGACTTTACAGTGAAACAGAATAAGTAGAAAATATGGAGGCTTGAGTTATGTATAATTTAATGTCCAGTTGGATTAAGTAAAATATATTACACTTATTTAACTTTTTCTCCATGTAATGTATGTTCAAATTCTGTGTTCATCCTGTAATCTGTCCTCCCTGTAATAGTCAAACTCCTCTAAAAAGCTATCTATAATCACTGTCTCCCCTTCTTCCTTTTGACTCATTCTATTGTGGCTTTCAGCCTCTGACTTCCTATAGAAACTACTCTCTCCAAGGTATTGACAGTCTTCTTAATTGCTGACTACTCAGGCTCTTTCTTATGTCTCTTGACTTCTCTAGAACATTAGAAAGTATTGGCTATCTCTGTTCCTGATTTTTCATGTTGGCTCTTTCCTGATTTTCCTCCTGTTTGTCTGACAGATCCTTGTTGGTCTTTGCTGGATCATTATCTGTATTCCTCTCCCTAATAGTGAATATCTTCCAAATCTCTAATTTGGAATTCCTTATTTCTTCATATCTTCCCTTTTGATTGAGCTCATCAATTTCTATGGGTCCAATTATCTTTATGATCTCTATCTCATAGATTAGCCCTTGTCAGTATTTCATTCTAGCATCATCCACTACATATTGATATTCATTTCCAGTTAAAGGTGTATTTAAAGTAGTATGTTCAAAATTGAACTCATTTTCTTCCCCCCACAACCGAAACCACTTCCTAACTTTCTTTTTCTGTGAAGGGTACTACTACTTTCCATCCACATAGATTTGTAACTTTGGAGTCATCTTTGATTCTTTATTCATTCTTACCTGCACATCTTCTCCAATTTCCAGGTCTTACGAAAATTTCTTGTATCCATCTATAAATTCACTAAGCTATTTCTATTACCTCTTTCCTAGATTATTGTCAAAGCTTCCTAGTGGATCTCTCTACTTCTTCCTTCCCTCTCCAACCCATCCTCCACACAGAAGAAAGATATTCCCAAATAATTTGGGGAGTATGCCTTTATTCCATCCAGAAACTTTAGTAATTTCTTTTTGTATCTGGGATAAAATACAAACTCCTTTCAGCTACTGGTTCCATCATCTTTCAGGATTTAACTCACTATTTCATATACTTTGTGTTCTAACCTAACTAGTCTGCTTAATGTCCCAAGTTCATGGCATTCTATCTCCCTTGACCATGTCTTTGAAGAGGTTCTCTATTATCCCTAAAATGCACTGCCTCCTCACTTCCTGGAATACCTAAATCCCTTGAAGACTGAGCTCAAGTGAAACCTTCTACATTAATTCTTTCCTGGTCCTCTTCATTCTTAGTGCCCTCTCCCAAATCACTTTATCTTTAGTTTTTTACCTATTTTGTATTGATCTATCTCTGTACATATTACCTCTCCTCAGTAGAATGTCAGTTCTATATATAGGGCAAGGAGTGTTTCAGTTTTTGTCTTTGTATACCCACTGCTTAGCAGTATCTTAGATATTGTAGAAGTTTAATAAAGGCTTGTTGTAAAATTGAATGAATGAATGAATATTACCATGAAACCCCACACTGCAGTAAAAGTGTTACTCACTAATAAGTAGATTACTTATATGTTGATGATATTATTAGATAAGAGTACAATAGTTATGACAGGGCCCAGGCTACAATTCCTATATTTCAATGCAAGGAAAATAATACTCCTTAACTCCTTATTTGTTTTTGTTTTTTTATAATAGTAGAGAGAAGACCAGCAGGTGGCAAAACATTCTGATTCATCCTAGACCCTTTTATCATAATCTGTAAATAATAATTAATGGAAGGAAGAAGCAGTTTAAAATAGAATTTGTTTTTAGGTATGAAATGAGTTTACTTTGTCTTATAGGTTATAACAAACTGTATCCATCAAGTTTTTTGTACCTTCCAAAATAAAGAACAATTTTTATTGCTCCAGCTAATACTACATGGACCTTACAAAGAACTTCATAAGGATTCCAAATTTCAATTCTAGTGAATGAAACAAAGCTATTAAACTGATGAGGAAAATGCTACAGATATAGTTTACAGCTTTTGACAGAGTATCTTTTTTTTTACATTGAAAATTAGTTTTAATTTAGGAAATATAAAAGTCCATCTCATATAAGTAAAATTCATTACCCACTGACCCATTACATTCTACAACAATGTCCTTTCATATTGATATAACAGTCAAAAAATAGCTTTAGATGAAGAGTTCATGCAAACAACTGGCTTTTTCAATCTATATTGCTTTCAGTAACAAATACTAAGAGATCTATATGAATTTCAGTGTTTTATGGATAAAATGTAAAACATAATCATTATCAAACTTTCCTATAGGAGGAAATATGAGTAATCAAAATAAATTAAGTAAGATGTCAATCTAATTACTGATTATATTGCTTTCTTTTTTTAATAATATTTTATTTGATCATTTCCAAGCATTATTCATTAAAGACGAAGATCATTTTCTTTTCCTCCCCCCCCACCCCCCATAGCCGACGCGTGATTCCACTGGGTGTCACATGTGTTCTTGATTCGAACCCATTGCCATGTTGTTAATATTTGCATTAGAGTTTCGTTTAGAGTCTCTCCTCTGTCATGTCCCCTCAACCTCTGTAGTCAGGCAGTTGCTTCTCCTCGGTGTTTCTATTCCCACAGTTTATCCTCTGCTTATGAATGGTGTTTTTTCTCCTAGATCCCTGCAGATTGTTCAGGGACATTACACCACTACTAATGGAGAAGTCCATTACGTTCGATTATACCACAGTGTATTAGTCTCTGTGTACAATGTTCTCCTGGTTCTGCTCCTCTAGCTCTGCATCACTTCCTGGAGGTTGTTCCAGTCTCCGTGGAACTCCTCCACTTTATTATTCCTTTTAGCACAATAGTACTCCATCACCAACATATACCACAGTTTGTTCAGCCATTCCCCAATTGATGGGCATCCCCTCGTTTTCCAGTTTTTGGCCACTACAAAGAGCGCAGCTATGAATATTTTTGTACAAGTCTTTGTGTCCATTATCTCTTTGGGGTACAGACCCAGCAGTGCTATGGCTGGATCAAAGGGTAGACATTCTTTTGTCGCCCTTTGGGCATAGTTCCAAATTGCCCTCCAGAATGGTTGGATCAGTTCACAACTCCACCAGCAATGAATTAATGTCCCTACTTTTCCACACCCCCTCCAGCATTCATTACTTTCCTTTGCTGTTATGTTAGCCAATCTGCTTGGTGTGAGGTGATACCTCAGAGTTGTTTTGATTTGCATCTCTCTGATTATAAGAGATTTAGAACACTTCTTCATGTGCTTGTTAATAGTTTTGATTTCTTTATCTAAGAACTGCCTATCCATGTCCCTTGCCCATTTATCAATTGGAGAATGGCTTGATTTTTTGTACAGTTGATTTAGCTCTTTGTAAATTTGAGTAATTAAACCTTTGTCAGAGGTTTTTATAAAGATTGTTTCCCAATTTGTTGCTGCCCTTCTGATTTTAGTTACATTGGTTTTGTTTGTACAAAATCTTTTTAATTTGATGTAGTCGAAATTATTTATTTTACATTTTGTGATTCTTTCTATGTCTTGCTTGGTTTTAAAGCCTTTCCCCTCCAAAAGGTCTGACATGTATACTATTCTGTGTTTACCCAATTTACTTATGGTTTCCTTCTTTATGTTTAAGTCACTCGCGCATTTTGAATTTATCTTGGTGTAGGGTGTGAGGTGTTGATCTATTCCTAGTCTCTCCCACACTGTCTTCCAATTTTCCCAGCAGTTTTTATCAAATAGTGGATTTTTGTCCCAAAAGCTGGGATCTTTGGGTTTATCATACACTGTCTTGCTGAGGTCGCTTTCCCCCAGTCTATTCCACTGATCTTCCTTTCTGTCTCTTAGCCAGTACCAAATTGTTTTGATGACTGCTGCTTTGTAATATAGTTTAAGGTCAGGGACTGCAAGGCCCCCATCATATGTCTTTTTTTCATTATTTCCCTGGATATCCTTGATCTTTTGTTATTCCAAATGAACTTTGTTATGGTTTTTTCTAAATCAGTAAAGAAATATTTTGGAAGTTCAATGGGTATGGCACTAAATAGATAAATAAGTTTGGGTAGGATGTTCATTTTTATTATATTGGCTCGTCCTATCCATGAGCAGTTAATGTTTTTCCAATTGTTCAAGTCTAGTTTTAGTTGTGTGGCGAGTGTTTTGTAGTTGTGTTCATATAGTTCCTGTGTTTGTCTCAGGAGATAGATTCCTAGGTATTTTATTTTGTCTAAGGTGATTTTGAATGGGATTTCCCTTTCTAGTTTTTGCTGCTGAGCTGTGTTGGAGATATATAGAAAAGCTGATGACTTATGTGGGTTTATTTTGTATCCTGCAACTTTGCTAAAGTTGTTGATTATTTCAATTAGCTTTTTGGTTGAATCTCTAGGATTCTTTAAGTAGACCATCATGTCATCTGCAAAGAGTGATAACTTGGTTTCCTCCTTGCCTATTTTGATGCCTTCAATTTCTTTTTCTTCTCTAATTGCTACTGCTAGTGTTTCTAGTACAATGTCAAATAGTAGGGGTGATAATGGGCATCCTTGTTTCACTCCTGATCTTATTGGGAATGCATCTAGTTTATTCCCATTGCAGATGATATTAGCTGATGGTTTTAGATATATACTGATATATATTTTAGATATATATATATATATATATAGATATAGATATAGATATATAATCTATAGATAGATCATTATTTTTAGGAATGACCCTTTTATTCCTACGCTTTCTAGTGTTTTTAATAGGAATGGGTGTTGTATTTTATCAAAGGCTTTTTCTGCGTCTATTGAGATAATCATGTGGTTCTTGTTGGTTTGCTTGTTGATGTGGTCAATTATGTGGATGATCATGGTGGATGACCCTTCTGATCACTTGCTGGAGTCTTTTTGCTAGTATCCTATTTAAGATTTTTGCATCTATATTCATTAGGGAGATTGATATATAGTTTTCTTTCTCTGTTTTTGACCTGCCTGGTTTTGGAATCAGGACCATGTTTGTGTCATAAAAGGAGTTTGGCAGAACTCCCTCTTTGCTTATTATGTCAAATAATTTGTATAGTATTGGGATTAACTGTTCTCTGAATGTTTGATAGAATTCACTGGTGAATCCATCAGGCCCTGGGGATTTTTTCTTTGGAAGTTCTTTGGTGGCTTGTTGGATTTCATTTTCTCATATGGGATTATTTAAGAATTCTATTTCCTCTTCTGTTAGTCTAGGCAGTTTGTATTTTTGTATATATTCATCCATATCACCTAAATTGGTGTATTTATTGCCATATAATTGGGCAAAGTAATTTCTAATGATTGCCTTAATTTCTTCTTCATCGGAGGTGCTGTCCCCCTTTTCATCTTTGATGCTGTTAATTTGCTTTTCTTCCTTCCTTTTTTTAATTAGATTGACCCAGAGTATCTTATTTTATTAAAAATGGGAAGATGCTAACTAAATGAGAATTTCATTAAATGGATTCAGACCTGTTTGAATGGCTAGATCATAAGATTAATATATTGAAAAATTAATGATTCAACATGGCAGGAAATTTCCCAGAGAGTACCTTAGCTAAGGAGCCATGTTTGGCCCTGTGATATCTAACTTTTCACTGTCTTGGATAAAGGCATACATGACATTTTTGTTGATTTAAAGATATCACAAAACTGTGAAGGATACCTAAGTCTGTGGAGTTAGGATCCAAAAAGCTCTTGATAATCCAGAGCATCAATCTAGATCTAATAACATGCAATTTAATAAATATAATTTTTATACACCAAGGTAGAAAAATTTTACTTTTTCAGGGCAGATGGGGAGGAACAAACTAAAAGCTTAATATGATTCAATAATCTGATGTGGTAATGGAGAAAAGCTAATATAATCTTTGGCCATATTAAGAGAAACAAGCTTTCCAGTAGTAAAATTATAATCTAATAGTGTTCTCCTATCAGACATCATCTGGCCATATTGTATTCTGTTCATAGTATTTAAAAAGGAAAAGAAATTAGCTCAATAAGTCTTGAGTCCATGACATATAAGGTTGGATTGAAGGAACAGGGAAATGTTTAGCTTGGAGAAGAGGAGACTGAGGGGTAACACAATAACTGTCTTCGTCCATTTGAAAGAGGTTGTGTTCCAAAAGAGAATTAAATTTTGTTTGATCACAAAAAGGAGGACCAGGATAAATGGATAGAAGTTACAATTTAGGCAAATTAGAACTTGATATCAGGAAGAACTAATTCTTCACCCATACATATTATCTTGGTATTTGGTTGCCAGGACCTTTTTATTGGCTTTTGCTCAAGTCTTCCTGTTGTGCCTTATTATGGCACAGAGATTATTGTCTCTGGCAGGTACAGCCAACCTGAGAATTACATCTTCCATCTAAGGACAAATCTAGTTAGGTTTTTAAATTCTCAGTACCAAAAATTTGCCTACCATTTAATTTGGAAACTGTGGATTATACAATAACTTCTTCTTTTTTCTTTTTTTTTTAAACCCTTACCTTCCATCTTGGAGTCAATACTGCATATTGACTCCAAGGCAAAAGAGTGGTAAGGGCTAGGCAATGGGGGTTAAGTGACTTACCCAGGGTCACACAGCTGGGAAGTGTCTGAGGCCAGATTTGAACCTAGGACCTCCCATCTCTAGGCCTGGCTCTCAATCCACTGAGCCACCTAGCTGCCCCCTATGCAATAACTTCTGAAAGATAATGTGTATTAGAATTTGTTTGTAGTCATGGTACTAGCACTAGTGAAAGCATAGAACCTTTGTAGGACTAAAGTAAGAAGATGACTATTGACAGGGATAAAGATCTATGAATGTAGAGAGGCTGATTAGACAATGATTGATCAACAATCCTGTTTGCAATGTACAGGCATGAATATTGGTAATTCATTTTGCTGCTGCAGGTTCAACATCTAGTCAGTCTCTGGAATTCTTTTTTAATTCTTTTTTTCAAATACCATGTATCTTTTTTTCCTCCTCTTCCCCTCACATAATGGGGAGGGCGGGGGCATTGTAATAGATATGCCTAGTAAAGAAAAATAAATTCCCAGATTATCTTTGACCCAAGTTGTCTGTCTCATCCTGCTTATTGAATCCATCACCTCTGTCAAAAAGTGGGTAACATTCTTCAGTCTATGAGTCGCATTCTGTACTCTATTTCATAGTTTATCATTGCATTGATTAGAGTTCTTCAGTCTTTCAGAGTTGTTTGTTTTCACAATGTTGTTAGAGTATAAATTGTTCTCCTGGTTCTGCTTAACTCTATGGGTAGTGGGGGTAGGGAGGGATTGAGTCACATTTGTTGTTCCTGAAAGCAGTAACTTGTCATTTAGCCTAGACATCTGATCAATGGACTGAATTCACTTTACAGCAAGTTGCTGTGACACTGAGTAAATATTCCATATTGGTCAAGACTGGCACCTAAATAAAATTAGGATAAATAATAAGGCAGAGAGAAAATTGGTTTGTAGCTTAGAATAAAATATTCTTTTAATTAGTTCAATTCCGTGCATTTTCAAAGAATCTATAGAATGTATTAAATAATGACCTCATTGATTGTAAAGGGCAAGGGTTCTGTGTGCCTTAAGCAAAGGAATAACTTTTCTTGCAATATGATATGATTACTCTTAGGTTCATTACTCTTGTGTTTTTTGTTTTTTGTAGGTAAGACAATTTATTTCAATGATGACAATGTCTTTCAACATCCATATATTAAGCACCTACTGTGGACTTTAACTAGGCATTAAATGGGAGCAATGAAACAAAGATAATCAATACATTCTCCCTTTATGAAGCTTATCATTTAGTTGCAAGGGAGGGAAGAGACTGACACATGTATAATGATATAATAATTACAGAATAGATTCATATAATACCTTAAGAGAGAAACAAGTATTACATGTAAGGTACAAGGAATAAAAAGTTGTTTCAAACTGAAAAATATTTGTTACCTTTTCAAATTCTATCTTTTTTGATATGCTCCAAAATTTAAATTCTTCAAGAGCTTGTAGCCAATTTCCATTGTTTTTGGAAGGCTTGGATATATTTATTTGAAGGTCCTCTTCTGCTATTTCCTCTGTAGTCTGAATTTTTCCTCTATAAAAATTATCCAGGGTTAAATTGTTCTTGTTCTTGGTGTTGGGAAGTTGATTTTTTGCCATCACTATGCTGGTTTTTCCTTCCCTTTTCAGTCAGAAGTCTGACTGAGGAGGGCAGTTTCTCTCTGTGTATGGAACTAAGAAGCAAGGTTTTTGCCTGAAGCCACTTCTCAAGACTCTGTGGCTTCTACTGTTTGCAGCCCTTCTCTGCTCTATCTCTGCGCCCAAGGTCTGCGCTCTTCTGCCTATTGGGATCTCAAGTCTAGCTGCTCTCAGGGGTAGGCCTTTGGTGGTCTTAGTCAGCTGCCCAGGACCTAGAGGTGCCTCTGGCTCAGTCACTGATTCTAGCATGTGCTGGCTCTGAATCTAGTGCACTGGCTCTGTAGATGGGATGGGGGAAGAGTAGACCAGCTCGCCTTTTGGTAGAAGCTATTTCACCCCCCTTATAGTGTGGAAATGCCTAAATCCCACATACTTTCAATGCTTCGCCCTACTGTGGAGTCCCTTCATTCATATGAATTCAGTTTTTTTGTATTTTTGAGGTAGTCTATATCAGTAGGTATTGAGGAGAGGTAGATTCCTGAGTCTCAGGTACAGCCATGTTTACCAGATACCTTTTCAAAATCTAGATAAAATGATTAGAATGAATTTCATATTATGTTATGTTTGAAGATAATGAAAAGTTTAGATAATACAAAAACCAGCAGCAGTTTATGGACTTGCACATTGTCATATATGGGTTGGGGGAGAAAGGGAGACCAAATTTTGTTGTTGTTCAGTCATTTTTTGTCATTTTCAGTTCTTCATGACCTCTATTGGGGTTTACATGGCAAACATACTGGAGTGATTTGCCATTTCCTTCTACATCTCATATTGCAGATGAGAAAACTAAGGCAAACAGTTAAGTAATTTGCTCAAAACCACAGTTAAGAAAGTTAAGATTTGAATTCAGGTCTTCCTTATTCCACTCCCAGTGCTTTATCACATTGTACCACCTAGCTGCTATTAGACATTACACAATCACATAATAAATAGAACCTACACTATCATACAGATAGAAAGGAGATTTCCTTAAATATGATATGACAGCCACAAGCCACAAGGACAAAGGATGTATGTAAGCAAAATGCTTTGAGGATGATAAATATATTATTTAGCCCAGAGGCCTAGCCATACATTCCTAGCAAATGTTTATCCAACCTTCATTAAGATCTTTAAGGAGTGCTAATATAAAAAAGTCATTTGGCTTGTGGAGTCAAAATGTGCACCTCTAAAACATCATGATGCCCATTGTTCATAGTTTTGCCCCTCGATCCAGGTAAAACAAGTCTATTTTTCTTCAGTGTAACAGCTGTTCAGATACTTAAAGATAACTCATCCCTCCCCATCCCTTTTCTTCTCCAGGGTAATCATCACTTGATACTTCAGCTAATCTTTTTTATAGCCAGATCTCTAGTCTCTTGACTATCTCAGGAGTCTTCCTCTAGTTACACATAAATCTATTAAGCACCTACTGTGTGTCTGCCTGGAACTATGCTAAAGTGCAATATCCTTACTAAAATATGGAACCTAATAATATGGAACATAATACTCAAGATCTATTTTCATTAGATATCATTGCCTTCATTCTGAGCACTACAATTCTCCTAATCTACTCTGAGTTCTTCAGCAGTTTAATCTTCCATATCACAATGTTGACCTCATATTGATGCTAAGTTTAACTAAAATGTCATTCTCTACTTATAAAATTGATTTTGAGCCCAAATGTAAGACTTGAAGTCATTAGGGATAAATTTAATCTTAAGATAATGTATTTGGAGAAGGTGAGAACCTTAGAATTCAGTTAGTGCAACACCTGGATTTTACAAATGAGGAGACTTGAGGTCTGGAGGTTTAATGAAGTGAATTGCCCAAGATCACAAAGGGAGAAACCCAGAATTCTAACCCAAGTGCCCTGTCTCTAAATACAATCATTTTTCCACTCTCATACTTCATTGTTGGGTTTTTTTTTTTTAATGATTAGGTCTGTCTGTTAAATTCTTCTTAGATCTTGACTACTATGTTATCTAATACATTAGATATCCTCTCCACTTTTTATATTATCTGCATATTTGATAAATTACCCCCTCTTACATTCAGGCAATAAATACTAATATAAACAAACAGCACAGAGCAAAAAACAGATCCATGGGTCATGTCACTAGAACCTTCTCTCAATGTTGACATCAATCTTTTAAAGACTGATCTTTAATTCTGTGGTTATTCAATCACTACTGAATCCAAATTTACTATCTTCTAGTTCCCATAATACCTACAAGGATAATATGGGCAACTTTGTCAGATATTTTGCTAAAATCTAGTTATATGATTATTTTTAGCCTCTAATGTAATCATGTATTAATTCTGTCAAAAAATAAAAGGAAATGAAGTTAGTCTGGCATGACCTATTCTTAATGAAAACAATCTGGCTCTTAGTAATCACTTCTGAAGTGATTCTAAAATTTTTTTAAAATATCAAAAATTAAGCTCACTGTCCTATGGGGAATGTGAATGAAAAAGTTGTATCACTGGGTTTCTGTGTTTTCCAATTATTTAATCTTTTTAAATGTATGTGATTCCATACAATTTTTTTGAAGTTGATATGAATATTTCCTGTGACTTATTGTAGTTAAGGCAACTAGCAAATACCTACTATGTGCCAGACACCATACTAAACACTGGGAATAAAAAGGCAAAAGAAATCCTTGCTCTCAAGGAGCATCCCCATAAGACAATGGCATATTAATTGATGATGGGCTAATAGAAAATTATAGGACACATGTGTTTATATGCTTAACTATGTTACGTAGGTAGTTTTTTTGTATTTAAAAAAATATTAAAAAAATAGCATCTAGGTTCCAGGTTTATTTTGGGATTAAAATTAGATATTTGTAAAGCAGTTTATAAACCTTTAAGCACTTTAAAATTCTAGGTATTTTTATTTTTTAAATTTTTGCATTTTCTCAAAATGGGACATGTAAAAGGTGGTATAATCAATAGTTTATGTAGTTCAAAAAGCAACCCTATGATTTAGTCTAACATAATAGCAAATTTTATAGTTCTCTTAGCTAAACCATTGATTGCTAATATATCCATTTTAATTTTTGTGAACAATCAACACTTGTCTTTTATTATATCAGGATATTCATCTGGTTTTCTTTACCTTTGAAACACATAATATTTTAATACTGCCCATTCTTTTCACTTAATATTAATGAATCATGAAGTATCAGCCTCTATTTGATATAAGGAAAAAGAGAAATGATCTGAATATAGTTAATAAAATCCTGAACAACTAAAGCAGCATACTGGTCAATAATATATTTTCCTAAATTGGAAATTTTTAAGAAATGTATACCTGAAGTGACACATGGGAAAAGAAAATAAATACTTTAGCAACCTTAAAATTGAAATTACAAGCAAAGAGGTTGTCTTTGTAATTCATAACAAATCTGTAAATGCTTTGCAAGCCTCTGATATATTTTCTTTAAGAGTAAGCTTTTCTGGTGGACATGGTAGAATTTTGTTACTTCATTTTGGACAGGAAGCATTATAATAACTGTAGAGACAAAAACATGCATATTGAATATGATCATCAGCATCTCTTCCACTTCATTGTTTCAAAAGGCTTGAAAGGAGTTGATTCACCTAGTTAATTAAAATCTCTTGCTAGGTTGCAATCCTCCTTTTGAACAAGATCACTGAATATGAAGGTTTTTGTTCTTTAGAGAAAAATCTTTCTAAAACTATGAACCAAAAACGATACACTCAATGAACTCCATCTTCTGAGATTCCCATTTTCCATTTAACTTTTCTTGACAACTTAAATGTAACAATGCAACCAAATTACTCATTTATTGGGTGATCCCAATTAACAAATTTGAACATTATTTTTAAAGGATTGTGTTTTTACAAGATTAAAAAGGCATTTAAAAGTGAATTCTTTGGCAGGGACTTCCTTTATATGCTATATATTTCAGACTAATAATAAGGGCTTACTCTGGGTCAGTGTGTCATATCCCAGTGGTATCTAGTGAGATGGAGGGTTATCTCATATGTCAGCTAGATAACCCTGTGAACAATTTTGAGCAGCCAAGATAATGGGACTGAATTCTGAAATGAGGATAGAAATATACTAGAATAGTTAGATATGAGAACAGTAACACTTTTTTATAAATTCAGTCATCTTTTGATATAGTTTGTAACATCTGATAATAATGAAAGTACAATTTAAATGGTCAGCTTGTGGGAAGGAAGAATGTAAATAACCAAATATTCGATTTTATATGAAATAATCTAAATAGAAAATTATTATAACATGAAGATAATTTTATAACAATACTAATAAGATTTTAAAGGATTTTTTACAGAAAAGAATTCTTTAATTTATTGTTTATAATTATAATATTAAAACTTAAATATTTTTGTTACTCTTTTCTTTTTATACGAAAATATATTTGGCATTATATAAGAAATTCACAAATTGGCAACAGTAAGAAAATGGTTAATGTTTTTTAAACATTGATCAGGATTATTTGAAGGAATTGGGGAAAAAACACTTGCATACCTTTGTAACAGTTAAATTTAGAATATTAACATATATACAAAATTTGAATGAAAAAGAAAGAAAAGTAGTAGTAGGTTGCTCTAAGATTATACACATATTCTTTTTAATTTAGCATGCACTTAAGGTTAGGTTTAAGTCCTTATGCATGATAGATTCTTGTTAAAATATAAAAGACATACCCTTGTTTTTCTGAAGCTTTCAATAATTTTACAGGTAGGCTATGTTCTCAAAAGCTTATTTACTTATTAAACCTTTGGTCAGCCAGTAGAGGCCACTCACAGCTTGCTACTAAAACTAACCACTGAATTGAAACTCTCGGCTGTCTCCCATAAACGCAAAGAAGTGAGTATTGTTGAAAGCATAATTTTGTTTTCAGTTTCCTATTGTCTCATGGAACATTCATTGTCATGGATCTACATAAGAAAAGTTGTTATATTTATTTTTAATAATAAATTGATTGATCTTTTGTATTAAAGTTTTTAAGTCCCTTATTAGTAATTTATACAGGAAATGTGAATTTATGCTAGTAATAATTAGAAATGGGCTTATTCTAATAAACCAATAATTCTAAATTAAATAATTAATGCTGACTTATTTTTAAATGAAAAACTGATAAATCTATAGATTTTGGGATAATGATTTGGCTAATATCTCAGCAGCAGTTGCTAATAATGCTGTACATATAATATATAAGTGTGCATTTCTATATAATATGGATGTTTACTTTATAAGCCTGAATACAAGTATAGTATAATTTGCATTCTGTAGTATGTATTATAGGAAGATACAAACCAGCTGTGCAAGAAAATATAGTCTGTCTTTATTCACAGCTTAATGTGAGGCTGGCAACCACCAGAATAGTGTTTTCTGTGTGACACATGTACCAATTCCTGCCTAGAAAGGCTAATCCCCAATTGAAAGGAAAGCCTAGTGCTTCTCAGTGCTTCATTTCCTGTGCTTCCTTGGTTCTTTATAATACTTTTCTGGTTTTTACCTCTAATCTCACTTTTAGATTGATATTTGATTTGAAGACATTTCCAGGTAACTTAATTTTCTCACTTTAGTGTTTCTAGCATGATTGCTTCTCCTTTCCCCAACTGCCACCCCACCCCCCACTCCCACCATAGCCCTTACCTTTGATCGTTTTAATTTCCTGCAGTTTCTGGTTACCATGTAGCAACAGTAGTAAATTCCATTTCTCATGCTTTGAAGCCCAGCATTAATACCCATTTGGGCCATCTAACCTTTACCTACTACCTCTTCCTCAGCCTTGTATTCTGGGAAAGCCCTGGAACCTTATAGCTATTATCATGAGAAGGGGTAGGAGAGGATTGCATTGTAGCCGGGATTATGATTCTACTATAGGACTTTCCCAGGGTTGTGTAATAACTAATTCTAGCCCTAAAGACCTGACCTAGAGGATTCCTGGACCCTAAGAGTTCTAACCTTAGTATTTTTTTCAATCTTTCAGTATAAAGGGATGACTATATTAGAGTGAAAAGAATAACAAAATAAGTAAGAAGACCTGGAATCTTCTCTCCACTTTGCCACACAATTAGTCTTATAATCTTCAGTGACTCATTTAAACATTGTGAAACTTATTATCTTCATCTGTAAAATGGAAGAAATAATACCAACTCTTCCTACTTTGCAGGATTATTGTGAAACTATAAGATGTATGAAAATATTTTGAGGTTTATAAAGTAATTTACAATTAACATTTTATTCTTTCATGAAATATAATTGATTGTCTATCACTTATCCAGAACAGTACATATAGATAGATAATATCCCTTATATCTTTTCTTTTTCCTTCTAGTTAGCTTTATAGATAGTTTAAAGGATTTTTCATAACTAACATATCACTTATAATAAGAAGTGTAGCATGGCAATAAGACAAAGACACTAGATATAGAGTCAGAGACCTGGGTTGAATTTTGAACTGTGGCCCCATGATAGGAAGCAGATGACTTAACCTCTTTCCACACCCATTTCCTCATCTACAGAATGAGGACTGTAAAACTTGTATTATAAGCAAAATATCTAACAGGCTTGTAAACTCTAATTATGAGTGTTTCTCCAGATAGCTCTACTGTATCTGCCCAATTCATGGGTTAAGATAAATAAGTTAGTTTTTCTTGCCTTCCATTTAAATTAGTAAGCATCATTGAGCAAGTACTGTGCCCAATTGTCATGTTAGATATGCAAGAAAGCACAGAGGTAGTGCTGTCTTTCTACATGTGCTACAAGAATAGTCTGACTTACACAGTGAACCACAAGAGATGGTATTAAGAAAGGAGAATAAAGATGAGATACTGTCATAGATCAACATCTCACACCATATACCAAGATAAGTTCAAAATGGGTACGTGATTTATACCTAAAGGGTGGCATCAAGGAAACTAGGGGAGCATGGAAATTTTTACTTATTAGATATATGGATAATGGAGAAGTTTTCACACCTTTCAGATTGGCTAACATAACAGAAAATAAAAATAACAAGTGCTAGAATGGATGTAGAAAATAGGTACACATACACTATTGGTGGAGTTATGAATTATTCCATTCACTCTGGAGAATAATTTGGAACTATACCCATAAAATTATAAAATTGTTCTTTTCATTTGACTCAGCAATACCTCTAATAGGTCTGTATCCCAAAATGATCAAAGGAAAAGGGAAAGAACTGATATGTGCAAAAATATTTACAGAAGTTCTTTTTCTGGTTTCAAAGAATTGGAAATTGAGGGGAAATCAATAGGGGAATGGATAAACAAGTTATGTTTTGATAAAGATAGAGTGCTGTAAAAAATGGTGAGGGGGTGGTTTCAGAATAATATGAAAAATCTTATATGAACTGATGCAGTGAAATGAATATAATCATAAGAACATTCTACATAATAACAGCAATCTTGTAATAATGATCAACTTAGATGCTCTCATGATAAAAAATACAATCCATATCCAGTCAGATAACTAATGAATTCTGAATACAAATTGAAGCACACTTTTTTTTACTTAATTCTAAGTTAGTTTTTTTAGTTTATTTATTTGCAACATGACTAATTGGTAAAATGTCACTTGCCTTTTCATTGGGAGTGGAGATGAAGGGAAGGAAGGAATTTGGAACTCAAATTTTTAAAAAATAAATGTAAAAGATGAGATATTGATGGTGTGAGGTGACAATACCTCAGAAGATATAATAAATGGATATTAAATTTAAGTAAAGACTTTAATAAAGTAGATAAAAAATGACAGGAGTATCTTGAAAACTTGTTGATATGTGACTCAGGACAGTAATACAGTTTTGAAATGCTGCTTAGTTAAAAGGCAATAGATTGGGGGCAGCAAGGGAGCTCAATGGATTGAGAGTGAGGCCTAGAGTTGGGAGGTCCTAAGTTCAAATTTGGCCTCACACACTTCCTAGCTGTGTGACCCTGGGCAAGTCACTTGCCTAGCCCTTACCACTCTTGTGTCTTGGAACCAATACGTAGTATTGATTCTAAAGTGGAAGGTAAAGGTTTTAAAAAAGGAATAGATTAACTAGGAAAAGGATAGTAAAAATATATCAAAATTATATTGAATGATGAGATAAATCAAGGACCTAAGAGAAGCCAAGAAGAGGGCATTGATATGAGAATCAAAAAGAGAGAAAAGAGGCAGTATAGTGTTAATTAAACATAAGACTTGAAATTAAGAGTTGAATGGTGAGTCCCTAATTGTTTTCAATGCTCACAGAAAATTAGCTCATCATTTTAATGGGGAATTTTAATTATTGACCTAGAAACCCTCTCTTAAAAAATCAAAGAAGTTGAAAAACTAATTTATACTGTTAATAATCTTATCTTTAAGAAGATAGAGGAAGAGATGAGGAACACTACCCTTCTCTACCTCATTCTAGGTAGAAGGAATGAGGTGATAAAGCAGAGATGACAGAACCTTGTAAGTCAATGATCATGCCATTCTAAAGTTTACAGTAGTTTGGCTCATACCCTGTACTTTATAATAGGTAGAATGGATTTCTAAGCGTTTTAATCCTATCATCTAAGACACTAAAAGGAAAGTTGGCCCAAAAGGTAAGGAACACTCTCAAGAATGAAATTCTGATACGTTATCATAATTGAGTCCATTGAGGTAGAAAGGAGTTTGTATTGGGACTGGAAAAAATATTTAAACAGATTCAGATTTTAAAATATGCAAAAGATGAGGACCAGGACAAGTAATTTAAAATACAAAATTGTAACAAGTCCCTTCAAAAATATTATTAGAATAACAAAGATCCATCCATGGGCTGAGGGTTTTGACATGCCAAATATGATTTTTTTAAAGGAGTTTGGGGGTAGCTGGGTGGCTCAGTGGATTGAGAGCTGAACCTTCAGATGGAGGTCCTAGGTTCAAATCTGGCCTTAGACATTTACTAGCTGTGTGACCCTGGGCAAGTCACTTAACCCCCATTGCCTATCCCTTACCACTCTTCTTCCTTGGAACCAATATGTATTGAATCTAAGACAGAAGGTAAGGGTTTAAAAAAGAAAGGAGTTTACAAAATTACATTGGGGAAGAGTAAGACCAAAGAGAACCTTGTCTGTGATGGACAAAGGAATATGATAATTAAATAGTAGAATAGTTGAAATTCTTCAACTCATATCTTTATTTTCTTTATAAAAAATTTTCTTTCAGACTGGGAAGGGTAAAACA
The DNA here is from genome assembly GCF_027887165.1 of Monodelphis domestica. Classification (NCBI taxonomy): domain Eukaryota; kingdom Metazoa; phylum Chordata; class Mammalia; order Didelphimorphia; family Didelphidae; genus Monodelphis; species Monodelphis domestica. The sequence continues at coordinate 125,908,276 of NC_077228.1, read as the reverse complement.
AAGATAACAGAATAAGATTAAGTGAAGATATGGTAAGAGTTCATGTAGGTGTCTCAAAATAAATCCTAGAATATTTTTTAAAAGAAGAAAGAGAACCTTCCACCTATGATTCCTAATTCATTATTGCTCTCTTCTATGAAATTATTATGAATCACAACAGTGCTGTTAGACTGGAAACCAACAAATGTACTGATTACTTAGGACATTGAACTTGATGTTTATTCCTGATGAAATTGTAGAATGGATTATCACAGATGTTCATCAATATATTAACGACTTATGATATGCCAAGTACTGTTATAAGCCAAGAGATATAGCTAAAGAGTACTTAAAAAGGAAAGAGGTAAGCATTATGAAACAGCATAGGTTCATTTCAGATAAGTCATACTAGAGTAAACTGTATTCCTTTTTTTTTTAATTGGTTTGTGCTAGATTTATTTAGGATCAGGGAAATGTCATAGACTTGAGAAACATGGTATTTGTGAACATTGTATAGGAGGCATTTGACAGTTTCACAGAATTATGTGGAGATAGATTCAAAACTTGTTGCCTGACAGAACTTGTTCTTGATTAACAGATTTATGACATCCTAGAAGGAGGTGTCATGTGGAGCACCTTAGGATTTTGTTCTGAACAACATTTTGTTGTCAGTGATTTGATTTATACCTGGTATACACCTGAAAGGATTAACTAAAAATAATAGCTAACCTTGGGTTAATTTAAGATATATTTTGTATATGCCTAAACTTACATGTATATGTACTTTAACCTGATAGAATTTAAGCTACTTGAGGGTACTTCATAATACGCCATCATTGATCAGCAGATTTAGATCCAAAATTATTTCCATAACCTGAAATAGCATACTGACTCTTAAAACTTAATTGAAATCAGTGCAATGACATATAATTATGCAGTTGCTTGATTTTGGTTTTTATATACTAAGAATATAATGGAGAAAGTGTGGCTTGAGAGCAGATCATGGAGAAAAGAGCTAGGACTTCTAATAAGCTGCATTTAAAATGTAAGTTTGTCATTTAATATATTGCCAAAATAGCTAATGCAATTTTAAGCTTCATTAATAGTAATCTCATGCCCAGACCACATCTAGAGTTACTGAGACCAGCTCTAGAAGATGCTATAGTTTAGAATGGACATTGACAAAACAAAACAACTGACTTAAAACCATACTCCTTGAAGACCAATTAATGGAACTTAGGACTTCAAGTATTTGAAGAATTAGACATTCTCTTATTCCTTCAAGACACATCTAGAAACATTATCAGGAAGTTAAAATGAAGATTTCCAATCAACATTATATAAAATTCCTACCTGAATGGCTAAAAATTTTGAGATAGAAAATTCCCCCAAACTGAAAATTTTCAAGCTATATGGCCCTATATTTATGATTTTTGAGGGTGAATTTTTTACTTTAGTCTAGATTTAATTCTAACCTTTCATGTCCATCATTAAATCTGGTATTCAAAAGAATGAATAAATGAAGCATGTTACATTTGTACAAAACACTACTTACATACTGTAAGCCTTTATTTTTAGGAATGGGATATTCTGTTTTTCTTTCATTCATTTTGCCAAAGCATTAGTAATTTTTTTAAGTTAAGGATCTATGTGTTATTTTCTGCATATAAATAAAAGGAAAAAATGTGATTTTTTCCCCCCTGTTCACAAAGAGTTAAATTTCTTGGGCCAAAAGTAATGGCTTTATAAAGTAGCTATCTCTCTGTTTAATGTGAGTTTCACACAGGCAAATTTTTAAATTATCTATTACTGGAAATTTATATCAAGGTTTTTGAATCATATCTTTGAGCCTATTCTGTTGACTTTTCTTCAGTACTTGTCACATATAGATTCGTCTCACATTCGTTGAACATTTTATGGGGGCCTCATTTAGAGTCCCAAATGATTTTAAAATGTATTAAAATTAAATGTACAGTCATCAGATTAAGAATTATAAGAAGTTAACAGGAAACTTCTGGATTTTGCCAAATTTGCAGAGTCATTGATGGAATACTTATAGAGTGTGCTCTGTGTTGTTCATCCTTCATAAGAGTACCATTGACTTAATGGGATTACATCTTGATTTGAGAGTGAATTGGATCCAAGTGAGGTAGAGTTGAAAAAAGTCATTAGCCTCACTCTCTCTTCCAGTCATCAATATCCAATAGTAGTAAGACAGAAGTGGACTGGCAGTGACCCAAGATGCAGTGGATGATATTGGTATATTCAGTGTCTGACCAAGCTCTCTAACTGTGTCAGAGCTACTACTTTAGTCTCTTTCATGGTCATTAAAACAAATTATTTTCATCAACCCATTGTGCCAGGGGAAGTTTTCACATACTTGGGGTAGACATCTCCCTAAATCATCTAAGGGTTTGAGGCTTGTTGGTTACCATCAACCTGGTTTGCTTGTGTGCCAAGATAGCTTTACTAAGGTATAGCTGCTGGGCATGCTGTAAATCCTAGGTGCCCCAAGTGAGAGTTGAGTGAAAGGTCAAACACAAGGGTAGCTGAGCAGCCCTGAAAAGGGCTCAGCAAGCCCTCACTCCAGAGGTGTGTTAGTCTTCTCTGAATACTCCATGCATCCTAGTTGTACAGTAGTTGTATCATGGAAACCTAAAGCCTACAGGGAAGAGAAATGTGATTGAATGATCTTCACAGAGCCATAATATTAGCCTATTCAAGGAAAACTTTCTTAGGAATAGAAGCCTATCATCTTCTGTGATATCAGTGGTAGACACTAGAGCAAGAGAGCATTTGAAAGGTATATAAAATTATAATAGAAAATCAGACTTAAGGAGATGAGGAAAGACTTATTGTTGAATGAAAAAAAGAGGGATGTCTGCATGGTACCTTTTTACTTAACTAAAGCATCTAAATTGTAAATTCAAATAGAAAACTATCCAACATTTAAATAGCCTCTTATTATTCTTTTATTTTAAAATTGTTGTCTCATAAAATTTGGCCAAATTTGGGTAATTATTTGTTCATTTTCCTAGATGCAGAAAAGTAGGGTGGAGATGGAGAAAATTAAATGAAAAGACAGTCAGATATCTCTTAAGATGATACTTCAGAGAATTTGGTTAGTAAATAAGTATAGTTATATAAAGGAAGTTGTTTCTGCCAACTTGTGAGGAAAGTTATAAAACTGAGGATAATAAGACATTGCTTTTAACAGAGCTAATAAACTGTAAAGAATATATATTTTTTCCTTTAATGACATTTGACTATTTTTTTTCACAAATTAATAATTATAGACCTTTGGAATCATAGTTGTATTTTTGCTATTGTGTTTAAATGTGTTTGTTTCCATTATAAATACCTCTTTATTGGGATTGGTACCTTAATGTTTGTTTTTTAATTCTATAGTACAAGAAGCTTTCTGCATGTAGTCTTATTATTTTACATACTAAAATAATTTATCTCACTTCAGAAACTTAGTCCAATAATACAAATTTTCTCTTACACTGAATCTTAAAACTATGTAGTCTGAATATCACCAAATAGATTTTGTTGAGGTTACAAGACAAATAGTTCATAATATAGATTATGGAATTAGTATTGAAAAAAACTTTTAATCAAATATATTACTATTAAATGTAGTTCTTATATCTAGGAGAGTATATGATCTAATATATAAAATTAGTTTAACAGTAAATGATAGATAATTATATAAATAGTTATCTCCACAGCAATAGCAAAGAGCTAGGATTAGATTGTTTCCCCAAAATAACAAAATATCTATTCTTTCAAATATAGTTAATTTTCTTTCTTGATAATATTTACAGGATTGAGTATTTCTTTGCCTATACAGTCAAAGGAAATGAACTTGTTAACTTTTTGTATTTTCTCAGAAAAAAAAATCTCTTTGAAGAAAATCAAAACATCTCACTGTACTGTACTATGTACTAGTAATTAATAATTTTATCTGATTTTAAAATAGATCTTTGATGATTTTAGTGTTCTTTAGATCATTCAGTTCATTTTTTTATTATTATGGATTAGTTATCTAGAGGACAACATGAACTTTCAATGAGAGGTCTTAAGGTAATCTTATGGTATTCTGTAACTTGTCATGTAACCCTCTTGTATCCCTTTTGCCCTGTCCTTTTCCCCTGCTACAGGAGTAGTAGAAAAAGAACTTTTTTGTGTCTAGGCCTCAGAGGATATATTTATGTACCCAACAGTGTTAGTCTCCTTAAGACTCTTTAAACTCTTTCAAAGAATAATGCTTTAAATTGTTTTTAAAGCAGAGGATACTTTTGTACCATAAATCCCTTCTACTTATTTTAGGATCATAGGATTTAGGTAGAGAAAGGACCTTAAAAGTCATCTACTTCAGTCTCCTCATTTTTTAGATGAGGGGGAAACTAAACATTTAAATTCAGTTTTCATTATTGCAAATTCAGTGTTCTTTCCAATACATCATTGTGCCCCACTATTAACTTTGAATTTTCATTTGTTAGATTTGGTGTGTTGTTTGTTTTAGTAAGGTAAAAAGTAATTCCAGTTACTGTTTTCTGCTTCATTTTATTTTATTTATTATAAAAATAAAGCTAAAGGTTTTACCTACTAATAAAATCCTTTTGGTCACCATATTGATAGTTTATAGTTCACTGAAATCTAATTATGCTTTTTAGTAGAATTTCATATGTTAAAGTAAATAGAATCTGATTCCCAGAACATATTAAGGAATTTCTTAAAGTTCCCATCAGAACAGTACCATTTCAAAGGATACATTCCTTATCCTGTAGCTAGCAAACTCCCTTATCATGTCCTGATCTAGTTTATGAACTCTCATGGCTGTCTTTTCCATTCTCTCTGTTACCCATTTAGATGAGGTAATAGTTTAATTATTTAAATTTAATTTTATCATTATATTTGGTGCTAGACTTAGTACAAACATCAAATTGGTTTTAGCTCTTCTCCAGCTCAGAACTTCTGAACTCAAGCTGTCCACTAGTCTGAGTTTCCCCAGTAGTGGGGAATATGGGAGTACCCTCCTTGCCATACCCAATTCAAATTGACTTTTAAAGCACTTCAAAGTTGACCCTTTTCTACCTTTACAATTTCCTTCCTCTTTACTATCTTCCACATATTCTACATTTTAGAGATAATAATCTTGAATTTTCATGTACATGAAATTCAATCTGCCTGAATTTTGCCTGATGGAACCCTGAAACTGAACTATAAAATCCCACCTGCAAAAGCATTTTCTACCTGTGTCTTTGTGGCTTCCCTCATGAATTCCCTGTCATTGCCTATATAGATATATTTTGGGGACACATACACACACACATACACACACTCCATTAGCAGAGACTTCTTATGGGTATGGTGTGTTTTTACCTTTCTTTGTATCACAGAACTTAGCACAATACCTGATACATAGTAGGGCATAATAAATGCTTGTGAGTTGATTGTTGAGAAAACTGAATTTAAAATAACAATATAGTATTACTCCAATCTGCTTTGGCAAAAAAACACTGTAAGAGGATCAAGTATATAGAAATATTTAAATTTGTTCATTTGTTGCTGTAAATCTTTTTGTGGATTTTTTTTTTCCAACAATTGAAATGAACTTGGAGATATTTATGAGAAAATTTGAGAAATTCACTAACTGATTGTTTGTGACTAGATTGAAAGCTTACATTTATATTATTGTATAAATTAGTTACAAATTCAGTGATATTATGTTCAGATATATTGTTTCACTTGGCAATTTATCACATGGGTTCATGTGAGATTTCTTCATTTATTAAATTTTGGATTATGTATTTCAAGCCAGACCAAGACTTAAACATTTTTTCCATAAGTATTGCTGCAGGTAAACAAGCAATTTGAGTCCAGAAAATAGCTTCTGCTTCTGTCAACATGTTGTTTATTTTTCCATGAGATAAAAAGTTCAGTTTTCTGATATTTGTACCAAGATAAAGTCAGTAAACAAGATTAATATAGTGTGGAAAAGGTTGTCAGCAGCCCTGGCAAAGGAAATAAGTTGCCTGTACACAGAACATACTGTAAACTGAATAAAAGTGTCAGGTCCACCATGAGATAATGTGATCATGAACCTCTAACAAAGCATGACATAGGCCCGGTCGGCTTTTCTCACAGCCACAGTGTAGAAAATGGATTACTGTATGCCAGGGATACCCCCTGGAATAGCATGAAAACCTCATTTTGAGATGAACATTGGAGGTAGTCCTGGAGTTCAGCCACATGTTTACCTATGATTCTCAAGTAACCATTTGTTTATTAGCATCAATAGCAGTAAATATTTAAAATATTTTAGTTTGTGGAATTTCAAAGCCTCTTTGCCATCTACCTTTTTACGCAGGTGAAAGATAGTATCATTGCAATGATGCAGTCTTTAATTTTTTTAAGCTGTCTTCTGTATCACCATGCCTTTTGAAATCCTATATCTTAAGTGGTATTTCTATAGTTATAGGATGTTGGCCTGAGTATAGCAGACAATACTAAAAATTCACAGTATTTTGATAGTGTCCATACTTGCAGGAATGTACTCTGATAGAGTGAGGATGAAATTATTCATTACATTGTACAATATTAATATTTCTAGATTTTGAATGTGTAGATCTCACAAATCTTTCTAATTAATAAGATGTAAAAGGTTCTTCAAGAATGCAAGAAGTGAATTAAGTAATCAGAGGGCATTCTAATTCTAAATTGATCCTATCCCATGATTTGCATCTGTGAATGGAGAAATAAAGCTTTCTTTTTGTTTGTGAAATATATTTTGTTTTCTGTAAGTGGGAAGATAATGTACATTATTTCTTAGCTTTTTTAATATGTAAAAAAGAACATATTTGATGATTTAAGCTGGTGTATGCATTTAAATGTGTGCATTATAACAGGAGTTACTTATATTTATAAATGAAGTATGCATATACTTCTATAAAATACAAGGTGGTCAACAAAAACCTAATTAAATAAAACCATTTTTTTCCAAATAAAGTTAAATATATGAGCAGTGGAACAATGCTCTCAAATGAAAAGACCAACAGTTTAGTTCTCAATATTATAAAACATATTTTTAAATGTACTTTTAAAAAATAGTCCCAAACTGCTGTCCTGTAAACCACAAAACAGTAAATACCCAGCATATCAGAATGGTCAAGCTTTCATTCAGTGGTTGTACAGTAGATCCTGAAAACCTTTTTTAGAACATTTTCTTATGTGTTGTTTTATCCATTTTAGATGTCCTGCAGTCTCCCATTATTTACTATCTTTTTACAAACTCTTTTCTTCTCTCTTGTTTTGTTTGATCTATTCAGGTTGCTACATCTGGCCCAGTAAGTAACAAGAGAATGGTTCACTTTTCTCCTGATTCCCATCACCATGAGTGAGTATACTTTGTCTATATTGTATCATTATTAGTGACCTGCATGTATATTGTCTTGTAAGACTTTTCTGATTCTTTTCACATAAATGGTGGCTCTGTATACCTTGTAAAAGATGTTTATTACAAAGTGAGAGGAGATGATGTAATGAATGGTAACCTAGAATGCAACTTGTTCCTCACATCTTCAAATAAGCCAGAAAAATACCCCAAAATGCATTAACATAGCAACAACAGAAAGAATATAATGAAAAGACATGAATCCAGGATAGTTCTTAAAGAAAAAATCTTTCCTCCCAGCTAAAAAGCACACTAGCCCAGGTATTTGGAATACTGGGCATTCCTCCTTCTTCCCTCCTATCTCCCACCTTTAAACAGACACACACAGAATCTGTAGCTGCAGCTGAAGGGGAGATATTGCATCCCTAGTGGCAGTTCAGTCTAGGCATGAACTTTAAGCATAAAGCCCTGTGGGAAGCCCAGGTCATGTGGCAGCTTAAAATCAATGAAATAGACTAGATAACAGACTCAAAAGGAAGGGGAAGGAGTGACAGCAGAAAAGTATAGAGCACATGGAAATGCTTCCATTTTTCAAGGAGGTTCATAAACTTGCAGCACTGATTATGGCTATTTAATGCTGTTATAAGAGGAGATAAGCAGTCAGTATAAGGAATTTTCAATTTAATGTGGGAGGCAACTTGCAAACAATTATACATAAAGATATATGCAGAATAAAGTAGAAGCAATCTCAGAGGAAATCACTAGCATTAAGGGGTCCTCGAAAAGCTTCTTTTAGAAGACGAGAATTTGACTAAGATTTGAGAGGGAAGCCAAGATCAATGGCCTGGGAAAGAAGAGAGAATGGTCAGTAGATTAGAGGTTCTGGAGAGACAACAGGGTAAAAAGTTTAAAAGCAGAAAAAATGATGGAATGACATACTGTGATCAAATGGAGGAATTTTGGAATTCTTGAACATGGAAGTCGGGATACCTTAGGATGATGACAAGATCAAATCTATCACCATCTCTGTGAGTAGCTCAGGAAGCATGGAGGAATAGGTTAAAAGAAATTCAGAAAGAACTGGGAAGTTAGAGTATTTGAGGGAATAGCAATATGTGTGTTAGGTTCCCTAGTATGCCAAAAAGAGCTGGGAGGAAAAAAAGACAGAGAATGCATTGAGAAAATTAGAAAAGTGTTCCAGAGATAGGTAGATAACATCAATTAGATTCTTAATTGGGTGATAAATGTTGACAGAATGAGCCTCAATAAGTCAGGGAAGATGAGTAGAAGGACAACTAGTACTGGAGACGGTTTTTTTAGTAGGAAACCAATTCTGAATCAGAGAATATAAGAATTTAAAACCAAAAGCAAAGATTCTTTTCAAAACAATAAAGTCTTGGGGGGTAAGGGAGGCAAAAGACAAAAAAAGACCAAAAATTCAGAGGAAGAAAAAATAATGGAAAAAATGTAAAGACAAGATTTGAAGGACACATGAATAACAAATAAAAGATAGTATGGGAAGAGGTAATGTAAGGATTATGAATCATCCAGAAATAGAAACAATAAAAATAAATCCTTGATAACAAACTAAAAATCATGTAGTATACCAAAAATTACAATATGTAGCTAAAGCACTTCTGAAAGCAAAACATCTAAACATTCATAAACCAGAAAAAATGAATGAATTTAGCAAGGAACTTTTAAAATTTGAAAAGTGAATTAAAAAAAAAAACGCTAGCAAAATCACAAAGTAGAAATTCTGAAATGTCAGTCAATAAGTGTTTATTAATTGCCTATTATATGCAGTGGGTACACTGAATAGAAATAGCTGGTAGGCCTTGGTATACAAAAAAAAAAAGCAAAAGACATTACTAATCTCAGGAAGCTCATAACTTAATGCAAGAAACAATAGGCAAATAAGTAGGTACAAAAAGACTGTATACAAGATAAATGGGAAATATTCAGTGGAGAGAGGACACTATTATTAAGAGGGACTGGGAAAGACTTCCTAAAGAAGGTATAATTTTAGCTGGATTTTGAAGGAAGCCAGAGTAGCCAGGATGTAAATATAAGGAAAGAGCATTCTAGGCATAAAGGTTAGGCAGAGAAAATGTCCAGAGTGTAAAGGGGAAACGGGGTTAATTTTATTTTTTTTTCTCACAGCTGATAAGGATTTATTTTTTTTATTAAAATATTTAGTCAATTTAGAACACTATTCCTTGGTTACAAGAATCATATTATTTCCCTCCCTCCCCTCCCCTCAACCTTCCCATAGCTGACATGCAATTCTACTGGGTATTACATTTGTCCTTGATCAAAACCTATTTCCATATTGTTGATGTTTGCATTAGGATGTTCATTTAGAGTCTACATCCCCAACCATATGCCCTCAACCCATATAATCAAGCAGTTGTTTTACTTCTGTGTTTTTTCTCATAGTTCCCTCCAAGTTGTTTAGTATCACTGCATTGCCACTAATGGAGAAGTCCATTAAATTCAATTATACCACAGTGTCTCAGTCTCTTTGTACAATGTTCTCCTGGTTCTGCTCCTTTTGCTCTGCATCAATTCCTGGAGGTCATTCCAGTTCCCTTGGAATTTCTCTAGTTTATTATTCCTCTGAGCACAATAGTTTTTGATCACCAACATATGACACAATTTGTATAGCCATTCAGCAATTGACAGGCATCCCCTTATTTTCCTTTTATTTGCCACCACAAAGAGCACAGCTATGAATATTCTTGTATAAGTCTTTTTCCTTATTATTTCTTTGGGATACAAACCTAGCAGTGCTATTGCTGGATCAAAGGGCAGACAGTCTTTTAGAACCCTTTGGGCATAGTTCCAAATTGCCCTCCAGAATGGTTGGATAAATTCACAACTCCACCAGCAATGAATTAATGCCTCCAACTTTGCCACATCCCCTCCAGGATTCATTACTTCCCCTTGTTGTCATGTTAACCAATCAGCTAGGTGTGAGGTAATACCTCAGAGTTGTTTTGATTTGCATCTCTCTGAGTATAAGAGATTTAGAACACTTTCCCATGTGCTTATTAATAGTTTTGTTTTCTTTAACTGAAAATTGCATATTCATGTCCCTTGCCCATTTATCAATTGGAGAGAATGGCTTGGTTGTTGTACAATTTGATTTAGCTGTTTATAAATTTGAGTAATTAGACCTTTGTCACAGATTTTTGTTATGAAGATTGTTTCCCAATTTGCTACTTCCTTTCTAATTTTGGTTTCATTGGTTTTGTTTGTATAAAAACTTTTTAATTTGATGTAATCAAAATTATTTATTTTAGATTTTGTGATTTTTTTTTCCAAGCTCTTTCTTGGTTTTAAAGTATTTCCTTTCCCAAAGATCTGACATGTATACTATTCTATGTTCAACTAATTTGCTTATAGTTTCCTTCTTTATATTCAAGTCATTCACCTATTCTGAGTTTATTAGGGTGTGAAATGTTGATCCAAACCTAATCTCTCCCATACTTTCTTCCAATTTTCCCAGCAGTTTTCATCAAAAAGTGGGTTTTGGTCCCCAAAACTGGGATCTTTGGGCTTATCATAGACTATCTTACTGAGGTCACTTACCCCAAGTCTATTCCACTGATCCTCCTTTGTGTCTCTTAGCCAGTACCAAATTGTTTTGATGACCTCTGCTTTATAGTATAGTTTGAGATCTGGGACTGTGGGACCTCCTTCTTTAGCAATTTTTTTTTTCATGATTTCCCTGTATATCCTTGCTCTTTTTTTCTTCCAAATGAACTTTGTTAAATTTTTTTTTCTAATTCAGTAAAAAAAAATTTTTGGTAGTTCGATGGGTATGGCACTAAATAAGTAAATTAATTTGGGTAGGATTGTCATTTTTATTATGTTAGTTCATCCTACCCATGAGCAATCGATTTTTTCCTATTGTTTAGATCTAGTTTTAATTGTGTGGAGAGTGTTTTGTAGTTGTGTTCTTATAATTCCTGTGTTTGTCTCAGCAGATATACTCATTTTATATTGTCTATGGTGATTTTAAATGGAATTTCTCTTTCTAAATCTTCCTGTTGAATTGCATTGAAAATATGTAGAAATGCTGATGACTTATGTGGGGTTTTTTGTATCCTTCAACTTTGCTAAAGTAGTTGATTATTTCAACTAGCTTTTTGGTGGATTCTTTAAGTAGACCATCATATTATCCGCAAAGAGTGATAGCTTGGTGTCCTCATTGCCTCTTTTAATACCTTCAATTTCTTTTTCTTCTCTAATTTCTACAGCTAGTGTTTCTAGTACAATGTTAAATAATAGAGGTGATAATGGGAATTCTTGTTTCACTCCTGATCTGATTGTGAAGGCTTCTAGTTTATCCCCTTTGCAGATGATGTTTGCTGATGTTTTCAGATATATACTGTTTATTATTTTTAGGAATGGCCCTTCTATTCCTATGCTATCTAGTGTTTTCAAAAGGAATGAGTGTTATATTTTGTCAAAAGCTTTTTTTGAATGTATTGAGATTATCATGTGATTTTTGTTGGTTTGCTTGTTAATATGGTCAATTATATGGATGGTTTTCCTAATATTTAACCATCCTTGCATTCCTGGTATGAATCCTACCTGGTCATAATGAATAATCCTTGTGATCACTTGCTGGATTCTATTTAATATTGTTGCATCTATGTTCATTAAAGAGATTGGTCTATAGTTTTCTTTCTCTGTTTTTGATCTGCCAGGCTTTGGAATCAGTACCATATTTGTGTTGTAAAAGGAATTTGATAGGACTCCTACTTTGCTTCTTCTGTCAAATAATTTGTATAATATTGGGATTAGTTGTTCTTTGAATGTTTGATAGAATTCATTTGTGAATTAATCTGGACCTGGGGATTTTTTTTCTTAAGGTGTTCTTTGATGGCTTGATCATTTTTTTTCTGATATTGGTTTAACTATTCTATTTCTTCCTCTGTTAGTCTACTCAATTTATATTTTTGTTAATATTCATCCATATCACCTCGATTGTCATTTTTATTGGATACTGTCAATTTGGTTTTCATCTTTCCTATTTTTAATTAGATTGACCAATACTTTGTCTATTTTATTTGTTTTATCAAAGTACCAGCTTCTAGTCTTAATTTTTAAATCAATAGTTCTTTGACTTTCAATTTTATTAATTTCTCCTTTGATTTTTAGTATCTCTAATTTAGTCTTCATCTGAGTATTTTTAATTTGTTCAATTTCTATTTTTTAATTTGCATGCCCAGTTCATTAACCTTTGCCCTCTCTAATTTGTTAATCTATGAACTGAAGGATATAAATTTTTCCCCTGAGTACTGCTTTGGCTGCATCCCATAGATTTTGAAAGGATATCTCCTATTTGTCATTATCTTCAATGAAATTATTAATTATTTCTATGATTTTTTCTTTAACCAATTTTGGAGAATCTTATTATTTAATTTCCAATTAATTTTTGGTTTGCCTCTCCATGTACCCTTACTAATTATTATTTTTATTACATTGTAATTGGGAACATTTCATTTATTATTTCTCCTCTTTTGTACTTGTTTGCAATGTTTTATTGCCCTAGTACATGGACAGTCTTTATGAATATACCATGTGCTGCACGAAAAGAAGGTGTATTCCTTTTTGTCTGTAACCGTGAAAATGTGGTTTGCCAAGACTGTGAATTGCCAAAACTGTAAAAGTTCCAGCTAAACAATCTGAAATTAAGTGGTCACCGTGAAAAAATTCTTGAATATGAAAATACCCAAGTCAGCTAGGTTTTATGGAGATTTTATTTAATACAAATGAAGGAATTAGGGAAATGAGAGGAAGGGGAGGGAGAGGAGAGAGAGAATTAGAGAGAGAGAGAGAGAGAGAGAGAGAGAGAGAGAGAGAGAGAGAGAGAGAGAGAGAGAGAGAGAGAGAATGAAAATAGTAGAAAGGGGCCTAGAATAGCCTAGAGCCTAAGGGAGAGCGAGTCAGTCTTTATCACTCACCACAAGATCATCTTCAAGCAAGCTCCAAACCTCTGAACTCCAACTCCAACTAACTTCCAATCCAAAAACTCTACAAACTCCAACTAGTCAGAACTCCAACTAACTAAATTTCAAACTCCCCTTCCTTTTGAAGAAAGTTTTTCTTGTGTCACCTCCCTTAATTTTCACATCTACCAATCACAGTAGACACTTTTTCCCAAGACCACCCAGTCTTTAGTTCACATCTTCTTTTGTTCTCACCTTCTCTTGTTAGATTAAATCCTCTGAGTACTTCACACCTCTTTTGTTAAGCTTGCCTTTTGTAAATTGCTTGTCCTTTTAGTGATTAATTTAACCTTTATAGGTATTTAGCACCTTTTTTATTAGATCTAAAAATAGACCTAGCTTAATGTTTTAGCTTCACTATAAGTATGAGTTAGGGACTTTTCATTGTTTAATCAGGAGTTTTCAATTTTATCTTCCCCTAAAGCACTGTCTGAGTAGGGTGGAGTAATTTTAGAAGTTCTCAATACATTCCTGATTAAGTATCTTCATTGTTAAAAATGGGGAATAGCTTAATCAGTCTTCTAAAGTATAGTCTGAGTAGTTTAAGATTCACATGTCTCTATTTATTTTTTCCACATATCTACTAACTCTAATTTTTCTAAGATTTCATTCACTTCTCTTACCTCATTTATATATATATATACATATATATATATATATATATATATATGTATATATATATATATTTGTTTTGATTTATCTAGTTCTGATAGAGGAAGGTTCAGATTTCCCACTAGTAGAGTTTTTCTATCTATTTCCTCCTTGATCTCTGTTATTTTTTCCTTTATAAATTTGAATTCTATGGCATTTGATGCATACATGTTAAGTACTGGTATTTCCTCATTTTCTATACTGCCTTTTATCAGGATGTAATTAACTTCCCTATCTCTTTTAACTAGATCTATTTTTTACTATGGCTTTGTCAGATAACATGATTGAGACTCCTACCTTCTTTTTCTCAGTTGATACCCAGTAGATTCTGCTCCATCCTCTTACTTTTATTCTATGTGTGTCTATCTTCCTCATGTGTGTTTCTTGTAGACAGCATATGGGTTTTGGTTTCTAATCCACTCTGCTATTCACTTGCATTTTATGGTTGAGTTCATTCCATTCACATTCAGAGTTATGATTACAAGCTGTATATTTCCCAGCATTTTAATTTCCACTCCTAATCCTGCCTTTTCTTCTTTCACTATTTCCTTCTACACCAATGTTTTATGTTTAATTAGGACCCCTAATTCCCACCCTTATTTTCTTCCCTTTCTATCCCTCTCTTTATTCCCCTCTCATTTTCATTACAGTCTTTTTAAACTACCCCCACCTTCTCTCCTTGTACTACTTCCCTCCCCAACAGTCCATTTGTTACCTTCTACTTCCCAATAGGTCCAAATCAATTCGCTTTCCCCATGTATTTGATTGTTCTTCCCTCTTTGAGTCAATTTCAATGCATTTAGGAGATGAGTATTTCATATCTCCAACTGCTTTACCCTTCCAGAGTAATTATCTTCACCTCCTCTCCCCTCCATGAGCTTCTTTGTGACATATTAATTAATCCCCTTTTGTTTCTTTTCCCATTTCTTTTAGTATTAACCTCTTTATTTACCTCTAGTTCTGTGTGTGAATATATATATATATATATATTTATATATATACATATATATTTATGCATGCATATATCTATATACATATTTATGTCTTGCCATTTCATCCTATATAGTTTGTCACTGTTCCCTCTAAGTGTAATTCTTCTAGCTGCCCCGGTGGTAATAACAATTTTTAAGAGTTACCAATGACCTCTTTTCTTAAAGGGATACATATCATATTAAATTATTGGGTCTCTTAAAAAAAGAAGGTTTTGGTTTTGTTTTTCTTTTTTCCCTCTTTTTTAATTACTTTCTGATTCTCTTGAGTACTCTGTGATTGGGCATAAAATTTTCTGTTCAGGTCTGGTCTTTTCTTTATAAATGCTTGGAATTCTTCTATTGTGTTAAATGACCATACTTTCCCCTGTAAGGATATAGTCAGTTTTGCTGAGTAGTTGCTTCTTGATTGTAGATCCAGTTCCCTTGCTTTACAGAATATCATATTCCATGCCTTTTGGTCCTTCTGTGTAGATGCAGCCAGATCCTGTGTTATCCTCTCTGTGGTTCCATGGTATCTGAATGACTTATTAGCAGCTTGTAATATTTTTTCCTTGGTCTGATAGTTCTTGAATTTGGCTATAACATTACTGGGTGTTGTCAGTTGGGGATTAAGTACAGGAGGTGATCTGTGGATTCTTTCAATCTCCACTTGTCCCTCTTGTTCTAGAATATTGGACCAGTTTTCTTGGATAATTTCCTGTAAGATGATGTCCAGGCTTTTATCTTTTGTCATAGTTTTCCTGTAGACCAGTGATTCTTAAGTTGTCGCTCCTGGAATGATTTTCTAAATCTTTTTTGTGAATGAGGTGCTTCATATTTTCCTAAATTTTTTTTTATTCTTTTGATTTGGTCATGTTGCCTTGTGACGTTGCTTGCTTCTAATTGTTGTATTCTGGTTTTTAAAGACTGGATTTTGTCCCTGGCTCTTTGGTCATCCTTGTCCTTCTCCTCTGATTTTCTTTGGAGGTCATCTTTCATCTTTTTTGCCTCATTTTCAAGCTGATTAATTTTGGTTTTTGAGATACTCTTTTCTATTCCTAGATGACTTCACTTGCTTTTTATGTTCTTTTCCCAGTTGTCTTCAGCATCTCTTAATTGTGTTTTGAATTGTATTTTGAATTCTTCTAAAGCCTGTATCCAATTCACTGAGGTTTCTGTTTTTTTTTTTTTTTTTGGTTTGGCTTTCCCTCACCCTTCTCTGTTCCTTTTGCTCTTTGTTCATTGCCAGTATAGAAGCTGTTGATTGTAATTTCTTTTTTCTTTTTCTGTTGTTTGCTCATATTTACCCCTTCTTTACTTCCTGAAGTTGCCTGTGCTCTTGCTCTCTCATTCTTTTGTTGGATCTGTGGTTTGGAGCTTTTCTGTCAGCCTTCACTTTTGGAGCTTAGTCAATAACGCTCTCAGGGCAGTTTGTGGGGTAGGGGTGTTGGAAGGCTTTTATGGTATTAAGTCCAGCTGGGTTGAGCTGGATGTACCCCGATGCCAAAACCTTGTGAGGGGGGAGCAATATGGAGTGTCTTCACTGCTCCAACTAGGCTGCCCACTCTGAGTGCTTCCCCACTGCCTGCATTTGATGCTCTGAGCCTGGCACAGCTTTCACTGCTAGGTACTCCCTCCAGACCAGCACCCTTACCCGCCCAGACATTCCAGCTGCCTCTGGAGGCTTAGCAGTCTAGCTGAGGGAGGGGTCCTTGTACCTTTCTTCTTCTTTCCCCTTAAACCAGTGTGTTCTAGAATTCAGCCTTTGGGGGGAGGGGGTGTACCTTTTACATTGAGTCCAGCAGGAGGGTTCCTTGGCTCTATCTTTTTGGGTTTGATTTTCAGCCCCCTAGGAGCATGTAGTTTGTAATTGGTTAGAAAGGGTTTTCAGAGATCTGAACTTTCACTGTCTCTATGCCATCATATTGACTCAGCCTTCAAAGGGTTTAATTTTAAAAAGGTTAGACTTTATATTTCATGAATGTAGTCACTCTACCTTTATGAATGTAATCATTAAAAAATGTAGAATGATTGAATCAAGAAATCAGTGAGAGTGTAAGGTAAGATATCTAGCCTCAGCACTAAGTAATTTATCTCCACCCTCCCCATTCCCCCAGAGAAGTGAGATTAAGTTTCACCAAAGCCGACGACCTAGGAAGTGTCTGAAGAGGAATAGGTCTTTCCTGAGGAAAGGGTCTTCAGAGAAAATCAGCATGTAGGGGTCAGGTTTTCACTCACCGTGTGTTAGTTTAGTCAGCAGATTCTTTATTAGGCTCACCAGGAAAAACAGGGTCTCAGGTCCAGTTAGCAGATCAAAGAATGAAGAATTCCTCTAGTCTCCACTTCCAAAAAAAATTAAGAACTCAGTCTCACAGGAAGTAACAGCACCTTTTCAAGACCCTGCTTTTTCATCACTTCCTGTGCCTTCCCCTAATTTTACATCTACCAATCACAGTTGACGCTTTGTTTTAGGACTGCCCAGAAGGCAGTCAGTCTATTCTGATTCTTCATCCACTATCACACACATGAGTCACAGACCTTTCCCACTCAATGTGTGAAATAGGGTGTTTGCACCTTTGGTTTTTAAATCTAAAAATGGGTAGATCTCCATACTTAACTTTTATGTACTGTGTTCTAAATAGACGGGGGTTATAATTTAATCTTCACAATCAGGGGAGAGTTAATATTTTCATTGTTATAATCAGGGGAGTGTCAAATTTAATCTTCACAAGAGCCAAGAAGTAGTGTCTTATTCTCTGAATATCAAGGAGGCAAGGAGTTCAAGTGGAGGGAGCAGAGGAATAAGATAATGAGGTCTTTTAATGACAAACAAAGGATTTTATATTTTATCTTATAGATGAAAGGGAGCCACTAGGGTTTATTGAGGAGGGAAGTGACATAGTCAAATTTCTATTTTAGGAAAATTAGTTTCATTACTGGAGAATAGCCTGGCATAGAGACTTGTAGCAGGCAGACATAATATCAGATTATAATCCAAGCAGGAAGCAAGGATGGCCTGCACCAAGGTAGTGTAACAGTTAAAATTTAGGGGAGACTGAGGCAGGTAGAAATTAGTTTCTCTCAGCAAGGAGTATTATATTTTTTAGAGGTTTATTAAAGGTTAAAGATTAAAGAAAATACAGAATAAGAAAAAACATGTGCCTAGGCCAGAGGCCTAGACAAGGCCTCACCTACATTATGGAAAGAGCTACGTCTTCTCCAAAACGGAAATCCAAAAGAGACTGAAAAGCCTTTGCAATCAGCTTAAATCCCTTCTTGATCTTGGCCCACCTCAGAATTCCGTGAGATTACAAAGCATTTTGGGGAAGTGGAGCAAGGGCTTGTGGGGATTGAAGTCCAGAGTTCAAGTCTATTTTTTACAGTAGTAACAGTATATGATAAAAGGAGGCATGATTGAGATTTGTTGCAAAAGTAAAATTGATGGACCTCTTTAACAGATTGATTAAAACAGGTTTTTAAAATTAAAAATAAAAAGACTATTGGCTTAATAAAACTATTACTTTATAAAATTTATTTAAATAAACAGTTAAGGTGGAGGGGTGGGGCTAAGATGGTCCTAGAATAACAGGAACTTTCTGAATCTCCTTCCAACCAGTCAATACAAAGAGTATCAAAAGGACAGAAAACAAAATCAGACATGTAAAGGGGCTTTCCCACAGGATATAGCCTTAAAAGTAGGTATTATTTGGGAATATCCATACCATAAGGGGATGTAACTACACTTATCAAAGCAGTGAGCTGATCACACCTACCCCAAGCCAACCACTCTGCCAGAGTCAGAGTGTAGGTCAGGCAATCTCTAAATTCTGGGGGGTTGGATGACCACAGACTTGCCCCTGAAACGAGTGCAAGGTCTTGGCAAGAGACTTGAAAGCCAAGGCTGAAGATCACAGAGCCTAGGCAGCAGAGCTCAGAGATTGGACAGAAAGAAGGCTGGCCACAGCAGAGGTAGCAGGGAATAGAAAAATAGTCCAAGGGCAAAGCCCTTTAAAATATGCTCCATAAAGAACTGCCTGGAAGATACCAACAAGGCAAAGCCCTGTGAGACAGATGCTAAGAAAGCAATGTCCACTAACATGTAGGAACCTCAATCCACAAGTAGGAAAAGAAATAAGCAGCAGCAAATGAATGAATGAATGAATGAATGAATGAATGAATGAATGAATGAATGAAATAAAACAAAACAACATTTGACCCTGGATAATTTCTATGGAGAAAAAGAGTAAAATACAGAAACAACAGCAGAGAGTGACAAACCAGCCAACACATCCAAATGTTCCAAAAAAAATAAAATGGAAATTGGTTACAAGCTCTTAAGGAACTCAAAATGTAGTTCAAGAACCAAGTAAGAAAGCTAGACGAAAAATGGGAAGAAAATTGGGAAAAATAAATGCAAGTAATTCAAAAAGAAAATAACATAAAAGACAAATTTGCCAACATGGAAAAAGAGGCACAGAAATCACATGAAGTAATAAGCAAATTGGAGACCAGAATTGACCTGCTCAAAGCCATGAAAAGCAGTATAGACCTAACCAAAAATGAAAACCAAAAGAATGTAAATGAAAATCAGTCTTTAAAGACTAGACCTGGGCAAAATCTATTGGGCATCAACTGAGAAAAAGAAGTCATGAGTCTCAATTATGATCTCTGACAAGCTAATGATCTCATGAGATAGCAAGAATTAATAAAGTAAAATCAAAAGAATGACAAATGTAAGCAAACATGAAATATCGCATCAAAAAGACAATTAACCTAGAAAACATATCCTGAAGAAACAATTTGAGAATTATTGGTCTACCTAAAATCCTGAAAAAAAAAGTCTTGACATCACATTACAAGAAATTATCCAAAAGAATTGCCCTTATATTCTTGAACAAGAGAGTAAAATAGATGTGGAAAAAGTCCATAAACCAACCATTCCATTAAATGTTCAAAAGATAACTCCCAGGAATGTAGTAATCAAATTCAAGAGTGTCCAAGCCTAGGACAAAGTATTGCGAGCAGTCAGAAAGAGACAATTCAGATATGAAGAAGCCCCAAGTCAGGATTGCACAAGATCTAGCAGCCTCCATACTATAGGACCTCAAGATTTAAAATATAATATTCAGGAAAACAAGAGAATTGGGTCTACCCATCAAAACTAACTATATACTTCCATGGGAAAGTATAGGCATTTAACAAAACAAAATATTTCCAATTATTACTAAAGAAAAGACTAGAACTAAATGCAAAATTTGATATTCAAACACAAAATGCAAGAGAACCATATAAAGGTAAATAAGAAAGGGGGGGGGGGAATTAAGGACTTCAGTAAGCTTAAATTGATTATATTTTTATATGGAATAATTATATCTGTAAATTTATTTTTTTCATTTTCATTGTAGATAGAATTATTCATAGGCAGATGTAATGGTACTAAATTGTTTTAGATGATATGTAAAAACGGGGGGTTGGAATAGAGGATGGTACTAGGAGAAACTTGAAGGAAAAAGAAAAATAGCATGAATTATAACACAAAATGAGGTACATGGTGGATGGACAGGGAATACTATTACAAGAAATGGAGGAAGAGAGTGGTCATAGGTAATACTTAAACCTTACTCTCAGTTTAATCACTTCTGAGAGGGAAGAGCAGCCAGATCTAGTGGGGTATAGAGTTATTTCTTACCTCACAGGGAAACTGAGATAGAAAAACCAAGGGGGGTATGGAGGGGGGAGTGGGGCAGGAAATACAAAAAGGGTGAGAAAGAGAGGGGGGGAAATTTAATAGACCCTAAAGTAAAATAAGAGAGGAATAAGAAGGGGGGGGTAGGAAGGGAAATAAGGGTGGGTGGGGTAATTAGGTATACTTATTAGAAACAAAACACTGGTGTAGAAGGCAATAGTGAAAGAAGAAAGGGCAGGACTAAAAGAGGAAATCAAACGGATGAGAAATACATGGGTGGTAATCATAACTCTGAATGTGAATGTGATGAACTCACCCATAAAATGAAGCAGAGAGCAGAGTGGATTAGAAACTAAGATTGTACCATATGTTGTCTACAAGAAACACATATGAGGCAGATAGACACACACAGGGTAGTGATAAAAGGCTGGAGCAAAATCTATTGGGCATCAACTGAGAAAAAGAAGTCATGAGTCTCAATTATGATCTCTGACAAAACCAGTGTAAAAATAGATTTGATTAAATAGATATAAGGAAGATAATCACATCCTGATGAAAGTCAGTGTAGACAATGAAGTCTCGGTGCTCAATATGTATAGAACAAATGGTATAGCATCCAGATTTCTAAAGGAGAAACTAATGGAGCTTAAAGAGGAAGTAGATAGTAAAACTATACTAGTGAGAGACCTGAATCTTCTTGTATCAAATATAGATAAATCAATCCAAAAAGTAAGAATGAGGTAAGAGATATGAATTAAATAATAGAAAAATTCAAATTAATACATATATGTAGAAAAATAAATATGGACAAAAAGGAGTATATCTTCTTTTTAGCAGTACAAGGTACATTCTCAAAAATTGACCATGTACTCGGGCATAAAAACATTGAAACAAATGCAAAAAAGCAGAAATATTAAAGCAACTTTTTTAGATCAAAATGCAATATAAATAATAATTAGCAAGGACACAGGAAGAGAGGCAAATCAAAAATTAATTGTAAATTAAATAATATGATTCTCCAAAATTAGTTGGTTTAAGAAAAGTCATAGAAACAATTAATGATTTCATTGAAGAGAATAACAATGAGGAAACAACATATCAAAATCTATGGGATGCAGCCAAAGAAGTACATAGGGGGAAATTTATATTCCTGAGTGCACATATCAACAAATCAGTGAGGAAAGAGTTCAATAAATTGGTCATGCAAATTAAAAAATTAGAAAGAGAACAAATTTAAAATCCTCAGATAAAAACGAAATTGGACAACATGCAAGGAGGTAGAAAAGGAAGGGAAATGGAGAAGAGCTGTGTTTAGTGCCTTCCCCCTGGGACTACCTTCGATTTATCCTAGGAACATCTTTTATGCATAAAGTTTGCATATTTTATTAGAATGTTAACTCCTTGAAGACAAGAATTTGTTTTTGTTTTTGCTTTTCTTTCTATCACAGTACCCTGAACAGTGACTAGCATACATAATAAATTATTGTTGACTTGAGAGACAATGTTACAAAGGACAGAGAGCTGGTCTTGAAGCTAGCAAAAACCTAAGCTAGACCCTCTGACACATGCCAGGTGTGAGACCCACAGTAAATCAATTAACCCTTAATGAACACACAACTCCCTAAATTGCCTAAAAGCAACTGCCTTCATTAAGATAATTTCCTCACCTGGGAGTTTTCAAAACCAATGTAATCAGAGACTCTCGCCTTATCTCTAACTTGTTCTTACACAAATATCTTATGGGCAAAGTTTGTAACTCTTATTATCTCCACATACACAAAGTAGGTACTTAAGAAAAGTTTATGGTTCAATTGAACTAATAAGCCCTATAAATTTATAAAACAAAAACACTAAAATAATTGTGATTTATTAAATGTATTTCCATTGAAGAATTCATCTAGAAATGCAGATTGAAACCTTGTCTGCCATTTTAATCTTAGAGAGCTAATTGGGTGTTGAGAGGTTAAGTGACATAGGTGAGGTCTCACAGGCAGTTTATGACAAAGATTGGATTCATTGACTTATGAAGGACAGTTATGACTATCTGTAATTTATGAATTAAATTAGGAAGTCACCTAATTTTAGTCCTTTACACATTAACATCCTTCATGAAACTTGTCACATGTTTAGTTTGGAATATGGTTGTATTTCTCCATGACCAATAATTGAGACCATCTTTAATGCAAGATATTTTTCTTAAAAAAAAAAAAAACTGAGGAAAATAGCAACCCCTTATTTTAGGTAAATATTTTTTTATGAAATTTAGAGTTTAAGAAAAAAAATAAGGCATTAATGATTAACTTAAGTCTTTAATGAATTTTTAAGTAGAAGATCATCACATGTTAATAACACCATAATAATAAAGATATAGATATATACAGACAAAAATTTTCTGATATACAGTTAAACAAAAGAAGACAAATTGAAGAGCAAATTCAAAGTTATTATTTCTTAAATTTGTATGGGGAAAATGCAGGGCTTCCAAAGTTAAGAAGACATTACAGTGTTTACCCTAACATGAATTTTCTAAAAAGAGGTTCTTTTAGCTTCCTTCTCTTAGTGGTACCAAATCACAGCCTTAGTTTGGAAATTTCCATAGACTTTTGAATACAATTCAATGGGGGGAAGTTAATCATTAAAGAAATATTGCTACTATATAACTTTCTTGCAACGCATCTAGAAGAATACTTTTTTAGAATCTGTTAGCAAAGATTTTTAAAACTAAAGTTACAAATGCTAAAGAACCCCACAAAATATTGTTATTATATGATTTAAAATGTATTATGACTTTTATTTATTTTTTGCATGTACAAATGCATTTGAAAGTATTTATCTTGAGGAGCTATGATTTCAGGAATTCTGAGATTACTGAAAATATTTTTAGAACTTTAATCTACATAACTAGATTATGAGTCATTCATGAAAATTCCCCATTACTTTTTAGGTACATATTTTCTTTTTGTTTGGTTTTTGCACAATTGATATTGCCTGATCTGGTCACCCACCTTTCTTTTTTTTTCCATTTGAATTACTTTATTTAGTCAATTTAGAACATTATTCTTTGGTTACAATAATCACATTATTTCCCTCCCTGCCTTCCACCTATCATTCCCGCAGCCTACGTGCAATTTAAATGGGTATTACTTATGTCCTTGATCAGAACATATTTCCATGTTTTTGATGTTTGCACTAGAATGTTCATTTAGAGTCTACATCCACAACCATATCCCTTCGATCCATGTATTCTAGCAGTTGTTTTCTTTCAGTGTTTTTACTCCCACAGTGTTTACTCTGGATGTAGATAGTGGTTTTTCTCATAGATTCCTCCAAGTTGTTCAGGGTCACTGCATTGCCACTAATAGAGAAGTCCATTATATTCGATTGCACCACAGTGTATCAGTCTCTGTGTACAGTGTTTTCCTGGTTCTGCTCCTCTCACTCTGAATCAATTCCTGGAGGTTTTTCCAGTTCCCACGGAATTCCTCAACTTTTATTATTCCTTTGACCACAATAGTATTCCATCAACAACAGATACTATAATTTATTCAGCCATTCCCCAATTGAAGGGCATCCCCTAATTTTCCAGTTTTTTGCCACCACAAAGAGCTCAGCTATGAATATTTTTGTACATGTTTTTTCATTATTATCTCTTTGGGGTACAAAACCAGCAGTACTGTGACTGGATCAAAGGGCAGCCTTTTAGCGCCATTTGGGCATAGTTCAAATTGCCCTCCAGAATGGTTGGATCAATTCACAACTCCACCAGCAATGCATTAATGTCTCAAATTTGCCACATCCTCTCCAGTATTCATTACTTTCTGTTGCTATCATGTTAGCCAATTTGCTAGATGTGAGGTGATACCTCAGAGTTGTTTTGATTTTCATCTCTCTGATTATAAGAGATTAAGAACACTTTTTCATGTGCTTATTAATGGTTTTGATTTCTTTAACTGAAAATTGCCTATTCATGCCCTTGCCCATTTATCAATTGAGGATTGGCTTGATTTTTTTTTTTACAATTGATTTAACTCTTTGTAAATTTGAGTAATTAGACCTTTGTCAGAGTTTTTTGTTATGTTATCTCCAACCTCTTTACCCTTCCATTGTATTTATGTTCTCCCCCCTCCAGCCATGATCTTCTTTGTGATATATAAATTTACCCCCTTTAGTTTCTTTCCCATTTCTTTTAGTATGGACCTCTTTTTTTAGCTCTAGTTTTATACATACATATATCTATATACCTATTTATGTCTTGACATTTCATCCTATAAGATTGTCATTGTTCCCTCTAAGTATAATTCTTCTAGCTGCCCAGGTGATAATAACAATTTTTAAGAGTTACCAATGACCATTTTTCTTATAGGGAAACATATCATTTTAATTTATTGAGTTTCTTTTTAAAAGTGGGTTTTTTTTTCTTTTTCCCCTCTTTTTTAAATACCTTTTGATGATTGTCTTGCATTCTTTGCTTGGGCATCAAATTTTCTGTTCAGGTCTGTTCTTTTCTTTACAAATTATTGTAATTCTTCTATTTTGTTGAATGACCATACTTTCCCTTTTAAGAATATAGTCAGTCTGGGTAGTTGATTCTTTGTTGTAGACCTAGGTCCCTTGCTTTCCGGAATATTATATTCCATGCTTTTTGGTC
Organism: Monodelphis domestica; assembly: GCF_027887165.1. Taxonomy (NCBI): domain Eukaryota; kingdom Metazoa; phylum Chordata; class Mammalia; order Didelphimorphia; family Didelphidae; genus Monodelphis; species Monodelphis domestica. Next base: position 125,882,919 of record NC_077228.1, on the reverse strand, counting down.
CTTCAGGGTGGATGCAGCCAGATCCTGCGTCATCCTCACTGTGGTTCCATGGTATCTGAGTGACTTCTTGGCAGCTTGTAATATCTTTTCTTGTGTCTGATAGTTCTTGAATTTGGCTATAACATTACTGGGTGTTTTCAGTTAGGGATTAAGTACAGGAAGTGATCTGTAGATTCTTTCAATCTTCACTTTTCCCTCTTGTTCTAGGATATCGGGGCAGTTTTGAATAATTTCCTGTAGTATGATGTCCAGGCTTTCTCTTTTTTCCTGGTCTTCTGGTAGCTCAATGATTCTTAATTTGTATCTCCTTGAACGATTTTGTAAGTCCTCTGTTTTGTGAATGAGATGTTTCATATTTTCTTCAATTTTTTCATTCTTTTGGTTTTGTTTTATAGTTTCCTGCTGCCTTGTTAGGTCACTTAATTCTAGTTTTTGTATTCTGATTCTTAAAGACTGGATTTCATCCCTGGCTTTTTGGCCATCCTTCTCCTTCTGGTCTGATTTTCTTTGGAGGTCATCTTTCATTCTCTTTATTTCATCTCTCATCTCCTTTGCCTCATCTTTCATCTACTTTGCCTCATTTTCAAGATGTTTGATTTTGGCTTTCAAGACACTTTTCTGTTTCCAGATGACTTATCTTAGTTTTTAAATTATTTTCCCAATTGTCTTCAGCCACTTTTAATTGTGTTTTGAGTTGCATTTTGAGTTTTTCCAAAGCATATATCCAATTTCCTGGGATATCTGTTTTATTGCTTGCCTCCTCCTCTGTTCCATTTGCTCTTTGTTCTTTGCCTGTATAGAAGCTGTCTATTGTAATTTCTTTCTTCTTTTCCTGTTGTTTCCTCATATTTACCCTTTCTTTATTCCCCATATATTTCTGTGCTCTTGATTCTCTCATTTTTTTTTTTTTTGGTTTTGAGGCTTTCTGTCAGTCCCCCCTCTTGGAGCTTTGTCAGATCTTTCAGTTCAGACTATGGGGGAGGGGTGTGGGAGTTTGAGCTTCCCTGTCCTCTGCAGGCTTTTGATTGGATTAAAGTCCAGAGGTCAATGAGGGAAGGGTGTTGGAGCTTGGGCTTCCCTGACCTCTGAAGACTTGATGGCATTAAGTTCAGCTGGGTTGGGCTTGATATGCTCTGAGGATAAAACCTCGTGGAAAGCTGGAGCAATATGGAGGGTCTCTGCTACTCTTACCAGGCTGCCAGCTCCGCACTCCCTCTCCAACTGTTTCCCCGCCACCTGTGTTTGATGTTCTGAGCCTGGCACAGCCCTGCCTACAAGGTAAACCCTCCAGACCAGCACCTTTCCCCACCCAGAAGTTCCCACTTCCCTGGAGGCTTAGAGTTCTGCGTCAGAGGGGAGAGGTTCCTGGGATCTTCCTTCTGCCTTCCCCTTAAACCCGAGTATTCTCAGATTCCAGCTTTTGGGCTGCTTACCTTTTGGATTGAGTCCAGCAGGAAGGTTCCTTGGCTCTGTCTTGTTGTTAGGTTTGATTTTCAATCCCCTGGGAGTATTCAGTTTGTGATCTATAAGGAAGGGTTTTCAGAGGTCTGAACTTTTGCTACTTCTACACCGCCATCTTGACTCCACACCCTATTCTGACTTTTAAAGTGTTGACATTTTCATAAAATAAGATTTTATATTGTAGTCATTTTGCATTTAAAGCAGTAACTTACCCTTTACATAATTTGTTATACTTCTTAATGACTGGATTTTAATAATGTGGTAGTTTTGTAGGGGAAATGTTTAGTCTATAAAAATGAAATAATTATTAAATGAATGTAAAGCAATCCATTAAAAGAGTAGCCTAAATATTTTACCTTAATCCTTCTAAGGAGGCTAATTTAGTTTCTGATTTCTTAGTATTAAAAAGAACAATATATTAAAGTAAGTGAAAATAAGTTTTAACTTTCCTATCATTATTATACTATTTCAGGGAGTGTGAAAACAAATAAAAAAAATTTAACACAAAACATTTAGATTTCCAGTAATATTTAGAAATCTCAAAGTAGGGTCATTTTTAACCTTTTAAAAAAATAATTTGTTATATAATGAGACTCAGAGTTATTTATTAATGACAATATCAGGAGAGTTTTTCTATTCCTCTTCTATTCTCCTATCCCCTTTTTTGGGTTCTGTCTTGTTTTTATCTATGCTGTCTCTATTCATTCTTTGAATACAAACTAAAGAACAATTAATTTGACATTGAAAGTACTTGAAAAGATCCATTATTTTATCAGCATGAGTATTTTCTTACATGATGCAAAGTGAACCTCCATTACATTATTTCCTCCAATGGCTTCTTTGCTTATTATTTTCCACAAATCAACAAACAGGTGAAGATCTTTTTTATATATCTTAATAAAAATGGCCCACTTCTGTAATACTGATATTTTGTTTCTGTTTTCCTCCTGTATTCATTCAAAGAAGAAGGGACAATCAATGACACAGTATATGATTAAATAAAAGCTTGTTGAATGTACCACAATTAAACTAATTTTTAACTAAATACATGAGCAATTAAATAATAATGAAAGATGTAAGTAATAAATCCACTTAATTCCATTAAAATTTGATTTTTTCCATTTGAATTAATTTATTAATCAATTTATGACATTATTCCTTGGTTACAATAATCACATCATTTCCCTTCCTCCTCTCCACCCACCCTTCCTGCAGCCCACCCACAATTTCATTGGGTATTACTTGTGTCCTTGATCAGAATCTATTTCCATGTTGTTGTTTGCACTAGGATGTTCATTTAGAATCTATATCCCCAACCATATGCCTTCAATCCATGTATTCAAGCAGTTGTTTTTCTTCAGGGTTTTTACTCCCACAGTGTTTACTCTGGATGTAGATAGTGGTTTTTCTCATAGATTCCTCCAAGTTGTTCAGGGTCACTGCATTGCCACTAATAGAGAAGTCCATTATATTCGATTGCACCACAGTGTATCAGTCTCTGTGTACAATGTTTTCCTGGTTCTGTTCCTCTCTGCATCAATTCCTGGAAGTTGTTCCAGTCCCCATGGAATCCCTCCACTTTATTATTCCTTTGAGCACAATAGTATTCCATCATTATCATATACCATAATTTGTTCAGCTATTCACCAATTGAAAGGCATCCCCTCATTTTCCAAGTTTTTGCAACCATAAAGAGCGCAGCTATGAATATTTTTGTACATGTCTTTTTCCTTATTACCTCTTTGGGTTACAAACCTAGCCGTGGTATGACTAGATCAAAGGGCAGATAGTCTTTTAGCACCCTTTGGGCATAGTTCCAAATTGCCCTCCAGAATGGTTGAATCAATACACAACTCCACCAGCAATGCATTAATGTCCCAACTTTGCCACATACCCTCCTGGATTCATTACTTTCCTTTGCTGTCATGCTAGCCAATTTGCTAGGTGTGAGGTGATACCTCAGAGTTGTTCTGATTTTTATTTCTCTGATTATTAGAGATTTAGAGCACTTTTTCATGTGCTTATTAATAGTTATGATTTCTTTAACTGAAAATTGCCTATTCATGCCCTTGCCCGTTTATCAATTGGAGAGAATGGCTTGATTTTTTGTACTATTGGTTTAGTTCTTTATAAATTTGAGTAATTAGACCTTTATCAGAGGTTTTTGTTATGAAGATTGTTTCCCAATTGGTTGCTTCTCTTCTAATTTTGGATGCATTACTTTTGTTTTTACAAAACCTTTTTAATTTGATGTAATCAAAATTATTGATTTTACATTTTGTGATTTTTTCTAATTCTTGCTTGGTTTTAAAGTCTTTCCTTTCCCAAACATATGACATGTATACTATTCTATGTTCACCTAATCTGCTTATAATTTCATTCTTTATTTTCAAGTCATTCACCCATTCTGAGTTTAGCTTGGTGTAGGGTGTGAGATGTTGATCCAAACCTAATCTCTCCCATATTGTCTTCCAATTTTCCCTGCAACTTTCATCAAATACTGGGTTTTGGTCCCCAAAACTGGGATCTTTGGGTTTTCTAATCCACTCTGCTATTCGCTTGCATTTTATGAGTGAGTTCATTCCATTCACATTCAGAGTTATGATTAACAGCTGTGTATTTCCCAGCACTTTGATTTATACTCCTAGTCCTGCCTTTTCTTCTTTCATTATTTCCTTCAACACCAGTGTTTGTTTTTAATCAGTCCCCCTAGTTCCCACTCTTATTTTACTTCCCTTTCTACCCCCTTCCATTCTTATTCCCCTTCATTTTTTTCTTCACAGTCTTTTTAAAACTACCCAGGACCCTCTCCCTCCCGTATACTGCTTCCCTCCTCACCATTCTGTTTGTTACCCTTCTACTCCCCTATAGAGCGCGAATCTATTCTCTGCCCCAATGGATTGGATTATTCTTCCCTCTTTGGGTCAATTTCAATGCACATAAGAGTTGAGCAATTTCTGTGTCCAACCTCTTTACCCTTCCAGTGTATTGATGTTCTCCTCCCTCCTGCTATGAGCTTCTTTGTGACATCTAACTTTACCCCCTTTTGTTTCTTTTCCCATTTCTTTTAGTATTAACATCTTTTTTAGCTCTAGTTGTATATATATATATAAATACACATGTAAAGGTATTTATTCTATATATATTTGTATGTCTTGTTATTTTATCATATACAGTATTTCACTGTTCCCTCTAAGTGTAATTCTTCTAGCTTCTCAGGTGATAACAGTTTTTACTAGTTACCAGATGACCTCTTTTCTTATAGCAATACATATCATTTTAAAGTATTGAGTCTTACAAATTTTTTTTGTTCTTTTGTTTTGTTTTTCTTTTTTCCCTTTTGTTTAATTACCTTTTGATGGTTCTCTTGAGTTCTGTGCTTGGACATCAAATTTTCTGTTCAGGTCTTGTCTTTTCTTTACAAATTCTTGGAATTCTACTTTTTCTTGAATGACCATACTTTCTTCTGTAAGAATATAGTCAGTTTTACTGGGTAGTTGATTCTTTGTTGTAGATGTAGTTCCCTTGCTTTTCGGAATACCATATTCCATGCCTTTCGGTCCTTCTGTGTAGATACAGCCAGATCCTGTGTTATCCTCTCTGTGGTTCCATGGTATCTGAATGATTTCTTCTTGGCAGCTTGTAATATTTTTTCTTTGGTCTGATAGTTTTTGAATTTGGCTATAACATTACTGGGTGTTGTCAGTTGGGGATTAAGTACAGGAGGTGATCTGTGGATTCTTTCAATCTCTACTTTTCCCTCTTCTTCTAGAATATCGGGGCAGTTTTTTTTTTTAATAATTTCCTGTAGTATTACATCCAGGCTTTTTCTTTTGTCATAGTCTCCTGGTAGACTAATGATTCTTAAATTGTCTCTCCTCGAACAATTTTCTAAATCTTCTATTTTGTGAATGAGATGTTTCATATTTTCCTCAATTTTTTCATTCTTTTTGTTTTATTTTATAATGTCCTGCTGCCTTTTGGGGTCACTTAATTCTCGTTGTTGAAATCTGGTCTGCTTTTCTTTGTAGGTCAACTTTCACCTTCTTTGCCTCATCTTTCATCTCCTTTGCCTCATTTTCAAGCTTGTTGATTTGGGCTTTCAAGACACTATCTTCTATTTCCAGATGACTTATCTTAGTTTTTAAGTTCTTTTCCCAATTGTTTTCAGCCTCTCTTAATTGTGTTTTGAATTGCATTTTGAGTTCTTCAAAAGTCTGTATCCAATTTGCTGGGATTTCTGATTTTTCCTTTGCTGATTCCTCCTCCTCTGTTTCATTTGCTCTTTGCTTGTTACTTGTACAGAAGCTTTCTGTTGTAATTTATTTCTTCTTTTTCTGTTGTTTGCTCATATTTACCCCTTTTTTACTCCCTGTATTTGTCTGTGCTCTTGCTCCTCTCATTATTTTGGTTTTGGCAATTCCTGTTAGTCTACCCCTCTTGGAACTTTCAGAGAAGGTCTCTCCTTGCCGTCTGTGGGGGAAGGGTGTTATAGTTTGAGCTTCCCTGTCCTCTGGAGGCTTTTGATTGGATTAAATTAATGTCCAGATGTCTGTGAGAGAGGATTGTTGGAGTTTGGGCGTCCCTGACCTCTGATGGGTTTTGATGGGATTAAGTTCAACTGGGTTGGGCTAGATGTGCCCTGAGGTGAAAACCTCCTGAAAGGCTAGAGGTCACAATATGGAGGGTCTTCCTAGCTCTGTCCAGGCTGCCAGCTCTGTGCTCCCTCTCCAGCTCCTTCCCTGCCATCTGTGTTCAATGCTCTGAGCCTGGCACAGCCCTATCTGCAAGGTACACTCTCCAGACCAGTGCCTTTGCCTGCCCAAAGATTCTTGCTGCCATTGTAGGCTTAGAGCTCTAGTTTGGCCGGGGGGGAAGGTGGGAAGTCCTGGGATCTTCCTTCTGCCTTCCCCTTAAACCCGAGTATTCTCAAATTCCGGCTTTTGGGGTGGGTACCTTTTGGATTGAGTTCAGCAGGAGGGTTCCTTGGCTCTGACTTCTTGTTAGGTTTAAATTTTCAGTCTCCTAGGAGCAGTCAGTTTGTGTTCAGTAAGGAAGGGTTTTCAGAGGTCTGAATTCCTGCTGCTTTTAAGCCACCTTTAAATAAAATCCTTTCAGGCAGAGTATATTAATTTATCCAAGAAATCATTCAATTAGATTTGAATGGGTAAAGTGAAAATGGAACATTTTCAACATTAGGAAAACAATCACCATAAATAATTAAATTAGAAACAAAAATATCCCAAACCACATTATTATCTCAAAGGATGCAGAGAATAATCCTTCAACAAAGCAGAACTCCTATTTATGCTAAAAAAGAAAAAAAACCCTACAAAATATAGGCATAAAGGACCTTTTTAACATCATGAAAATGATTTTAAATCAAAAGTAAGCATCATACAAGGAGATACTCCACAAATTTATTAAGAGATACTGGAGTCAAAAAGATATGTACTCTCTCCTTTATTATTGGATATAGTTCAAGAAATGCTAACAGTAAGACAGGAAAGAAAATAACGGCATGAAAATAGGCAAAGAAAGCAGATTTTTAAATCTATTTGCTGATGGCAAGATGGTTTTCTTAATTTTCTTAGTGAATCAGCAAAGATATTAATTGAGACAATTAATAGCTTGGGCAAAATTCCACCCTATGAATTAAAACCTGAAAAATACACAGCATTTCTTTACAGGGTATCCTGAAATACTGCACAGTTTTAAACTATTAACATTTATCATATTAAGACTTTTAGGACAACTTATACAATAATAATTCAAGATTCAATAAAAGGGGATTCCAATTCAAAATAACTACAAAATGCTGAAAATATTTGGGATCCAGCTACTAAGGTAGGCAAAATAACTTGAATAGATTCAATTACAAAGCACTCCTTAAAAAAAAATCACAATTTCAATACTTGGAAGTGTAGTTAGTGTTTATTGCTGGACCATGCCCATGTAATTTTATAATATAATATAATATAATATAATATAATATAATATAATATAATATAATATAATATAATATAATATAATATAATATAATATAATATAATATAATAACTACCATAGTTAATTTACATTTTAATGCTATGCCAATCCAATTATTCAAAGAATTTTTATAGAGCTCAACAAAAGAATAATAACATTCATTTGGAAAAACAAAAGATCCAGAATATCAAGGGAAGGAGAAAAAAGTGAAAAAGTACATAAGACTGAAGTGAGAAAGGTAATTCCAGAACTCAAATTGTATTATGAAGCAGGAAACCTCATAACTATATTAGGTTTTTGTTAAAAATTAGAGAAGTAGTGCTTGCCATCATGAGGCACACCTGTAATCCTTGCTACTGAAGGAACCTAAGGTTGGCAGATACCTTGATTTGGGGATTTCTAAATTGCTGTTGGACCAATAGCAATTTGTTTGATCTGAATTAACTTTAATACAAATATGGTGAACTCTCAGTAGTATAATGTTACTAGTGGATACCTGTGGAGAAGTGAACTGTCCCAGATCAAAAAAATGGAACAGGTTAAAGTTTCTGTGATAATCTCTTTGAGGCCCTCAAGTATTGATAAAATTCCAGACTTGGCAACTTTGTCTAAGGAAGAGAGACAGAGACAGAGAGCAAAATCAGTGACACATATCAGTCAAAATAGAAGAAGAAACAACAGAACTCATTAACTCAATATTCTTTCATTTATTTAGGAAACAACTCCCTATTTAATAAGAATTCTTGGGAAAATGTAAAGCATTCTACAAAAATTAGTCTTAGACAACTAGCATCTTATATCATATCCACAACAAACTATATTGCCTTAATTTTAAATATTATACCATAAAATTTGTAAGTGAAGATTATACAAATTTAATAGCTTTGGATAGGAGATGTATTCTTAATGAAACAAAAGATGGAGATGGTAACAAGGTAACAGATAATTTAGATTAATTTAGATTACATGAAATTGAAATGTTCTGATGGTGATAACATTTTTATAGGATATGGAGTAAAAGGATTGCATGGAAAATGGTTTAATCCTATTTCGAAGATAAAGGTTTTCTATTCAAAATGTATGGTCTCTATATATAATATGTATATATACACATGTGTGTATGTTTAGACTATATAAATACACACACATATATGAACATAACTGTTAAGACATACATTCATGTATACATAAAGAGAGACATAAATTGAAAACCAAAAGCTGTTCCCATAAGTAGTCAAAATATATGAACAAACAATTCTTAAAGGAATTGCAATCTAATAACAACTATATAATAGAATGCTCCTCATCTCCAATTATAACGAAATAGCAAAGCAACCCTGGAGTTTCCTCTCTCTCAGCAAACTGGCAAAGATAACTATAGATAGGATTATCGATGTTGGAAGGATAATGGAGAGAGAGACACAATAATACAGTGTTATGGAACCGTACTTTAGTATAACCCTTTTGGAAAGCTATTTGGAATTCTACAAATAAAATTACTAAAATATCTGTACTCTGACTCAGAGGCACATACCTCCAAGAAAGTCATTGATATGAAAAAAAAAAAACCCAGGTACACCAAAATATTTATTGTAGCATTTTTAGGTAGTAGTTAAGAAGTAAAGTAGTTCCTATCAATTGAAAAGTGGCTAAACAAATTCGAGTACAGAAATTCAGCAGAATATTATTTTAGAGGAAGAAATAAAATATGATAAATTCAGAGAAGCAAGGAAAGATCTATATGAACTGATACAGAATGAAATAAGCAAAAGCAAGAAATCAATATATACCATATTTCTGTGACAGTTTAAATGGAAAGGAGAATGACTTCAAATTATAAAGAACAAGAATGGTCCCCCCCAAAAGATATGAGAGAACTTACCCGCCCCTTTGTAGCAGAAAGAGAATCCATGGAATTTTCAGACTTTTTTATGTTTTGTTGGGTTTTTTTCCCCTTCCTTTCCTTTTACTTTTAAAAAAAATTACATGATATTCTGCTCTCTAGAAAGAGGAAGATAAAAGGATATAGGAGAATTTAATTGATCTATTTTTTTTACAGTAAGAATTAGTTATAAAAATAACTGCTGACACATATAGAACTTTAAGATGTATACTCTGTTTCATCTTATTTATTTATTAATTTTTATGGACCTTATCTTCTGTCTTGGAGTCAATACTCTTTATTGGCTCCAAGGCAGAAGAATGATAAGGGCTAGGCAATGGATTTGCCCAGGGTGACACAGCTAGGAAGTGTTTGAGGCCAGATTTGAACCTAGGACCTCCTCTCTCTAGTCCTGGCTCTCAATCCATTGAGCCACCCAGCTGTCCCCTGTTTCATCTTATTTAATTCTCATAAGCCCCTTTGAGAGAAGAGATGTAGTATAGTTAAAAAAAAAAAAGTGTTGCATTTAGAATCATTTTGGAACCCAACTCAAATTATAATAAATTTCATTTCCTTCTTCAGAAATGCTACCACCAAGCCATTTAGCAATGTTTCACAATATTCTCATAGACAAAATGGGAGATGTGGGTGATAGGATAATATTCATAATAATATTTGAAATGAAAAAGATTTAAAGATTATGTTAATAAACGTAGTTCAGCCTAGAGAGGCATGCCTAGTGACAAGGCAGCATCTAGCATAGCCCATTGCACTTGGTAGATTTTCAGTACATATTTGTTTGGTTTTTTAATTGAATTTTATTTAAGTGAAGTTCCACCTTCTCTCCCTCCCACTCCCTCCTCACCCACAATTGAGAAGTCAAGAAAACAAAATCCCCTCTTAAAACCATGTTAATACGTTTTTTGTTGAATTGATCAAACTCTGTCCTTAGCTATGTTATTTGCAAGATTTTAATCAATGACTGGATGTGCTTATCAAATTTCCAAATGACATGAAACTTGCAAGGAGAGCTAATATATTGCATAACAGAATTAGTACCCAAAAATATCTCAACAGAATGAAAAAGTGGCCTGAATCCAGCAAGATTAAATTTAATAGGATACATCTAAATTCCTATACTAAAATTACTTTTTAAAACCAAACTAAACAAGTAAAACATAGGATAGTTTTGACTTGGTAACAACTGAGGGCACACTTCTTAGAATTATTGTTAAGTATGACTAATTTGAGGCAATCATGTAATGGCTAAATTCAGTTTACAAATATTTATTGCTAAATAACCACTATGAGCAAGGCACTATGCTAGATACTAATGGTATAAAGACAAGAGTAAAAAAAAAAGAAAAGAACAAAAGTAAGAAAGAAAAAAAACAGCAACCCTTGCCTTCAAGAGGCTTATAATCTACTTTTCAGACTGCTAAAAATAAATAAAATGCCAAGTGGGTACTCTTTAAATTCAAGATCAGGACCTAGTGAGATTAAAATTCTGCAATTACTTCCTCAAAAACCCACTCCAAAAAAAAAAAAAGAAAAGAAAGATTTTTTTTATTAGATAACAACAGCAAACTTATAAACACTTAACAAGGGTATATACCTACAGACTCAGCTTTCCAGGTTCCCCTTCTCAAGGATGGCCTCATTAGGTACAGAGAATTTTTTTCATATCAGCAAAAGCAGGTCAGTGCAGTTAGCCAATCAATCAAAGAATATGACCCTCTTATAATATGACCTATAATAATAAATCTTTGTTTAGAATATCTATGACTAAGGGCCAGAGGCCTTTATAAACCACTTAAGGCCAAAGTTTTAGACAGCTTATTTGAAGTACCCATCTCCACATGGCATTAAAATTAACCAAGAATAATTTTAGTATTTATAGCAAGAGAAGTACCCACCATACTCTGGTTTGGCTAAAACATATCTTGTGTATAATAGATATAAACAATATTTTAGGAAAGGTACTAACAGAGTAGAAAGACTAAACAGAATAGTAAGGTAACTTAGAATTGTTATATTCTGTTCAGTTCAATATTTAGTGCCTATGATGTACAAAAGATAGTGCTAGAGGTAGGGGAAATAGAAAGAAGCTGAGTTATTCCCTTTTCCTTCATAGAGTTTATAGTCTAATAATATGGGTACACTAAGTAAATTACTAACAAAATGGAATATGAGCAAAGAGAGATACAGTATAATTTTAAGTCTGATGGGATAATTATGCAGTCAATAATTCTCAAATGTAATTTAGTCCAATCCCTCAAGTTTTATAAGTCTAAGTCTAATATTATTTCTAACATGTAGGAGTCTTTTAAAATACTTTGCCTTATTGAGACATTAACACATTGCTGGTGGAGTTGTGAATTGATCCAACCATTTTGGAGGGCAATTGGAACTATGCCCATAGGGCACTAAAAGACTGTCTGCCCTTTGATCAAACCATACCACTGCTGGGTTAGTACCCCAAAAAAGATAATAGGGAGAAAGACTTGTACCAAAATATTCATAGCTATGCTTTTTGTGTTGGCAAAACATTGGAAAATGAGGGGATACCCTCTGATTGGGGAATGGCCAAACAAATTGTGGTATATATTGATGATGGAATACTATTGTGCTGAAAAGAATAATGAACTGGAAAAATTCCATGCGAACTGGAACAACCTCCAGAAATTGATGCAGAGTTGAAGGAGTAGAACCAGGAAAAGATAGTACACAGAAACTGGTACACAAGTACAATCAAATGGATTTCTCTAGTAGCAGCAATGTAGGGATTCAGGACAATTCTGAGAGACTTAAGAGAAAGAATACTAGCCATATTCAGAGGAAGAACTGTGAGAATATAGAAAAACAGAAGAAAAACTCCTTCTTGATCACATGGTTCAATGGGGATATGATTGGGGATGTAGACTCTAAATGATCGCCCTAGTGCAAATATCAATAATATGGAAATAGGTCTTGATCAATGACACATGTAAAACCCAGTGGAATTGTATGGGTAGGAGTGTGGGGGGAGTGGATTGAAAGAACATGAATCTTGTAACCATGGAAAAATAGTCTAAATTAATTAATTAAATAAAGATTTCCCAAAAAATAATAAAAATAAAATAAAATACTTTGCCTTGATCCTTCAGTTTCTTTATTGGTGGTAGCCACAAGACCTATTTCTATTCTCATCCATCTGCATTTCTTTTTCTGGGCTTGCTGTGATCCATCTCACTTACTTTCCTTTTGTGCATCTTTGATGCTTACAGCCTATGTGACCTTTAACAAATCATTTAATATCTCTGGGTGTCAGTTTCCTTATCTGAGGGGGTTAGAATAGATGACCTCAGAGAGGTACCTTCAAACTAAAGATCTACCAATTTATTGATGAGCATTTATTAAATTCCTATTATGTGTCAGGCACTATGTTAGCACTATGAGATAAAATTATAGACAAAAGACAGTCTCTGCCCCCAAGGAGTTTACAATCTAATGGAGGAGACAATATTAAATAAATATAAAAATCAAGCTATACAAAAATAAATAGGAATTAGTAACAGAGAGAAGGCTTCATATAGAAGGTAAGATTTTAGTTGGGACTTAAAGAAAACCAGGGAATCAGTAAGCAGAGTTAAGAAAGGAGGGCATTACAAGCATGGGAAAAGGTCAGAGAGGAGATGTAATTTCTTGTTCATGGAACAGCTAGGAGACCAGTGTCACTAATCAAAAAGTATGTGTTAGGGAATAAGGTGTAAGAAGAGAGGAAAGATAGGAGGCTAAATTATTCACACTAGGTAAAACCCACTTAGATCAGTTTACCTGGTGACAATGATATCATGACCACACCCTAAAACTGGTCCTTTTTACTACTTTAGTGAATCTTTTACCCCCACCATTCATGTTACTTCAACCCCTTAAAGATAAAAACATTTTTTTTTAGTTACCCACAATGGATTCAAAGGCCATGAGGTCTCAGCCATGGTCATTCAAAAGATGAGACGTTCTTCAGGTAGCTATCTTTTGATTGTATGGTCCTATGACTATCACCCCAGGAAGCATTGGGTTTGGATTCAAGTTACATGGGTTCAAATTCCTCCTGGCTATTACTTGTGATCTTGAAAGTCACTTAACTTCTCTCAGATTGTGTCTCCTCACCTCTGAAATGTGAGGATTGGACTAGATGTCCTTCTACAGTCCAGAATCCCAGTGGTTATATTCGTAGTCCATAGTCCTAGCCCACAGAACCAAGAGGAACTTAAGGGTGTCATATACCTAGTCATATAACTAAAAAAAAAAAGAAATCCTTTTTCATCATACTTGAGAAATGGTTATTTAGGTTTGTCCAGAGACCTCCGCTGAAGGCAGAATAACATTCCCTCATTTTTTTTATTAAATCTAATTATCAATATATCTAAATATCTCTAACTGACATTTATGCCCAATACTTCTAGTTTTGCCTCCTGGGGCCAGTCAAAACCAGTCTTATTCCTCTTTTGCATGACAACTCTTTACATTCTTGGACACAATTTTCATATTCTCCTTGATTGTGGAGGTGGTATAATTCCAGTGTACTAAATTTTTCTCAGAATCTTTATTAAATTAATTAAATTAAATTGTTCTTATTAATAATTTCATAAGAATCAGCATTAAGACTATTCTTTTGGAGAAGTAAACATCTAATCTAATCATGTCTCATTTTGGAAACTATCCTTGGATATTTTGAACATATAAAAAGATTTGAATATAGCCTTCCCAATGAACTCATAATATATTCTCTAATTGTGGCATGTTGCCTTCAGTGTTCTGGTATACAATCAAACTTTGATATGTTTTAATATTCAAAAAGTAATAATTTGTTATACTGGCATTGTAATTTTTGTGTTTCATTTCTAGAACTGATTCATAAAATGAAATTCATAAAAATTTTATACAGATTCAATAATTTGTGTTAATATAATTAGGTGGAAATATAATCTCACCCAGTGTGTTTAGCAACTTGAATATTACTTGGTTGTAGACATTTTTACATTTCTAAAAGTAGTAGCAGTCTTCCAGAGTTACATAAAATATCCATTAAAATAAAACATGGCTTAACACTGCATTTTCCTGGTGAAGAAAAAAAAAACAAAAAACACACAGGTAGGTCATGTGACTGCTAACAGCTTGTATTTTAATCAAGTTCATTCCTAACCCATTCTTTTCATTCTTCTGCAGTCATTGGTTTAGCCCTGGGACCAGGACAGAGCATGTTCAGGTAAGATTCATTTTACCTTTTTTTTTAAAATCAACTTTGTGAAAATATAAAACAAAAAAAAAATATAAAACATATAAAAAATATAAAACATAAAACTACCTCCATTAGTTTTAAATAGAAGTTATTGTCACTTTGATAACAATGGCAAAGGAAAATTCTCTTTTGGTTAATTCACTTAATGCAGTGAGACTAAATAAGAATCAGAGTTCTGATTTACTGTAGCTTACAACCTGAGTAACTGATTTGACCTCATTGGTAGTTCTTTGGGTCTCAATTTTTATCAATACTTCATTTTTTGAAAAAACAAAGTATTAAATGTAAGTCTTCTGAAAAATAATGCTTGATTTTAATAACAAGCTAAGGTAGAAAGAAAATAATTTGGACTTGAATGGGATAGAAATATTTTGCTTAATTAAGGATTCAGTGAATTTGTAGATGGTTTCTTTGGTAAAATCACTTATTCATCTGAATGACAACACAAAAACTAGTTGATAAAACTGACACTTGTTACCTAATCTAGATTGACTGCATATAAAAGTAAGTTGCCTGCCTTCTTTGTCCATTGAATATAAAGCGATCCCATATTCTTTTTTTTTTTAAATATATTTTATTTGATCATTTCCAAGCATTATTCGTTAAAGACATAGATCATTTTCTTTTCCTCCCCCCCACCCCCCATAGCCGACGCGTAAGTCCACTGGGCATTAGATGTTTTCTTGATTTGAACCCATTGCTTTGTTGATAGTATTTGCATTAGAGTGTTCATTTAAAGTCTATCCTCTGTCATGTCCCCTCAACCTCTGTATTCAGGCAGTTGCTTTTTCTCGGTGTTTCCACTCCCATAGTTTATCCTTTGCTTATGAATGGTGTTTTTTTTCTCCTGGATCCCTGAAAGTTGTTCAGGGACATTACACCGCCCCTAATGGAGAAGTCCATTACGTTCGATTATACCACAGTGTATTAGTCTCTGTGTACAATGTTCTCCTGGTTCTGCTCCTCTCGCTCTGCATCACTTCCTGGAGGTTGTTCCAGTCTCCATGGAACTTCTCCACTTTATTATTCCTTTGAGCACAATAGTATTCCATCACCAACATATACCACAGTTTGTTCAGCCATTCCCCAATTGATGGGCATCCCCTCATTTTCCAGTTTTGGGCCACCACAAAGAGCGCAGCTATGAATATTTTTGTACAAGTCTTTGTGTCCATTATCTCTTTGGGGTACAGACCCAGCAGTGCTATGGCTGGGTCAAAGGGTAGATATTCTTTTGTCGCCCTTTGGGCATAGTTCCAAATTGCCCTCCAGAATGGTTGGATCAGTTCACAACTCCACCAGCAATGAATTAATGTCCCTACTTTGCCACATCCCCTCCAGCATTCATTACTTTCCTTTGCTGTTATGTTAGCCAATCTGCTAGGTGTGAGGTGATACCTCAGAGTTGTTTTGATTTGCATCTCTCTGATTATAAGAGATGTAGAACACTTCTTCATGTGCTTGTTAATAGTTTTGATTTCTTTATCTGAGAACTGCCTATCCATTTCCCTTGCCCATTTATCAATTGGAGAATGGCTTGATTTTTTGTACAATTGATTTAGCTCATTATAAATATGAGTAATTAAACCTTTGTCAGAGGTTTCTATGACGATTTTTTCCCAATTTGTTGTTTCCCTTCTGATTTTAGTTATATTGGTTTTGTTTGTACAAAAGCTTTTTAGTTTGATGTAGTCAAAATTATTTATTTTACATTTTGTGATTCTTTCTATATCTTGCTTGGTTTTAAAGCCTTTCCCCTCCCAAAGGTCTGACATGTATACTATTCTGTGTTTACCCAATTTACTTATGGTTTCCTTCTTTATGTTTAAGTCACTCACCCATTTTGAATTTATCTTGGTGTAGGGTGTGAGGTGTTGATCTATTCCTAGTCTCTCCCACACTGTCTTCCAATTTTCCCAGCAGTTTTTATCGAATAGTGGATTTTTGTCCCAAAAGCTGGGATCTTTGGGTTTATCGTATACTGTCTTGCTGAGGTCGTTTTCCCCCAGTCTATTCCACTGATCTTCCTTTCTGTTTCTTAGCCAGTACCAAATTGTTTTGATGACTGCTGCTTTGTAATATAGTTTGAGGTCTGGGACTGCAAGGCCCCCATCATATGTGTTTTTTTTCATTATTTCCCTGGATATCCTTGATCTTTTGTTCTTCCAAATGAACTTTGTTATGGTTTTTTCTAAATCAGTGAAGAAGTATTTTGGTAGTTCAATGGGTATGGCACTAAATAGATAAATAAGTTTGGGTAGGATGGTCATTTTTATTATATTGGCTCGTCCTATCCATGAGCAGTTAATGTTTTTCCAATTGTTCAAGTCTAGTTTTAGTCGTGTGGCGAGTGTTTTGTAGTTGTGTTCATATAGTTCCTGTGTTTGTCTTGGGAGATAGATTCCTAGGTATTTTATTTTGTCTAAGGTGATTTTGAATGGGATTTCTCTTTCTAGTTCTTGCTGCTGAGCTGTGTTGGAGATATATAGAAAAGCTGATGATTTATGTGGGTTTATTTTGTATCCTGCAACTTTGCTAAAGTTGTTGATTATTTCAATTAGCTTTTTGGTTGAATCTCTAGGATTCTTTAAGTAGACCATCATGTCATCCGCAAAGAGTGATAACTTGGTCTCCTCCTTGCCTATTCTGATGCCTTCAATTTCTTTATCTTCTCTAATTGCTACTGCTAGTGTTTCTAGTACAATGTCAAATAGTAGAGGTGATAATGGGCATCCTTGTTTCACTCCTGATCTTATTGGGAATGCATCTAGTTTATCCCCATTGCAGATGATATTAGCTGTTGGTTTTAGATATATACTGTTTATTATTTTTAGGAATGACCCTTCTATTCCTATGCTTTCTAGTGTTTTTAATAGGAATGGGTGTTGTATTTTATCAAAGGCTTTTTCTGCATCTATTGAGATAATCATGTGGTTCTTGCTAGTTTGCTTGTTGATGTGGTCAATTATGTGGATGGTTTTCCTAATGTTGAACCAGCCCTGCATCCCTGGTATGAATCCTACTTGATCATGGTGAATGATCCTTCTGATCACTTGCTGGAGTCTTTTTGCTAGTATCCTATTTAAAATTTTTGCATCTATATTCATTAGGGAGATTGGTCTATAGTTTTCTTTCTCTGTTTTTGACCTGCCTGGTTTTGGAATCAGTACCATGTTTGTGTCGTAAAAGGAGTTTGGTAGAATTCCCTCTTTGCTTATTATGTCAAATAGTTTGTATAGTATTGGGGTTAACTGTTCTCTGAATGTTTGATAGAATTCACAGGTGAATCCATCAGGCCCTGGGGATTTTTTCTTAGGAAGTTCTTTGATGGCTTGATGGATTTCAATTTCTGATATGGGATTATTTAAGAATTCTATTTCCTCTTCTGTTAGTCTAGGCAGTTTGTATTTTTGTATATATTCATCCATTTCTCCTAAATTGGTGTATTTATTGCCATATAATTGGGCAAAGTAATTTCTAATGATTGCCTTAATTTCCTCCTCATTGGAGGTGCTGTCCCCCTTTTCATCTTTAATGCTGTGAATTTGCTTTTCTTCCTTCCTTTTTTTAATTAGATTGACCAGTACTTTGTCTATTTTGTTTGTTTTTTCAAAGTACCAGCTTCTTGTCTTATTTATTAAATCAATAGTTCTATCACTTTCGATTTTATTAATTTCTCCCTTAATTTTTAGGATTTCTAATTTGGTTTTCTGCTGGGGGTTTTTAATTTGATCGCTTTCGAGTTTTTTCAATTGCATTTCCAATTGATTGATCTCTGCTCTCCCTTGTTTGTTAATATGAGCTTTCAGGGATATGAATTTGCCTCTGATTACCGCTTTGGCTGCATCCCAAAAGGTTTGAAAGGATGTTTCGCCATTGTCATTTTCCTTGATGAAATTATTAATTGTTTCTATGATTTCTTCTTTAGCTAAACGGTTTTGGAGTATCATATTGTTTAATTTCCAATTGGTTTTAGATTTGGTTTTCCATGTACCATTACTAATCATTATTTTTATTGCCTTGTGATCTGAGAAGGCTGCATTCATTATTTCTGCTTTTTGGCATTTGTGTGCTATGTTTCTGTGACCTAATGTATGGTCAATTTTTGTGAATGTGCCATGTGGTGCTGAGAAGAAGGTGTATTCCTTTTTATCCCTATTTATTTTTCTCCATATGTCTATTAATTCTAATTTTTCTAAGATTTCATTCACTTCTTTTACCTCTTTCTTATTTATTTTTTGATTTGATTTATCTAAATTTGATAATGGTTGGTTTAAGTCTCCCACTAGTATGGTTTTATTGTCTATTTCTTCCTTCAATTCTCCTAGTTTCTCCATTAGAAATTTGGGTGCTATATTATTTGGTGCATACATGTTGATTAATGATATTTCCTCATTGTCTAGAGTCCCTTTTAACAAAATATAATTACCTTCCCTATCCCTTTTGATCAGGTCTATTTTTGCATTGGCTTTATCAGATATCATGATTACCACTCCTGCCTTCTTTCTATCAGTTGAGGCCCAGAAGGTCTTACTCCATCCTTTAATTCTGACCTTGTGGGTGTCAACCCGCCTCATGTGTGTTTCTTGAAGACAACATATGGTAGGGTTTTGGATTCTAATCCATTCAGCTATTCGTCTACGTTTTATGGGTGAGTTCATCCCATTCACGTTCAAAGTTATGATTGTCATTTGTGGACTCCCTGGCATTTTGATTGCCTTCCCTAATTCTAACCTTTTCTTCTTCGGCTCTACCTTTTAGTCCAGTGATTTACTTTGAATCAGTCCCCCTTGTCCCCTCCCTTGATGTTTCCCTTTTTAGTCCCTCCCTTTTTGTTCCCTCCCCCTCCCCCCTCTCTTTCCCTCCCTTTTTGTTCTCCCTCTCCCCCTCCCCCCCTTGGTTTTCCCTTCTCCTTACCCTTGTTGGGTAAGATAGAATTCAAGATCCCAATGGATCTGGATGTTTTTCCCTCTCAGAGTTGATTTCCCTGAGATTGAGGTTTAAGTAAACCCCCCCCCCCCTCTTCCTCTCCTTCTTATAGGAGTTTTCTTCCCCTCCCCTTCCCCTGTGAATCTTTGTGTGAGAACCATTATTCTATTTGGTCTTTCTTTACCCCCTATTTATACATTACATTTTCCCCACATATTAGTATACATAGGTTGATATAAATGTAGTCCTTATAGAAGAGAGTTTGAGTAAAAGAAGATAACATTTTTCCCCTTTCCTTAATATTTACCTTTTCAGGTATTCCTTGCTCTTTGATTTTCGGTATCAAACTTTCCACAGAGCTCTGGTCTTTTCTTTGCAAAAAGTTGGAAGTCTTCTATTTTGTTGAATGCCCATACTTTCCCTTGGAAGTATATAGTCAGTTTTGCTGGGTAGCTGATTCTTGGTTGGAGACCCAGCTCTCTTGCCTTTCTGAAGATCATGTTCCATGCCTTACGATCATTCAGCGTAGAACTTGCAAGGTCTTGTGTGACCCTGATTGGCATTCCTTTATATCTAAATTGTCTTTTTCTGGCTTCCTGTAGGATTTTTTCTTTTGTTTGATAGCTTTGGAATTTGGCAATTACATTCCTGGGAGTTGTCTTTTGGGGGTTTAGTGTAGAAGGTGTTCTGTGAGCTCTGTCAGTGGCTGTATTGCCCCCTTGTTCTAGAATCTCTGGGCAATTTTCTTTGATTATATCTTGTATCACCATGTCCAGTTTGGTGTTTATTTCTGGCTTTTCTGGGAGTCCAATTATTCTTAAATTTTCTCTTCTCCCCCTGTTTTCCAGATCTATCACCTTGTCGGTGAGATATTTTATGTTCTCTTCTAATTTCTTGGTGTTTTGGCTTTGCTTTATTAGTTCTTGCTTTAAAGCCTGGTTTTCTTTTACAGTTTGGTCAAACTGGTTTTGTAGATGCGTGAATTTCTTTTGCATCATTTCCCACTTTTCCTCCCAGAGGGCTTCCATCTTTTTGGTCCTTTCTGATTCAAATTCTTAATGTGTTTGTGGAGAGTTTCTATTTCCTTTGGAAGATTTTGGAGAATTTTCTTGTATATCTTCTTCTATCTGCTCTGTATTTTGTATTTTGGCTCCATAGAATGTGTCCAGAGTCGCCCCTTTCTTCTTATTTTTCTTGGTATTTTGGGGCTTCTGTGCTTCTGTGGAGTTTGTCATCTCTGAACGTGGAGGATTGGCTTTTCTTGTCTTTGTCTGGTGATCAGAGGCTTTAGTCCTGGGCAGATGTTGGTTCTATGAGCGTTCCCTGGGTTAAACTGAATATGCCTCACTGGAACTGGAATGGAAGGGTCGGACCACGAGGCCACACTCTCCCCCTGGCTCGATTTCCGGAAGTTGCCTTCAGAATCCCTGGCCGTGAGGCTGTTTCGTCGGCCTGCGGGGGGATGGGCTGCCGCTTCCCCAAGCTCCGAGAGCACAGACTTTCACTGAGACTTGGATAGCAGGATCCAGCCCGTGAGGCTGTCTTGCCCGCCCTGAGGGTTGCTGTTGTTTTGACCAGCTCTCTGCAGCGGAGGCCCCAGGCAGTAACTTTCACCCGGACCGACCAGCTCTCTGCAGCGGAGACCCCAGGCAGTAACTTTCTCCCGGACCGACCAGCTCTTTGCAGCGGAGGCCCCAGGCAGTAACTTTCACCCGGACCGACCGGCTCTCTGCAGCGGAAGCCCCAGGCAGTAACTTTCACCCGGACTGGGACTTGGGTAGAAGACCCTGAGGGTTGTTGTTCCTCAGACCCTGCTCTCTGAGCCCGGCGCAGCTGCCGCTTCCGGGAGCCTTGGACTCTGCGCTCCTACCCCTGAGGTCCGAGGGATCTCGGGTTCTGGCTTTTAAGGGGAGCCGTACCTTTTGAACCAGGACCAGGTCCAGGAGGAGGGTTCCCAGGGTCTGTGCTGTTGATCGTTTTGAATTTCGGCGCCTTAGGAGCTTCTAGTTTGAGATCGGTCGGGAAGGGTTTTCCGGAGATCTGAACTTCAGCTTTCTCTAAGCCGCCATCTTAACCGGAAGTCGATCCCATATTCTTATAAACACTGAGCCAATCAGTGCCCAGGATATACAATATTGCACTGTGATTGATTGCCTTTCATTTCATCTTCCATTAGTGTGGCATGAATAATCTCTCCTTGGAAAACTTGCACAAGAAATAGTGGCATAGCACTCTCTGTGGTGTCAAAAAATTGCTTGTTGTCTGTGGGAAGGGGATAGGAAAAGAACATGAATCATGTAACTATGGAAAAATATTCTAAATTAATTAATTAAATAAAATTTCTAAAATAAAAAAGATAAAAAAAGAAATAATGGCATAAGTACTGCATTTCCATTGTGTACAGTACAGTATTCATCTGCAAAGTTCTGATATATAGTGAAAACTCCTTGATACAAGATCATATACATATATACGTATATATGTATGTATATATAATCCCTCAATTAGTGAACTGCAATATAGTGAGGGATGAGTGTACAGGTTCTTTCTTAGAAGCAGGCTCTTGGAACATGGGGAAAAAGTTAATAATCAATTTCAAAGTAAATACAATTTTTACTTTCCATTGTGTCCCACAAAAATATTGTGCTTAGTTGATATTAAGTCTGATGAGAAAATATTTCCCTTTATTTACTTTTTGAACTTTTTCTTTCGTTATCAAAAGACATTGAGTGTAAAAAAAAAACCTGCATATTGTAGAGAATCATTTTCTAAAGGGGGAGGTGAGAATGCTGAAAAGTATTCTTTAATAGTTGTTTGAAGTTTATAAAATCACAAGACATAGATCTTTTAACTTACATTCCTTGATATCTCACCAACTCTTCAAACACATATTCCAAAGAGAATTGATTATCTTTCTCCCTTTTTTTGACTTCACCATTTCTGAATATGGCATTGCCATGTTCCCTATGTTCCAGGTACTTAATTGAAGATGTGGGATGGGGATTGGGGCAAAAGGGGGAAAGTGATCATCCCAGTCAACTGGTAGATGTTGATAAACTTCGATCCCAGGGAGAAGGAGTACCTTGGTATCATTATGGGAAGTTCATGGCTCTAATATGGAAGCTGACAGGAAGGCAGCTGGCAGAAAGGAATAGAGAGGAGGACCAAGGCTTTATCCTCCACCCCTTCACTCTCATCCTCATCCTCTGCTGGCCTCATCAGATCTGGCCTCAGGACATATTAATCCAATATGTCAGCTTTATCAGCCTAATCCAGTTAATCAGCAGAGCAGAAAAGAAGTGTCTTCAGGGCAAAAAAGCCCAAACTCACAGATACAGCAAATAAACAGAGGTGCAAGAATATAGCCAAAGAAGGGGGAAAATATGAGTAAACAACAGAAAAGATAAAAAGAAATTACAATTGACAGCTTCTGTTCAAGTAATGAGCAAAGTACAAATGTAACAAAGGAGGACCAAGGAACACCAAGCAAAAACTCAAACATTTGCTAATGGGACTCAGGCTTTAGAAGATAGCAAAATACAATTAAAAAAATAATTAATAGAGTTTGAAAAAACTGAGGAAAGATCTTAAAAAGCAAAATAGGTCATCTGGAAACAGAGGCATATGAACTAAAATAATAAAAATGTGTCTAAAAAGCCAGAGTTGGCCAACTCGAAAACGAGGCAAAGAAAGTAAAATATAAAAACAATGACCTACAAAGAAAAATAGATGAAAAGGAGAGTCATAAATTCAGGGGTGAAATTCAGTCTTTAAAAATTAGAATAGAAAAATTAGAAGGAATTGACTTCATAAGGCAGTAAGAATCTATAAAAAAAAATCAAAAGAATGAAAATTTTGAGGAACATATGAAACACCTCGTTGATAAAACAACAGACCTGGAAAATAGATTTAGGGGAGACAGTTTAAGAATTATTGGACTATCTGAAAATTATGATCAAAGAAAAAGCCTGGACACCATTTTACAGAAAATTATCCAAGAAAACTGCCCTGATATTCTTCAACAAGAAGGATCTGCATATCACCTCCTGCATTAAATCCACAATTGACAGTGTCCAGAAATATTATAGCTAAGTTCAAGAAACTATTTAGATATCATGGAGCCACAGTCAGGATTACATAGTATCTGGCTGCATCAACACTGAAGGACTGAAGTCATGTAATATGACATTCCAGAAAGCAAGGGAACTGGCCCCACAACCAAAAATCAACTACCCAGCAAAACTGACTTGTAGGAGAAAATATGGTCACTTAATAAAACAGAAGAATTCCAAGCATTTGGTGCCCAAGTATAGATCTCAAGAGAATCACCAAAAGATATGTATGTCTTGTATATGGAAAGGTGATAAAGAAGACATGGTCTCGACTTCCTGTCAAGATGGCGGCGTAGAAGCAGCAAAATGTCAGACCTCGGACACCCTTCCTTACCGATCGCAAACCGAGTGCTCCTAAGACAGCGAAATTCAAGCTGAACAACAGGATAGACCTGGGGAACCCTTCTCCTGGACCTAGATCAAAAGGTGCCTCACCCCAAAAGCCAGAACCCTAGACCACTCGGATCTAAGGGGTAGGCAGAAGGAAGGTTCCAGCACCCATCCCCCCCAACCCAGATTGCTGAGCCCACGGCAGCAGCAGGAACCTCACGGCTATGAGGACTCACCTTGAAAGCAACCTGAGCAAGTCTCCTGGACACGTAACACAGATGGCAGGGAAACATAAAGAGAAGGGGGAATCCTGTAGCCCCCGGCTGGGTCCTTCCATCTGAGTCTCAAGGGAGGTCCCAGCTTTAGGGCACCAGCTGAACCCAATCCCATCAGGAGCCCTCAGAGCTACTGAAAGGACAGAAAACTCAGAGCCAGCAAAGGGGATGCTCCAAAGAGCATACCTTGACAATAACCTGGGCCAGTCTCCGGGCATTCAACACACACTGTGGAGGAGGAGGTTGGTTTTTTTTTCTCTTTTTTTTGGCTCAGGGATCATTCGGCCCACACCACCTGAACCTAATCCCATCAAGAGCCCTCAGAGCTTTTGAAAGAACAAAAACCTCAGTGCCCAGGAAGGGCTTACCTTGAAAACAACCTGGACCAGTCTCCAGGCATTCAACACAGATTGTGGAGGAGGAGGTTTTTTTGCTTCAGGGCTCATTCTGCCCAAACCAGGTGAACCTAATCCCATCAGGATCCCTCAGAGCCCAAGGAAGCCACAACACCTCCCCGCTTAGAGAGCAGGGTCTTCTGAAAGAACCAGCTGAACCTAATCTCATCAGGAGCCCTCAGAGCCTAGGGAGGCCATGCACCTCCCCCCTTAGAGAGCAGGGTCTTCTGAAAAAACAGAAACCTAGAGGCCAAGTCAAGATGGCAGCCTAGAAGGAGCATAGACCTGGCAGCCTGGCCAGAGCTTTGGAGATCCCCCATATTTGCTCCAGCCATTCAGGAAGTTTAAAACTCAGAGTAAACCCAACCCAACTAAGCTGAACTCAATCCCATCAAAAGTCTCCAGAACTCAGGGAAGCCCAGGCTCCCCACCCATCTTCATTGACTGCTGGACTTTAAGCCAATCAAAAGCCTCCAGAGGACAGGAAATCTCAAACCCCTAACAACCCTCCCCAAGAGATTACACCAAGAGATCTTCTGTTAAAGCTCCAAGAGGGGAGATCGATAGAAGTCCCAAAAAAAAAAAATGAGAGGAACAAGAGCACAGACAAATGCGAGGAGTAAAGAAGGGTTGAATTTGAACAAACAACAGAAAAAGAAGAAAGAAACTACAATAGACAGCTACTACTCAGCAAATGGAATAGAGGGGGAAAGATCAGCAAACAGTAAACCAGAAATCCCAGAAAATTGGATACAGGCTGTGGAAGAACTCAAAACACAACTAAGAGAGGCTGAAGACAATTGGGAAAAGAACTTAAAAATTAAGATAAGTCATCTGGAAACAGAGGCACTTGAACTAAAACAAGAAAATAATGTCCTGAAAGCCAAAATCATCCAGCTGGAAAATGAGGCAAAGGAGATGAAAGATAAGGCAAAGGAGATGAAAGATGAGGTAAAGAGGATGAAAGATGATCTTCAAAGAAAATCAGACCAGAAGGGAAAAGAAGACCAAAAAGCCAGAGATGAAATCCAATCTTTAAGAACCAGAATAAAACAACTAGAATCAAGTGACCTCACAAGGCAGCAGGACACTATAAAACAAAACAAAAAGAATGAAAAAGTTGAGGAAAATGTGAAGCATCTCATTCACAAAACAAACGATTTAGAAAATCGTTCAAGAAGAGACAATTTAAGAATAATTAGACTACCAGAAGACCATGACAAAAGAAAAAGCCTGGACATAATACTAGAGGAAATTATCCAGGAAAACTGTCCTTAGATCCTAGAACAAGAGGGGAAAGTGGAGATTGAAAGAATCCACAGATCACCCCCTGTATTTAATCCCCAACTGACAACACCAAGAAATGTTATAGCCAAATTCAAAAACAATCAGATGAAAGAAAAGATATTACAAGCTGCCAAGAAGAAGCCATTCAGATACCATGGAAACACGGTGAGGATAACACTGGATCTGTCTGCATCCACACTGAAGGACCGAAAGGCATGGAATACGATATTCCGGAAATCAAGGAAACTAGGTCTACAGCCAAGAATAAAATACTCATCAAAACTGACTATATTCTTACAGGGGAAAGTATGGTCATTTAACACAACAGAAGAGTTCCAAGCATTCATAAATAAAAGACCAGACCTGAACAGAAAATTTGATGTCCAACCACAAAACTCAAGAGAATCATCAAAAGGTAATTAAAAAAGAGGGAAAAAAACAACAACAACAACAAAAATTTTTTTAAGAGACTCAATAAGTTAAAATGATATGTATCCCTATAAGAAAAGAGGTCAATGGCAATTCTTAAAAACTGTTGCTATCACCTGAGCAGCTAGAAGAACTATACGCAGAGAGAACAGTGACAAACTGTATAGGATGAAAGGACAAGACATAAATAGGTATATAGATATATGCATGCATAAATACATATACATGTGTATGTATATATATATATATATATACATGACTAAAGCTAAAAAGAAAAGAGGTTATGACTAAAAGAAATGGGAAAAGAAACAAATGGGGGTAAATTTATATGTCACAAAGAAGCTCATGGCAGGAGAGGGGAGAACATCGATACACTGGAAGGATAAAGACGATGGAGATAGGAAATACTCAACTCTTATGTACTTTGAAACTGACCCAAAGAAGGAAGAATAATCCAACCCATTGGGGAAGAGAATAGATTTGCGGCCTATAGGGGAGTAGAAGGGTAAAAAACAGACTGGTGCGGAGGGAAGCAGTACAAGGGAGGGAGAGGGGGGGATTTTAAAAAGACTACAGGGGAAAATAAGGGAGGGGGGTAGAAAGGGAAGTTAAAGGGGGACTGATTTAAAGTAATCACTGGACTAAAAGGTAGAGCTGAAGAGGAATGGTTAGAATTAGGGAAGGATATCAAAATGCCAGGGAGTCCACAAGTGACAGTCATAACTTTGAACGTGAATGGGATGAACTCACCCATAAAAAGTAGATGAATATCAGAATGGACTAGAATCCAAAACCCTACCATATGTTGTCTTCAAGAAACACACATGAGGTGGGGAGACACCCACAAAGTCAGAATTAAAGGATGGAGTAAGACCTTCTGGGCCTCAACTAACAGAAAGAAGGCAGGAGTGGCAATCATGATATCTGATAAAGCCAAAGCAAAAATAGACCTGATCAAAAGGGATAGGGAAGGTAATTATATTTTGATTAAAGGGACTTTAGATAATGAGGAAATATCACTAATCAACATGTATGCACCAAATAATATAGCACCCAAATTTCTAATGGAGAAACTAGGAGAATTAAAGAAAGAAATAGACAGTAAAACCATATTAGTGGGAGACTTGAATCAACCATTATCAAATTTAGATAAATCAAATCAAAAACTAAATAAGAAAGAGGTAAAAGAAGTGAATGAAATCTTAGAAAAATTAGAATTAATAGACATATGGAGAAAAATAAATAGGGATACAAAGGAATACACCTTCTTCTCAGCACCACATGGCACATTCACAAAGATTGACCATACATTAGGTCACAGAAACATGGCACACAAATGCAAAAAAGCAGAAATAATAAATGCAACCTTTTCAGATCACAAGGCAATAAAAATAATGATCAGTAATGGTACATGGAAAACCAAATCAAAAACTAATTGGAAATTAAACAATATGATACTCCAAAATCATTTAGTTAGAGAAGAAACCATAGAAACAATTAATTTCATCAAGGAAAATGACAGTGGTGAGACATCCTTTCAAACCTTTTGGGATGCAGCCAAAGCAGTAATCAGAGGTAAATTCATATCCCTGAGTGCATATATCTACAAACTAGGGAGAGCAGAGATCAATCAATTGGAAATGCAAATAAAAAAACTCGAAAGCAATCAAATTAAAACCCCCCAGTAGAAAACCAAACTAGAAATCCTAAAAATTAAGGGAGAAATTAATAAAATCGAAAGTGATAGAACTATTGATTTAATAAATAAGCCAAGAAGCTGTTACTTTGAAAAAAAAAAACAAAATAGACAAAGTACTGGTCAATCTAATTAAAAAAAGGAAGGAAGAAAAGCAAATTAACAGCATCAAAGATGAAAAAGGGGACATCACCTCTGATCAAGAGGAAATTAAGGCAATCATTAAAAATTACTTTGCCCAATTATATGGCAATAAATACACCAATTTAGGTGATATGGATGAATATATACAAAAATACAAACTGCCTAGACTAACAGAAGAAGAAATAGAATTCTTAAATAATGCCATATCAGAAAATGGAATTCAACAAGCCATCAAAGAACTTCCTAAGAAAAAATCCCCAGGGCCTCATGGATTCACCAGTGAATTCTATCAAACTTTCAGAGAACAGTTAATCCCAATACTATATAAACTATTTGACATAATAAGCAAAGACGGAATTCTACCAAACTCCTTTTATGACACAAACATGGTCCTGATTTCAAAACCAGGCAGGTCAAAAACAGAGAAAGAAAACTATAGACCAATCTCCCTAATGAATATAGATGCAAAAATCTTAAATAGGATACTAGCAAAAAGACTCCAGCAAGTGATCAGAAGGGTCATCCACCCTGACCAAGTAGGATTTATCCCAGGGATGCAGGGCTGGTTCAATATTAGGAAAACCATCCACATAATTGACCACATTAACAAGCAAACCAACAAGAACCACATGATTATCTCAATAGACGCAGAAAAAGCCTTTGATAAAATACAACACCCATTCCTATTAAAGACACTAGAAATAATAGGAATAGAAGGGTCATTCCTAAAAACAATAAACAGTATATATCTAAAAACATCAGCTAATATCATCTGCAATGGGGATAAACTAGATGCATTCCCAATAAGATCAGGAGTGAAACAAGGATGCCCGTTATCACCTCTACTATTTGACATTGTACTAGAAACACTAGCAGTAGCAATTAGAGAAGATAAAGGAATTGAAGGCATCAAAATAGGCAAGGAGGAGACCCCAAGTTATCACTCTTTGCAGATGACATGATGGTCTACTTAAAGAATCCTAGAGATTCAACCAAAAAGCTAATTGAAATAATCAACAACTTTAGCAAAGTTGCAGGATACAAAATAAACCCACATAAGTCATCAGCATTTCTATATATCTCCAAAACAACTCAGCAGCAAAAACTAGAAAGAAATCCCATTCAAAATCACCTTAGACAAAATAAAATACCTAGGAATCTATCTCCCAAGACAAACACAGGAACTATATGAACACAACTACAAAACACTCTCCACACGACTAAAACTAGACTTGAGCAATTGGAAAAACATTAACTGCTCATGGATAGGACCAGCCAATGTAATAAAAATGACCATCCTACCCACACTTATTTATCTATTTAGTGCCATGCCCATTGAACTCCCAAAAAATTTCGTTACTGATTTAGAAAAAACCATAACAAAGTTCATTTGGAATAAAAAAAGATCAAGGATATCCAGGGAAATAATGAAAAAAAAAACACAAATGAGGGGGGCCTTGCAGTCCCAGACCTTAAACTACATTACAAAGCAGCAGTCATCAAAACAATTTGGTACTGGCTAAGAGAGACAGGAGGATCAGTGGAAGAGACTGGGGGCAAGCAACCTCAGCAAGACAGTATACGATAAACCCAAAGATCCCAGCTTTTGGGACAAAAATCCACTATTCGATAAAAACTGCTGGGAAAATTGGAAGACAGTGTGGGAGAGATTAGGAATAGATCAACACCTTACACCCTACACCAAGTTAAATTCAAAATGGGTGAATGACTTAAACATAAAGAAGGAAACCATAAGTAAATTGAGTAAACACTGAATAGTATACATGTCAGACCTTTGGGAGGGGAAAAACTTTAAAACCAAGCAAGACATAGAAAGAATCACTAAATATAAAATAAATAATTTCGACTATATCAAATTAAAAAGCTTTTGTACAAACAAAACCAATATAACTATAATCAGAAGGGAAACAACAAATTGGGAAAAAATCTTCATAAAAACTTCTGACAAAGGTTTAATTACTCAAATTTATAAAGAGCTAAATCAATTGTACAAAAAACCAAGCCATTCTGCAATTGATAAATGGGCAAGGGACATGGATTGGCAGTTTTCAGATAAGGAAATCAAAACTATTATTAAGCACATGAAAAAGTGCTCTAAATCTCTTATAATCAGAGAGATACAAATCAAAACTCTGAGGTATCACCTCACACCTAGCAGATTGGCTAACATGATAGCAAAGGAAAGTAATGAATGTTGGAGGGGATGTGGCAAAGTAGGGACATTAATTCATTGCTGGTGGAGTTGTGAATTGATCCAGCCATTCTGGAGGGCAATTTGGAACTATGCCCAAAGGGCGATAAAAGAATGTCTACCCTTTGATCCAGCTATAGCACTGCTAGGTCTGTACCCCAAAGAGATAATGGACAAAAAGACTTGTACAAGAATATTCATAGCTGCACTCTTTGTGGTGGCCAAAACTTGGAAAATGAGGAGATGCCCTTCAATTGGAGAATGGCTGAACAAGTTGTGGTATATGTTGGTGATGGAATACTATTGTGCTAAAAGGAATAATAAAGTGGAGGTATTCCATGGAGACTGGAACAACCTCCAGGAAGTGATGCAGAGAGAGAGGAGCAGAACCAGGAGAACATTTTACACAGAGACTAATACACTGTGGTATAATCGAACGTAATAGACTTCTCCATTAGTGGCAGTGTAATGTCCCTGAACAATCTGCAGGGATCTAGGAGAAAAAACATTATTCATAAGCAGAGGACAAACTGTGGGAGTAGAAACACCAAGGAAAAGCAACTGCCTGACTACAGCAGTTGAGGGGACATGACAGAGGAGACACTCTAAACGAACACTCTAATGCAAATATTAACAACATGGCAATGGGTTCGAATCAAGAACACATGTGATACCCAGTGGAATCACGCATCGGCTACGGGAGGTGGGGGGTGAGGAAAGAAAATGATCTTTGTCTTTAATGAATAATGCATGGAAATGATCAAATAAAATATTATATAATTAAAAAAAAGAAGAAGAAGACATGGTCTCTATACCCAAAGACATTAGAATCTAATTAAGACAGAAGATCTGTCCATATTTGCATGAGGGTTAGATCTGAAATAGCCCCTCAGCCCCTGTAGTCAAGGAGTTGCTTTTCATCAGTGTTTTTACTCTCAAAGTTTATCCTCTGGTTGTGGATAGTGTTTTTTAGATCCCTGCAGGTTATTCAGGGACATTGCATTGACCCTAATGGAGAAGTCCATTACATTCTCTTGTACCACAATGTGTCAGTCTCTGTGTACATTGTTCTCCTGGTTCTGCTCGTCTCACTCTGCATCACTTCCTGGAGGTTGTTCCAGTCTCCATGGAATACCTCCACTTTATTATTCCTTTGAGCACAATAGTATTTCATCACCAACATATACCACAACTTGTTCAGCCATTCCCCAATTGAAGGGCATCCCCTCATTTTCCAATTTTTGGCCACCACAAAGAGAGCAGCTATGGATATTCTTGTACAGGTCATTTTCCTTATTATCTCTTTGGGGTACAAACCCAGCAGTGCTATGGCTGGATCAAAGGGCAGACAGTCATTTATCACCCTTTGGTCATAGTTCCAAATTTCCCTCCAGAATGGTTGGATCTGTTAGATTTAAAATGGTTGAAGGCCTTAAACAGTAACAGTTATAAGAGTGATGTTGTAAACTGTAGTGAGGTAAAATGGTGGAAGATATAAATTGTGATAGATATAAGAGAGGGTGAGTAAATTTGACCGCAGAAAATATGTTTCACTACAGTGTCTTGGTTTTTAATTCAAATATAAGGTGGTTGCCAGGGAAATATTCCCAATTATTCAAATACCCAAGTCAACTGGGTTTTATAGAGATTTTAATTAATACAAATGTGGAATTAAAAAAAGAGAGAAAGAGAGAAAAAGGAAATAAGTATGAAGGGCCTTAAGCCAACATGGCCTAGACCTGAGTCTTAAGAGAGAGAGATCAGTCAGTCAGTCTTTTAACACTCACCACAAGGTCTGTCTAAGCAAGGATTCTAGTGACACCAGGCCAGCTCCATCTCAGCTGACTTCACCAGAGAGAGTTCCAGCCAGAGTCCTCCTTAAAGAGCCTTCCAGCCAGAGACTGTTCCAAAGGGCCTCTCTCCAGAGCCTCCAGAGGGACAGAGTCCCCTCAGAGGAGCTCCAGAGATTGTCCTCCAAGAGTTTCCCTTCTCCAGAGCCTCTCTCAAGAGATTCTTCCCAAGTGATCCTCATCAGAGATCCTCCAAAAGGACTTTTTCTCAAGAGATTCTGCTTTTTCTTATATAGGGGTTTTTCTCCTATGTCACCTCCCATAAGTCCTTACAATCACTGTACCTACCTACCTACCTACCAATCACTGTAGACGTTTTCCAAACGACTGCCCATCTGAATTCCTGCTAAGTCGACTAATCTTCTCAGTAAGTCTGAAGCAGAAAAAATGCTGCTGTGTCAACTAATCTCCTCAGTAAGTCTGAACCAGTGTAAACACAGCTGAGTCAACTTATCTCATTAAGAGAAAACTTGCCTGACCCTTTTAGGTACCTAGCATCTCATTGTATCAATTCTAAAAAACAGGCATGGCTCAAGGAACTCCTTGCCTTATTATAAGCATGGGTCCAAGTACTTTCATTGTTTAGCAAGGAGTTTTCTCCCCTAAAGCAGTCTTAAGTACGGGTGGAGTAGAGGTCCTCCCATAGCAAGGATTTTTCTCCCCTAAAGCAGGGTTAAGTACAAGTGGAGTGGAGGTCCTCCCATTTCTGATCCTGGCAAGTTCTCACATCAAAATGGGGAATGTTTCCCAGTAGCAAATTTGTTCCAATGGAGGATTCCTCAATGTGGAAATTTTTAACATTCACATGTCTGAGAAATTTCAAGATTTACAGATCAATTCACAACTCCACCAGCAATGAATTAATGTCCCTATTTTGCCACATCCCCTCTAGCATTCACTGCTTTCCTCTGCTGTCATGTTAGCCAATCTGCTAGGTGTGAGGTGATACCTCAGAGTTGTTTTGATTTGCATCTCTCTGATTATAAGAGATTTAGAACACTTTTTCATGTGCTTATTGATAATTTTGATTTCCTTATCTGACTGCCTATTCATGTCCCTTGCCCATTTATCAATTGCAGAATGGCTTGATTTTTTGTACAGTTGATTTAGCTCTTTGTAAATTTGAGTAATTAAACCTTTGTCAGAGGTTTTTATGAAGATTGTTTCCCAATTTGTTGCTTCCCTTCTGATTTTAGTTATATTGGTTTTGTTTGTACAAAAGCTTTTTAATTTCATGTAGTCGGAATTATTTTTTTCTGGCTTCTTGTAAGGTTTTTTCTTTTGCTTGAAAGCTTTGGAATTTGGCAATTACATTCCTGGAAGTTGTCTTTTGGGAATTTAGTGTAGAGGGTGTTCTGTGAGCTCTTTCAGTGCCTATATTGGCCCCTTGTTCTAGAAACTCTGGGCAATTTTCTTTTATTATGTCTTGTATTATGATGTCGAGTTTGCTGTTTATTTCTGGCTTTTCTGGTAGTCCAATTATTCTTAAATTATCTCTTCTTCCTCTATTTTACAGGTCTGTCTCCTTGTCAGTGAGATATTTTATGTTCTCTTCTAATTTCTTGATCTTTTGGCTTTGCTTTATTGATTCTTGCTCTTTTTCAAGATCATTTTCTTCTAGTTGCCTGATTCTGACCTTTAAAGCCTGGTTTTCCTTTTTCAGAATGCTTTCAGAAATTGAAGGCATTAAAATAGGCAGGGAGGAGACCAAGTTATCACTCTTTGTAAATGACATGATGGTCTACTGAAAGAATCCTAGAGATTCAACCAAAAAGCTAATCGAAATAATCAACATCTTTAGCAAAGTTGCAGGATACAAAATAAACCCTCATAAGTCATCAGCATTTCTATATATTTCCAAAACAGCTCAGCAGCAAGAACTAGAAAGAGAAATCCCATTCAAAATTACCGTAGACAAAATAAAATACTTAGGAATCTATCTCCCGAGACAAACACAGGAACTTTATGAACACAACTACAAAACACTCCACACAAGTAAAACTAGACTTGAACAATTGGAAGACCATTAACTGCTCATGGGTAGGACAAGCCAATATAATAAAAAATGACCATCCTACCCAAACTAATTCATCTATTTAGTGCCATACCCATTGAACTTCCCAAATTTTTTTTACTGATTTAGAAAAAACCATAACAAAGTTCATTTGGAATAACAAAGGATCAAGGATATCCAGGGAAACAATGAAAAAAATACAAAGGAAGGTGACTTGTAGTCCTATGCCCAAAGGGCGATAAAAGACTATCTGCCCTTTGATCCAGCCATAGCACTTCTGGGTTTGTACCCCAAAGAGATAATAAGGAAAAAGATTTGTACAAAATTATTCATAGCTGCACTCTGTGGTGGCCAAATAATAGTATATTATAAAGCAGCAGTCGTCAAAACTATTTGGTACTTGCTAAGAGACAGAAAGGAGGATGAGTGGAATAGACTCGGGGTAAGTGACCTTAGCAGGAGAGTATACAACAAACCCAGAGAACCCAGCTTTGGGGATAAAAATACACTATTTCATAAAAATTGCTGGGAAAATTGGAGGACAGTGTGGGAAAGATTAGGTTTAGATCAACACCTCACACCATACACCAAGATAAATTCAAAATGATTGATTTACTTGAACATAAAAATGGAAACTATAAGAAAATTAGGCAAACACAGAATAGTATACATGTCAGACCTTTGGGAAGGGAAAGATTTTTAAAACCAAGCAAGACTTAGAAAGATTCACAAAATGCAAAATAAATAATTTGGAATACATCAAATTAAAAAGTTTTTGTACAAACAAAACCAATTTAACTAAAATTAGAAGGGAAGCAACAAATTGGGAAGCAATCTTCATAAAACCTCTAAGAAAGGTTTAATTACTCAAATTTACAAAGAGCTAAATCAATTTTACCAAAAATCAAGCCATTCTCCAATTGATAAATGGGCAAGGGACATGAACAGGCAGTTCTCAGCCAAAGAAATCAAAACTATTAATAAGCACATGAAAAAAGTTCTCTACATCTCTTATAATCAGAGAGATGCAAATCAAAACAACTCTGAGGTATCACCTCACACCTAGCAGATTGGCTAACATGACAACTATGGAAAGTAATGAATGCTGGAGGGGATGCGGCAAAGTAGGGACACTAATTCATTGCTGGTGGAGTTGTGAATTGATCCAACCATTCTGGAGGGCAATTTGGAACTATGCCCAAAGGGCAATAAAAGCCTGTCTGCCCTTTGATCCAGCCATAGCACTGCTAGGTTTGTACCCCAAAGAGATAATGGAGAAAAAGACTTGTACAAAAATATTCATAGCTGCACTCTTTGTGGTGGCCAAAAATTGCAAAATGACGGGATGCCCTTCAATTGGGGAATGGCTGAACAAATTGTGGTATATGTTGGTGACGGAATACTATTGTGCTAAAAGATATAATAAAGTGGAGGAATTCCATGGGGACTGGAACAACCTCCAGGAAGTGATGCAGAGTGAAAGGAGCCGAACCAGTAATCATTATACACAGAGACTGATACACTGTGGTTCAATCGAAGGTAATGGACTTCTCCATTAGGGACAATGCAATGTCCCTGAACAATCTGCAGGGATCTTAAAAACACTATCCACAACCAGAGGATAACCTGTGAGAATAAAAACACCGAAGAAAAGCAACAGCTTGACTACAGGGGTGGAAGGGATATGACTGAGGAGATACTCTAAATGAACACTCTAGAGCAAATACCAACAACACGGAAATGGGTTTGAGTCAAGATCACATGTGACACCCAGTGGAATCATGAGCCGGCTATGAGAGAGGTGGTGGGAGGCGGGGGGGAAGAAAAGAAAATGATTTTTGTTTCCAATGAATAATATTTGGAAATGATCAAATAAAATAATGTTTTAAGAAAAGAAGAAGAAATGATACTGGAGAAGGAGGGAAAGAAAATTATTCTTGTAACCAAAGAATAATGTTCTAAATTGACTAAATAAAATTCTCAAAAAAAAAAAAAGAAATCTAGATATTGTTCTGGTGGAAGTAATGAGCTGAAGAGTATAAATAAGGGGTGCTCCTTTTTGGAGACTTTTTTTAGGAATACATGCCCTGAGATTAACTGCCCAAGTTCCATTCACATATTTAGAAATGAGGAAAGGTTGGGTGTTATAAAATGTGTTTTCCTTCGCCTACTAGAATGGGCCTTACCTCGTGGTAGGTGCAGGCAAAAATGACCAGAGATTATTAAAAATTTTTCTAAAAATCATGTTTTAAAAAAAAAAACACACTCTTAAAATCAATTGAAACACACTCTTAAAATCAATTGAGATATTTAGCACATTAAATTTTCCAAAGGTTGTTATAGGAATTGTAACCAGTTCTGAAGTCCATCTATCCTCTATGTGACAATTTACAAAGTCAACAATAGAAAAGCTGTTTTTTCATATATGGGCTTAATTGCAATGATATTTGTTCAATATGGTTATAGGGGAAAAGCAAGAGAATTTAACAGTAGTCAAAACTCGGTACATTAAAATGATTCATTGTAACAGATTAATAGTGAATGCAGGAATATATGAATTTAAAAATCACAAAGTTAAACCTTATACAAATCAAACAGTAAAATGCAATGGAAATACAGAGATTTATATAAACCATTGGAGTCTGAAATGCCTTAAAAATATAACCTCCAGTCCCTTTAAATTTCCTTGGCTTTTTTATCCATTTAGATGCCTGTTATCAGATAGAAAATTGATAATGGTTAAGCAATGGGAGTTAAGTAATCTG
This sequence comes from Monodelphis domestica, assembly GCF_027887165.1. Taxonomy (NCBI): domain Eukaryota; kingdom Metazoa; phylum Chordata; class Mammalia; order Didelphimorphia; family Didelphidae; genus Monodelphis; species Monodelphis domestica. The sequence goes on along the minus strand of NC_077228.1, from coordinate 125,845,866 downwards.
TCCAAGGCCACACCACCAGGAAGTGTCTCAGGCCAGATTTTAACCAAAGGCCTACCATCTCTAGGCCTAGCTCTCAGTCCACTGAGCCCTACAGAGTTTTCTCCCCAAAGTTAACTAAATGGTTGTAAGAGCTATTTTTTTTTCATTGACATGAAGGTGAAGTCAATAAAAGGATCAATGCAATTAAAAGATATCCTTGTAAAATAGCCGTGTTTTTAAGTTCCCACTTGGAAAAAACCTTTCTTCTTTCCCTCTTATCTCCTCTCCTACGATCGGGGCCAATACCCCCATTTTTTTATCAGCTAGTAGAAATGAGTCCTGAGTGATGAGCAATCTGCTCCAAGGCTAGAGTTTGTTGGGCAGGCAGGTCACCAGGTGATCACGATCTGGGTTAAATAACGACCAGATGCGAGAGAGAGCACCAGGGTTGGCTGGGCTGGGACAGAAATGCAGGCAAGCAGGGCTGGGAGCTGGAACAGGCAGCTGGGGTGGGCAGGGCTGGGAAAGCGGGCACCAGGTGAGAATGGAGCGCAGCCGGGCCAGCAGGAAAGGCTCAAGAAAGTCCGAAGAGGATGGCGGCAGGCAGGTAGGAAAGGGCCAGGCGGGGAGCCGGTGAGTCATCTAATGGCTAGAATGAGCAGCAGCTTTGTGAGGGTAAAATTAAATGTTCGTATCTTTCGCTTATGCCACAGTGTTTAGAATACGATTGGTGCCTGATCTTTCTTGAAGGAAATAGGAAATATTATTGATTGCTCACATGTAGCACATGTTAAGGACTAAGTCAATCTCTGCTATGAATATAAGATTATGCATGAATATAAAACATTTCCATTTACATATTAGCAATAGCCTTAATCATGATTTCTAATTTCAAACAAAGAAGAGAAAACTGCTACCCAAATTCTGATTCATTAATTTAACCATTGATTTTTTCCCATTATTCCTTAAGCTGTAGGCAAAACAATATAAACAGTATATACTAATGAGCAAAATTCTCCCCAAACCATGCTAAATATGTTAGATAATATCAAAGAGATACTAGAAGACTTATATATAGGTAGCTAGATGGTATAGTAGATAAGATTATTGTACTTAGACCAGGAAGGCTTTAGTTCAAATCTTCCCATATATTTTTACAAGCTATAATCAATCATGGGCAGAAATCTTAAGTACTTAGCCTCAGTTCTCTCATTTGTTAAAATGTTGAATTTAAAATTAATATGCAATAATGAAAATATTATATTTAAGAGATTTATTAATGATCAGTTAGAAATAAAGGAATAAAAAGGTAGCAAAATAAAAAACCACATGCCCATGGCTAATCAGCCTGTTCAAAATCCCTGCTTACCACCATAGGTGGTAACAACAGGAAGTCAGTGGGCTCCCAGGAAATGTAGTTTTTAGGGTAATAGGTTTCTAATTACACATTCCCCCTGAGATCCGGTGGAAGACTGGTCTCTTCAATGGGTCTTGTAAATATAACCAACTTTTAAATTATAATAATTATGGGTTAAAAGGGAAAAGCACAAAATAAATGATTGCTAGGCTCATTTACAAAAAGCCAATTAGGGGGCAGTCCCCTTCAGTGTAAGAATATACATAGAAAACAAATGTATTCAACCCCATACAGTTCAAATCACCACATCCCAAAGTTCACTCCGGATCTTCTGGTGCAGTGTGTGGTCTGTGCAGGCATCTTTGTGGTGCCTTCTCCAAACAGTTCACTTTCTGGATTTGGAGAGGTAGCGTGTTTCTTATCCTAAAATTACTCTCAAAAGAATTTAAATTTTGCATTTTATTATAATAATACATCGCCTCACCCCTGAGGAGGATGTTGAAAAACACAGGGATCACTTAGGGATGCATGGCTGAGTTATGAGTTATGTGAATCATTTGGCAAGCAAAGTCAAAGACATCAAAAACATCCAAATAAAAGAAAAGAAATAACTTCTAGGTTAAATATAAAATATCAAAGTCTTATGTATAAAAATTCTAAGTAAAGGAAAAATAAACCTATAACAGGTCCTTGAATCAGGACTCAATTAAAGTGATTTGTGTAATTATGCACTTACCCAATCAGTATCCAGGACTACATAAAGTTTGCCACAAGAAAGACAGAAAAGGGACTAGATTTATGGGAGCTAGGTAGGAGCCAGATTGAAATCCTTGTTGAATGTGAAACAAGGAAGACCTGCCTTTGACATATGTCAAAACATCTACAGCCCCAAACAAGTTCAAGTCCCCTTTTCTTGGCTCAAAATTACATCAATCCCACTGGGATCAGTGTCTTTGACTTCATGCTCAATAGGCACTATATAGTTTAGCTTTGTGCTTCTTTGGCACTGTGCATTGCCTCTTTTTGTATTCCCTTCTCCTGAAATCAGACAGAATCATTAAGCAAAGTCCCATGATTTTTTAAAAAATCAGTGGCATCATTCTTATAGTCTAAAGCTTTTTGGGTATGCATTAATATAAAAGCATATATATATATATAAACTTATATTACTGTAGAATAAAAAAGTTAAAGAAAAATCTCAGTAATATTGACATGTGGGGGGCAGCTGGGTGGCTCAGTGGATTGAGAGCCAGGCCTAGAGATGGGAGGTCCTAGGTTCAAATCTGGCCTTAGACACTTCCCAGCTGTGTGACCCTGGGCAAGTCACTTGACCCCCATTGTGTAGCCCTTACCACTTTTCTGCCTTGGAGCTAATACACAGTATTGACTCCAAGATGGAAGGTAGGGGTTTTAAAAAAAAAATAAAAATATTGACATGTGCTTCATATACAAAAGGAGAGAAAAAAAGCAAAACTCAAATACTATATTGCACATTCAAAGAAAAAATAATAATTTTTTAAATTAAAACTATATAGCTTACAATCATTTACACACTGTGTTGGCCAAGAAGAGGTAGAGTACAAAGGTTTCTTACCAAAAAATGAGATCCATTTCTTTTTTAACTAGGCCATGAACCACTATGTGAGTTCAAATGACTTTTTTTTACAAAGTAACTTTTTTAAATAAAGAACAGTAATACAATAGGTAGTGCACATTCAAGAAGTATCAAAATTCCCAAAGTTATACAAAGACTTTCATAAAACAGTGGAATCTGAAAAAGCTTAGAAGTTTCACCTCCAGACTCTTTAAAGTTCCTTCCCTACCCATTTAGATCCTTTTGTCACAGTGAGGGAGAAGTCCTCAGTGAACATGATGTGGAAGAATCCCAAATTGGATGCATTTTAGAGTTTAGGCAGGCCCAAATGGCAAGGGGATGTAGGGAGATGAATTTCTCCCCAGAATTTCAAACAAGATAATTGAACGGACCAGTGGACCCAGGAATGGTAGGAAGAAAAAGTATCCTAAAACTTTTTTAAATAGGTAGTGCACTGCTCTTTCAGAGAGTGTACCATACTTGTAATTTTACTTCCTTCCTCTTCCCCCTTGGGGTAAAATGCTATGGAGCAGCTTGCTTCCTCTGCCAAGTGGACAGGGAGTTAGAAGGCTAATTAGTGCCTAAGGAAAACACACCCAGGCTTTTACCAGCTGCCCAGAGAGAGGCTCCAAGAACTCCTAGCTTCATAATGGCAGCAACCAGTAGCACCCAAAGAGCAGCAACATCAGCCAGAACTGGGGCCAGGGCCAGGGTCAGAGCTGATGCTAAAGCAGGAGCCAAAGCAGGAGCAGGAGCAAAACAACAAAATTAAACTCTTACCACGCAGAATTGTTGGGAGGATCAAATTAAATAATATATGTGAAAAGCACTTTGCAAATCTTAAAGTATTATGTAAATAATACCTCTTATTAATAACTATTATCTTTATTATTACTACTCCCTCTCACGTACCATACCCATAAATCAAAATGAATTTACCAGTCTTTCAGAAAGTTCACACTAGAACTTACAATTGGAATGCATGTCCCTTCCCATCTGTCCCTGTTGAAAAATTGTCGTCATACCCAGCTTAAACTGCCTTTTTCATGAAGTAAATAAAAATTATCTTGAATAAAAGCATAAATTAAAACATAAATAAATAAAAACAAGTTATATCTGTTGGGGCAAATGATAATATAACAAGATTAGATGTAAAACCTGAATTTTTGTTCACAGAAAACAGTATCATAACTTCTCAATAATAAGATAAGGAAAGGTTTGGTTCTGAAACAGTTCTAAAAATCTAAAAAAAAAAAAATCTAAAAAAGATTTGGAATTTTAAACATCCTGGAAGTTTAATATAAATCAGTAAGTGGCATAGTATCAATCAATCAGACTCTAAGCATTTATTGTTTAGTTTCTATATGGCCAGGTACTCATTAAAAAAAAAAAAAACAGATAAAAATTAAATGATCCCTGCCTTTGTGGATCTTGTTTTCTATCAAAGAAAACAAAAATATATATATCCAGAATATTTACAAACTAATATAAGGTATACTAGGACTAGAAGCCATTAGCAGACAGTGGAACCAGGGAAGTGGAGGGAAATAAAGCCATATTTTGGAAACTGTTACTTGACCATTCCCCAATCAACAAATGGTCAAGGGACATGAATGAGCAGTTTTCACTTGATGAAATCAAAACTATCAATATGCACATGAAAAAGTATTCTAATTCCCTCCTGATTAGAGAAGTGGAAATTAAAACAACTTTGAGGTACCACCTTACACCTATCAGACTGGTCAATATGGCAGCAAGGGAAAGTAATAAATGTTGGAGGAGATGTGGTAAAATTGGAATACTAATACACTGCTAATGGAGTTGTGAATTGGTCCAACCATTCTTATGAGCAATTTGTAACTATGCTCAAAGGGCTTTAAAAGAATGACTCCCTTTGATCCAGCCAGGCCACTGTTGGTTTTGTACCCCCAAAGAGATAATAATGAAAAATACCTTTACAAAAATATGTATAGATTTGTGATGACATCTTTGTGGTGGCAAAAAAAAAGGAAAATGAAGGGGTATCCATCATTGGGAAATGACTGAATAAATTGTGGTATCTGAAGGTGATGGAATATTATTTTACTAAAAGGAATAATGAACTGGAGAAATTCCCTGTGAACTGGAAAGACCTTCAGGTATTGATGCAGGGCAAAAGGAGCAGAAGCAGAACATTGTACACAGAGACTGATACATTATGGTACAATCAAATGTAATAGAATTTTCTACTAGCAGCAATGCAATGACCCAGGATAGTCCAGAAGAACTTAAGAGAGAATGCCATCTACATCCAGAGAAAGAACTGTGGGAATAGAAATGCAGAAGAAAAACATGATTAATCATGTACCTCAATAGGAATAAGATTAAGGTTTTGATGTTAAAAGAATAACATGGAAATAGGTTTTGAACAATGCTGCATGTATAACCCAGAGGAACTGCTTGTTAGCTTTGGGATGGGGGAGAAAAGAAGTGGGTGGGGATCATGAATCATGTAACCACAGAAAAATATTCTAATTTTTTTTAAAAAATCCTAACTCCCCTAAAAAAAAAAAAGAAACTATTGTTTCAGCTGAAACTCAAAAGAAAGAAGGGATTCTAAGAAATAGAGTGGACCAGTGTTACAGTCAAAAAAGAAGTTACCATAAACTGTGACCATGAAAATATGGTTTCAAGACAGTGTCTTGAGTTAAATCAAAAATAAAGTGGTCGCCATGGGAAAAATTCCCAAATATGAAATACCCAAGTCAGCTGGGTTTTTATGGAGATTTTAATTAATACAAATAAGGAATCAAGTAAAGGGAGAGAGAGAGGAAGAGGAAATAATATATGAAGGGCCTAGGCCTGAGCCTTAAGAGAGACCAGTAAGTCTTTAATCCACTCACCACAAGATTTGTCCCAAGCAAGATTCTAGTGTTCAGAGAGACCCTCCAGTTTAGCTCCTCGGCTCCACTAAGTTCAGCCACTGAGCCCTCCAATTCAGCTTTGGCAAGCTGAACTTCCTTTCAGAGGACTTTCTGACCTCCTTTTAAAGAGAATTTTCTCCTATGTCACCTCCCCTAAGTTCTCACATCTACCAATCACAGTAGAAGTTTTCACAGGACTGACCATTCTTAATTCACATCTTCTTTAGTTCTCAACTTCTCTGGGTAGACTAAAACTTCTGAGTAAGTTCACACCTCTTTGCCGTTTGCAAGTTGCTTGACCTTTTAGCGATTAATTTGACCTTCATAGGTACTTAGCACCTTTTTTGTACTAGATCTAAAAATAGACCCAGCTTAATGGCTTTTGCCTCACCATAAGTATGAGTTAAGTACTTTTCATTGTTCAGTAAGGAGTTCACAACTTTATCTTCCCCTAAAGTATGCTTAAGTATGGGTGGAGTAATGTTAGAGTTCTCACATTCCTGATCAAGTACCTTCATTGTTTAAAATGGGAAATGGTCTTAACCAAATGTTCTAAGGTAGAGTCTGACAATTTTTAACATTCATAAGTCTGAGAAATTTTAAGATTCACACCAGCCAATGCAAAGACACAGAGACACAAAATAGAGTATCATGGTGATGTTGCAAAAATACAACTTTTGCTTGGCCATGATGTATTCAAAGGGGAATAGTACAAAGGAATTCAGGGATGATTGGTCATAGCAAAACTGGCAAAACCTTTAGATGACAAACAAAGGAGTTTATATTTTATATTAATGGTAGTGGGGAACCATTGGAGCTCATTAAATAACTGAGTTACATTGTCAGTGTATGATTGAAAATCTGTTACCCTAAAAAAAACTACATATCCCAAGAGCCCACTGACGTCCTGTCATTATGTACTTCCTGTAGACAGAGGATAAAGGGCGTGGGCTTTGGAGGCTCCCTCTCTCTGATGTAGAATCATTATTGATGATGGTGAGTGGGGATGACTAAAAAAATGGCTAACCAGCCATGGGCACATGGTCTTTATTTTGTATCTTCTTTTATTAATTATTATTATTGAGATTTAATTTTAACTTTTACATCAGACCTATTCTCTAGGAAAATCTGTTTGGATCTAAATGAAAGATGGATGAAAAGTCAGAAAGATTTGATGTAGTAAGACAAAATAGAAACTGTTATAATAGTGCAAGTTAGTAATGATGAAGGTCTCAAACCAGTAGCTCTGTGAGTAAAGAAAAAAAGAGACTTACAAGAGATGTTGTGGACATATAAACAAGAAGACTTCACAATTTATTGAATATTGAGGGATGTAGGGGTGGGAGGTAGCAGGTATAAGAAGGAAAAGTTGATAACACCAAGGTTTCAAACCTGGGTAACTAGAATGATGATTTAATTGGAAGGTGATAGGGAAATTCAAAATAGAAGAAAGTTGGGTAATAAAGATAAAGAGTTATGTTTTGAAAATGTTTAGTTTGAAATAACTATGGAACATCCAATTTGAAATATGTAACGTGGTGTTGGTTATAGATGCATAACTCTTCAGAAAAGAGGCCAGTTCTAAAAATATAAATCTACAGTCTTGTGTAAAGTGATAATTAAATCCCAAGCAAGAGAGTAATGAAGAGAAAAGAGCCCAAGACAGTGCACCAGCAGCATAATATGTATAATGAATCAGAAAAATAGACTAAGAAGAAAGAGAAGTGTAGGAGAACCAAGAGATGACTGTCACAAGATCTAGAAAAAAAGATGATCTATTAAGAGGATGATTAATAATGCACACAGGTTAATAAAAATTGAGAAAAGGCCATCAGTTTTGACAATTAAGAGATCATTACTAACAATGGAGATAGTCATTTCAACTGAGCAATGAAAACAGAAACCAGACTGAAAAGGGTTACAAATTGAATGAAAGAAAAGAAAATAGAAGTAACAAGTGTAAACAACATGTTTTAGGAATTTGGCAGTGAAAAGGAGAGATATGGAATGAAACTTGAAGAAATGGTGGTCTAATGAGGATTTGGTGGGGCACAGGGAAGAATTTGACACATTTACAAAAAAACAAAAGGAACTGGTGTAGAAAGATTAAAAATTGAAAAAAAGATAATTCTGGAAGCAGTATGCTGGAAATGATGGAAAGGGATAGGTTCAAGTGTACATGAAGAGATATTGGTCCTATATTAATACATTAAAGAGTGACCAGGTTAGAAAGGGCTTCCGAGTTATGAATGCCATGTGGGGTTTTGTTATGATCTGAAGCATCATATTTCTTTACCAGACAAACTTTTTTTAAAAATAAATTCATCATTTATTTTATTGAACTACCAAGTCCATTAAAGAAGGACAAGAGTGAGGGAGAAGGGAGGGAGGGGATGGGACATACTAGGGATACGTCTCAAGGAGCTCACATGTTAATGGGAGAAACAACACATGATAGAGGCCATTTCAGCTACCAGTCAATTGGAAAGGTTGAGTAGATCTTGGGGTTCAAAAGAGCATTGATCTAAAAGTCAGTTCCCTTGGGCTCTTATTTATTGCTCTGCCACTGTTAGTTGTGTGGCAATGGCTAAAGCATTTAAGCTCTCTGAGCCTCAATTTCCTCAGTGAAAAAATGGGAATAATTCTATCTGTTCTGTTTATATTACAGAGATGTGAGGATCAGATGAGATAATATATGGGAAAGCAGTTGGAAAACTTAAAAGTACTATACAAATGTAATGTAAGCCATTCTATTTAATCATGTTATCTGTATTTACCTTTCATATAAATTTTCCTACTTTTGTGTTAATCATCAGAATAGATTTCAATGAAATTCTTTGCCAGTACATCTTTTTTAAAAAATCAAAGGATTTTCAGGCTACTTTTTAGAGCAACATGTACTCATTTGGGGCTAGCTCAGTAAACTAGACATTTATAGGTAAGAAGAATTTCATGACAACTTGAGAAATGCTATTTGTAGTCATTTCTGAGTCAAATCACTATAAATGACTTCATTTACAATAATGATAATACAGGAGTACGGGGAAGAAGAGAACCACTTAGGTAAACATAATGGCTTATAGCTTTAGAAAATTTGAAAATTTGTTCAAGCTAACTGGAAATGCCTTCTAATTCACTGATCATGGCTTGGTTCTCTTTTAAATTGTGTTTATATGGCCTTGTGACCTTTTATCGTTAGTTATTGAGAAATATTAGGACATGGTGTGCATCCATACCTGGTTTCTTTTATTCTCTTTATTCCTTACAAAAATGTGGACTTTTCTTTTTTTTATTATCTTTAGAATAGAAGGATTGCAGTTCAGTCCTATATGATGGTTAGATTCCTCATATTCAGTCTTTATTTTTACATAGATTTGATTTTTAAAATTCCAAATACAATACTGGTAAATTCAATTTAATTCAACAAGCAACTATTACGTAATAGCTGTATTCAAGGTGTCACATCAAACACTGGAAATCAAGAAAATTGTTGAATTGATATTTCTCACAGAAATATTACATAAGAAAATGTCAATTAACCATTTAGTAATATTCCAAAGTGATAAAAAGCAGAAGACTAAATGGGAAATATCTGTGTGTATGTGTAGATGTATATATAAAATTGAAGTCCTCTTTTCAGTGAAGAGATGTCAACTTGTTTTAAATGTACCCATGTCATACTGAAGAATTCAGCTTTCAAGAATGCAATCTGACTTTTACTTTCACTTTTCATAATTACATATTTTCCATCAGTTAGAAAATCCCATTCTTGTTTCAAAATATTTCACTTTGTTTTTTTAGCTTTTAACACTCACACAAGATTGTAAGAGAGTGTTAAAACATCTCCCCATGTTCTTATTTATCAGAATGTTATTCTCCTCACCACTACTGAGAGCGGGAAACAAAGATTGAGTATGGTTTTAATGACATACCAATAGCTGCCTGTGACACAAATTGTTGTCCCTGTCAAAATCAGAAGTTTTCTTTCTGAATCACTTTCAAATTAATGGATGTCAGTAGAAATGGGTGCACTATTTTTTTTTTACTCTAAATGATAACAGATATTGATTTTGGCCTCATTACATATCTTGAGTTGATTTGAGTTGATTGAGTTGATTGAGTTGATTCAGTTTATGTTATGACTAGAACCTAAGTCTCCTGACTCCCAGTCCTTTATTCTTTCCATTGTATTCTTTCTGTCCACATACACATGCATGTACAAATGTCTTAAAGATAGCTTAACGTTATAGATTCATAGCATGGAATTTTATAATTGGAAGAGGCCTTAACCCAACCTTCTCATTTTACAGACGAGTTGTAACTCATCAAAGGCCACATAGCTAGGCAGAAGTAGAGCTCAAATGAGACTATTGGTGTCTTGAATCTCAATGCAATATAGTATCCCATTATATCGCATTATTACTCCTAAAATATTATTGCACATGCATTTTTAAAATGATCACTTTCATATTAAATTTTTATCTTGGTTAATGTCTAAAAAACTATACTTGTATATAGTTAAATATTGTTAGTAGACATACTTATTCATGGGAGGAACTCCTAAGTTCTGTTTGAACCAAAAGTAATTCAAAGCAAAGTAGTTCAAAGAGAGGCAGAGTGGTAAGACATTTTGAGGTACTAGTAATCAGTTTTTCTACATCATTTCATCAAATCTGTGATTAATCCATTTGATGAAAGGGGTTTTTAAGAGATGTCTTCAAAACATTACACTGGTGGATATTAAGTAAGTAATGTCAGATGCTTTTGTTATCAGAGTAATTGGTAGCAAAGCCTTATAAAACTTAGAAATAGGTATGATGTTAGAAAGTGTTTACAAGAAAGGTTATATTACTTTCTCAGAGCTATTCAGGAGAACCAGGATTAAAACTGAGGTTCAGATCTCCAGCCTCAGCCTCTCGATTAAAAAGCTGTATAGTCAGTTAATCCATCAAGAATGCATTTAGTTGCCAAAACTTAGCAACATTTTTGCAAGGATTACAGTGATATTTTTGGGAAGGATAGCCTTCCTTTAAACCAATAGAAAATATAATGTGAATAAAATTAATCTTGTCCATGTAGATGATAATAATGCTTTTTACTTATAAAGTGATATAACCAAAATATGTTTATTTCTATAACTACATCTTAACATTTTGTATAGCTTCAGCTCCTGAGAGATAACCGATCAGAAAGAGGACACAAGAAAAACTGTTCAGTGAAAACTGCAAACAGGTGAGAGAGTTTAAAATTATGTTTTCATTTTTTTCATTAAGCTATATGTCATTGTTTCCCAAATAGAGGTTTTGATCTTTTTTTAAGTACTTAAGAATTATTTACTAGAATGTATATAGGAGATTACATATAAAAAAGAGGAAAGTATTTTTATTGCTTTTAATTTAGAAATGAGTATAGAACAGATTTTACTAAGAATATTTCTATCTCATAGATAAACAAAAGTAATTTAGATTATATCAATATAATTATTTCCTTTAAAATGATGTATAAATTCAATGATGCGGGACTAATCTTACTCCCAAACTTAAGTGGCATTGTGATCTCTTTTATTTGTGAGAAGATTAAGTATTTTGCAAATGATTTTCATTACTAATAAGAGTAAACAAACAGTAATGGCGACATAATCCCCTTTAAAAACAGTTACTCTCAATTCTTGCACATTATATACTGTTGAGGATGGACACATTTCTTTAGTTCAGTATATAAAATTTAATCTTTCCCTCCAGTTCATAGTAAGTACAACATGGCTATTCTCAATTTTTTTTCAAATTCAGCATTTTTCAGAATCAATTTATTATTTAAATAAAGATGATAATCTTTGGGGAAATGTGTAGCCCTTAAGAAAGAAATAGTTCATTCAAGAACTGTTCTCCTGACATTTGTACTGATTTGAATTCTATTTTACTCCCCAACTCTCTTGGAGCCAATTTTCTTGGAATCTTCTGGTCACAAACTACTAGAGTACCTAGAGGCTGATCCTCACAAAATGAAGACATGATACTACTTTAGATAGAAGTATTTAATGAAAATTATGTGATGTATTATTAGAAAAGATTTTAGGTTAATAACAAACATTTAAAACCAGTCCAAGTTGGAATCTATTAAATATATTTTAGTTCAGTGCAGGCATGGCGATCTGCCTAAAAAATGACTCTAGGTTAATGAAAATAGAATATATAATAATAATTATTATAAAAATTAATGTAAAATTATTTCAAAAGTCAGAATGACAGTGTATTACCAAATGATATCTATTTAGGCCTAACAGGATTTACTTTGTGATAATGAAAGAATAATGGGAAGGCCAAGAATTTCTCCTTGGCCCAACTTGAAGAGAAGCAATTGAAAGAGATTATACTTCCCTGAAGAGAGGGAAAAGGAATGAGACCCAAAGAAAAACAGGCAGAACAGATCATAGCCAAGAAGCTGCTGCTCTTCTCAACCTGAAAGGAAAGGAAAGAGAGAGACAAAAGGCTCCTATCTTTAAATTTATAATTTTAATCCATGACCTCTTATAAACCTCTCATTATTAAGACCTTTATCATGGCTAGAATTTAGCAAGAGAAGGGCAAGTTATCATATGTTCCCACACCCAAGCATCTTGAGGTTAATTTGCTATTGATTGTTGACTATATCACCAAGAATCATCGAACAATAAACTTTGTAAAAATTAGTTCCCATTAGTGTGTTGATGCTCTCGGACTTATTCCAAGCTTCCAACATTATAGTAGTCATATAGGTAACACCCTATTTTTGAAGTGGTGAAAAATCTGGCTACCTGATATTTTGTGGCTTTCTCCTGCTAACATAATTCTAGCCAATGGTCTTGAGAACTGGCTACTGTAGAACATTGCCAACAATACGCATATATAAAAGGACTATTCTTGCCACCAGTTAAAAAAAAAACTATATTGCTTTACTTTAATAGTACATTTCTCTAAGTGAATGAAAGATGGAAAATGATATCAGTATGGCATCAAGTTAAAGGCCCTCAGGGGGAAAAATGGTTTCTTTATTCTTGAAATAGTCGTTGACAGGACCTGGCTTTTTTTTTTTTAAACCCTTACCTTCCATCTTGGAATCAATACTATGTGTTGGTTCCAAGGCACAAGACTGGTAAGGACTAGGCAATGGGGGTCAAGTGACTTGCCCAGGGTCACACAGCTGGGAAGTGTCTGAGGTAAGATTTGAACCTAGGACCTCCCATCTCTAGGCCTGTCTCTCCATCCACTAAGCTATCCAGCTGCCCCCAGGACCTGGCTTGACCAGATCAATCATTGCCTATGGGTTATGTTGAATAATATAACATAACAATATGTGATTATTTTCAGAGAAATCTTGGAACATAAGGAAGACCAAAGTAATTCTTGTCTTCTTGTAAATGCATTTTTTGGAAATAAAAAAAAGGGGGGAGAGCAGTATAATATCCATACATCTATAGGGGCCTCATATGAATTAGGACAACTTTTAATTGAGTAGATAAAAGAACATTTCCAAAAGAAATCAAAATAGTCATTCTATACCAATAAGTGCTTTTTCTGAAAATGTTTCTAGTGCCTCTACACAGACTGAAAGTATAATAAATACTAAGAGTACCAAAAGTTCAATTTTTTGTTATAAATTTTGGGATTCAGCCTTTCCTTTTTTATCTATTCTATAGCTGTACAGTTAATTGTATTTCCTCCTGTTACAAAATGGCTTCCATCTTCCAGCTCCATAATATTGCTCCTGCCCTTGGGCAGGGTAGCCACAGTTATAGTTCTTAGGACTATTTCTCTCTGAGGTTTGCAGGACATCCACCATTGATGCAAATGTATTTGCATAAGCTAATATTGTGTCAGTTTGTACAGTGAGAGTTTTGGTGTAGCCTGGCAATCATTCAACAACTATTCTTAGTTTGAGCTCTACAGACAGGGATCCAGTTATATATTCACAGTACTCACAGTCAGTTTCATACCATTAAGTGTTCACCTCCATGAGTCCAATTACAGATCAAAATACTAACAGTTTCATACCATTAAGTATTTTTCCAAATATACATTGTTCTTGACATCATTTATGAATATCCAACTTCTTCCCCACCACCACCACCATCATCATCATCATCATTATATTGAGCTCCATTTGGACTTTAAGTAGAATTGGGAAAACTCAAATTCAGGCATAGCTAAGTGGCTCATGGATTGAGAGACAGAACTAGATATGAGGAGGTCCTGGATTCAAATTTAGCCTCAGGTATGTCTTAGCTGTGTGACCCTGGGCAGGTCACTTCACCCCATTGCCTAACCCTTATCCTCTTCTGCCTTAGAACTAATACATAGTACTAATTCTGAAACGAAAGGGAGAGTGAGACAGAGAAGGAGGGAAGGAGAGGAAAAGAGAGGAGAGGAGAGAGAGATAGACTAAAACTAAAACTCCATCCTAAGTAATTTGTCAAGTGGAGAGAGCAAGTCTATGCCCTCCCCAAAAGGTCACCAGACTAGAGATACGCATATGGGACAAAAAACATTTCTAATATGCCAGAATAGTGTGAAGGCACCAATTGAGTATAACAGCTGCTAATGCTGATATATCTTTTAGAAAAAGTAAATAGCTGAGGTTTAGGGACTCACTGAAGCACAACATTCAACAATATACCAGAACCAGGGAATCCTGGGAAACAAAAGAAACCTACAAGCCAGCTGAGAATGCAGCTCACAGATATGACCCCACTCTTTTCAATAAAAGGAGTTGGGCAAATTATTAGGCAAGAGATAGAATCGGATGCAACACTAGGCTGCTCTGCAGATAGCAGCTATGACAGCACAGCAAATGGCATACTGGTTATTCAGACTTTTCAGGTGTACCTACAACAGTGATCATCTCAGTTTCATCATATCCAAATACAGATATAAAGGATATTAATGTGAGAGCATGTATATATGTACACAAAGATATGACCATAAATGTAGAAAGACACCATTCATTTTGTATTCTCTGGATGTTTTAAGATTTGGTTTTCAAATTTTAAATAATAATTATTGTAAACATTAATTCTGTAAAAACAGACACAACAATAAAAATTGGAAATCACCACAAAATCACAAACCCCAATATCACTGTATAATCCTAGCTATTTAAACATTTGAAATACATTATAAGGAACTACTAACTGTAATAACTTCTGTGAATTCCTAACTATAAAAATTTATTCATTATGACCACTTTCAGTTTCTGGCCTTTTTATAAATGAAGAAATATAAAGTTTTGATGAATGCCTTTTTTGGGTAATGTATTTATAGGCTATATATATGCTTCCCTTGTTCCGCTTTCTTCACAAAGTATTTTTTTAATGTAACTCTGCACTTGTTTATACTATATTTACTCTTTTTAATAGTACAATATTACACTGAAAACCTTACACTATGTTGTAATCCATCCATCTTCCTCCTTCTCAAATTTTCTCCCTACTGCTTCCCACTCTTGCCCTCAGAACCATAATGAAATCAACACTGCCATTCCTGAAAAGATCATATGAATCAATTGGCCTGTGACTCCACTCATCATAACTCAGAGTTACGTCCCAAACCAAAATGCATCTCTTCAGCAGTCCTTTATATAAGGTCTTCCCCTCCTAGAATGTAAACTTCTTAATGGAAGGAACTATCTTGCTTCTTATATTTGTATCTCAACTATCTGGCATATTGCCTGCTAGCACAAAGTAAGTGCTTAACAAATTATTTTTCACTCATTACAGCCTGCTCAGCCATTCCTTAGCTATTATAAGTTTTTCCAATTTTTTAATGTCACAAATAAAGCAATCATAAATATTGTTGTATAGATAGACTTTTTTTATTTAACTAATTACTTCTCTATGGTATATTCCTAATAATGAGATCATTAGGTCAGAAGATAGAATCAATTTTGTACCTTACTATAGATTGCCAAGTACTCTAAAAAGATTATTCAAAATTATAATTTTACTATTGCAGATAAAAATCATAACATGAAAAAATTAGAAGAAAAACAAATTAGGTGGCATTCAGAGATAAAAGATAGAGGCAATTACAGAAGATTATCACTTTTATCACACAAAATTGAAATTTTTATATGGAAAAAATCAACATATCTGGGATAAGACAAGTAGCAATTAACAAGGAAAAAACTTTGTATCATGTATTTCTGATAAGGATTTTCTAATCAAGATACATAGACAAATAACAAATAAATGATCAAAAGCCATACTCCTATGTGTACAAATAATATGAACAAACGGTTCTCAAAAAAAATAATTGCAAAATATTAACAGCCATAGGAAAGAATGTTCCAAATCACAAGTAATAAGAGAAATTCTAAGTAAAACAACTTTGAGGTTTCTCTTGTTGCCCAACAAGTTGGCAGACATGATTTAAAAAATGAGACTAGAGGTTGTAGAAAGACATTATGCAGTGTTGGTGAAACTGTGAATTATAATAACCATCCATCACATTCAGAATTTCAAAAATAAAATAACTACAATATTCTAAGTCATTGACAAAAAAAAAAGACCCAATATGTACAAAAATATTTATAGGTGCACTTTCTGTGATAGTAAAGAACTGAGAAAAAATAGATTCCCGTCAGTTGGAGTTAAAGAAATTGTTCTATATGAATGTAGTGTAGTATTATTGCCCTATAATAAACTGTAAATATGATGAATGTATGCACTCCTCTCTTCTCCTCTCTCCAATCTCGCTTCCCACCTTACCTTTTTTTTTTTCATCCTCCTTCACTCTCTTTTCTCATCTCTTATCTCTTTTTTTTTAGTATAATTTATTCCTTTGGCTTCAACTATCACTTCAACATAGGTGATTTCCAAATCTTTGTTTCCAACCTTTATCACTTTTCTGAGAAACAAATTTATAGTTTATACTTATGTATGTCCTGTGAGCACCTGAAAAGTTGAGATATACCAAACTGTATTTATTATATTTACATCAAAACCTTCACTTTTGAATTCACTATTTGTCAGTGGCCTTCTAGACATGTATAAGATTCATATCAGAAGAATCATTTTGTAATTATCTTAATCAATGTCATTTATGATCTTAATAAGTTAAAATATTAACATATACTTTTTACCAACTTTTTATAAAGCCCATAATTTGCAGAATCATTGCTGACCCACATTGTTAGAGGGTGTTTTTTTTCTCACAAAGTTCTTTCACCAGTGAAATCACAAGTCTGATATAGTATGTGTATGTTTTTTATGTGTGTGTTTAAAATATACAAACACTTGATGATCTTGTCATTACTTGAAGTGACATTTGCCCTTTCATTAATTCTTCATGGTCTTTAGTAGAAGCATATAAGAATACTGATTGTTTATATGATGTTACATAATCTTCTGTATTTTGTATTATGATTATTTCCTTGGTTTCTGGTCAACAGTCTTGTGTTTTCTAACTATCTTGTAATCTGAGAAGTTTTAACCTCTTCATTTTTCATGTTAAGTCCTTCACTGTCTTAATCATACCATAGCCAACATTACTAAAATTATATCAAATGAAATGCACTTAAAGTGAATAATCTTCTTTTGTAATTTTTAGTAGGAATGTTTCTAATGTTTATTCATTCAATATAATAATGACTCTGGAATTCAATGAGAACTTGTTTTATAAGATGAAGGGATTAAAAATGTCTATCCCTTCTCTTTTTAATATTTTACCATAAATGATTGTTGTATTTATTCAAAATTAAACAAGATTGAGCTCAGTCTCTGTAAATGCAACACCACATTTGTTTTTAATCTTCCTTGAAAGGCTCATGTCTCTTAAATTAAAATTACAACAGTTGAGTTTTCATATATATTTTAAGTCCTCATTATTCTACTTAAGTATGAACTACTTAACTTATTCCATAAATTCTTTGAATTCTTGTTGTTGATCAATTTCTGAATAACCCCATCTGGGGTTTTCTTGGCAAAGATACGGGAGTGATTTGCCATTTCCTTCTCCAGCTCATTTTACAAATGATGAAACTGAGACAGAGTTAAGTGACTTACACAGGGTCACACAGCTGGTATCTGAGGCCAGATTTGAACTCTGGAACATGAGACTTCTTGACTTCAGGCATGGCACTCTATCTACTTTATCAGCTAGCTGCCTTTTGAAGTCTTATTGTTTTTCTTTTGCCTTATATTACTAAGGGCAGAGCTTACTAGCCACCTGCTTTCTGAGTTGTGGCTTTTCTTTCATACTCAGATCTCTCTAGCTTCCTGGGGAAAGGAAAAACGGTTGCCCTTCTAGCTTGTTGTCCTACTTCTTGGATCTCAACCACCAGTTCAAATATGAATTTCTTCCTAGAAATTTTCTCTTTTTTAAATAAAATTTTATCTCCATTAAATGTATAGCTTTAAAGCCAAGCAAGTTTTCAATGGCAAAATCCAAATTGAATTTACGAAACCTCATTATTTTAGACCTCCTCATTATCCAAGTACAACTCCCTCTAGTTTCCTACTTAAACAAAGATTCAATAATGCCTGGTTTTAATGAAATTTCTTTTTTTTTTAATTCTGACCTTAACTAGTACCAAATATAATTAGGAATTCCACATATACATTATTTCAGTCAAAGTATAGCCCTACCTGTATCTTTCCTTTTGTGAGTCATTTAGTAGCATTTTGTAATGGAAAGATTCCTAGGCATAGCCTCAGAAAAGACCTTAGTTTGAAATATAGTTGTGAACCTAGTTGCCACATCCTAGCCAAGTTGCTTAACCTTTTAAATCTAGAGTTTCCTCACAGTTTCCAGTACATTTGCTCTGAATAAAGTCTTTGGAAACCTTCAAGTGTTTTATAAATAGAAGTAATAAATAACATATAAAGTATTAAAAGTGATTAAAAGCATTAAAAGGTTTTACTACATTTTTTTATTCAATTGAAAAACATTTTTTGAGCCCCTACTATATGTAAGATAACATTATACACAGTCAAATACAAAGATAAGTTAGGCATGATTCCTGTCTGCAAGTAGTTTATGATGTATTAGGAAAAATGAAGTGTACACAATCATGTGAGTAGATAGTAAAAAGTCATGAGATGATAAACTGAGTACTTTGAGAGTCCAAAGGATTGGAAGAGATCACCTCCGAGGAGAATATTTAGAAAAGGCTTTATGGAGGGGAGGATATTGAAAGATTACCAAATGTACCCTTTGTTTTTTGTTACATTATTCATATTCCAAGTGACAAACTTTGCATTTTACCTCAATTTTATTTGAATTAGTTTGCAAAGTAAAACTGTACTCACCAGCACCACCTAATTTATAGTTGTTATTTTGTGTTTCTTTGGTCATTTTCACTGCTTTCTTATCTTCAAATTGTTGTAATTGCACAGGAAATACAAGATGCCTACCTCTGACATTCTAACAAATAATTGGAGTCAAGTGAAAGCCTATATATTCCAGATATTGGCAAGTTATTTTTTTTAGATAACCAAGCATCTATGTTTTTGCACTAAATGTAAATAATGTTTTGTAAATATCAGACTTTGACAATGTTCTTTAAAACTATGATTATCCAGCTAGGTATCATCAGATGGCATGATAGACTCTGAATATTATTTCTGGCTTGATCTGTTAATAGTTTGGGTAGATAGAATAAACAAGTTATTATCTTTTTGTTGCTGCCTTAGATTGCCAACTAGTATTTAAAAGAGTCTCTTCAAATGAGAAAATGCCAAAAGATTTGACAGGAGATTCAAAACAAATTCCATTATTGCTTTAGATAAAATAAAATAAAATTTTACTTCAGCTTGCATCAAGCTAGAAAGAAAACTCCTATTTACATTAGAACAGAACTAATTCGTTTTCATCCAATGATACAGATCACTGTATTTTGTTACACAGATGTGACAAATAGAATTACAGCTGCTCTTTATTTGATCTTCTAAAGAGACAAAGATGTGCAAGAATTGTCCCTGCTCCCTTTTTCCCACAGTGTCATCTGTTATTTAGGAAAGACTTCTAATTTGTAGCAGATACAAAACTATTTGTTGCATTGCAGGTTTGCCAAAAATAAATGAAACCATTAATTACTACATTTTTGAGCAGCTGTTAATAAATTGAGATAGGAAAACTATCCATTAAACTACCACCTAATTACATGTACTTTATTTGTTTAATGTGACCTTTTACAGAAATTACAGTATCAAAAACAGGAAATGATCCCTTATTTAAGTGATTAAAGAGTTGAAAATCATATCTTTGTAATTTTGGAATTCTATTACAATTGTTATCTTTCATGCTCAAAACGTAATCATGCTAAATACCATACTTTAAATGGATATTCTCTTTTCATTTTTCTAACATAATAGCCTTCCTATATCTAATTTTTAAAATACAAAACTATCAGCATTTTATCACATTCACTAAGGCTGTTATTGTTTCTTAGTTCTAAAAGAGTTTCATTAGACTTAAAGTTACAAAAGTAGTTTTCTCATTCTACCATTCTATATGTATATCCATGTGAATACTGCTTTAAAATAGTCATTTATTTTCTTTGTTGAATTTTATTAGATTTTTTCCAAAAGTATTTTGAAATAGTATTTAGAAAGCTATTTTAAGCAATTTAACTAATCTTTTTCACTTTACAAGACCAAATTATTGTATCAGAAAATAGCACAGTTCACAAAATACTAATTTCTTCCCTCCTGTCCTTTTGGCATCATGAAATCTTTACTTTGCCTGCCAAGATTTTAAACTAATGATTACAGAATGTTATTTTAATTTGTAATTATACTAAATAAAATTAGTATGAGCCAATTAGATTTTTGAAAGGTTGGTATTTATTATATCTGAAGACCCCAAAGAATGAATTTGTCATTAAGAAAATAAGTTATCAGAATCTAGCATTTTTTAAATGGGAAAAGGGAACAACTAATCTCTAGGTAAAGCACCTGTGTGCCCTTTGCCTGAAATCCAGTAGGAAGGGTACTAGATAATTTAGAATTACTAAATAGATATACAGCCTTTAAGCACTCGAGCTCCAGTTAGATTTAGCTATGGTCAATAATGATCAAAAGTAGTTTCCATCTGAAAGCTGTTCAGTGAGCTGGAGCCAAAATGTTTGTGGACCTAGGTTCATTTCCTTAAGGACAGGTGTCTGTTTCACAGTTGGCACATTTCAAATTGGTTTAGTGATTAAATGGACATGGACACTGAACTTAACCTTTCAGTACCATACAAGACTTACCTAGGAAATGAATATAGTACAAATGCAGGACTATAGAAGAGCAGCTTGTGTGCTACAATTGCATGGGTTATAAATTAATTATTAATAGATTTTGCTGTATATTGATAATACAGATATATGTAGTTTAAAATAAATTTTACTCATTTTGACATTTACAAAATTACTGAAATAAGCAAATTTAAAATTTTAATTTTGCAGTATATCAGTTTAAATATTTGAGGTCAACAGAACATTGAATAATACCACCTGTTACTTGGTAGGTTTTTCCATAGTATTCATAGAATAAAACTCACCTCATCCATTTATTACATCAGAAATGGACTCCCTAGCACAAAAATGCTATCAATTGTCACTTTTTCTTATGTGCAATAGAGGGATCTCTTTTTTTTTTCTGTACATTATTTTGTCATTGCTTTAGAGTTCATTAGCTAACTCCATTAGCTACTTCTCTTTAGATGAGTAAAGATCAGAAGCCCAAATCACATTAACATATTTATTCTAGTTTCATTTGTTTCATATATCTTCATATTACAGAAGGAAGACTAAATCATCTTAGTATCTTAAAACTTAAGATACTAAAGAATACTTTGAATTCCAATTTAAATAAGAATATAGGATAATATTTAGATCATTAACACAGAACTATTGTTGATTGTTGCTAATTTTCTTCTTTTTTTCCTGTTCCACAATTGAGAACA
Organism: Monodelphis domestica; assembly: GCF_027887165.1. Taxonomy (NCBI): domain Eukaryota; kingdom Metazoa; phylum Chordata; class Mammalia; order Didelphimorphia; family Didelphidae; genus Monodelphis; species Monodelphis domestica. The sequence continues at coordinate 125,824,110 of NC_077228.1, read as the reverse complement.
AATATTGTCATCATTAACAGAATAGCCCTTCCATGTTCTTAAAAAAATAAACAGATATTTCACAACCAATGTTTTACTTCTACATTTTCCTTATAGAAACAAATATTTTCTTCCTCATTCCTTAGTGACTTGTTTGCGTACCAAGATATTGGCAAGGATTTGCCTTTGTTTATTCCATATACTTTTGATCAATTCCAACTCATGCCCAATTATATTACACTAAATTAACATAATTCAACAGATGTTGATATTTAAATGTTTTCTGGCATTCAAATCTTGGACAGCTGTCTTAGAGCTTGGGGAAAAGGCAAACATTTAGAGTTAAATGCTGAACATATGCTTAAATTACTAATTAGAAACAAGAAAAAAAACAATGCATTATCCTTTCTGAGGACAATAAACCTCAGATACATATTTTTCTAAACTCTTCACACCACGTTATATAGTCAAGGGGTGTTTTGAGACTGATAGGGGAGGAGTGGTGCTTCTTAATGGAGAACTAAATTTAATTTCAAATAGGATTACCTAGAGATGTTCATCATGGATGTTTACTTTAGGTGAATCATTTTTGTATCCCTTAGCACCTAGCACAGTACCCAGCTCAATAAATGTCCTTAGAATTAAATCAAACATTACCTATGATTTGGGTTAAGCAACACAAGATGAAGTAAGTTCCATTTGGGACTGCTCCCAGTATCCTCCATTACCCCTTTGAAAGTTTTAGGATTAAACTGAATCCCCACACCAATCTTGCCAAGTCTCTTCTAACTGTTAGCACTGCTTCATCCCATCTAATAGTCAAAAGCAGTAATATAGCAACTAATGAAGAAAATTAATGCTATCCGTACTTCTTCATCAGAAACATTGCTTTCAGATGAGCTTAGGAGGGTATGTCATAGGTAAGCTATAAAGACCTAAGCTATAAAAAGGAATCCTTTTTGTAAAAGTGTTAGCATGAATAAGAATGTAAAGAACTAGTATGTAACAAATAATTTGCCTACTTTATAGAAAATAACAACTAAATATGATTGGCCAATTCACGTAATAAGAGTAGGCAAGTTAACATAGTACAAGAAGCACTGGCCTAAAACTGAAAAGGCTATGTGATCTTAACTTCTCTTGATCTCAGTTTCTTTACTTCTAAATTAATGAGCCTGTACTTAGATATCTTAACTAAAAAAGAGCTGTCAAACATGTAACCCACTGAATGCATTGCCCCAACACTCCCTGAGTACTACAGCAAAAACACTAATGCTAATATTAGTAATAGTATTATTTAATATTTAATTCATTAAGCAAATTCTTATATAATACATGGTGCTAAGGATTGTAAGAAGACAGAAATATGTATCCTACATATATATCCTACATATATCTTGACCTTTAAGAATTTGCAGTCCAATAAAAGAAATTGAAATCTCTTTTATGCCTAACTGTGTCTACCAGTGAAGCCCATCTGAACTTGTAGCATGGACTCTTAAATATGCTATATTCATGGGAAGATCATATTTAGGTTAAGAGAATTTATGATCCAGCAAATTAAGCACTTTTAAAAATTAATAAATGATAAACATAGTAGTATGTCTTTATAACTCTGACAATTATATAATGGAGAAGATATAATAAAAATAACCAAGAAAGGAGTCTGTTTTCATATTTTCATAAATGATACCTTTTGTCCTTGTGCAATCCCTCCATACCTACATAAAGTGAGAGAAGTGACAGTCAGTGGGGTACCATCAAAAGAATAATGAGTTCAAAGACAGAGGACCTGATTGTCAATCTAGTCTCCATCACTTACTACCTTTATGACTGTAGGCAAGTCACTTAACTTCCTTGGACCTGTTTCCTTGCCTGAAAAACGAAAGGATTGAACTAGATGGTGTCTAAGGTCTCTCTTAGCTCTACATCTATATGCCTATGATCCTAATTCATTCTTCTATGTAATTTTGGAAGATGAAAATGTAAGCATATTGTTTAACAGCTGCTAATGTCTTCTGGTTTCCATGATAACAGTAATACTTATGATCTTGCCATTTCATAATCTTCCACTCTGAGATTTCTTTAACACTTGATTGGTTAAGTGCTTTGGAATGATAGCACCTCCAGAGAGGACTTCTTCTGTACATACTTAGTCAGATCTAACTACTCTTCTTGGCTTCATGTTAATTGGTACCATTGCCACTCAAAGTAAACTTGATGAGTGAATCAATATATAGTCCAAATCTGGTAATTACAATATTGTCAGTAAAGAAAATAGATCACTTTAGAGATTTCAATTGTTCTATTCCATTTCATCTCTGGTTATAGTGGATTGGGAATTTAAAATTAATCAAAAATAATATGCCAACTCCCCCTCCCCCAATGCATCATTACACTGCATTAAAAAAGTCATAGTGTTCAGGAATAGGGAGATAAGAGTTCTTTTTTATTCTGACCTACTTAGACTACATCCAGAGCTGGGTTCACTTCTAAATCCTTCGTTTTAGGAAGGACATTGATAAACACATAGCGACATAGAGAAAGACCATGATGATAAAGGGCCTTGAAAACTTGCCATTTGAACGTAAGATAAATGAACTAGGAATGTTTAGCCTGGAGAAGAGATGACTTTGGATCACTGTCACAGCTTTCTTTGAGTAACTGAAGCATTGTCATGAAAAGAAAAGGGATTAAATTTGTTCTGCTTGTTCCAGAAAAAAAGAGCTAGAAGAAAGAACTAGCGGCAATGTGTGGAGGTGAAAAAAAGGAGCAGATTTAGGTTTGATGTAAGGAAACATTGGCCAACAATTAAATTGACATCCAAAAATGGAGTGGCTTATTCCCGGAGATCTCCAAGCAGAGGATATCAGAATTCTTGTTTAGATAGCCTCTGTGTTCCTTTCTACCTCTGTTAATTTGTCATCTCCCAATTTCATTTACAAGTATTATTGTTGGTCAATTTTATATAGATCTTATGTCAAATTTCTAAGTGCACTTGTTGCCTCAGCTTGTGTGTGTGTGTGTGTGTGTGTGTGTGTGTGTGTGTGTGTGTGTGTTGTGAATAACATCATTCTTCTATGATTTTTTTAAATGAGCTTTATTACAGACCAGTGTTATCATTGGTTACTATGTTAATGTGCTTTATGAAATTATAAGGGTTTGTTAGTCCAGAGAGTTTCTGGAACCTTGTAGCCTCATTGTTGTGTTTTTCACCATTTAAACTTCTTTAAGAAAAAAATTATGATGTCATCATCTTTCCATATGTTTGTTTAAATTTTTTTAGAATCCACAACTTGTTTGACCAGGGCAGATTGTAGCTGCTTTTATTAGACATCTTTTTACCCTTTTCCTTTTTTTATGATCTTGTAGAAATTTTTACCTTTACTGTGACCAGTCAATAATCTGACTTAACACCAACAGAAATTCTAGAATAATCCCCATATCATTAACAAATTATTTCCTGTCTCTCGTGATATGGTTAATTTCCCCTTTTATGAAGGGATGTTATTTATTACATACTACAGTCAGTGCCTTCCAGCTCACTTTTTGAACTCAACTCAACAAGCATTTATTAATCATCTAAAATATGTCAGACACTGTGCTAAACACTGTGGACACAAGAGCAAAAATAAAATACTCTTTCCCTCCAGGAATTTATGTTATACTGAAGGGAACACTATATTCTAATAAGTAAATATAACTTCTATACAAAGTAAACACAAAGTAATATTTTTTCTGAGGGGGACAGCAAATGACTTTTTCAAGTAAGTATTCAAGATGTGTAAATATAGGATTACTCAGTAATCTGTAAACTTATCCATTTTTTTATGCTAACTATTTTCCAACATAGTTTTCGCCATCCTTCCATGTCAACCTTCACATTTAAATCAGTATCATATGTTGGTTTACTCAGTTTCTTCCTAGAATTTTTCTATTTCTTTGTCCTTTATGATAAATGTTTATGCTGTAACATTAACTGTGATTTATCTTCTTGATAGTTTATTTGCTTAAGATTAAAATTAAACTGCAAGTTTATGACTAAATCCCATGAAATAATGTTACATGTACATTTGGGGCACAGGACAAAAAAAACAAACAAACCCTGCAAACTATTTTATAAATTCTTCTGAGAAAAAGCTACAACTCCTATTCATGGAACTATCACATCTAACTAGGTAACTCTTAGCACTCTTTGCATCAACTTCTGTCACTCCACCATTGTCTTTGTAGAATGAAATATTAAGACCTGTTCTGTATTTTTTATATTAGTTTCATATGATGAAATGGGCATCATTTAATGAACAACCTTCTCATGATCATTTTCTTCACAATTAGCTAGGCCAGTCTTAAGACAGCAAACACAAGACTCACATGCAAAGTTATTAGAGGTTGATAGAACCTACAAGACCTTGCTTTTTCCTGGCAGAGCCTTTTAGTTTCCATGTTCACCTCTATCCTATCATATCATAGTAGGATTTTTTTGGAAATCCATTTACTTTAGTGAGTTTGTTTTTATATTGTAGCAGCAAGTGGTCTGTGAAATAACAATGTTTAAGAATCTGTAGTATAATAGAATTCTCTCTCATGGTATTCTTTTGCCATGATCTGTTATATTGGTGTTTATGGCAGACTTGTATTGAAGTCATTTAGTCCTTATTAGCTAGAGATAAATCTGGCATCTTACTCCTTTTGTATTGGAACAAGCAAAAATGAGTGTTAAAGCTTAGAAACTATAGTACTGAAGCATATTACTGTATTCACATTACAATATGTAGTTTCTTTTTATACAGAAGCAAGAAGGGTAATTACAAATATAAGTTAGAAATTTGGTGGACATGATAACCAAAATAGAATAAGATATTTCTCCATTATTTTCATAATGACTCAAAACAAGTTTATTTTGGAGAGTTTTGTTTGTGAGTCATATGGAAGTTACATCATATTTTCTTCTCAAACAATGTTTCTGATTATATGTACATACAAAGAACACCTTTCTAAAAATGCAACTAATATAATCAGTTTTTTCCTTTGGTTTTTCAACCAAAAAAAAAAAAGAATTTAAGGGTGTGCATTTATCTTAAATTAGTATAAATAAAATAGAAATGAAAAGATAGCTCATTGTTTTTTAGGGTATAGAATTCTGCAGTTTTTAAGGGTATTTGTAGATAGTGCAGCCTAGAAGTAAAGAGTGACAAATTCTTTTAGATAAAACAGTATAGTAAAATTAATGAAGAACTTTTCATGTAAAGATTTTAAATAGGGTGAGGAGTATGTGCAGATTATCTCAAATATAAGTAAAATACTCATCAATTTTATTTGATGTTCAGTTAAGTTATAGTATCCAAATTCTGAACAGCAAGTATTTATGTAGCATTCTTAGGTTTGTAAAACTTTTTAGAAATATCTCATTTCATCCTCACAACTACATAGGAGGCCACTGCATTATTATCCCCATTTTGTAGATGACAAAACTGAAGTACACAGGTTAAATGACTAGGTCACACAGCCATTGTGACCTGAAGCCATATTTGAACTCATCTTCTTAATTCCACATCTGTCACTCTTTGATCCACCATGCAACCTATATTAATACTTAAACGCTTTGCCTACCATTGGGCATTTGTTTATAACCCCAAAAACCTTCTATTACCTTATTTAACTAATTTGTAGATTTATGTTTCTGATTTCCAGAAGGATTCATGGAGCATATCATTAAAGATTTGTTTCCATTTGTTGACCAGTCATCATCTTGTAATATTTACTGAAAACACTATCTTTATATATTTTCTATCAGTAAAGTTTCAAATTGTCATAAGTGCATCATTTTCCTTCAGTGGATACATGTAATATAAACCCTGTCTGTAGATACCAGCAGATATAAACATATTAATACTTACCTCTATGAAGACAATGTAAGAATTTAAAATTTAAGTTTTTTGCTAAATATGAGAATTCTAAAGTAATATTGTTGTCTCCGATTTAAAAATATTATAGCTTAAGTCAAAATGACTTTTAGCAGCTTTATTTACAAAGAGGTGGGAAGAGTGAAAGTGGAAAAATGTCAGAAGAAAGTAGAGAATTATCTAGCCTACCACCCTAAGTGCTGCTCCAGTGTCTAGCTCAGCCACTGCAGGGTTCAAGAATCTTCATCCAGAGTTCCACCTACACAACCTCCTCCAAAGCCAAGGCAGGAATCTCCAGAACCAGTCTCTCCAAAAGCCAGGAAAGGAAGGCCAGCTACTCACCCAGCAAGCTGAACCAGGATCCAGGGGAAGAGTCTCCTCCTTCAGTCCAGCTCACAGATGGATGCAGTGTGCCCAAAGATGAACTACAAAGGAAAAGTAAAAAAGGAGAAGTCTGAAGAAGTCCCTTGGACAGGAAGTCCAGGACTTTTTATAGTCTTTTTTTCACATCACCTCCTGTCACTTCCCCACTTTATGAGAACCAATTACAGTCTTTCAATTTGCCTAGCACTGCCCAGGGGAGGGGCAGTGGCCTCTAGAGTGTCCCACACTCTCTAGCAAGTGACTTGTGAACTCTTACTTAGTATCAACCAGGGGTACTTTAAGTTCTTGATTTGATTAACTAAAACTAGGCAAGGGGAGAGTTAATCCTATCTTCACACCAAGTAAGTAGATCAGATAAATTCTATAATTCTTATAAAGTATATGTAATTATTTTAAAATAATAGACCTCTAACTTCTAGTAAAGTAGTCATTGGCAACAAATTATCTGCCAAAGCAGTGGCTGTTAACATAAAAATGCTAAAGCTTCTTCTTCATGTCTCCAGCTATAATAGAATGAGCACAATAGATTTCCACAAGTAAACATTAGTTTATGGCACTGTGCCAGTCACATGATAGATGCTTTAAATAAAATCATACTAAATACATAATATGTAAATAAATCATTAATACATAAATCATTAATACCTAAATAAAATCATTAGTAAATATTTACTAATTTAATCATATCTGTTGGACAGGTTACATAACAAGAATGCTAGATAGATAGCCTGGCTTAGATTAAATGCTATGAGAATACAAACGGCCAACTGATAGCCTAAAACTTTGATGAATTAAGAGAATAGTATGACTGACTAGACGATTTTTAGTTCAGGAATTACCTGTTACTGAGATATTCAGAGTGTAAGTCTTGTTTCCTTTGCTGGATCCTCCTCCAGATCACTCACTCTAACTATAATTGGGCCTCAGGACTCTGTCTTGGACCTCTTCTTTTCTCCCTCTATACCAATTCACTTATTGCCCTCATTAGCTCCCATGGATTTAATTACCATTTTTCCATTGATGATTCTCAAATATACCTTTCTTACCACAGTATTTCTGTTGACCTCCAGTCTCACATCTCAACTACCTTTCAGACATATCCAACTAGATGTCCAGTAGACATCTTAAATTCAATATGTATAAGACAGAACTCATCCCCCCCTTAAATGTTACCCTACCACTACTATCTTCCCTGTTACTATAGAGCAACACCCTCCTCCCAGACCTTCAGGCTTGAAACCTAGGAGTCATCCTGAATTCCCCACTATCTGTTACTCCGATTCCCCTTATCCAGTTTGTGCCAGGGGCTATTGATTTCACCTTTGCAACATCTCTAGAATATATGCCCTTCTCTCCTTTGACAATGTCAGCCCTTTAGCTGACCTTCACCTCACTCCTGGATTATTACAATGGTGGCTCCACATGCCTCAAGTCTCTCCCCACTCTAATCCATTCTCCATCCAACTATTAATAGAGTTTTCCTAAAACACAGGTCTAATCATTTCATCCCACTCCCAGCCCATACTCAATAAATTCCAGTGGCTTCCTGTTGCTTCCAGGAACAAATATAAAAAGCTCTGTTTAATATCCAAAGCCCTTTATAACCTAACCCCTTCCTGCTTATCCAGTCTTTTTTATACCTTATTCCCCAGCACATACTCTTAAATCCAGTGACATTGACCTCCTTCCTAGTCCACAAACATGTCTTTTCATTGCTCAGCTCCAGACATTTTTTTTTACTTCCATGCCTGGAACACTCTACCTCCTTAACTGGTTTCCCTTAAGTCCCAATTAATATCCTATGTTCTATAGGATGTCTTCCCTAAACCCTCTTAGTTCCAGTGTTTTCCCTCTCAGTTATTTCCTATTTATCCTTTCTATAGCTGACTTTGAATATATATTTGCTTACATGTTGTCTTCCCCTTTAGAATGTAAGTTTCTTTACAGAAAGAACTGTCTTTTGCCCCTTTTTATATTCCTAGGACTTAACACAGTTCCTGGAATGTAAAAGATGCTTATTAAATGTTTATTAAGTGATCAATTGACCAAGACTTAAGTAATCAATATTTTAAAAACCATTATAATAGAACCGTAGGCTCCTTCCCAATGCACAAGTGAATATGCATTCTTTAAAATGGAAAGGAAGAGGAGTCCTTCATACAGTTTGATTTAGAATTTGTCCAAAACAAAGTCTAATGATTTATTTTCCATTCATTATTTCCAAAAATAATCCCTAATAAAAAAGAGATCATAATCTACATAATACTTTTATAGGAGGAGTTAGAAATATTCGAGATATATCTATTCTTAATGATGTATGGAGGGCAACCACTTTTGCTCATAACGCATTCTTTGATACTTCTGTCAGAAAAAGAACACTAGGCTGGCTGGATTGACCAGTGATTTAAATCAATAAATTCCCTATGGTCTTAGAATTCAATATGCCTTTGTAAGATTTTTTTATATTAGATTTGTATATGTGTTCACAGTCAAGTTTTCTCAAGGTTATTAATAGTAGCCAAATAGAATTATATCATCTCAAATGACTTTAATTTTCTAATGATAAAGATGGTAAGGGTGACTTTTAGCTACTCCTGCCATAAGATTCAATTATGGTGTTGTTGCTGATCCACAGAACACTAGGTCTATTACATCTCTCTCTCCCCAAGTTCCATCCAATCTTAGAGCCACTTGGTATATATTTGTTTGCATTTATCTCCTCCATTAGATTGTAAGTTCCTTTAGAGGAGAGGCTGACCTCATATGGTATGTCTGGGAAAGGAAGATGTCTAATCTAAGAAAATAAAAAAGTAGTGAGGGACATTCCTAATTTCAAAAAATGAAAGACCACCTAGGTTGTAAGATGGTTTTCTGACACTAGTTTCTTGAAGGTGTTGGGGAAGCCATGGTTTTTTTTTTTCCCAAACTAAACTGAGCAAGTTAATCTTGTCTCAAATATTTTCGTATGGGAACACATTAAACTTGGCCAGAAACAGCATCCCTAAATTTTAGACTTCACAAATAGAAGACTTGGGCAGGCATAACTTGAGTGCCACTTCTCGTATGGTCAACATATTAATAACCAATGATTTTGCTAAACTTATATCAAAGAGAAGCTCTTTGATTGCTTTCCCATCCATATTTCCAAAATCAAAGTACTGATGGGTGAGATCTGGAAGGTATAATCTACCTATTGTGGTGGAGAGTATACGTGATGTAGTGTGGAGAGGCAAGGAAAATCAAATACAAAATTGAAATGTTTCGTTGTTATTGAAAGGAAAAGGGAAGGAGGTAAGATAACTTTATAGTTGATAAGGATCTTGGTGTCAAAGCAATTTGATAATTCTAAAAATTCTTTTAAGAAGTTTCTTCACCAATATCCAACATTTATTGTGTGACTACTTCATGATAAGAGAGAGAGGGAGATGGCAGCATTGGTACAATGGAAGAAGCAGGTTCAAATGTAAACTAAGTTCAAATATAACTTTTGTTGACTGTTATTTGAGTAACCTTGGAAAAATCACTTAACCTTGACAGGCCTCAGTTTTCTATAAAATAAGAGTTGGATTAGATGACTTCTGAATTCCTATCCATCTCTAGGTCTACAATCCTATGTTCTTATGCTTTCAAGGAGTTTACAATATTGTGAGAGAGAGAAGACCAACATAAAAATTTAGAAATTAAAGAACTACTCAACAGAAACAGAGAAACTATTGTGAGGAAATACCTGATATTGACCTTAATTGTGAAGATAGTAATTATTATAAGATAGAAAAGGTGTCCTGACTTAAGACCCAGGGAAGGCATGATTTGAGAGGTAAGATTTAACATGAGCCTTTGAAGATCAGAGTATAGAAAATATTCCAGATCGGCACTTAATTCTCAGAATGCTAGTACATTTCAAGCAAGCAGAGTAAATCCCCCAAAATAAGCATATGGGGTGGCTAGGTTGCTCAGTGGATAGAGAGCCATTCCTGGAGATAAGGTCATAGGTTCACATTTGACTCCAGACACTTCCTAGCTGTGTGATGCTGAACAAGTTACTTAACCCCCATTGCCTAGCCCTTGCCACTCTTCTGCCTTGGAACCAATACACAGTATTAATTCTAAGGCAGATGATAAGTTTTTTTAAAGTATATAATGTGAGTTTATTGATATGATATTAATTCATGCTAATATATTGATTACTAAATGTATGTGGTATTCAAGTATAAGGTCAAATCAGAATATGTTGAACAAACCTGAATAGTTATATTAATACCACTGTAAACTTATTTAATTGAAGTACCCCAAATAGCTTTTTAGAAACCCTGTAGAGTAATTTTCTATATAAAAAAAATGAAAATTTTTCCAGATGTCAGAGTCACCTCACTTACAAAATTCTAATTACTGGCTGAAATGCATGAAGCGATCACCACCACCATTCAAGAATCATTTGTGTAACATCATAAAGAGGAACAAAGTATAAGCTGGCAAATGGCTTGACACATTACAAGTGCAAAGAGGAAAAGCCTTGAATGAGCTGTTCAGGGAGATGAGGTGTATGTTTATTAACATTTCAAAGCATGATAAAATTAGAGCAGAACAGTCACTTCGAGTCTCAGATAAGACTGAGCACGCAGTACGTGAGGAAGCAGATACTTCTCAAAGCAAGAAGCACACTGAAGCAACAGAAGAAAATGTTTGGTAATGAGCTCATGGTAGAGTACTAATGTGAATACTGTTTTCAAGGATTTGATGGACTTTTTAGTAAGAGCTGTTGTCTTTTCATAGAGGATTAGAAATAAAAATGGGCATTTAATTCTTCAATGCTGGCACATTTCAAGCAAATAGAGTATATCACTAAAGATAAATTTGGCTTTTCTATTAAATGCCAAAAGAAAAAGATACCCTAAAGCAATCATAATTATCCCCACTTCATCACAGCCTTTGATAAATAAAAATATAACAGTAACTATCATTTTTGAGTATTTATCAAATACTTTGTTTTCATATAACATTTTTCTGTGCAGTATTCAAAACATCACACAATTATAACCTTTCCAGGAGTTTATCATCTGAGATGGACCACGGTGAGACATTTTTCTGTGCAGTATTCAAAACATCACACAATTATAACCTTTCCAGGAGTTTATCATCTGAGATGGACCACGGTGACATATAAAACATGACAAGGACCTATGAAGATATCTATCAGTGAGAAACAATGAATAAATAAAATGCAAAGTGAAGTTATGTATTTACATTATCTGTAGAACCCTTTCTGGCCTCATTTTATTCCCCAAATTCCATTCTATTGTTGGAAGGTTCCCATAAAAGCTGAGTCCACTTCTTCCTTCAGGATTCTGTCCCTGAGTAACCCTGAGATTCTGGGTTTACCCCTGTGCAGTTTTTTAAATTTTTGTTTAATCAAATAAATGTAAGGGATTTTATTTATTTGAAAAAATGCCTAATATTCACAAGCTCACCAATACCAATCAATAGTTAACAATCAGCTTTTACCAGAAAGTATTTACTATAATAGCAGAGACAGAAATTACAAAAACACTCTCTCAAATGAAGAACATACTAACCCTTCTACCTTTAGCCTCTGGGAAGAATGAGCTCATACATAAAGCACAAAAGCATACATGTAGGGAATAAATGGGACTAAAGGTTACTCCTGAGACAAAGATTCCTTTTCTATCTTCATAAAGTGCTCACCAGTTTCAAATCCAAGGTATCAATTGCTCACATGCTCAGCTAGGCCTTCTTTCTGAGATGCAGTGTCTTAGCTGATGTGTCATTCCAGGACTGATATGGATTAAGCAAGTTACTCAACTGCTGTGCTGGCTCCATGTCAGACTAAGCTATGGCTGCTTTCAGTTGTAGTGGTCTCTGCTACCAGCCTAGTCACTGAAGAGACCATTAATAGCTCTTTGGAAGCGCACAAGGTCATAATATGATAAATGCCATCACCAGATATGCACGTAAAACCTGGATATAATAAACATAAGCCAAGCAAAAGAAATAGAATCACTCTGCATTTACAAATATATGGTGGCTAAGTTGTGATTGACCCTCTGCCACCTCGCAGCTTACAGCAATGCGCTAAATGTTTGTATGCATCCTCTGTTTGGCTCAGCCTCTCCTGCTTAGTCCTTCCAGTTAACGTTTATATGGTGCCTATTACATACCAAGCAACTTAATAAACATTTTACAGATGAGGAAACTGGGATAGAGGTTAAGTGATTTGCCCAGAGTCACAAATCAGTAAGTAACTGAAGCTGGGACATTGCACGTGGTCTGTAAAAACAAAGTCAACCAGTATTAAGCACCTATTATGTACCAGGCATTGTGGTAAGTACTGAGGATATGAAGAAAGTCTTAATAATCCCTGCCCTCAAGAAACTAACAGTCTAATGAGGGAGATAGCATACTATGTGCAAACAATATATCCACAGAATGAATTAGAAATCATCTCAGAGGAAAGGCCCTACCTTTTAAGAGGACCAAGAAAAGGCTTCTTCCAGGTCAGATTTGAGATTTGAAGGAAACCAGGAGACTGAGGTCAGGAAAGAGAATTCTAGGTATAGGGACCAGCTAGTGACAATGCATGATTTTAGCTGATGGAATATCTTAAGTGAAGAACAACAATGAAATTAGAACCACTGGATTTTAAAGCATGGCGAGGAAAAGAAGGTGTCAAAAGATGGGAAATGGGGGAGAACGGGGGTTATGAAGAGTTTTAAAAGCCAAATCCTGAAGGAAATAAAGAACTCCTTCATTTGTTCAGAACTGCCCTATAGGAAATTACTTTGATAGCTTATTGGAGGATGGATTGAAGTGTAAAGAGACTTGAGATAGGGAGGCCAAGCACAAATTTACTTAAGTTGTCCAGTTAAGAGGTAATAAAGGCCTGCCCCAGAGTACTCACTGTTAAAGAGGAGAGAAAGATTAAAAGAACTATTGCAAAGGTCAAATTGACAAAACTTGGCAACAGATTGGATATGGGGAGTGACGATAACGATTTAAGGATGAAATCTAGATTGTAAACCTGAAGAACTGGAAATTGGTGTCCTTAATAATAACAACAATTAAAACAATAATGAAGTTAATAAGGAGTAAGGGTTGAAAAAGTAGGGAGGGATGAATGAGTTCAGTTTTTATTTTTCTTCAGTCCTTTTCAAAGCCATATGATATAATGATGATGAATGAAAGGAGAAGGTTTTGTAACTTCAAGACATTTGAAAAGCAACGATGTTTAAGGGAATGTGAATATGCCATTATAGTTTGCGCGTGAACGCCAACACCAGGCCACTACCGCGCCTCCCGTAACAACTGGCGTCCCATGCCCCATGTGCCACAAACTGTGCGCCTCAGCCTTTGGACTTCAAAGCCACACGAGGGTACATCAATAGAATATAATGCACAAAGACAATTGTCATTCTCGGTCACCAAGAGACTACCACTATATCTCAGTAACATTTTACCACTTAATCAGGACTTTCTATGTGTTTTTGTTTTCCCCAGGAAAGTTCATTAACTTTAAGAAGTTTGAAAACCTTGATCACACACACACACACACACACACACACACACACACACACATGCATGCACACGCACACGCACACGCACACATCCCACATCCATCTCATTGGTCAACTAGCACTTAGTCTTAATATACAATATATAAAAGCATAGAACACTTAATCTGCTGGTCACATGTTTACATTTTCATTCAAAATAAGTAAGTACACTTAGCATTGAACACCCACCCTACATATACCTCCAATAGGTCATCATCATAAGTAGTGGGCCTTGTTCCATTCTCTACAAGATTATAGGTTAGGGTCTACTGAATTTTGTTCAGCCTATTACAGTGGCTCAGATCCTAGGCCGCTATAAATTTGCCCTGCATTGCCTAAATTATAGCACCATCCATCCAAGTATGGGGTGAGAGGTGCCTATGACTGAGCTGTCCCTACTTAACATTTATAGTCTCACTGAAAACAATTCATTTAGAGTTATGTTATGAAGCAACCAGTTCTGACTGTTTAATTTACCAACGTTAAATTGCATTCTCACAGTTTTTAACAGAATAGCTATGCCTTTTAGTTGTTTCATTTAATGTTTGGAGACAGACTGCCACAGAGACATGGGGTAGGTGGGTGGGCAGGAGGGAATCAATCTTGACCTACGAGAGCAGGTTCACACCAGTCTGGCGTTTGCAGCCCCCTTACTTTCCTCTGCCACAACTTTGCTGTGCTGATGACACTTGCAGGCCTTCTTCATTGCTGAGCAGCTGATGCCCTGTCCAGCCTTATATGTTTCTAACTGACAGTGAGTATTCTTGCCAAACGCCAGGGACCAGAGTCACATCTGTTTGTCTCTCCTCTGGAGCTTGTCAGAGGCTGCTTGGGAACACATTTTATCCAGAGGGCAGCTTTAACTAGGCCTAATACTCTGAAAAGCCTCTATTTGTAAATGCATACAGTGAGGCGACAAGTTCCTGTTGTCTTTCCTTTAAAATTATTCCATCTGACACTGCCTGCCCCAGTCCCTGTCAGCTCTACGTCAAAAGCCAAGTTTTCAGGCAAGGTGGTCTTAACGAGTTTTTATTTTTTCCACTCCTGATAAAATGCCTAGCTTCCCAGCACATCACTATTTATAATGATAGCTTGCAGCAAGCCATGAATAAGCGGAGATGAATCTATGTGGTTCTTAAAAAAGAAAAAAAATGGTTTTGAGCATGTTCTTTTCTAGTGTTGTCTTTTGATTTTAATATTAAGAAGCAGGTTTTGGAATTCAACCATGATTCAAGGGTCAGCATTACACCTGCTCCCCCATTATTTCATTAGCAAAATTCTCGGATGTAATTCCTACATGTCCAAGTTTAGGTTTAAAGTTACAGCCAAATGAAGATGCCTCGTTCATGTAACTAGGTTAGTTTTTGTCCTCCTTTCTTCTTAAAGGCACATGCTTATTCTCACTTAATGAGGACTGCAAAAACATGTGAAATAAATCCTTTGCTTTTGCTTCCTCAATCAGGATGATTGAAAGGAGAAGGTTTTGTGGCTTAGAGAAGTTTGGAGAGCAATGAGGTTTTAGGGGATGTGTCTGTGTCATTAATAGTCATATATGTCAATACCATTTTACCCCTTAATCAGAGCTTTGGCTGTTTGCACTCTTATAAATGCATTGATCTAGTATTATTTCTAGTTTCATACAGGAAGAATCTCATCTAATTTTTAATAATATTGGGTCTGTTCATTTACAGTACAAATTATAGTTTTCCATTTCAATACCATAGGAAAAAGATATCCACTATCACCTTGACCAGTGATCTAAAGTGTACTGCTTTTCAAAGACAAATGATTCATTTATGTTGAAGGAACAAGGCTGCCTTTCAGACATTCATTGATTTTAAATTAAAAAGTAACTGCTATGTTCTACATGAAGGGTGACAACAATAACAAAGTAGTTCTTACTTAGTGTTATTTGTTACAACTCTATTAGGGGTGCCTCAAGGAAGAAGGGGGGTGGGGACTGAGTCTGGAGTACCTTAATCTTATTGATCAATAATCCAGATATCTCAATGCAGTGTAACAGATAATCAATTCTTGGTAAAATTACTCAAACACAGCCAGAGCTGTTACTCCTATGTCTTGGGTCTTCAAGTTCAGCTGGCTACTTTATTTATTTCTATCTTTCATCTTTTCTTGCATTCTTTTCCAGTACCCTTGCATGGCAATATTGCAAGGAAAATCAACCAAATATTATTCTTTCTTTCTTTCTCCCTTTTCTTTCTTCCTTCTTTTCTTTCTTCCTTCTTTTCCTTCCTTTTTGGACAAGCATCCTTAGAAGTTGCTGCTGTTGTTTTTGCAAGCCTAGGAAATATAGATGGGATATATTTGGATATACAAAAACTTGTCAGAGGCAAGGATACATCTCTCCTCCCTTTTCACTATCATCACATCTTGCAAGCCACATTTTAACAGACTTCATTAATTAAAATGATTTCGTTTTCAATTTCTGATCATTTAGACTACAAAGCAGAAGTACATACATCTTTATAGTATCTAAACATCATATGTAATATAAGTATAAATAAAAATATAAATATAAAAATCATATGTAATATAAAGTTAATGGTGAAAACAAAATGTTTGCTTAAAACAGCAATGTTCCCCCACTTCATAAAATTTATTTTTTAAACAATATTATATAGGGAAAAGTCAGTAATGTTCAAGCTGATGTTCAGTGTATGCTAATTGTAAATCATCCTTTTTTTCATTAAAGGAGACCTCTACTGGGCAATACTTCACTAGCAACTAGATTGAGTAATTTTTAAAATAACAAAGCTAATTTTTGTTCAAATTTTTATTAATTCAAACTAACTTTTTCCCCACATTGTCCAACTTAGTGAACCTTTCCTTTGTGTTTTTCCCTAAGTACATGTACTTGAAGGTTTGAAATATATTGTTTTCCTGTCTAGACTGTTTTTCTAGGATAGATGCAGAATATTATGATCACTTTGTGTAACTCAGAGTAGTTAGTAAAGTTAGTACCTTAAGCCCCTGCCATATTCATGTTTTGAATGCTTGTTGTATGAATGAATTCATGAATAAATATGTCCATATGCCTAGAAAAAGGGACTCAACAACCACATCTTAATAAATTGACTTCCAGTTTCTTAAAAAGACTCATTTTTAAAATTCAGACTCATTTTTAAAATTCAGTTTATAGCCTCATTTTAGTTTTTTTTTTGTTAATAAACTAATTTATGATATTTTTACAACAAAAAGACTTGTACTCATTCATTTTTTGAGATTTAAGCTAAGTATCACATGACCTGAGATATCAGCATGACTACTTAAAAACTGAAAAATTCAGAATTTGTTGTTGTTTTTTTATCACTTCATGTAAGGCATCTCTCTCAGATGGAAAATTAATGAAATAACCTTTTTGAGTTTAGATTTCCTTTTTTTTGTTATTTAACCAAATTGGGCAGTTGTTTTTAGTACTATATAGACATAGCCTTAAACTTCTTTTTGAAGCACATTTAAAGTTGGATGGAACCATAATGATTCTTGAGTCCAGGGGTTCTTAATTTATTGTCTATGAACTGTTTTTTTTAAAATCCTTTCCTTCCTAGAATTGATACTAAGTATTGGTTTTGAGGCAGAAAAGTGGTAATGGCTGGAAAGTTGGAGTTGTGACTTGTCTGGAGTCACACAGCTAGGAAGTATCTGAGACCAGATTTGAACCTAAGACCTCTCATCTCCAGGTTTGGAGAGTTTTTTGTTTTTTTTTTAATCCACTGAGCCACCTACCTGCCCCTACGTTCATTCTTAATCCAAAGTCATTGTAAACAATACTATTCTCTGGTCAATAAAAATCATCGATTCAGAAGTCATTTGGGCTTCTGCCTACCTCATAGAAGGTTGTCCTTAAATTTCAAGTAGAGAAAATTCTTGTTTAGGACTGGGTTCAACATCCTTTTTATCTCTGAAATCCTGTTTCTGTACTCATGAAGTAAACATAAATTACTATGATTTTGCAAAATGAGGATACTTTATTGGCAAAAACCCAGAGAAATGGAACCCTCATTTTTAATGAAGGAAACTCCAAAACCATCTAAATTTTGTGCTCAGAATACTTATTAATTTCTTCCTTAAAATCTAATTTTATTCATTATGTAATTTGCATGCTTTTTAATGTTTTATTCTTTCTTTTTTTGAGAGAATATTTTTTACAAAGGGTGTTATTTCATACAGATGAAAAAGATGCAATCCAGACACTATTGCCTTTTCCATTACAGTAAGAGCTAACATAGCACAAAGTGAAGTGGCAATTTGAATAATTCATTTAATATGATCAACAAACTCCTTTTTTTCCAATTTTTCAGTTTGACTATCTATACATTTAGATTTTCCATATACGTAATAAATCTTCCCCTTATGGACACAATCTAAAGAATACCCTAATAATGTGATAATGTTATTGCACATTTCAGTCTGTCAATAAACATTTATTAAGTACCTATTATGTGCCAGACACTGTACTAAGCACTGAGGATACAAAAAGAGTCAACAAATAGGCCCTATCTTGTAGAAACTCATTATCCAAGCAAATATATACAGAAAACAGGACATCATTAATAGAAGAAAGGCATTAGAATTGACAAGGGTTAGGAAAGAAGTTAGAAAATTCATTATGAGTTAATTACTTCCAACTAATTTGTCATTATTTTTACTATTAAGGCAATACAGTCCAAAATTCAACCTGAATCTCTCAGTATTTTGAGCCCATTTCCTCTAGATCAGTTCATTGTAGAGATAGAAATTAACTCAACATATTTTTGTTTGCAATATCTTCATATATATTTGGATAGTTTTTAATTTTCCCCTTAACTTTTTTCTTTTGAGCAGTTTTTTTTCCCAAATTGTTTACCGTGGAAATTGAGAGCTCCCACAAACACTGCTTTGAGTTTTTTGCAATCAAGTGTGATCCTTTTGCAAAAGTGTGGCAATTTGTGTTTACTTTGTGATCAAAGAACATGGAATCAGTATCTGTCTATTACAATAAATACTTATACAAGAATCTCCTATAACATACTTAAGAATGTACATCTAGCCTTTTACCTAAAAACTGCTAGTAAGAGAGGATCCATAACTTTCTAAAACAACCATTGCATTTTTGGATACCTGATTATTAGGGAAGACAATATAATATAGTAGCTAGAATGATGACTTAGTCATCAGTAAGGCCTACGTTCAAGTCACTTTATTCTCAGTACCCTAGACAACTCTCTGAGACTCTCATTTTCTGAGGAGTTACTAGTCTGTATTGGTGGTTTCCAAACCATAACTACTCTCATACAGATAAAATTGAAGATCTGTACCCTATTACTCAGTAAAATTAGAAGAAAGATTTTCATTATTTCAAAGCTAAGCCTTTCTCACTACTGCTCCCACCCTGTTATTTCTTCTAGAGCAAAGCTGAAACTGCTCTACTCACCTAATAACCCTATCAAAAAACAAAGAAAGAAAGAAAGAATTGAAAAGAAATTATTCTTCACAGGGGGCTTAGCTTGTTGATATATCTAAATATATACATATGTGGAGAAAATATTATATATATATATACAAATATGTACATTATATCTAATAAATAGATCATGTGTATATATGTAATATACAGGTATGCATGATATAATATACATATCTATTATACATTTCTAGCTCTACATAGAAAGAGATGATGGTTTCAACATTTTCCCCATGTAATCCTATATATTTTATTTTTTGCATTTGAAAACATTATGAGGAGGCCATGACCTTAACTAGAGTGCCAAATGGGTCCATGGCACATGCACACATACACACACATACACACACACACACACACACACACACAAGGTTAAGGTGGTCTCGAGGCAGCTAGATATCACAATGGCTAGAACTTTAGAACTGGAGTTGGAAGGACCTGTACTCAAATGTAACCTCAAACACTTCCCTTCCTAGCTACAAGTCATTTAACCCCCATTGCCTAGGCCTTGCTGCTCTGTGTCTCAAAATTGCTACTAAGACAGAAGGTCTAATAAAAAAGAGGAACCAATGCTAGCACAACCTGCTCTTAATGAAACCTGGTTCTTTGTAGCACTTTCTTTTGTAGTAGTTCACTAACCCTTCCTTAGATGATCTCTTATAGAATTATGCAAGGAATCAAAGGCAAGCTTACTAGCCTCTACATGCAGAATCTACTCTCTTGCCTTTCTTCAAGTCCAGTGGCACCTTTCCCATTCTTTGATCTTCAGTAAATCAGTGATAATGACAGCAGTCACATTTGTCACTTCTTTCTATCCCTTAATGCCTTGAACTGATCGAGGGCAGTTAGGTAACTTCTTTTTATCTCCCAAGACTATTAGCCTTAGCAGAGGAATTGGAAGCAAAATAAGAAATCAGTAGCTTCATCTTCTCCCTTCTCCTTGGCATTTGTTATCCCACCAACTCAGAGCAAGAGTACTAGCTCTACATTGTCCCTCCCCTTTTTACCAGCGTAACATTTTTTTAAACCTGTACTTTCCATCTTAGAATGGATACTGAATATCATTTCCAAGGCAGAAGAGCCATAAGTGCTAGGTATTTGGGGTTAAGTGATTTGCCCAGTCACACAACTAGAAAGTATCCGACACTAGATTTAAACCCAGGACCCTGGCCCCAGGTCCCAAGGCCTGGCACTGTATCCACCAAGCTACCTAGCTGCAACTTTTTTAAACTCCTTTTTCTTGCCTCTTGGCAGTGTCAGCTCAGTCTGAACTTCAGTGTTCCTGACATTATACTTATTAGACACTGTAATCTTTTTGTATTCATCTTTCAAAAAAATTTCTTACATAAACACACACACACACACACACACACACACACACACTGAGTTGACTAGCCTGTGATGAGCTTTTCAGATGGGAAAATAGGTAATAACCCCAAATCAATTAAGTAATCAATACTTATTAAGCATTTCCTATGTGCTAGGCACGATGAATATAAAGAAATAAACCAACCCTACTCTAGATACTCTTATTATATCAGGAAAGATAGCATGTTTAAAACTACATAAAAATAAATACAAGATGATTTTCTGTAAAAGAGAGGGCACCAGCAATTCTGAAGTTCAAAAAATATCTCCATTTTATGAATTGTCACGCAAGCTGTTTTGGAAGAAACAAGAGATCCTTAAAACCAGAGGAGGAGATTCTAGGAAAACAGGATAGTCAGCATAAAGACAGAGATAAGAGATAGAATAGTTGTATATGGGAAGAATGGCAAGGCCAGCCCATCTAGGCTGTGATTTATATATCTGTATACATATATGAAGTTGGAAAGTCAATTTGGGCACAAATTGTAACAAGTTTTAAAAGATAAACAGAAGAGTTTACATTTGATCCTAGAGGCAAAAGGGAGTCATTGGAATGTATCAAGTAGGGAATTGTACGGTTAAAGGTACACTGTAGGAAAATCACTTTGGCAACTATATAAAGTATAGATTGACAAAGAGAGAGACATGAGATTTGAGCAGGAGTTGATGAGGCCTAACCTATAGTGCTGATTGTATGAATAGAGGTAAAGGGACAGATGAGAGAGATTTGGAGGCTGTGCTTTGGAATAAATTGAGGATTCCAAATCTTTAAAAAACTAGAACCCATTCTATATCAAATTATCCTTTAATATTAATTTTAATTAATTTTTCTAGATCCTTTGTCTTTTTTATCTGTAAATTAATCTTTCCCAGCTTCTCTACATTCCTCTTTAAACAGATCCAGTCAATAAATTAACAAGAATTTCTGAAGCATCTACGAAGTGCCAGACACTTTGCTAATCCTTCTAAAATTTCCTTCTTTTCTATCAGCTAAGCGACTTAGTGGGTAGAGCACTGGTCCTAGAGTCAGGAATATCTGAGTTCAAATCCAGCAGACACATTTTAACTGCATGATGCTGGGGAAGTCACTTGACTTGTTTGCCTCAGTTAGCTCATCTTTAAAGTGAGGGTAATGATGTCACCTACTTACTAGGACTATTGTGAGGATTAAATGAGATAATAATTTCAAGTATCTGACATATCGTAAGCACTATATAACTGTCAGTATTATAATTATTTCAATATTGTATATGTACTTAGTTATTTACATGTTATCCCCACATTAGAGTATATGCTCCTTGAGATTAAGGTCTGTTAATTGGCTTTTTTGTATTCTCAGTGCTTAGCACAGTGCTTAAAACATGTAAGCATTTAATAAAATTTTGTTGACTAAGTAAGCCCCAAATATGCAAAGACAAAAATGAAAAAAATAATATTTTTAAGTTCTAGAAGTGTCTAGAAGTATTCTGTACATAGTAGACAATTTAATATTTTTTTAAATTGAATTGAAAGCATAAAGACCAAAATATGACATCATAATCTAATACTGCTAGTTTCTTGGCTAGTGCCCATTTTTATCTTAACCCAGGTTCATCAGTATTATCCTGAAAACAATACCAATAACACTGACATTCAACTTATATTCCCTTACCCAGCCAATGAGCAATTAATTTAAGGCTTTTCCTAGTTTGGATTATAAGAGGGAGTACTACAATTTTCCCTATGTCTCTTTCAGCTGTTTTAAAAGAATTCCCTATTGCATAATATCCTAAAAGAAATTGATCATGCTTTTCCTGTAATAAATGTTGTTCTGACAGTAAGGCATTAGTAACCAATTGATAACCTAGCAACAATATTGTGATCTCTTTAGATAATTAATCTTAGCTATTTTCCTGTCAGAAGCAACAGTGTTTGATTTTATGTTAAGCTAGAAAGATTGCCAGTTTTGAAAATTAAAAAGCATTCCTTTTATATTATTCATTCCAGTAACAATTTATGATGGCGCATTTAGCTGCTGAACGCTTGTCAACAAACGTAATTATGTTTCGATATAAACAAGATTGGTGACTTTACTATGCAGCTTCATCTTTGTTGAGAATGTTTTGATTTAGGTTCAGATTATACAAGCTGTGTATTTATGTGTCATATTTTTCTTCCTTTGTTAATAGTTTTCTCTGATAATTACTTATAGACAAACAAGTATGCATTTAGGATCCTTGTGCATGGGAGATATCAAAAGGAGAAGAAAGGCTGCACCCTTGCCGGGACCTCCTGGAACAGGTAAAATAATTTTTTTTTAAGATCTCAAATATTTAAAGGTTATACAGTTGCAAGAATCAAAATATAGTCAATTCTCAGTTGCCTACACTGGAGGAACAGCAAATATGCAGCAAAGCACGAGTAATCACAAATAATAATACTAAAATTCTTTTACATTTTATTTTAAGATGTGTTTGGTAAACTTTAATCACCATAACTTTCTCCAGTTAATCCCTGAATAATAGATCAATAAACATTTACTGAGTAGTATACATATTAGATATCTTAGTAGATGCTATGGTAGAAAAAAAGCCCTCTCCCTCTAAGAGTTTGTTATCTAAATGGAAATATAAAACTTAAACATAAATAATTAAATAATAGTAAATACAACTATCTATCACAATACAAAATACAAGATATCCTGGATTAGTAAAGAATACTGGATTATGAGTCTAGAAATCTAGATTCTAGTTACGACCCTGAAATTAGTAGATTCAGATTCCTCATTTATAAAGTAAAAAGGTTTATACAATAGGTGACCTCATAAAGTCTTTTTCAACTCCAAACTTCTATTTTCATACAAATGAATAATATAGACAATAGATTTCAAAGGAAGGAGAAATTATTATGGACCAGGATGTCCTAATGGAAAATGGCAGGATTTGAGATGGCCTTAAAAGAGGAGAACCTGTTTTGTAAGGCCAGATCCCACATTAAATTATAAATGGTAGATTCAAAAAACATATTAGATACAAGTGGAAGTTAACCTAGCACTATAGTTTCCTGAAAGTTTACCATTGACATATGAATTTACATAGGAATAATCAAAAGTTAACCATAATATACTTGCAACACAGAAAAGTACAGATCTAAGAAAATGCCCTTAAATCAGACATTCAATTAATGGTAAAGAAAATCTGTTGCTTATTTACAACCTTTCTAATAATCCACCCTCTTTTTGCCTTTATTTTTATTTTGGAGGTAGGATCCTTAAAGAAAAACATCATTTTACCCCAGGATTATCAGTTCAATTCAACAAATATTGATTAGGTAATCACTACATACAAGGTTCTCGGCAGTCCCCAAAGTAATATTCATAGCAGCTCAGTAGGAATAAATAGTGATATTCTTCTTAGAAATTTTACCCAGAACCACTAGAAAATAAAAAATGGGAAGCATAAAAATCTCAATTTATAACTGCATATTATACACTAGAGAATATTTTTTTAAAAATAACTGGAATATAACTTTAAAATTGGTATAGCCCAGTGTAAAATTATTACTAAAGAATCTAAGAAAAATGTAGTGTTTTATTTTTATCTTTTTATTATAGGCTCTGTATTTAAGAGATCCCATATCAATCAGTTATTTATTCAGGAGAAAAACATGTCAGTGTATACATATGTGTTATTTTTTTCTGTTTGTGATGATTGTAGTCACTATATATATACCTATACATGTACATACATACATGCATATGGAGAGAAATATAAAACTAAATATTATGAAATCACCAAATTTTAGATCTGGGTGACTTTTTTAAAAATCATTTAGTTTCACTCCTATAGAAATTGGAGTTTGCCAAAATATAGTGACTTTTCTAAGGTCATGGATTTGTTATTGATAGATTCAAGATATAGTGCCAGATTTCCTCCACAAGGATACTTCATATTTGCCTCAGTATACACAAATATGCTACAATTTAATTCAATTTTTTAAAAAATTATTAATGTGCTGTTCTGCACTTTGATAGCCACATAATAGAAGCAATATCTTCATAAACAATCTTGCCAATTCAAATAATTCTTTGGGTCAGTATTCTGCAGAATAGGTTCATATTCTTATTCCAGGTGAATAGTACCCTAAATTCCTTTATATTTCTATGTTGCAAATATTAGTGGCAGAAGCAGACCAACAATCTCAGGATTGCTAACACACCTCAGTGGCAGCAAATAAGAAGAAGAATCCCTATGTCAAGTCCAAAGACTGAACATGTGTGAAGGGAGAAAGAAAAAACCTAATAGTAGAGGAGTGGTTGATGTAATTATTTCTACAAGGTGGCTCCAACTTCATACTCATTAGCAGCAGAAGATACCAATTGTAAAGAATTGTGGGCATAAATATTAAACTTTAGCGTAAAAATCTGCTTTATTCCTTTTTATAACTTGCTTACAGCATTTTTAACATGTAGTTTAGAAGTTAACTCTTGCAAATCCAACTTTTGATAAAATTATTGGATGTCTTGCATATCTCTTAGGCATCTTGATTTAATTTAAATCAAGTAATTTAGATATTCTTTTAAATTCTTCCCAAAAAAGCATAGTAGGGGAAAATGTGTTAAAAAATTTTTTTCAGGTC
This sequence comes from Monodelphis domestica, assembly GCF_027887165.1. Taxonomy (NCBI): domain Eukaryota; kingdom Metazoa; phylum Chordata; class Mammalia; order Didelphimorphia; family Didelphidae; genus Monodelphis; species Monodelphis domestica. Next base: position 125,798,824 of record NC_077228.1, on the reverse strand, counting down.
ATATGTTTAAATTTACATCTAACCATTCACATTTTTGCTCTGAGTAGAATCAAACCAGTATGAAATATCAAAAGGGAAGAGAGTGAATTATTTAAAAGTACTCCATTTTAAGTAGTGGATAATATCTCCTAATGCCACTGAATCAAATCACAGATGAAGATAATTATCTAAAGTCAGGTGAGAAATGCTTTTGCATGAATACATTTTGAAAAAAGCATTGGTGGTTATAAAGATTAGCTCTATTTCTTTGTCTCCTACTTCCTATAATTGTGATTTTTAAATTCCAGAATGATACGGTATCTGGTTTCTGTCAGACAAAGCATAATATTCCAGATACCTTTTTGTAAAGAACAAAAATCACATTAGCATGGTGGGAAAATCTACATTTTGGTTTTTTTTTTTAAGTGAATATGCATTTTATGAACTTTTCCTCCCTTAAAAAACCTGGATATATTCAGTCTTTATAGTGTCTCATTTTTCATTAATCTTAAGCTAAAAAATAGCCACAAGAATATCTTTTTCAGTTGAATTAGGAAGTAAAAGTTAAAAGATTTGACAGCCTGCCTGTAGATTGATAATCAACTCAGATTTTATGTCTGAAATACCATGCAGTCAAACAAAGTGGTATAAAAGCATTTACCATAAGATTGGTTAGAAAATCTGTCATTGGGTAGTTTAGCTTCATAATCCTAAACTGTGTATTTGGACAAAATTGTATAGCTCTAAAGATAGAAAGTGGTGCTTGGCACATACAAATGCTGTTCATCAAAAGTAAAATTTACAATATTGTATTGTTATTATCCTGCTACAATATGTTGTCATTTAAAAAAAAAATAAATGCTTTTGCAACTATAGCTAAACATGACTCCAGAAACTGTATGAGGCTCTAGCCTAGCTGGCCATGTTATTGGTTAAACATTTATTAATTGTGACAAGAACACCAAATTTATTTCAGTTCTCTCCCTTATTTACTGCTCTTTCACCTTTGTATTTTGTATTGACAAAGGAAAATGAATATTGATAAGTTAACTATTGATTTCTAAATTTATTGCTTGTTCTCTGCCTTATTCAAAGTCACAAACTCAAGGATGGTGTGTATATTAGTAACACAAAGGATGTAGATTTACTGTTATAAAATTGAGAACTATCAAAGCAAGAAAGTTTACCAGTAAAATGCATTTTTATAGTTGGGAAAATGTCATCTGTAAAGGTAAAGAAAAGCAATGAACAAAATATAAATACAATTAACTTCCCTTTTATTTAAAAGCTAATCCATAGCAAGAGTAATGTATTTTAACAGCATCTTGTATTTTTAGTAAAATATCTTTTGGGGATGTGAAATTGAATTCATTGGCTGGGAGAGAAGGATGTTGATCTTGTCTATAGTAGCTGTTGAGAACTTGTTTCACCTGCTGAAATAAATACGTTTGGGGAGCCACTGTTATTAGCAAATTTTTGTTATTTGGTTTCTGTTGTATAAGCAATGAAACATTGTTATAGTAGAAATATTAATCATGGTCAACCTTTTTTCTAAACATTTTCAGTTATTAAATTGGTGTCCATTAAAGCAGAATTCTGTTAATAGAGATACCTGCCTTTGAGAATTGCCATGTGACTTCTCTAAATATTTAACTGTCCTTGTGGAGAGGGTTTCATTTCAGTTGCTGAGTGTTCTAAGAGAAGAAAGGGATGACATTATAAACTTTTTCTTCTATTCCTACTTTAGATTACATTACAAAATGCTCTTTGTAAGTAACAGTTTAAAACTTTTTTACAAATATGTTCTTTTAAATGATGACTCACTGAAGCACAAAATCAAAAATTCTCTTTTACTATCAAGTTCCTAATACATTTTGAATTTAAGTGCTCCAATAATTCAAATTTACATTATAAATTGGTATTTTGTTTCTTTTATTGCTAGACATATGATCATAAGGCAACAACAGAAATCGCTTCTGTGCCAAGGTTTAATGTATGCAAAGACTCCAGGATTCTTTTTTTTAATCCTATTATTAATTTGGGGATGGGAATAATATGTGGCTTGTTTAATATGGAATTGGAATATATGTAATAATTCAGTTCATGAATCTTGTCTCCAAAAAGGTACTAAATCAGCTTTTAACCATACTTTTTTTTTCTTTTATGTTTGAAACTAATTCTCTCCAATCAGTTTAGACTTTAAGAGAAAAAAATTGGAAAACAATCTACTATACCTATATATGGGGAGGAAAGATTTAGTAAAATTTTGCCAGAGGTCAGCCAGAAGCTGACCAAAAGAAAGAGATGGAAGAAACTCACAAAATTCTGATGACACCATCACAAATGAGTCTTATAATCATAGAATCTCATATCTCATCAAACCCAAACTATATCTGAAGAGTAATCCCTATAACAATGTCCTGAAAAAGATGGCCATCCATTTTCCATTGCTGAGGCCTTCATTGCCTCTTTGGCCAGCCTATTTCATGTTTTAATAGCTCTCAGTATTGGAAATCCTTCCATATTTTCAGACTAAATGAAATTTTTGCTATTCCCTATTGATCCTAGTTTTGCTTTCTGGGGCCAAGCAGAAAAAGTTTAATTCTTCCTACACAAGCTCTTCAAATGCTTAAAGACAGCCAGTAGTGTCCTCACACTCATCCACATAAATTCTATTCCCTTTTATCCCTAAATATCCCCAGGTCTTCTACCCAATGTTTATGGTATGCTCTCCACTTTTCTCACTATCCTGGTTACCTCCCTCTTGACTTACTTCCAACTTGTCAGTGTCATTCCTACAATTTGGCACCCAGAGTAGAGTAAAATATTACACTTTTTTCCTGGAAGAAGATAGCATTACCATCACCTCCTTCATTCTGTTCACTACCTCTCAGTGCAGGGTATTTTTAATTGTCCAACTGTTGACCCTCATTGAAATTATAATCAAAACCCCAAGATCAGTTTCTCAGAGACTATTTTGTAGCCACATCTCCTCCATTCTGTACTTTTCTAATCTGATCCCCAGCATAAAATCTTATATTTATCCCCTATTAAATGACATCTTATTTAACTTCACCCATCATTCTAAATTCATCTCATACATTTGGATCCTGACTCTTCTTTCTATCATAGCTATTAGCTCCATGTGTATAAGCAACTTCTCACCACCCTGAGATTATTTAGTCTGGCCAGACCCATCATTTTAAAATATATTAGGAAACTGAGGCACAGGGGGGAAAAGTGACTTATCCAAAGTCACAAGGCTTAGGAGATGTTTAAGAGTCCAAGTCTTCTGACTCTTTAAGACTGATGATGTCCATGTTAACAAGCTGCTTCTCTTTCAAAAACCAAAAGTTCAGGGGCAGCTGGGTGGCTCAGTGGATTGAGAGTCAGGCCCAGAGACAGGAGGTCCTGTGTTCAAATCTGGACTCAACTACTTCCTAGCTGTGTGACCCTGGGCAAGTCACTTGACACCCATTTTCTAGCCCTTACCACTTCTGCCTTGAAACCAATATACAGTATTGATTCTAAGACAGAAGGTAAGGGTTAAAAAAAAAAGTCAAGACTTGTCAGTGAACTAAACTCAGGTATAAGGTATAAGAAGCTCTGAGGCAGACTTGAATTAGAGACAATCTCATTTAGGCCTACAGATTTATATGATTCTTTATGAGGCAGGGCCAGTAGCTAACCTGGGTTTTGCATATAGGAGCAGGTAATCAGAGCACCTGGCTAAGGTAAAGCCTGAATGAACAGAGAGAAGCAAAAGCAAAGCAGAACTCAACAATGAGTGAACTTACAAATGAAATCAAAGATAATTGTTACAAATATATATTCTGCTGATTTTGACTTTTCTTTCTAACAATGCCAAAGAACTGTAATAAATGTTCATTAATTCAAGTAATGGAATCAGATTAGTTTGAGATATTCTACACAAAATCTTTGTTCATCAAGAAAATAAGTAGTCATGAGATTCTTCTTTATGATCTGAAATTCAGTGATTTTCTAGTCAAAGAATTGGTAGATATACCTTTCAGTCCTTTGGTGAAATCCCTCCTACATGACCATCAGGCCTCAGTTTTTGAATGCTTCCAGTGATCAGAGCTTCTGTCTTCATTGTCTATTTTGTGCCATCGTTATCTTTTTTTCTTGCAAAAGAAGTTTAGAAAAAGATATTCCCGAACAAAATTCATCTTTATTTTAGATAGCTTGTGGCAATAAATTTCTACCTCCTTTATTCATGCACTCTTGAGTATGGATTTGCAACTCATTTACACATCTTTGTTAGAAATTTTGATTTTACTGTCTTAGAGCTCTCGAGATTCCCAAGTTTCCTTAGTATCTATCAATGAAAAACATAAGGTTGGCCATTCTTTAATCTCATGGTTTTGGGAATTTCAAATAGACAAATAATAAATCCTAAAACTAAAAAGTCAGTTCAGAGTTTATACAGGAGTTCAATTTTTGGTCTTTAATTTCCAAATCTTTTTATTCCTTTTTAAACCTCCTGTGGCTCCCTCTCCCTCTAACCTTTCAGCAGAAATTTACAGAAAAAAATGAGGTCATTCACCATGAACACCCTCTTACCCCATCCCCTTCCTCATTTCTTATCATTCATGTGCCTTCTGTCCATTCTTCCTCCTTCACCCCTGTTTCAAATGATGAAGTGGCCTTATTCCTTACCAAGATTAATCCAACTTCTCATCCAAACAATCCTCTTCTATCTCAACATCTTCAACAGATTGCTCCCTCTGTCATCCCCACTCTTTTACATCCCCACACTTTCAATATCTCCATCTCTACTGGCTCATTTCCTATTTCCTACAAACATGCTCATGTCTCCCCCATCCTGAAAAAAGCCCTCGCTTGATCTTTCCATTCTTGATAACTCTCACCCCATATCTCCTCTGCCCTTTGTAGCTAAACTCCTCAAAGGCCATCTATGAAAGGTTCCTTCACTTTCTCTCCTCTTACTTTTTTCTTTTAAGCTTACAGTTTAGCTTCGGACTTTATCACTCTCCTGAAACTGTTCTCCAAAGTTAGTAATGATCTTTTAGTTGCCAGATCCAATGACCTTTTCTCAATCTTCACCTCTCTGCAGCCTTTGACATTATTGATCACTTTCCTCTTGGATATTCTCTTCTTGCTAGGTTTTCAGGACACCATTCTTCTGGTTTTCCTCCTATCTGTATGACCCCTCATCTGTCTCCCTTGCTAGATCCTCTTCTAGATCCTACCCTCTAACCAGAGGTGTCCCTCTAAGGTCTTTCTTAAGACCTCTTCTCCCTCTATAATACTTCATTTAAGAATCTCATCATCTAATAATAATAGCATTTAAAGAGCACTTTAAGCATTTACAAATTATCTTTGTTCTAATTTAGTCCTTATAATAACACTAAGAGGGAGGTACTATTACTATCCACATAAGACTTAAGAGATTAAGTTACTTGCCAAGGGCCACACAGCTAGTAAGTCACTAAGGTAGGATTTGAACTCAGGTCTTCTGGATTCCATGTCCCACACTATATTCACTCTGTCACCTCACTGCCCTGTGTACACACACACACACACACACACACACACACACACACACACACACACAATTTCAGTGTCAAGAGCTTATAAAAATAGTCTCCATTATCAAGTCAGATTTTTTTTCATTCTTCCTAACAATTGTCATCTGCCAAAAATGCCAAAGCATTTCCTTTCTTCAAAATTGGATATACTGCAAAGGTCTATGATTTTGTCAGTTTGAATACTTCCCCTCTTAATACAGATCATAATCCCCAGTATTCCTTAGTAGATACTGCTCTTTTTGAGTTTTATATGTCTGAAAAGGTCATCCATCATCTTGTCTGTGAGCAATCTTCTTGTGATGATTTGTCTCCAAATTTAGTTGGATAGATCAGCTAAGTTGGGGCACACTTACTTAGAGAATTTGAACAGTAACACATTTAAAGTTTTATCCTTGAAGGAGTTAATTTCAAAATGATCCAGAGAGAGCATTTGTAGAGTACAAGCTCAATAGAAGTCAATAAAGTGCAGTCAGAAAGCTAATGTGATTTTAGGCTCCATTAAGAGAGTTCATATGCTGGACTACAGAAGTGATTGTCCAGTTCTTCTTTGTCCTGGTCAGATGCCATCTGGAGTATAGTGTTCAATTCTGAGTGCCACCATTGATGGCTTCTGAAAATGAACAGCCAGGATTGGGAAGGCCTTGAGGTCATGTCATATGAAGATTGGTTGAAAGAACTGGAGCTATTTATCTTGGAGAGGAGACAACTTACTGGAAATCTGATAGCTTCCTTCAAGTATTTGAAGGACTGGCCGTTCAACTTGTTCTGTTCATCTGATGAGCAAAAAATTAACAGTCATGCATAGCAGTTCCACAGAGGCAAAGTTAGACCTGATAGAAAAATTTTGTAATATTTATGCCTATCCAAAAGTAGAGGGCTACTTGGGAAAGCAATTGATTCCCCTTCATAAAAACAAAGACTACAATCCTCTATTATTCCATGGACATCTAATACATAGTCTAATACTGCATTTGTATTGGTGCCTTTCCAACTTTGTAAAAGCTGCCAAAGATTGTGCTTTCCTGTAATAACTTGCTAGAACCCAATGGATGTCATACATACCTGGGAAAAAAGTTATTAATAGGCAATCCCCTGTGGTTGCTGTTGTTTAGAATTTCAGTCATGTCCAACTCATCATAACCTCATTTGTAGTTTTCTAGGTAAAGAAGACTCCAGCCCATTTTACAGATCAGGAAACTGAGGCAAACAGGTTGAAGTAGTTTGCTCTAAGGGTAGGTGGCTGCAGCCAGATTTGAACTCAGGAAGATGAAGTTCCCTGACTCAAGGCCAAGCACTCTATCCATTGTGCTACCTAGCTGCCCTATCCCCAATAGACCTGTATTATTTAATAAACTAAAAGTTGGTTTATCTGACATTCTATAGATTATTTTTTAAATCTTACAGATTTACATCCAATCACCGAATTTCATATTGATAACCCCAAGGCACCTACAATATTCTTCTGATACATCAAAGAAAAAGTTAAATTTTGTTAATTTGTAATGGAATTTTTAATTCTGTGAAAACTAGTAATATATGATTATCTTTCACTGTTGTGATATTTCTCTATCAATCAAAATAACTGAATGGAAAGATGAAGAAGGGGCAATGCCCTGAAAGTCAGAACACCTGGAATCTAGTACCTTCCAGTTGATTACTTTGAGCAAATGCCTTAGATTCAATAAAGTTCCATTCCTCATCTCATAAACCTAAGAACTAGCCTAAATGGCTTTCCAGGTCCCTTCTTTATCTGAAAGCCTCACCAAAACATGCTATTTCTCAATTAACACAATGTCAGATCATTTCTGGTAATGTGTCCTAAACATAAAACCATTTTAGCATATATTCATTAGTTATTGAACTGTAAAAATTCAAACCGCATTGAAAGAGTCTTTATTGTTGTCAACCCTTCTACCAAAAAGCTACAAATTTTAGATTTAATTAATGGGAATTTTCTACCAAGTAAGAATCACATGTAAAATTTCTACATGATCACAGATCTTTATAGTGACTCTATTAGTTGTTTATTTTATCCAAAAATGAAATAGTTAACAACAGATTTGGCAGGAAGTAATACTATATAACGTGCCTTGCTCCTGTCTGAATTTTGGTTTATCTGTTTGTTCTATTTCTGAAGCAATTCTTAATAGTATTCCTTAACTATTACCAATTTATAGAAACCCATATGCCCATGTTAGTTATCACAGATGCACAACATACAGTATTAGTTTACAGTTTTAATAATGTTATATCTTGGAACAAAACAAACCATCTATGACCCTGCTCTTTGACTTGCTACTTCAAAAGAAGCAGCAGAAAGAGCAGGCAGGCATGAAACACAAAATGCTTTCTGAATATTGGGTCAGGAGGAGAGAGACTGACGGCTCTCACTGTTATGAGGAAAGCAGCATGTATCACCTCCCCTTCCATTGGCTGTTTATCCAACATCGATACAACACTTTAGGAGCCAAATTACTAAACAAGCTGCCAATTAGGCTTGCAGTCAGCTGGATAGATTAGTGGCTAAGAGAGACCAATACAAGATTTTCATCTCTTGAGCCAATTACGCAAGTGAATTACCATCCACAATAGTCTTTGGAAGATTCGAGGAGAAAAAAAGACTGACTCTGCTGTATTAGACATAAGTGAGATCCAGCATAAAGGAGGTGAAAGGTGAACAGACTATGTATTGCTAAAATTGCCCAAGCAAAAGGGGAGCCTTCTAGGAAAGGACTTAAAGGATTTAGCACTGCTAGGAATGATAGAAAAGGAAATAATAGTTGTGGAGTACTATGCTGAGACCAAGTCATTTCACTCCTAAATCTTAATCTTATAAAAAGAAGGATGAGAGACTAAAAAGAGATTTGAGTGTAGTATTTTCCATGACATATAATGTTTCTAGGTTTTTCATTTAATGATCCATAGAATTTTTTTTAAGATTGAATGTTGGTGGCATGTCCCTTCCTCATCATCTCCTTGCTCCTCTTTTTTCTTTGATCCATAAGAAGTGTCTTAAAGAAAATTTTTAGTAGTTTTCCTAAATGAAACTAACATAGGGAATCAAGTTTTGATCATGAAAAGAAAACCACAAAGACCAGAGCAGTGACCACACATGGACCTCTGTAATAGACTTACAAAGTTTTTGCCAAAATTTTACAATTAAGATACAGAATTAGGTTGCCCATGCTGGCATTCCTGTTCATGATTGAGAAAGGATCACAATTTCATAATTCTGTGAGATTTTTTTTAACTAGGATAATGTTATTTCTTAAGTATTAAACAAATTTTAAACTTGAACTTTTGCAAGCTGTTGTATCCAAAAATGATTAAACAGATGTGTAGCCTGCAGCAACATTAGACCTCTGATCTGATTTTAGCTTACAGATGGAATTAAATTAATTCATGGCAATCACTGTAAAATCAAGGGTATGGTACTGAATGCTAGCGTACTGTTTAACCAGAACATACCTGTATCAGCAGCTGTTAAGAAAAAAATTACGTGCCTTAATTTTTCATGGAAATCTGCCTTCATTGCCACCATAAACATCATTTCAAAATAAAAATTTAATTGCTGGTTTTGTTATTATATTAAGCAAGTCTTTTGACAAATGACTTGCCCTTGTTTTGTTCACTTAGAAGGTTCATACTACCTCTTAAAGTTTTTAGCACCTCAAGTACTCAGTTATTATTTTTATGCATGCTTTTTTGATCTTTGGCCCCAAAGAACAAAGTCAGTCAAGGATTTTCTTTTTTTACCTTCAGGCTCTGGACATTACAAACTACTCCTTATATCAACAATTTTTCCCCATCACATTGTGACCCTTGTTACATCTGACATCTAGTAGTCAAATTGAGCCTCTAGGAAGTCATCTTTCGAATGAATATACTAATGCAAATATTGCAGCAAATGAAGGTCATATTTAGTCTTCAGACCTAACAAATATAATTTGCAGAAAATATAAAGAAAAACCTAAATGAATATCTCATTGGTCACTATAAGTAATATGCCAACTTATGAAATTAGAAACAAAAAAGTCCTGGGCTTGAATCCTACGTTAGCCTTCAACCCTAAAGAAATCACTTCACCTCTGTGCATTTTGGTTAATAATTCACTAGTACCCATCTCGAAAGTCGTGGGTGGATTGAATGACAGATTGTATTTAGGAAGGGGTTCCCTTTTCCTTACAATGTTTCTATATGGTAAAATTCTGGATAATCAGGGCACATCTGTTACCTTTAGAGGTCAACATCATTTTCTCCAAAATATCAGTCAAGTATTTTAATAGATGGTCCAATTATTCTGGCCCAATGTGGCATTTCTTATATATCTTTTTCTTTCCATAGGGAAAAGAATAGAATTTCTATATAGTTTTGTTTGAAATGTATTCATCTGCTTTTACTATGACTTAGAAATAGAGGATTTGCTAACTAAATTTGGGGTTCTTTTCTTTTTATGAAGTGACTGCTCTAGCCAAATTCTTGCTGCTGGCTGGGTCAATACCACTATATCCAAGAGCAGTCTTTTCCAGAGGCTCTGTGCCAGACACACCTTCTCCCAAAGCCCTGGCTGGGCCAATCTTTGGTCAGCTCCTGGCATTCGGTGTTGGAAGCTGTGCTTGAGGAGATGTGTTAGGACATTTATTACTACTAATTAGGAAATAAAAACTGTAGGAAAAAATTAAAACCAAATAAATCAAGACCTATCAAATGTTCCAAGCCTAAAAACTGACCTCAACTGTCCAAGGATGTCCCTGGATACTAAAAACCTTTATTAAAATGAAATCAATTTTCTACTGTCATGTCAGGAAGGGAGGTAAGGAGAAAGAGGAGCAGTATATTGTATGTTCCTTTAGCATTAACTCCTCTCCATTGCTAGAACCCATCAATAAATTAGTATTTCTTTCTTTAAAAAATGCCAGAAACCTAAAGAGTTAAATCAACCCCAGATTTCCTGCTAACAATGTTTAGTAAAATCTTAAGTTAGTGGAATACTTTGGAAATGAGATGTTGTTTTCAAGTGAATTTTCTGATAAAGCAAAGCTTAGACAACTCCTTCATAAATACAGCTTACCAAACATAATTGCATGTAGTGCATTGGTTTTGTTGTTCTGAACATCAATTGTCACAGTGTAGAATTGTAGATAGAAAAGAGAGAGTGGTAAGTAGATGTTTTTCTCTTTATCTACAGATTTACTATTGATGGAAGTGACAGGAGTATTGGTTGCTAATAGGAAAGTATGGTAGGAGGAAGGTGCTGAAAATGAAATCCTACCAAAAAGCCATTGGAAGAAACTGGGAAGACATGGGAAGGGTGCTATAACAACTCCTGTTCATGTCCTCATCCTACTTTAACTGTGGAAAGGAAACTTCTGAAAGGAGGAAGAGATAGAGACACAGAGGGAAGATAATAAGAATTTCCTATCATGTCTATTCCCCTTACCTCTTGCCAAATGACAGTGAGACAAAGATCTAACTCTACCCCTTTCTTACATTCCATAGACATTTAAGATGTCAGTCTCTCAACCATCCAGTATCCAAAAGCTCTATATTGTCTTCTTCTCTCCCTACATTAAACTTCATGGTCATCTCATTCATTGTCATAGATTCAGTTAACTCCATGCATATGACTCCAAAATGTACATGTTGAAAACTAACTTCTTATTCCTAAACTCTAGTCCCACATCCTCAAGTACCTGTTGAATAGCATCATCTAAATGCCCGAGTAGCATCTAAAACTCATCCAGACTGAGTTGATCATCTATTGGTAGCTAAATGCCTATAGGTACAGTGGTTAGAGAGCTGGACTTGGAGTCAGGAAGACCTGATTTCAAATACTGCCTTATAGAGGCATTAAGGTAATAGAGTTAAACTCTTCCCAAATCACTTAACCATTTACAACCTCAGTTTCCATATTTGTGAGATGGAGAAAATTATAGCACCTACACGGTATTTGTGAAGACTAAATGAAACAACGTGTGCACTATAAATGCTAGAAATTTGTTATTAACACCCCCCCAAAAAAAACAACTATCCAATTTCTATTGAGATCATTCTGACACCGAGGTTAATAAACTCATTATCAACAGGGACACAATCTTCACTTTCCCTCACTCCCCATATCCAAATAGCTGTCAAGCCTTATCAATTGTCCTTCCATAGTCAGTCCCCTTCCTTCTACTCACATGACTACTTTTAACACTCATTACATCGTATGGAACTGTCCTAATTTTCTGTTTCCTCCTCCTCCTCTGTCAAATTCATCCTCCACACAGCTACCAAAATAATATCCTTAAGAGACAAGTCTAACCACATCATTCCCCTGCTCATGTGGTTCCTCATTGCCTTAGGGACAAAATACAGGCTCTTCTACCTGTCCCTTTAGGCTTGGCTCCCACTTCCCTTTCTGGTTTATTTCACATTGCTTTTCTTTATACTCTGTTCCTGCTAACCTGTACAGCCAGCTATTCCTGCTCTCAACATTCTCTTTCCTATTTCTGTGTATTTGTACAACCTCATCCCCTCTTCCCAGAATCCTTATCTTTCTTCAAGGTCATCTCTGGTGCCTGCCACCTTCACTATGAAGCTTCTTATAGTCACCAAGTAGAATGTAAGCCCTTCAAAGGCAAAGTCTGTTTCCTTTTTTGCGTTTGTATCCATAGCATTTAGGCACAGAGCTATACATTCAGTAGGCAATAAATAAATGTTTATTGAATCTGAATGACGATTTTGCCGAAGACCCAAGGAAGAAACTAGAGACATAAACCTGGACACTGATCAAGAAGTTAAAAACTACTGCTAGAGTGATTCAGCTAAATTCATACTTTAGAAGTTGCCTTTTTTTTCTTTTTAATAAATCCAAAATAGGTCATTATGTAGTCATTAGTCTTTCTCCAGCAACAGAAAAAAGAAAGGGGAAATCTTAGTTGGATTCTAGTTAACCAAAGTTTACCATACACTCCTTTCTTTTTTTACCTATCATTAAATCATACCTCATAGACTTTGAGATGAAGTACAAGAAAAGCCAAGGTGTGCTATAGCTCTTACAGACAAGTGAGCCTGGGAGTACTTGAGATTATTGGGGTTTTGTGTTATTTACTTCTCAAACTGTCAGCATAGGATAATTCAACTATGTTTATTTTATCTCCAGATTCTACCATGTTGCTCAGCTACCATATGTTCAGCTTTCATATTCAAGTTCTCCATGAGGTCACTGCTTTTAAAAGCAGCTTGTTCCTGTGCCCTTTGTAACAGTCAGAAAAATGAGATTTCTCAACTGATAGAATCTTCCCTTCTCATGGCATTACTGAATAATGTTCTTTGTATCATTAATGCAGGATTTGTAGGTGAAAATGCACAGCCAATTCCAGAGACCAACATTGGAAACCGAATGCTTCAGAGCATGGGCTGGACACCCGGGACAGGACTCGGAAGAGATGGCAAAGGGATGTCTGAGCCAATACAGGCCATACAGAGGCCAAAAGGATTAGGACTTGGATTTAGCCGACAGAACACCACACCAACAAGTAATGTCCCCAAGTCAGGAAAATCTACCTAAGAAGACAAGGGTATACATAGGATATTTCCCACAAACCTAGTTGTTCTCAATTTACAATGTAGCTTCCATTTATGAAGCAGCAACCTACATGCCTCAAGTCTGCCACACCAGAGTTCCATCGGTGTTGGGTCCTGCCTGAACAGCAGGACTCATCTTTCAGTCAAAAGTCATGGTGCTAAAGTGGAATCCTAATTATACTTTTTTTTTCAGTATTTTAAATCAATTTCCAGTGATAAAATAAAGCCCTTTTTTTCCATTTTTAGAAATTAGGCATTTCAGACACCTTTCCCTGGGACATGTGGGGGACATGCAAATGCAAACATGTTTATGTGATTGGATTTTTATTGTTCTTCACATCATCCAAAATTCTAGTTTACCCAGAAGACTAAGCCCTAGATAAATACTTCTTTGGTAATCATGACAGCTTCATGTTCCTTGAATTGGACATTTTGTGAAGATTTGTTAGTAGGGTAATTGATATCCATCAGGTTCCCATTCTAGTGTGATGTGGTACACAGTTTTTACATGTGACAACCAACACCTACTTATCTTCCTAGGAAAATAAGACAAAAAAACTTATTATCTAAATGATCACCACTGAGTGCCCTCAACACTACTGAAATGCAGCTTTTTTTGTGCATTTTTACCTCATTTAGAACCTAAAATGAACAAATGTTGAATGAAAAGCATATTTTTAATTCACCCTGACTGAGCCATATGATCTATTAATTTAGACCAGCCTCTACCTCTCTTCCCTTTAAAAAGTTCATTTTAAGATAACTCAGTTGTACTAAACTTATTTTAAATTGTGATCATTGCAGCAAGGCCTTAGAATAAAAATGTGACTTCAGTAATCCTAGGAACTAAAAGATTTCTGACAGTAGCCTACGCCTAGGTATAAATCCTGACATTCTCCGGGGAGCAGCAAGACAAATGAAAAGAACAAGATGGTCCTTTAAAATCAAACAGAATGGGCATTTTAATTGTGTACCTAATTTAGTACCCAAGTATTCACCAATCATGTACTGCACTAAATAGGAGCAGGTATGCAGAAACACTTTTCATCTATATAAATTGCTGTGCTATGTTCTGCCCTATTCTCATTGTTTTTAAAGTAGTGTTAGTATTAGTAATACTATTAAAATGATAATGGGTTTTTATTGGATGACTAAATGTTAGGTAGTTCATTAAGAGGCTTTTCTCAAACTTTTTTTGTAAATAACTGATCAGAGAATTCAAATACTAGCTCACTCAACCTCCCACTTGCTCATCCTCTGAAGTAAATAGTAATGAGTCAGAAGAGATTGGTTTGATATTTAAATGCCTTGAAAGTTTTGCCAAATACATACATTTCCTTTAAAAATTCTCCTCTTTTGAATTTGGGGTTGGGAGTGAACTAAGAGTAGGAAGGGCAGGAGGGAGGGAAGGGATTTGTGCTGTTAGCCAAATATTCATGTTGCACAAAGGAACTGGTTTATTTACAAACTGCTGTTCAATTCTGTTCAACAAGTTTGTTGTATAGAAAAATGAGCTGTGTGTATGTGTGTGTGTGTGTGTGTGTGTGTGTGTCTGTCTGTCTGTCTGTCTGTCTAGAAAGGAGTCTTAGACAAAATGTGTCTATGGCTTAAGAAAAAAAGGTAACATATAACATCCTCAGCCATCTTGGAGAAAGGTTTTTTAAAATGGCATTGAGAATTCTACAGATCTAGCATTGTGAAAATCCTAATTTTTCAGATGATGGTAGAACTGTCTTTGTCCTTAAGGGACCAAAATTTGACTGATAACTATTACTCCACCATCATTGTCTGGGCTAGATTTCTAGAGAATACAGTCACAAAGGAGAAAAGTTAGTGATTACTTCATTCAAATTGTGACCAAAACTATTTTGGATGAAATCTGCATTTGAGCATGGCAGCTTTCGATCTTAACTGTAGATATTTGTTTTTACTGCTGTGTTTTTGAGAGCATATCATTTCTTCCACATGAAGTAGCCACTCAGAGACCTAGCACAGAAGCACACAAAGCCCTTCTGGTCCTTGTAACTAATCGTGGCATTTGTGACACAAGCAGGTATTCTTCATATTGTCATTGAATGTAAGATAGCTATCATCCCTCAAAAAACTGACCCGCCATGTGTGGCACACCAACAATTTCAAATACTTAAAAACATGTGAACCAAAATCCATAGAGGAGAGATGGAAATATCCCAAGCTGACTTGGCATGCACCCACAGCTTTGCTCCAGAGCCTGTATTTATTCACTACGATGGTCCTATTGCAGAAAGATAACCAAGGTGACTTGCTGGTATATAGATTCAAGTTTAAAATGTGTTAGATTTTGATTTTAAATCAAACCTCTTTTAAAGCACAAACACTAATTTAGATGATGCTTTGACATTATGGTGGTTTGGGGGGTTTTGCCATTTATAATTCTCATAGGACCAAAGCATTCAGTAAAGTGTGTGATTTAGAATGACTTGTTTGTCTTGTTTTTTCACAGAAAGGGAGCAAAGTATTTTCTCTGTACTGCCATAAAAAACTCTTCTTACTTTTCTATGTCTAAAGCCTCTTATTTGGCCTAATTGATTGCATTAAAAATTTATGCAGAAATTTTTGAAAATACAGAGATCTAACCATCTCTATTAACCCCTACTCTTCACATAACCAGATGACCCCATTCTCTGGCAATAGCATTGAGAGTTTTGTCACAAACTGTATCTGAGTTGTTTCTCTGCAGATATTATTTTTTATTCCTTAGTAATACTAAATTAATCTGTGGAAGTATTGCATATTCTCATTTTTTAAATTTTAGTATATTGAGGTTTTATCACACTCAAAAATAGTATTTTTATTTTAAAATAACATGAATGCTTTTAAAAAATTCTGTTGCTCTCTGAAATTGGGTCATCTCTATATTTGATTACATAGGCCTCTCAATTTATACATAGGCATCACCAACACCAAAACATCAACACCCATCAGGGTGACTTGAAGGAGGAGCTGAAAACCCTGAAGAACAAGTATGAGGAGTGGGAGTTCAGGTTCAAGGAAGAGAAAGGCTGCTATGAGACTGAAGGCCAGGTCTTGACAGAAAAGATCTCACTGCTAGAGCATCTGGCCAAGCTGGAGAAGGAGCTGAAGAAGATGAGTGACCTGGCGGGGAGATGCAGGGCAACAAGTTAGTGACCTTCGGTGAGGAGCTGACTCACCTTAACTATCATATCTACATGTGCAACAATGAGACCTCCACAGTGTGATGCTGAATTACTACAGGGAGGGTAAGGGGCTGGGTGGACACATCAGCCCAGAAGGCAAAGGGAGGTCCTCACTCATGCTTCTCTTCAAACTTCTCTGCCATCAACCCAGGCAAGTCTGAGAATGGAAGCAGGGATAGCTCGCCCTCTCCTGACTCATCCTGCCATCCCCTGTGTCGGATCTGATCACCAAAATCCAGGACCAGATCAAGCATCTGCACACAGCCATGCAAGAGCTGGGGACAAAGTGGACAAAGACAAGGAGGCCCTGATGGAGGACATCCTGAAGCTGAAATCTTTGCTGAGCACCAAGCGAGGGCAGATCACCACCCTCAGGACCATACTGAAGACCAAAAAGCAGAAAGCTAAAGTACCCCTGGCCAACCTGTGGAGCAAATGTAAGAATGAAAAAACCATGTTGATAGAGACCATAATAAAACTCTGAAATGGACTGAATACCCTCAAAGAAGAATCTGCCACCTTTTGGTCTCTGCAGGCTATGTTCACCCACAAAAGTGATGAGATGCAGAACCAGCTTGAAGTGATGGAAGACAAGAAGATCTTGATCTCCCTGCTACACATGGCCATCCAGCAAAAGCTAGCCTTGGAACAGCCCCTGGAGCACCTGGAGCTAAATCACAAGTAGGCCAAAAGGAGCCAACCTCCAAAGGCAAGAGCAGTACCCAAAGATGGAATTGGCCTATAGTGACCTTGGTCAGATTGCAGCTTTCTTAAAAGGCTCGTGCTGGTGTCTAAATGAGCCCGGGGGCCCTGTTTGCCCAAAGGAATGGGAGAAATCCCAAATGTATCTTCTTTTTTTAGTGAATATACTACCTGCACTCATTTTCAAAAATGTGTATACTGGGTTGTAAAGAGAAAATTGGTATACTTCATGTGCTGATACTGCTGCAGGAAGAAATTTTTACAAGTCCTTCTAACAAACAATGAAACTACTAGAAATGTTCAGACTGAGGGTTGTGGGGACAAAAGGAGGAGACCATCAGGGGAGATCTTTTTTGTTGTTACCTATATTTCTTATCTGATTGTTAAACCTGTGCACTTTTGATATTTTGATGTTGTATTAGCTTCCTTTAAATCCTCATGTAGGAAAGGTCTTTGGGAAGTAATGGTTTGTTCTCATAGATCTCCATCATGTGTATGTCCATGTTGGTTTCTCCAGAAGCATGTTGCAGATATTCATAGTCTTTTGGGGGTTGTTTTTGCTCTAGACTATGTTTAGATAAGAGCCCCAAGTCCAATATGGTGGCTCTGCTCAATTCTTTCGTGAGCTTTGCTTCAACAACCTTTTTTAATTATAAAAGTTATGGTTTGTGTTTTAAGTGACTAATTTTTAGCTGCCATGTTCATTAAGAAATCCAGGGTATTCAAATTCTGGGGTTTTTTCATATTGTATTTTTATTCCGAGGAATAGTTCAATGTAACAAGAAGAAAACTTGACATTGCTCTGGTTAAGATAGCAATAGGCCCTTGAAAAATAAAAAATTAAAGCAATCCAAGCAGTAGTATTAGCTGCAAGTTCCAGAGAGAGATTCTGGATTGGAGGAGGTTGTGAAATGTGACTGATTAACAGAACTTTCTACAACTGCACCAGTAAAATTCCAAATTGGAATTGTTTCATTGCCTGTTGTGCCAAATATGGTACATTTAGAAAGAAAAATTTTAAAGTCGTCAATTATAGGGTGTTCACTTTTAATGCCTTTTTGTTAATCATTGTCACCAATAGTGCCTTTGCTAATTCAAGGGAGTAATCCTAGGATATCATTTAGTCTGTTGGGAGAAAGGAACCCAGAATGAACTGGTTTGAAATCAGTACAGAAAGGGACCAATAAACATAGATGTGACTTGTACCTCAACTCTTGTATTTTGGAACTGGGTCTCTTCATGTCCCACAAGAGATGAGAAATAGTACAAAATTCTGTTAGTCAGTGATACTTTTATCATGCAGATCCTGGCAAATTCAGGGGTCAAGAAAGAACAGCAGAAACAAGCATTAAATGCACTTCAGAAACCAAATGGACATTCACTGAACAAAGTGACAGGCTGCACAAAGGAGGTCATTTCTGGTGACAACATCGATGGGCTGTTAAGCAGTGGATATCCCCTCCGCTTTCTACAAAGGTGGGCATGATTTAACCTTTAGCATTTTTTGTGAATGTGAAGGCAAGACAATATCTTCTCTCACATGTGCTATCTAATCATTGTAACTTCAGGAAACAAACAAACAAAAAGAACATCAATGAATGTTGGGGCCTTGGTCCTTCAGTGCACTTGTTAAGGCTAGTGTGATAAATGATTAAACTGGTACTTCTGGAGAAAGAAGAAAAAATTTTTCCTCAAAAAAGTACAAGTTATAATGATAAATATAAGTAGCAGAAACAAATGAATTCTATTTGCTGGCATAAACATCATTCCTCAGTGTTGGGACTTCTCTGTTTTCACCTTCTGTTACAGTATTGATTAATAGGAAATATTGTTATATTTAAAATAACTTATTCTGTCTCCATGTGGATATTTATTTGATATGATGTCTACGTACTATATTCTGTTCTCTGTGCATTACCCTTAGTGGTGGTCCTTAGTGGTCCTTAAAGTCATATGCATGTACTACTGCCAAGGAACCATTACACAGACCTAAAGAGGCAAAAAAAAAAGTCCTCATTCTTTTGCAGGAGGAAGGAAAAAATGAGGACGAGAAATCTTTAAGAGTATAATTTTCATGATTAGGTAACTTCCCATTATGTGCAAAGGTATAACTTTTAAACTAATCCAAAACCAATATTTATAGGAAATAGCAATCCTGTGTGAAGAGAGTCCCAATTGGCAATTATCAATTTAGGAAAAAATTTAAGATTAGAAAAAGAAATCCTACTGCTCTCTGAAATTGAATCATCTCTACATTGGATTACATCAGGCCTTTCAATTTATACATAGGCATCTACCAATACTATAACAATTGCTAAGAGGGCATGTGTATAACTATATGTATAGATATATGTACATGTGTCACTACATGTGCCTTTTGATATACTTACATTGGATGTAAAATATCATGCATTATGTTGCTATATTTTCACTCTGTATATTGTGCTTGCCATTAATTGAATAGTTGATTTAATTGACAGCAATTTCCCTTTGAACAAATATTTGAGGAAGAAAAAAAAACTGTTAACATGCTTGTTTTAACCATTTCTCTCTACATTTGGGATTTTTTTCTTGTAGAAGTGGTTGAGTTTGTTATTCAAAATAAAACTATATGGGCAAAAAAAAAATAGTTTTAAAGGTATATAGAAGGCCATGCTAACAATTCAACAAAAATGGAAGAAAACAAAGCTTAAAAAAATTTTCTGATTAAGCCCATTTTTGTTCTTGACTATATCCTTTAAATGCATTTTCTTTCTGCCCTAAACGTATTAGGAATTTAAGGAAGAAATATTCCAAGCAATTCAGTTAGATTAAAAACTCCTCAAGGGTAGAGTGAATGTCTTGTGTTTCCTCTGTATCGCCCAGTAGAATCTTTATTTCAATCTACCCAAAGTGACATTCATCAAATGTTTCTCAATGAAATAACACTTTGTGAAAATATATAGGTATAAACAAGTCCTATCCCTATATTTAGCCATTTCAAACACTTAGGTTAGCTTGACCAATAATTCTACTAAATTAGCTGTTTTGACTCTAGTTCAGTTTTAATTTACTGACCATGTTCTGGCACAATAGTCAAACTAGTAAGTCTATTTGTAACATTAGAAAATGTCACTTTTGTGCTACCCTCCTCTGCTCTCTGTGGCATTACTTTTGTCCCCTAGCTATAGCTATAATCAAATTGGTGCAGATTTGGTTTAACACAAAAAATTTTCCATTCCTTGATAATTCTAATCATTAAATTTGTTTACTTTCAGGTCATTTATTCTTGCCTAAAAATCCCAGAATATATTCCTTACTTGGGCAAAAGTAACAATGGCATTAAAATGAAAGAATATTATATAAATAATTTGAATATTATTTCTATAATATCACTAAAGTGCTACCCTATTGCCTCTTCATAGTATGGAAGTGACCAAAGATCCTTAAAGGTGATTTCAATAAAATACAAACTCTGGGTAATCCTACCAAGTTAGAAAACTTTTGGAATAAACTTTATAATGGGCTTAGTCTTGGTCAGCCTAGCCAGAAGACCACCCTGGCCAAGTATAAAGAGGTTTATCACTGGAAGGTGAAATACCAAGTGAGATATTATCTTGTATATAGCAATTCATGAAGAACATCCCTTAAGATGAGAGTATGTGGGGAGAAGGAGTTGGTATTTCTCCCCGACAATGGGAATTTTCTACACAGATGAAACCAAAATTCTTGAACTATGATATTAATAGCATCCGTATACATATAATACTTTTGAGATTTACAAAGCACTTTACATACATTATCACATAATCTTACAGTATTACTGTTAAGGTGGGGAGTTTGACCCTAATTCTTCAATAGATCTGTGATCTCAATAACGTGGATACCCTCTCCAAAGAGATCATCATTTATCCAAATCTCATTGCAATATGTATACCCAAAATGGTAGAGGCCTACCTCTGGATTGCTTTACCTAGTATGAGTACCTATGGAGTTACCCACAGACTGTCAGGTGGTATTTCTTAATTCTTACTATATGGCCAGCTGTTAACTTCTGTTACGCATTTCTGTTCATGCATTTCTTTGCTTTTGTCTCTTATACAGCTTGTAATTATTGTTGATAGAAAAGCTTATTCACACTCAACATATGCCTCTCCATTGCCCTTTCAGTGATCTACAACAAAGATCCTTCAGAATCAGTGGCAGTCTGTGTTATGCGCACAAGTAGCATCAAGCGCCTACTGGGTGCCAGACACAACATACTACTTGCTGGGGAGACAAATGCAAAGACTAAAACAATTATTACTCACAGGAGGCTTGCTTGTATTTGTAAAAATGGAGATTTTGAACCCCAGACTTCAATCCCCAGAAGTCCTTGGTATTTCCCAGAATTCCCTATAATCTCACCTGAGTCCCCAGGTTGGTATTTAACTGGCAGTAACGCCTCCCTCTCTCTCTTCAATTGCAATGATGTAGGAGGTTAATAGTAAGCTAAGCACGGGGATTCAGATTTGGCTAATCAGCCATGGGCACATGGTTTTTATTTTGTATCTTCTTTATTCCTTGATTTCTAATAATCCTAATAAACCTCATGAAATATAAGATTTTTATTACTAGAGATACTAATTTATTTTTTACATATTCTAATGAAAAATCAATGAGTTCATATTTAAATATAAACAGAACAAAATCCAACCCAGTCTTGTCCTACACAATTAGATATTTAATTGTGAACCCAATTCATTGCCTTTCTTCAATATCTGGTTTAGACCTAAGTATGAACAGTTGAAATGAGGTGCCCATTGAACAGATCACATTCTAGTCCAGATGGTAGTCAAACAAATAATAGCATCTCAGTATCTTGTTATCCTCCACATATTCCAGTCAATTCTATGAACTACAAAATATAATTTGCAAACTTCCTTTTTCATACTTTTTAGCAAAGATGTTCTCAATAAGTATGTAGATTATTCTAATAAAGATTTTTTCAGTGATTAGAAAATATATATATTTCAGTGAGTAATTATTGAAGTTTTCTTGGTTGCCCTTTTCAGTAGTAATTATGTCCATAATAAACCTTTCATCTCCATCAGAACTATATTGTTTCCAACATAGGCCTCTCATTTCTAGACTAGACTTCTTTGATCTAGACCAGATGCTCTTCACATTTTCATTTTCTTTAGTCATACAAAGTGGCTCCATGATTATAGATGGAGAAAAGAGTTTGTTATAAATATTTTAGCAGACTTTTTTCATATCCATATCTTTGTTATCTTCTTCCAGTTTTGTTCATAAATTCCCTAGTGGGGGAGCAGCTGGCTGAGAGAGCCACGCCGAGAGATAGGTTCAAATCTGATCTCAGACACTTCTTAGCTGTGTGACCCTGGGCAAGTCACTTAACCCCCATTGCCTAGCCCTTACCACACTTCTGCCTTGCAACCAATACCCAATACTGATTCTAAGATGGAAGGTAAGTGTTTTCAAAAATAAATATGGTTTAGTTAGTTTTTTTTACCAAATTTTCTATAACTTAGTTTATTTCTGTGCACTTTTTTTAAGCACCTTCTTTCTTAGAATTTATAATGAATGTTGATTCCAAGGCAGAAGAGTGGAAAAGGCTAGACAAGTGATGGCAATCCTAAAATGGCATGCAGAGCCCTCTTTGTGGGCACACACGCTGCCCTCCCCCCACCCCAGTTCCTTACTAGAAAGGCAGAGAGACTCAGTGAGAGCTGCTCCCCTCCCCCTTTCCACCACTCCTGATGACATTTCTTCACATCCTCCAATCCTCTGCCCAGTAGCCCAATGGGAGCACACAGGTAAGGTGGGCAGCTCACAGGCAGCAGAGCTGGAGGGAAGTGGAGAGCTCAGGCCATTCCTCTACCCCTCTATGCTTGCTAAAGGCATTCCTCACTTCCCCTGCCTAGCAGCCCATTGGGAATACTTTCTCCCTCCCCCATGTGGGGTGAGGCAGGGAAGGATGGAGCACTCCTTGGGGGGGGGGAACATGTTAGGGCATGGCACATGTTTTCTGGAATAGTAGGGAGCAGCACATAGTCTCTAAAAGGTTCACCATTACTGGCCTAGGCAATTGGGGTTAAGTGACTTACCCAAGGTCACACAGCTAAGGAGTATCTGAAGCCATATTTGAACCAAGGACTTCCCATCTCTAGGCCTACCTCTTAATCCACTGAGCCACATAGCTGCCCTCATCTGTACTATTTCTTCATGATTTTAATAATACTGTTCATTGTCTTTCATACTCTTCTTCAATAAGGTTTTATAAATTAGTTTATATTTTAAATAGAGTATACCTTTAACATGTCATTCCTCTCTTCCCATCTTGGCAAGAAGGTCAAGGGTTTGCTAAAATGATTACTATACTTTTTTGGCCTTATCATAATAATTGATTTATATTGGTTAAACTTCCTTAGGAAATTATAATAATCTATGTTGCTCTGTTCTTTTATTCATTTCCCGTTACTCAGCATCAACAGCTGATTGAAATATTATGGTCAGGGTGGAATTATTTAAATTACTTGCTGTATCTTCTCATTTTTGTTCTAATTTGATTCTGATTTTTACCTTTGCTCTAATAAGGCAGTGTTCTATGCTGGTACATAAAACAGCAAATTCAGAAATGAACACAAACATAATCAATTGTTGTCCATCAAAATATAATGTTTTATTTTTAACATTTAATTAAACATTAACATAAACATAAAAATTTGACATTAAATTAACATTTAACAACTGTCCAGTGCTGCCACCACCCCTGACCTCGATTCTCTTCTCAGAAAGTATTCATGACATATAGGTGCTAAGTTCCATAAAGCCTACAGTGATGTTCATGGTGTCCTTTTTTATAAATATTCCTTCTGTGAAATGTTGACTTGTTGCCTTCTGAATCACAATATAACCACCTCAGTCTTATTTGTGAAACAGAGAAGAGCTATGAGCCATCTTCCATTCAACTTTGACTTCCTTTCATCCATTGCTTTCAATTACTTTTATATATTTCAGTTCCTCTGGTTGTATATCCACTAATTAGTCAATGCATAAAAATTTTACCTTTAGAGTTTAGTTAATTTTTGATAATGATCTAAAAGCTTATGAGTCTTAGCATATATTCATCCCTTTTCCTCTACTTTGCCACTATCACTGAAGGAGTAGAAAGAACTTATACAGTACTGAAGTTCATTTTGTATTTTTTCTTAATTTTATAGGTTACGTGAACTAATTATCTAGTAATCAGCCTACTGTTTTAAGAAGTCTGTAGGCTAGTACTTGGAGTTTAAATATACTCTGTCACTAGTCTCATATTCAAGACTTTCTGGCATGGTATCAGAGCCTTCTAGAACCCAAGCCTTTACATTGTGGCTTTGATTTAGAACTTTGTGAATGATATTAATAGTCTAATATATTGACCTTTTGCTAAAATACTTCATAATTTATTTTGACTAACATTTAAGTGCCTATGATGTGCAAGGTTCTGAGGACACAAAGGAGCTTCCAGTCTACTAGACAGTTACAACACAAATCAATATGTTATGGTGTAATGGAAGCAAAAGATATATCAGACAAAATATTTGTGAAATATTTGAGGATGGAACGAACACTATCAAAGGGGGAGAATCAGGAAATTACAAATTTGTCCAAAGTTCTAGCAATTTATGCTCAGACAATTGCCATATGACAGTGAACTCTGCTTTGTTATAAAATATTCTCCTGAAATATTTCTGAATGCACGAAACCAGGAATTGTTTTACTTCCTTATACTTTGGAAATTGATTGATCTGCTTACTTTAGCAATTATATGGCATTGTGGTCGGCTACTCCACCATTAAAACAATTTCAGCTATTTGCTTTCATACATTTTTCCTTTGGAAATGTGATGATTAAATCACTTGGTAATTTTTACTGTACATTATAACCACAATTCACTTAAGTACTTTAAGGTTTATAAATTTCTTTCCTCAAAGCAATAATGTGATATAGAAGTATTCTTATTTTAAGAATAAGTAAACAGACTAATATATGTTAAATAACTTGCTAAAAGTTAAATAGCTAGTAAGTAAATGTCCGAGCCAAAATTCAAACCAACCTTTACTGACTCCACTAACCATACTGTCACTACTATGCATTTAATATGAATTATTACCCCTTCTTTATATCTTAGATTCCTTCCCTTCCTTTTGCATACTATATACTATTCAGAAGTAAATATATGTTCAGTATTAACTTACCTTTCTCATGAGAAAGATGTAAAAGGAAATAAAACTTGTTTTATAATTTAGTGTAATGTAATCCATTAGAAAGTTCTTGTTTCTATCCTTTCCTGATTGTCTCAATCTCTCTTTCTTACTCAGTACAACTTGTAGTTGTAGTTTTATCCAACTAACCAAGCCTATTGTGTTTTCCCTAGGCGCAGAACAAGCCTTTAAACTCTGCCTTGCTTACGGTATCTTTCCTTAAGATGCATTTAACCTATGACAAAGAAACCACTTTTTAATGTTAGATACTCTGTGGTTTCAGTTCTGCATTTTAGGGTGCCTTTTGTTTTGCTTAGTTTTCTATTTGCAAATAGGGATTCATAGAATTTAATATATTTTTAGTAGGAATCTGAAAAATAAGATGAAAGAAATTCCTCCTATTTTTTATCCATCCCTTCTAAATTAATTAGTTACCATTCTCAGGTAGATAAAATGAGTATCATCTCTGTCCAACCTGTTGTCATACTTGGCATACTGTTGGCATACTTCCTGATTTAAGTCCCCCTGGATAAGCAACTTAAACAACATCATGTATTTGTAATACTGGACATGTTTTTCATAGCCACAAGTATTCAAAGATTTGTGCCTGTTACATAAAACAATTAGGTTTTTTTCTTGAATGGCAGGCTGATAGCACCAGACAGAACTTTATTCATCATGGATCTATAGAGTTTAGAGGGTGGGGACTGTTTTTCAAGACACTTAGCTTCTATTACCATACAGACTAAGCAATCTTCATTTTAACACATTTT
The DNA here is from genome assembly GCF_027887165.1 of Monodelphis domestica. Lineage (NCBI taxonomy): Eukaryota > Metazoa > Chordata > Mammalia > Didelphimorphia > Didelphidae > Monodelphis > Monodelphis domestica. Next base: position 125,772,797 of record NC_077228.1, on the reverse strand, counting down.
CCCAAGACACCTTTGCAGTGACTTAAATAAATGGGCTACTGAAGGTTTCCTCATTTGTCAATCAATGACCCTTTGAATAATGAATTCTGCTTATGATAAATTAGATGAAGGCATTCTGCACTGTAAATGCTCTTCAATATTGGCAAAGTCGAGGTCAGCAAACAACTGGCAGAGAAACAGATTTAAACCTCAACTCATTCAAAAAAAAAATTCAATTCATAGGTCTCCAGTGCTCATTTCTATTTGGATGCCAGGTGGTGGAGGGGGAAGGCATATAGAACATTTACTAACTAAACATTTGATAGGAATATTTTTTAAATTTTCAATTCACTCATCATAATGAGTACTCTCCTCTTCTCTGTCCCAACCACATCCCCAGCTTTGGAAGAATGATAACAAGAAGAAAAGAGAATAACTGACTGCATTTGATAAATGAGTACTGAACAGGAACATTGAGAACCTTTTGAGGACAAAGTAGCCTAATGATGTACTCTCAAAGGGATCTATAGTCCCCTTTGAAGCTTTCCTTCAAACCACTTTATCTGATGCAATGCAAAGATCCCTTAAACTGCATTATTCACCTCTGAAGTGGTGCCATTGGATTGTTTACATGAAAGTCAATAAATCCATTTTGTGTCCCATTCTACCTTTATGTAAACCTGAACCTTTTTTTTTTTAGTTGTCTTCATTCTAATAAGTGGTAAAGTGCTGTTAATAGCTCACTTAAGATGCCATCCATTACCTTGAGTTACTGCTAAAACTAATTAATAGAGCTGAAATTATGTTGTAATGAGAAATTGAAGTATTGCAGTTTTTTTTTAAATTACTATTCATTGACAATTACCATTTAATAATGCAAATAAGTCGATCGTTATTTATTGAGCCCTAGAAAAATTTTGTGACATACACAATTTATATGTGACTTGTTCCAATTGTCCTACCTACCCAAATCATGAAGGGAACAGGGGACAAGTAGCATATATCCAGGATACAGACTGATCTACAGGTGATCTTGTCTTGGCCAAACACATATATTTTTTTCTGATAAATATACCTAGACAGTACTAGAATTTCTGAAAGTCCCTTTCAATTCAAAGATTCTACAGTTCAAAAATTGTGAGATATATTTTTTTACTATGACCCATTGCATTATAAGTCAGTCACATGTGCCATCAGTCACCCCATTTCCTACTGGAAAGCCATGCTTTTCATAAACCTGCTTTGGCTTTTAAATCTTTTCTAAATGTTCATTGAAACATACATTCAGTTGTATAGGATATTATGGAGAAGTTTATTATATATTTGGGGAATTGCTCCCCTAAAATGGGAGTAGGGTTTTTGGGGTGAATGTTGTTTCATTTTTTTTGTTTTTTTTCCCCATCAATAGGTATTAAATACTCATTTATTTAACAGATTTGCAGTAAAATACACCCAGCTGACAAGTGGACCATGAAGGCTCCTTCTGCTGGTCTCCTACTAAGCACAGACTCATTACTTTACACACCTGACATTTTAAGTAGATCCAGATTTGTCTCTAGCAAGTCAGTGCCATTAACTGCCAGGAGTATGATCTACTATTGCCACTTTTGGTTTTATCTGTACATTAGAGTTGTCTTCTGTCTTTGAATTGTCAGACACAATAAATCACTTTCTGATTCACAGACCTTACTTGCAGTGTAGTATAAGACTATACCATGATTATATCTTAATTTTTTGGTGCCAAGTCAGATGTCAATGAAATCCATCTTTCTATATATTTGTGATTTTAAACCTGAATTTCAAAAAAAATATTGTCTTCACCATTTCTAGGTTTTTAATACCAGATTTAATAGCTATGTGATATTAGTTGAATTCAATAAAACCCACCATTTTTCATCAAGTGATAATATTGAAATTATTGTTTTCTTATTTGTTATGTTAGTTCCTGCCTTTTCCCTTCTGTTACTGAGGAATTCTTTATTTTTTTTCCCAAAAAAGGAGACAAGTTGGAGTGTACTCAGGGTAATCATGAGAACAGAAATGAGGTTATTCGTTCCCCCCCAAAAAAAGTGTGAAAGTTGGCAACATAGCGAATGGGAGAAAAGGAAGTTTAGGGAATAAAGTGGTCCCCCAAAAAAGAATGGAAAAAAGGCTTAATGAAACATTTTAATGCCCAAAAGAAAACAGAAGGAAAGACAGAAGAAATCATAGATGAGCAAGATAGCTTTTAAAATTATATGTTGACTTTATTATATATATATATATATATATATTTATCAAAACAATTTCTATACAATAGAGGCCCAAAGTTTCATATGCAATTCTCTTTTTCTGTTCTACTAATTTTTAGAAATGCAGATTTTATTTTATGTATAAGTTTTAAAAAATGAATAAACAACTTATCAGGTGCCTCCTATGTACCAGACACTGTGCTAAGTGCTGGAAATTAAGTTGGCAACATACTTGTATTAGCAAATTTCTTAATATGGAAATGTTATGTGCTAAAATTCCTGTGAATGTTGATGTTCCTCTAGGGGAGAAAAGTATATGATTCTTTGACTCCTTTGGTTCATGTAGTTCATATAGTTGCTCTGCTTAATTTCAAAAATATTTTGGAGAAGCCATGTTGTACCCAGGGCGCAGATCTTAGATAACAATAAAATATGTGGGTCTTATTTAGTAGAAGATGAAGGTACTAGGTAGAAGATGGGAAACAAAAATGTATTTTTAAATAGTATATGTCAATTGTGTATTAGTCTTTAGGAAATAGTAAGGTGGGCCATCTATTTTTAAAGTTTGGTGTCAGGGTTACTGACAACTTGGAGAACACGCAGCCTTTTATTGCCAGTCTCATTTCCTTTTAGCTGTCATAGTGTTCTTGAGCTATTTCACCATCATAGGACAGCTTAACAAAATCAGCAAACAATTGTCCAGCACACCAAGGAGCCTTCTTGTTTTGACTCCCACGCCATTGTATTTCTCCATTAGGTCTGTTAACAACTACACCAGAAACAAGCAGCAGATTCTCCCCAATCCACCCCTCCCCACTCGGTGAGTAATTGTCTGCCCAGCAGTGACAGATGTGCAATATAGCAGCTTCTTCAGGAAAAAATTAACAGTTTGTCCAGCATGTCAGCTCGCTCTTTTTAGTGCTTCGGAGGTCTTGGCCCCATTATGGATGATTTAGAAATTGAGGCAAGCAAAGACCAGCTGCCTGAGTTGAAAGCCTTAGTTAGTAGGCCTCATCTGCATTCCAGGATTCACTTACATCCAGAAATTGGTAGAGCCCCTCTGGCCACAAGATGAGTATGGGCTGACAATGCCTTGATTTGTTGAGAGAGAGAATAAATGGGTTTTTCAGAAGATGAGGAAATATCACCATTACTGGCCAATTTACAGCATTTTATCTGTTCTTCAAACATGTCACTTTTGTTATTGTTGCATGGTAATTACATAGTGAAAGGAAAAGAAAACAAATTCTAGTTACGTATTCAGATGGATTGCAAAATCATATAATCCTGATAAATGCCCATTTATGATACACACGAATGAAAGGTTCATTTTAATTTTGAATAGCTAGCACATCCATAAATAGGATATAGGATTAAATCCCACAGAATCTGATTACATCAAAGCAAATAGTATTTTTCTTCCCTTTTTGGGGACCAGGAAATTCAAGGAGTGCCATAAGGTATTTTCACAAACAGGATTTTCATGAGCCAATATAAAAAAAATGGATTGGGAACTGCATTTAAAAAAAAGAAAGAAAGAAAAACATCCCCAGTAGGTGAGGTAAGACATTCATCTTGTTCCAGGGGTTGGTTTTAAAGGCACCTCAAGAATCTCATCTTTAGGCCCTGTGCTGATATTTATTCATTATTATGTTGGAAACACAGATAACTGGCCACTCCTAGAGGCTCTTTAAAAGCTTAGAAATTAAAGGTCTTGTCTTTCATCTGTTCTTTTTGTAATTATCTTCTTAATATTAACATCCCACCTCACATGCTCACTAAAATTCAGTCCTCCGTCTTGAGATGAGAAAAAGCAATGCAATTCTTTAGATACCTTTTCTACAACCCCTCTTCTAAGTGAAAACTTCTCTGGATGTCCCTCTTTCCTTCCCAAAAAACTGATCTCTACTCTGTTTCTTTTTCTCTTCCTCTTCCCTTCTTTTCCTATCTCCTCCTCCCTATCTTCTCACTTTTTCCCCACCCATGCTCATCCCCAAATTCACTTGAAGAAAAGGATCTGGTCAGAGTTATAAACAGGAGATTTAGAGCTGGAAAGATCTTAAGCTTTTAAATCCTACTCCATTTTATAAAGGAGGACCTAAGAAGTTGAAGTGATATGCCTGAGGTCAGAGAGGTTATAATGATTAGGGGCTAGATTTGCCCAAGCTATTGCTTTCTTTCCCCTTTATCCTGCTGCCTCCATCGCCTCTCTCTTCCCCTCAGTTCTTCAACTGTAAAATAAAGATAATTATGTCCACCACACCTACTTAGCACAGTGGTTGAGGGTGTCAAATGAAGTAATGTCCCACTCAGGGATTTTCCCTGAGGTAGAACTAGCCTGTATTGGGGGATAGGGGAAGGTGTCAATACTTAATTCAGCTATCTATAACCCATATCAAGACAGGGCTCTTTTTCTTCCCAGTTACATTGAGGAGTCAATTTCCCATAAGGGATCTAGCTATAAATTAACCTCAGGTTTTTAGGGGTACCATCAAGGGGCAGTGGGGTTTTCTCTAATCCTTTCAACTGGATTAGCCAGATATCAATCCCCAATTATTATTTATATCTCTATAGCATTAACTCAGTAATTAGTGCCCAACTATAAATTTGACTAATATTAATTAACTTTGACAAAAGGATATCTGTAGTGAAGATTGGCATGAACAAGAGTTACAAAGCATCCCCTCTTCCCCAAAACCATGGACCATTCCAACCTCTACCTCCTCACTCCTTAGGGAGAGTGAGCTCAAATTTAAGGTGGTTATTACAAAGCATTCTACCAACCAAGTTCACTTCTGAATGCAAGCTATCCACTGAATGAGTCCCTCTCTTAGATGCCCTGAGGACATCTCAGCTACAGTTATCTAAACTTACAACAAAGGAGTCAAGCAGATCACTTTGGACTGTGTTTGATAACCACCCCTAACTAGACTGCTAGAAAGCTCTGGCATCAATTCCATCTCTTGGATCTCTGCTGATTCATTCTTTTGATCTTTTGAAGCTCCCAAGGTCTTAGCCATCTCCAAAACTCCATTTAAAAAAAAAAGAAGAAGAAAGAATAGACCCAACAGAGATAAAGGTCACACTAGAACCATGTGCTCACAACTTCCTGGTAGCCTTATGGAAAGCCAAAAGCCCCTCCTACACCTGGAATTCTCCCACAGTTTGTGGTGAGAATAATTCCTTTGCCTCGTTAATACTTTTTGTAAGAACAAAATAATTCCAGCTCAGTAGCCAATATAAAAGTCCCTCTCCACCATGCAGCAAGTATACAGGAAACTGTCATAAAATATGTCTTCATGCTCCAAAGTACAGAGCAGGAGAGGAGGTTAGGGCTGCATCAGTGCTCCTTGCAATGACCATTACAAATCTATATCTAGTCAACCCCAGACCATGCTTACTTCCATCAGGCCACTCACCAAAATATCAGGTTTATCCAATATGGCCATCTTGCCATCCTTCTTACCATTTGTCTATTTCTTCTCAATCCATCCTCCTCATTTCCTACCAATTCTTGTTCCAGGTCTAATAATCAAATCAATATCACCATTGCTACATCAAGGGAGTAAAAATATAGTCATACATCTATTCTTCATCCTTATAACTTCCACACCAAAGCTCCTTGGCTTAGCCACCATTTCCTCCTATGTGCTATTTTTCCCTTATAGAATGAAGACCCTTCGAGGATCAAAACTATCATACAATGTCTATTACTCTCTAATAAGTGCATAGTAACTGATTGATAATTTTTATAACATTTTATATACAACTCCATAGTTTTTACTAATCAAGAGCCATACTCACTAAACCCTCTTTGAAGACCTATTAGGAATTTCTCTTTTAGGAGCTACCAATATACTCAATTTGGCATAATTGGGGTACAAAATTTTAATGAACTATCACTGTGCTATAAGAAACATAAATATAGTGGAAAGAGCTATGTGGTACACATGTGTGACCATGAGCTAATCTGTTAACTTCTATTTGCCTCAATTTCCTCATTTGTAAAATGAGGATAATAATAGCACCCAGGGTTGTTGTGAAGATCAATTGAGGTCATATTTGTAAAGGATTTCACATAGGACTGGAATATATTAAGCATTGTGTAAATGCTAATTACTATCATTATTATTACAGAGAAACAAGGAAAGACTTACATGAATTAGTGCAAAGAGAAGTAAAGCAAAAAAAAAAAACATACTGTATGTACAATGACTACAACAATGTAGAAAGAATAACTACCACAAAATAATAGAAAATAAATGTTGAAAAATTAAAAAGAAGCAGCACAGCCCAAAGAAGAGTTATGAGAAGACAATCCCAACCCACTCCTTTGCAGAGGTAGGAGGGTCAAGGGGGTGAAACTATGTGTATTTTCAGAATTTTATGATATATTAATCAATTTTGCTTATTATTTTTCTTTTGAAAAAATCTAGTTATATGGGATGGTTTGCTGGGGGGTGATAGAAAGGGAAATTCAGTTACTGATATAAAAGAAAAAAATTTTGCTAAAAAAATAAATTCAAGACAGTTTGGTTTGGGCTACAATTTAGTGCTAGGATGGGAAGGTAGGATTTGTACCATTTGATCCTTTCCTTCCCTTGGATCCTCAGGGGAGCTCTTCCATTTATAGTGCATATATATGACAGAAATAATTGAAACTGAAGAGCAGTTGGTCCTTGTGCCATCCTAGCACCCTCATGAAACTAAATTTGCACCCCAAAAAATAAGCAGCCTAGCTTCCAGAAGCCAATTCCAGGTGACTTATGATCAAATTTGACTACCAGAGGCTTTAGCCAATATGGCTCTCTGTGACTTTTTCCTCTCTGACTCAAGGCCTCTGGCTGACAGCTTATCTTCTCAACAATGTTTATAAGGAGAGTCACTTTATAGTTCTCCCTTGTCATCCTGTTTGTTCCACCTAAATTCAACAAGGTTCTAATAGTGCTGAAGAGAATTCTCATAATAAGATTAAGGTACAACCTTACCCAGGCCCCAAAATGAAATGTCATTAAGTTCCCAAATGAGAAAGTGAGTTTGTTGAGTGTCAGACTGTACAGTATCTATCTTGACTGGAACCACAAGGACTGTTCCACCAATCAGAAGGAGAAATCTTTCTCCTATAAATATAAAGGAAAAGATAGAAAAGCTGAGCAAAAGTACAAGAATGGTGTCAGGAACAAGGAAACTAAAAATCCTGAAGATTAGGCAGAGCTCTTGGCAAGGTACTTTGGAAATAATAAGATCAAAACCATGAGGCAGATGCCTTCATGACTGAGGGAAAAGGACAGCAATGAAAAAGTCATTCACCCTCACACTAGGCAACCTCTTAGAATTTGTTATCATTCAAAGGGTAATATTGTGGAGAATGGGTGGTCTCAAATAGGGAAGGTGGTTCCAAGTGAGAAAACGGATGCTGCTTTGAAACCATAGTTTTCAGATGCCTCCTATCTTAATCAAAACCTCCAAATCCAATTGGACACAGAATTATACAATTTTTTAAATTGTAAGGGACCTCAGTGGACATCCCTTGCATAAGAGTGCCCTGGCAGTAATCATTCCTTCCTTCCTAAAAAACTAAGTATAAATCCACTCTCCAAAATCCACTCTCCTCTCCCACTCTCCATTTGATTTTGGAGTAGCTATAATTGTTAGGAAATTTTTTTCCTTTTATCAAGCTAAATTTGCCTCTCAGTAGCTTGCATTCATTGCTTGTGATTCTGTTCTCTATGACCGAGCAGAGTAACTCTAGTCCCTCTCCCAAAATACAGTTTCAAAGTGATTGAAGACAGTTATGAGGTCCTGCTACCCCAACCCTCTCTGCCAGACTTTTCCCCTTCAGACTAAACATTATCAGCTGTTTCAAGGAATATGGTCCAGATTCAGGGCCCTTTGTATCTCCTCGTCTGGACTCTTCCAGCTCCTCAGCATCCTAAAATAAATACAGTCTGCCTCAATTTCTGACTATTCAAATACCTAGAGACTAAATTTGTTAGGTGAGTTGTTACATATCATATTGTTGTTTTAATAAAATCCACTCTGATAGAGAAGTACTTTAAACTAATTGGCCACATTTCTCTCATTTTAAAAAAATGATAAACCCTAACTGTAGGTGAGATGAATTAGCTCAAGACCTGAAAATCTCAAAATGAATATTCATGATGGAGGCAGTGTTGTATAGTGGGGAAAGTACATTATTTGAAGTCAAAAGACATGAGTTTGAATTCCATCTCTGCCATTTTCTAATAGTGCTGAAGAAAATTCTCACCCTAGAACTAAGATACACCCTTACCCAGGTCCCATCTAACAGAGTCATCACTTAATTTGCCAGGACCTTAATTTCTAGTCTGTAAAATGGAGAATTGTAATAATGCTCATAATACCTACCTCATAATGGTTTTAGGCTCAAATGACAGAATATACATAAAACACTTTGTTTTGTAGCTTTCACGAAATATAATCATTTGTTTTATTTTAATGGATCTGTGTACATTTTCCCTGGCTAATATGATATTGCAGCTTAAGGGCTAGACATGAGATCAAAATAATTGGGCTACAATCCTGCTGCTGGCATTGATAAACAAATTTCTTAACTAATGTGAGCCTCGGTTTCCCCTTATGTAAAAAAAGAAATAATAGTTTCCCCTGGTTATCTAGACGATTACTTTTCAATATGTTTTTCCTAAAATAGGTCAAAATAGAATCCTATCTACTGAGATCCCTTCCGACTAGAAAATTCTGTGATTCTGTGACTCACAACATCTCTTAAAATGGTATTTTTTAAAATGCCTTACAATTTTAAAGGGATCAGGATTGCGCCTGTGGTTTCACTGGTCTAGAAACTCCCATATGAGGACACTTTCTCTACCATTGCAGGACACCTCCTTTCCTTGAACTAATAACCTTAGAGAGTTACCTAGAACTTTGGGAGTTAATTTCTTGGAATCTCAATTTCCCCACCTATAAAATGAGGATAATAATAACATACTATCTTACACACAATTTATTGTAATGTAAACCACATGTGAACAATTATCATCAGGTTAGTGAGTATCTTCTGGTTGCCAAAGGGCTGTGACTGTTTCTCTGTGACTATTTCTCAGCCACTACCTCTTATAGTCCCTCCATCATTGCCTCCAGCCTGCTAGAGTGGAAATACAAAGGCACTAAAATTCACTTCAAATTTACTAGCATTTATTAGACACCTACTGTGTTCAGTTATCTATCTCCCATTACCTATGACCTAATATCTTTCCCCCATTCCACTCTTTCTCTGACTTAGAGACAAATATTGTTCTTTTAATTCAACAATATTTATTAGTTAGTGAAATGGAAATGGAAATGTTAGTAAATGTAAATGTAGATATCATGAATTTAGAAGGGAAAGGTTAAACCAAAATTAAGAAAAGTCTGATTTGTTAAATATCTTTAAAAGATATATGAGATTTCCTGTGCATGAGCACTCCAAGGTAGGCTTGAAAAGGGTTCTTTAATAGAATTCCTTGTGGTACCTACTTTAATGAATAGATTAACCTGATTTAATGAATAAATTTTGAATATGCATATCAATTGCATATGTGTAAATAATGTTTCCAAGTTTCTTGAGTTCCTTAAAAGTTTATTCTCTCAACTGGTTTATTTCCTTCTTATAATTTTCTTTATTTAATTAGCTAATTTAAAAAGGACAGTTTTAATGCTGCAAAGAAAATACTTCAACCCATACAATGTCTGAATTATTCACAAATTCTAAATTCACAAGATTCAAAAGATTGAAACTTGACTGAATCTCAATGTACATATTCCTTGATTTATAGGACCAAGTTCAACTACCTCTTTTCTAATAGAGAATCTACTTGGCCACAATGATAACAACATAACAAACATCATGACTTTGGGTTTGTGTCAAAGTGTCATTTCCCAGAATAGAAAGAGGAAAGTGATGGGGTTTTTTTTCCTTTTTTTAAGGGCTTAGGTTCTGGTGGCCTTAATTCTGCCAACATTTTGAAGAATTGGAGTAGATTCTAAGAAAATCAAGACAAATGATTAAGAGGCTGAAGGAACTGACTTTAAGAAAAACAGATGAGATGAATGGTAGAGAGTTCACTAAATAATGAATATAGACAAGGTAAGATAACCTCCAGAGGATTAAAAAGGAATAAATATACAGAAAGAGTTATTTTGAGAGATACCCTTTTGTTCTAGTGTGAAAAGTTTGTATGTGATGGCTTAAATTTAAATAAAAGAAGGAAAATAGAGTAAGATAAAATAAAAAGGCAATGATTTGTTTTCATGAAAAATGACTTCCTGGGCAAAGAAGTAAATATTGTGAAAAGAATCAAGCCCTCAGTGAACATGCCAAAGGTAACAATGTACCACAATCCCCAAATGGTAGAATGCTCTATTTAGCTTAATAGCTTATTTCCTCAAAGAAACCAAACCAAGAAGCTATTGGCAGCAGATTGATCATAGGTTTATGAAGGATTTCTGGGTAAATCACAGTGTACTGTGTTTTTAATTGATAGGTTAATTTTTTAACATTAATTTTTTCTTCCACTTGAACTCTACCCCAACAACAATTGTCAACCGGCTGAAGGGTACTTCGGAGAGCAACAATCTTATCACAGATAGATAAAAAATGTATTTTATTATTTCAAATTATTTGCCTAATAATTTCAATACTTTGATTTTCCAGTTGACTTAAATCTTCATCAACATAGGTTCTCGCTCTGATGATATTCAGTCATTTTTTTAGTCATGTCCAACTCTTCATGACCCCATGTAGGATTTTCTTGGCAGAGATACTGGAGTGGTTTGCCATTTCCTTCTCTAGCTCATTTTACTGATAAAAAAAACTAAGACAAACAGGTTTAGGTGACTTGCCCAGGATCACACAGCTAATAAGCATATGCAGCCAGATTTCACTCAGTAAAATGAGTCTTCCTGACCTTAGGATCTATCCATTGAGCCACCTAGCTGTTCTCCCACTAATGAGTTGGCTTACAGCTTCACACCCTCCTATCTTGCACAGCTTCCTACATTTACAACAATTGGAATCCTTGTTCTCTTTCAAGATTCAACTTCTATATGAAGACTTTCCTGATTCTTCCAGCTGCTAGTGCCTTCCCTCCCAAAACTAGATTTATTCAGTACTTAAATATGTATATGTTTATGGTGAGTGGTTAAGTGAATATGACCTCTTCATACATGTCTCCCCCACTAGAATGTAAGCACCTTCAAAGCAAAGAACAATTAGCCAGTACCTGCCATAGATCAGGGGCTTAATAAATGCTTGTTGACTGAGAAAGTGATAATTCCACTTTTTGTCATCTATCAGATTTGATAATGAATCTCTCTGTGTTTAGTACTATGTTAGATTCTGCCTTAAAAAGTCAGTCAATAATTCACTAAATATTTATTAAGCACCTATTATTGCCAGGCACTATGCTAAATTCTGGTGATATGAATAAAGATCAAAGAGAATCTCTGCCATTGAGGAATTCACAATATAATGGGGGAGAAAACATGCAAACAACTATGTACAAGCAAGCTTACAACAAGATAAATTTGAAATGGTGCTGTCTTATGACATAGTCCCTGCCCTCAAGGAACTTGTTGCCTTATTGTGGAAATAAAATAAAAGGCAATTAGAGAATTACACAGAGAATTTAAATAGTAAGTTATTAATTATGAAACTGCCCTGTATAAACAATTAGTACTGGGGAGCATTGGGAAAAACTTACCAGCTTCTCAGATACAAATAGTTACCAACCTCTCTTAATATGGACTCAAATGACCCTTTTAGCCAGACCAAAATATCTCCTACATATCTCTCACTTATTTCCTACTTCTCTACTTTTACCAAGCTGGTAACCCCTACCTGATATACCCTTCCTGTCTCACTTCCACCAGTCTTGTCCTTTCCCAACCCAGTTTAAAACTCAACTCTTCCTGCTATCTCCTCCATTCTTTTTATGTCTTTCCTAATTATTTTCTTAGCACTTCTATATTTCATTTGTAGAATAATTCCCTGTGCCTATTCAGATGCTGCTTTGTAATACTATTCTCTACATGTATTGTATGTGTTTAATATTTTCATCATCTAGATTATGGATTCCTTAAAGGCAGGAACTATGTCTTCTTCACCAACACCTAGAATATCACTATATACTGTAAACCTTAAAATTTCTAACAAATTAATAATTTAATAAATAAATGAAACCTTTGCTTCTTTACTTTTTTCTCCATCATTTCTTCTCCCACCCTTCTACAGAACCCAATGATCCAATAGCCAAATCAGATGAATTTTTTTCTATCCTCATGCTCTACTTTTCTGCCATTTTGAACCTATTGATCCTTCACATTCTGTTTTCCATTGGCTTCAGAAAGAATACATTCTCCTGGATTTTCTCAACCTCTACTAGTTAGGATATTCTTCCTGTCCACTTAAAGTGTTTGTTCCCCAAATTTCTAGACTTTGTCTCCCTCTTCTCTCTCTAAATGCTCTCCCTTTGTAATCTCATTCATGGCCATGGCTTCATCTATTACCTCCCAAATCAAGACTTCTATTCTGAGCACTAGTTCCTCATCTTTAACTGCCTAAAGGATGTTTCTACCTGTATGTTCCACCCACACCTCAAATTCAATATGTCTGGAATGAAATTGATTACCTTTCCTCCTAGACATGCTCCTCTCTCATGTAATTACCTCTGTTAGTGGCATCATTATTCACCCAGTCTCCCATTTTAAAACATTTGGAGTTATCTTTTACTCTTCGCCTTTTTTTACTTCTCCTATGAAAGCCAATAATGTCTGTCAGTCGTACCATTGTATTATCTCCTGCAACTATCCCCTTGACTCTGTTCTTATTGTCACGCACCTAAAGTGGTACATAGGCCTTCATCTGCTCAGATTATTGAAATAACCCTGTAACAGATCATCTTTTCACCACTGTTTGTACTCCTATACATTCTTCATACAGCTGCTCTCCTGATCCTCATTATTCAATGATCTTATTACCTCACTCCTCTCTTTTAAAATCTTTAGTATATTTATACTGCTTACTGAGGAAAGGTCTCTGTTGCGTGCATTAAAAAGCTCTCTAAAATTTGAAACCAACTTTCCCTTCAAGTCTGATCTCTTATTTCTGCTTTCTATGAGCTCTCTACTCTTTCGACTCCAAAGCATACTATTATTTCTGTCTCTAAGACTTTGCATTCATTGTTTTCTCTGCCTAGATGTTATTTCTCTCCCACCTTGCCTGTTAAATCTTCACTCATTCTTTAAAGCTTAATTTAAAAGCCCATCTTCCATGAAGTCATCCCTAATCTTCCATGGCACCACCATCAGTAACAATTTTTTCCTTCTTAGGCCTCACATAACAACTTGTTTTGCCACTCTTGAATGTCTTTAATATGTGTATTTTATATTTATAGATGTGCATGTTATATTACCTACTATGTAGCATAGGCGATAGAGCTTAGGCCTTCTTGAAGAGCCAGTCAAGAAACCTTGAGTTCAAGCTCTACTATGGAATATTTTTATTATGTTTCTAGATGTAACATATCACCTGAAGAGCTCAAGTTGCATTTGTTTCTCTTAATTTCTTTTTATATCATTTAGTATAAAACTAATTCATTTTATATGTAACTAAGTGTTAGAAAGGCTAATCCCAGTTGTTAATTAACTGTGATGGATAAGAAGAGAGTTAACTTAAGAGTTCCTGTGCTAAACCTTCTTATGTTAAGTACACATCTTTAGTATCTCCTGATTCTGAATAAAGATAACAGAAGCCATCAGAGAGTCATTTGTAAAAATAGGACTGATATTTGCTTTTTTTTAGGAATGTCTGTCAGGAGAAGGGTCCTCAGATCTCATGACTTAAAGAGACAATTTTGTGTTATCTTTAAGATTCTTCTTATAATATCAATGCCTTTTCCTAAAATGTTGTCTGAAGATAGTAGTGACAAAAGCAATAAAGTGCTTGGACCTTGTTCTAGAATTTTTTTTTTTACGATAGCTAACATACTTTGAATATTGTGTTTATTAATCAATTATTTGTATTCACTGTCAAAATCCTATAAAAACAGCTGGGAACATCTGCAAGATGTTTTTGATCACAGACTGAGAATGATGATGGACCACTGACTCTATTTGCCCATGAATAAAATCAGTTTCTAACACATTTGCTCTGTAGCATAATGGACGGAGCTCAGACCTTTTTAAAGAACCAGTCAAGAAGCCTTGAATTCAAATGCAAGCTCAGACATTTAATAGCTGCGTGATGTTCCCTAGGCAAAGTGAATCTAGCTGCCTCAGTTTTCTAACTCTAGAATGAGACTAATTGTAGTACCTCCTTCCCAGGATGGTTGTGAGGATCAAGTGAGAAAATATCTGTAAAATACTTAGTACAGTCCCTGGCATATAGTAGGTACTTTATAAATACTTATTTCTTTCCTCCCTCCTTTCTTTTTTTTTATCCCTGCCTTCTTTCTTCCTTTTTTTCTTTCTTCCATTCTTCCTCTCTGACTTCACCTAAGACCAAGACTTTTTACTCTACCACTTTGATTCTCAAATCTCGATTTTATGAGTTGAAAGATGATCCCAGAATTCTGGAAACCAACTATCTTCCAGGTGACAGTAGGAAACAATACACTCTCACCCCAGGAGGAAGCTACTTGGCAGGTAGAACTGGGCACAGACCACCCCAGATTCAAACCTGACAGTGACCCCATTACGCTGATTTAGAAATAAAGTAGGCTCTCATCAAAGACTCTGGGAAATTATTCTGGAAGATTGGAGAGGATAAAGCCCTACTTTAATTCCAAAATGGATACAGTTTGGCCTTCTTAGTTCACTCTGCCATGGGTTATCTGTGTCTGCAGAGTGGAGGATGCTGGGCAGACTCTTCAGAGGCTTTAGCAAAGCCCTGCCTGATCTTGCTCTCTGCTTGGTGCCATCCTGCTGCCCATGTCAGTTTTTCTCCATCTCGAGGAGCCCTGGGAAGATGTCAGCACACAAGCGTACAAAGTGGCTTTTGAAATCTGAATAAGCACTCAGCTATCATCTCCCAAATTGTGGTTCATCATGATAGAAATTAGGAAGAGATCACTTTCTTATTTTATTTCCTTGGCAAAAATCCTCCATGATACCAAAACCTTTCTATAATAAGCTGTCATCGGAGACAATTGTCTCAGAATATGGCTTCGTGTTTGATTGCAGGGTCTGCAGACACCAGACAGTAGGAATGCAATGCTTAACCTTCTTCACTTATTGCCTGCTGATGTACAAATATAGGATTTGGCAATTTCCCCTAAAGCCTTAGAATCTCCCTCTAGATATGCCCACTCTGGGAGGTGCTGGAAAAGCAACTTTGCAGGGGCACCAGGGCACAGAGGAATCCAATAGAGCTGAAATCACAGCCAAGGTGTGTGGCAGCCTCATACATAATCAGCCTACAAATGCACTCTGATGCACCCCCTTGCTACAGTTGATCTTTGGACTCCTCACCACTGAAACAAAAAGCAACCCCACCAAATCCTCATAAATTCTGAAAAGAAGCAGCTGGTAGTCCAAAAAAATCACCTTAATAACAAGAAAGAAAATGTGGCCATAGCTGGGTACAAAAAGGCTTATGAGATATTATTGCAAAAAAATAGGGGTCAAGTATATTTTTATATCATGCAAAAGACAAGGGGAAAATACAGCTTCCAAAAACTCCCTCTGAAACTTAGCAGACAGCTAACACTGTATCTGCAATACTCAAATGATCTTAAGATGTTCCTCAGTCCCCCACAGAGATGGAGAATACTATTCATCTCTGCTCTTAGGAAAGTAGAATCTCAATTTAAGAAGATATATTTTAACACTCAGTTCTACATAATGTGTCCAGTGCCATAAGTAGCAATTATTGTCCCTGGGGCAGATTTAGTTGGTAGGGAGGGATGACAACCCGATACAGTGAAAGAAGAAGGAAGTTGCCTTAGGAAACTGATCAGTTCATTCCGCTGTGAAGTATGCATGTGGTACTGCCATGGGAGAATGGGGGAGATGAGCCCCAGGCTTGAGGGTTAAAATACTCTGTATATGAAGGCTCTAAGGGTCAGGTGGCCCTTGAGTTAAGATGGTAGCTAGATGGGTAAAGTGTTTGACAAATTGAAGTTGGGGTGTCGAATGGGCACATTCCAAAGAAAGGAAAAGAGTGATTATGTTGATATGACAACACAGAGCTTGTTCAGAGAAATGAGACCATCTAGTTTGATTAAAACATAGGATTAAAATTTAGAGCTGGAAGGGATCCTAAAAGGCACCTAGCTCAATACCCTCATTTTATAGATGAGGGAAACTGAGGTCTCAGAAAAGTTTAATGATTTGTTCAGGGTCACACAGACAGAACATGGATGGCTAATATTTGAACCCAGGTTTGACAAAATGCAACATTTTTTTTCCCACTACATCAAGGTGTGTCCAAAAAATCACAACCCTCAGTAAGGACATGAATACTGGAATCTTCAAGATACCTATCAAGTCAGATCTCTGAGCATTCCAACTCAGTGTTGTTTGTTTCAGAAGGCTTTTTCTAAACCTTGAAACCTCCTATCCACTATTCATCATGTTAGCTACAGTAACACCAAGAATTCATTCACGCACCCCATACACACTTTTGAACGGGTAAATATTTACGGCTTAGTCTCTGTTTAAGGCTTTAAAAACAACAGTCCCCAGTTTTAGGCTTTCATGCCACCACCCATAAAAAATGCAAAATCATTTTCCCAATTTCCTGTGTTGTCCTTCCCTATAATGGCTGAATTTTTTATGTTAATGTTTCTATTGTTTTAATATTCTTGCTTTTCTCATTCATATTCTAAGAGATTATTGTTAGTGCCAACTCATTTGATTTATCATTTAGAGAAAGCACTTGTTCAAAAAGTCAGCACTGGATATTAAATGATGATTGCCTGCAATGAATTTCTTCTCAACATCTGCAAAGACAATTTTGCCTTTTTCTTCTATCACTTAACTCTAAATGAGAGATCTTAAACATACTTAAATAGGATTCATAATATCTTGCCTGCTGAACATCTTAAAAGCTTGGATGTTAAAAATAGTAAAGTTTTCAGTGCCTATTTTTCTGGGTTGAAGACAAACAAATATGTATGGGAAGGGAGCCCTTTAAGAATGAACAAAAAACCGTTCCCCTAAATTTTCCAGAAGCAAAAACAAAAGTACAATTATCTACTAGCTCCCCTTTCTCACTGATTCTACTTAAATGTCATGTAATTCAGCTGTGGCTTTACAAGTACATCTTAATCTCAAAGACTGAGTTTTTTTTTTCTTCCTGAGCAAAAAAGTTAATAGGTCTCTAACTAGGAGGAAACCAAGCACTATATATGCAAAAAGGGATGACCTGATATTTTCTCACTTAGGTGCAATTTGATTTTCTTTATGAAAAAACCTCGTCCCGATGACAATATTTAAATCAGAAATGCTTCTGTTTTAACTCCAATGGTATTCTCAAGGAGCATATCACAGAGTTAATTCCTGCCAATTGGCTATGGCTTAATAATGTTGATGTTGTGACAAACAGACCATGCACATATATGCACGCGTGCACAAACACACGTGAGCATATCTTTTCCAAGGAAAGCATTTTGTATAGACAGCAAATATCTCATTTGCTTTCCTCTTAAACAGATGCAATATTCCAAAAACGAAGATTTGTTTTGCTGGCAAATACCTTCAAAACATGTCTGGTCCAAATGTTGCTCCCATTGTGGCTGCAGCTGATATTGTATAAGAGATTGAGAAAATGGCCACAACATTTACCCTTCTTTCTTTTTCTTCGTGGTGGGAAAACCCTCATTGGGTATTGTTTTTAGGAATTTATAAAGTAATTTGTCTTTGAAAAAGATCAGAATTTTTTTGCCCTTGCAAAATATGTAAGGCTGTTAGTTTAGATGATATAATTTAGCATTTAATTTTCTGTTTTGTGGAGGCAGATTGGCACAGCATAAACAACATTTGACTCAAAGATAACAAAGGCCACCACTGCTACTATTGGACTATAAGCAAATTATTTAACTTCTCTGCATATTAAACTAGATCTTTTAAAAATAGGGTTTTTAAAACCCTTTTTGGTTTGATCCTTTTAAAGAGTCAAGGAAAATCTAGGAAGCTTTATACACCTTGGATCACTATATAAATGATGACTATTCCCCACAACTTCCAGGCACAGGAACCAAGGAACCAGCCAGGAGATGCTAGTCCTACAAGTCCTCTAACACATGACCCACCATAAAGGGGCAGGTCTCAGATCCATATCATGCATGCTTCATGGGATTCAATATTTCATTCAACCAATTCAACCCCATAATATGCACATATGATCCCAGGATCAAAGACGTAAAAAAATAGAAGTGACATTAGAGGTCATTCACCCAGCCCTCATTTTTTATGGATGAAGAAAAAAAACCTAAAGAGATTAAATTAAGAGACAAAATTCTAACTCAGATCCTTTAATTCTAAATCTAGCATTTTTTCCTTTGTGCCATGAGTTACCTGTTCTTATTTCAGAGAAAGAAAAAGAGAGAGAACACATACCACATGTGTACATTTGTGTATATATATCTGCCTATATTTGTGTCTATGTATGTATGTATCAACCTTGCCTCCTCAATTAGATCATAAACGCTTTTGAGGTAGTAGCAATAGTGACTGCTAGTATATCTCCTATGATGCTAAGCACATAGTAGGTGAAAATTAAATACTTGTGGATTTTTATACATTAGCAAATCTAATTCTTTTGCTGTTTAGATGTTGTTAAAGTAAAAGCAAAAACCAACTTTCAAAGTAAAACTATTCCACATACACCCAACTTGGATAGGCTTAGTGGAAAAGCCAATGATAGTGGCCCAGGGAAACTGATCAAGTCAAGCTGATAGTCTTATGTGTTGCCTGATTTCACCAGTATGGTGAAACAAAGATAAATAAAAAGAACCACATTTACTCAATTTATTTTTAAATTATCATGTGTAAAGAAAGAGATTTCAAGGAATATGGAATGAAGTTCTGTCATTTTTTAAAACTGCTGTTCAATAGAAAGCATCCTGGTTTGGGGGTCCAAGCAGGTGGGGTTGAATTCCTGGCCCCTTCCTTCCATGACATCCTTGTGTGACTTTGGACAAGGTATTTACTGTTTCCTTGTCAGTAAAATCAGGGACTGGAACTCATCTCTTACAGTAATAAAATTGTGATCCCATAAACCTGAGTCATTCATTCAAGAATTATTGCAGTAATAATAGTAATGATAAAATAATTAGTAATAGTAATGATATGATGATGATGATGATGATTAAAGGAGGTATTCTTATACTCTGAGATTTACAAAGCACTTTACATAAGTGGTCCCTTTTGATCTTCACAACATTTCTGTGAGGGAGGTGCTATTATTATCCCCATTTTACAGATCTGAAAATTGAACCTGGTTAAATGATTTTCCTACTATGGGCATTTGGGGAAACTAGAGATAAATCTGAGCAGTGTACCTCCTTAATTCAATGCTGAAGGCTTTATGAAACTGATATAATCTTTACTTTTTCTTTTTTTATATAAATGTTTAATGTTGTTACAAGGTACCCATCCCCAAGCATCTTTTATACTCCTGTGCCCAGACCATTAAAAAAAAAAAAAGCTTGTAGGGGGAAGCTGGATAGCTCAGTGGATTGAGAGTCAGACCCAGAGATGGGAGGTCCTGGGTTCAAATCTGGCCTCAGACACTTCCCAGATGTGTGACCCTGGGCAAGACACTTAACCCCCATTGCCTAACCCTTACCACTCTTCTGCCTTGGAACCAATACACAGTATTGATTCCAAGACGGAAGGTAAGGGTTTAAAAAAAAAAGCTTGTAAATATTAATCACATGGAAAAAATATCTTTATTTACATTCATTTATTCATTCCTTCCACCAATAAGCATTTAATAAGGGCTCACTACAGGCCACGTACTGTACTAAGACTACAGAGAGAAGGGAAACAGTTCCTGACCCCCAAAAACCTACATGCTTTTGAGGAATTAAACCAATATATTTACAAATAAAGACTAAATATTGCATATGTTATATATTATATTATTATAGATTATATTCCATATTATATGTATCTATCACATATATAATAGTGTATGCATGTATATATCTCATGTTTTATGCATATACATCTGTATATATACACATACATAGAGACCTAGTGTATACAACCCAATATGAGAGAATGTATATATATTTGGGTCCATTCAAGCCCTCTAGTACTTGCCTTATGAACCATCAACACATCCCAACACATGAAGCTATGAACCAACGGCACTGAGTGAATGTTAGCCTGTTCACTACAGGTAAAGCATGAAAGCACATTTTAGAGTCTGAAGACTTGACGCAAGAAGAAGAGTTTAAGAATAAATCAGCATAAAAAGTATAAAGATCCAGCCTGACTCCAAAAAAAAGAGAGATAGGAACAGATACTCTCAATTCATCCCTTTACAGAGGTGGAAGATCCAAATGTGTTGCATATTTCACATGTTTTCAGACTTTTAAAATGTATTGATATATTTACTGGGTTTATTGATATATTTACTGGGTTTTTCCCCTTTTATTTTTTGGTCTTTAAAAAATTGTATTTGCTATATGAGATTACTATTCATAGAAGGAGAGGGAGGGATGCTGAGAAAACTATGATTATGTAAAGAAAAAAGATAAATAAAAACTGATTTTTAAAAATTAAAGTTGGAATTCAGGCTATAAACAAACTTTGGCACTTTTATTCTTTGTATAAGCTCGTGATCACATGTTTAGAATAGAGTTTCTCAGAGGCCAAGGCCATAAGAGAGAGGGTCCCATTCTCCATGAGAAAAGGCTCAACATTAGCTTTGGGAGTGAGTCAAACTCTCTCTGCCCCTTCCTTTTTCTCTCTCCTTTGCCCTATCAACAAATTATCATGCTTCAAGATCAAGAAGGATAAGTTCTGGAATGAAAATAACAGAAAGCACTTTTTTGCTCCCTCTAGAACACCTAAGAAGCAAGGAAAACGAAATAGTCCATATCTGAGCTAGGAATTTTGAGAGATAAAAAAGAGAAGCCAGAAAGCTGCTGTCTTGCCCTCTCCCATCCTTCCCCGAACACCACAAAGATATTGAGGACCTGGAGATGTGAAAAATTGTCACTATCCCCCCCCCCCCAAGGAATATTCTTCAATAAGAATCAAATATCATGTTGATACCTATTTTGTGCTAGGCTCTCTTCCTCTCTTTCCTAGCATGGATGCTCTTTTACCACAAAATCTGAGGCTATTGGGGATAGAAAGTTGCAATTGGAATCAGAAAGATTTGAGTTCAAATAATGTCTCAGACACATCCTAACTGGTCATGTCATTTCTTTGTAATTCAATTTCTTCTTCTGTAAAATGGACGCAATTATAATTTCATAGGTTTGGTTTAAGGACTGAAAGAAGTGACCAATGTAAATTTGTAAACTTTAAAATACTGCATAAAGGCTATTATTATGCAGAGAGGCATTTGACCCCAAGTGTGGGAATTAAGTTGGGTAGGAAGGGCACCCTGGAAAGGGTGCTGGATCTACTATTAGGAACACATCTTCCTGGGTTCAAATATGACTTCAGGCATTTACCAGTGGTGTTACTCTGGGCAAGACATTTAACCTTGTTTACTTCAGTTTCCTCAATTGTAAAATGAACCAGAGAAGGAGATGGCAAAAAACTCCAGTATCTTTGCCAAGAAAACCCAAATAGGATCACAAAGAGTAAGACACCACTGAAAATGACTGAACAATAACAAAAGGAGAAAATAATCAATTCTCATTGGTTAACATAGAAAATCCCACAAACTTTACACCAATAACAGGGTAGCATCAGGAAAGGAATCTTGTACTTGGAATTCTTGAATTGAGCATACACCCACATTGTGGTAAATTTAAGTGGGGGAGGGAAGAGGCTACATTTTAAAGCCTTTCATCCTAAAAAAGAGAAAACTCTCTTATAGTGCTAATCAACCATTTCAATCTGAGTTTGTGAAAGGAAACATTAATGTTGGGGAAAGAACCATTTTATAATGCTAACGTGACACCATCAAGAAGTAGCTGATGAGATGAGTGATGTGAATGGCGAGTGGAGCATGGGCTTCCTTTGGAAGTGAAAATTCAAGCCATGGGGACCTTTTTGAGACCCACTTAACCACATTTTGACCTAGGACAAGGGCGCTCCAGGACCCCATGGTAAGACCTTCATTCTGCAGTGGACTTGAATAAAATGATGATCATTATTGATCCAACAGGCTGTAATGGCTTCTCCTGAGCCCTTGGGGTCTATTGTGTAAATGTGTACTTAGGGACTCTTAAATATAGCTTATTAATGGCTTGAGGGCCATAACTGCTCTGAAAGAGCTATTACAG
The DNA here is from genome assembly GCF_027887165.1 of Monodelphis domestica. NCBI lineage: Eukaryota > Metazoa > Chordata > Mammalia > Didelphimorphia > Didelphidae > Monodelphis > Monodelphis domestica. The sequence goes on along the minus strand of NC_077228.1, from coordinate 125,750,134 downwards.
TCCATGGTGTAAATCCTTTTGGGTTCTCACATCATTGACCATCCTGTCAAAAGCTTCCACACATGCTCATTGAATCTGTGCTCAAAGTAATGGGTGATGTTTCAACTCCCTCCCCACACCCTGAAAAGAGTTAGGATATCAACCAGCAATAGTAACTAGGGAATGTTTCCACTGAAAGAGCTCTTCTCTATTTTATCTCTTTCATAGCTTGCAATGAATTTCTGTAAAAGAAACAACCCCAAACTCTTTACTAGCAATTGAACAAAATCTGATTCAAACATCAATGATCCATTTATTTTTGTAAACATTATATTGATAGCTTTTGTTCTTACATCACCTTCATTTCTGAATACATTTTCCCTTTCTCCCCCTCCCTGTTAGCCATGTGATCTGTTTCTGCAGGCACTAGGATGTGTCCAAAACTTGTTGGATATTCAGCAAAAGTTGATGGATGAGGATTTTGGTCATAATTAACATGTAGCTGTTACATAAACAACCTCTCACCATTTTGATATTACTGTTCATTAATATTTAATGATGAAATACCCACCCACAAATATCAACTCGATCCACATGTTCAACACCAATTCAAAAAGCATTGATTAGGCACCTATTATATGCAAGACACTATGCTATGAATGAATACGAAGACAAACGATGGGGAAAAATTAAAAAGAGAAACTCATCAAAATTCACTCATCAGCTGTGGTCTCCTTTGTGTTAAAATTCCACTGAAAGGTTGTGTTTTCTTGATATATTAAAACCCTAGGGAAAATAGCATTTAACTGGTGGGAATGCCTAGAGGCCTTTCACTTCAGTAGCCTATGAATGCCCTTACCAGACATGTGTTCTTTCATCAGGGAGTTCCAATGAGACACTTAGTGATGCCAAACCGTGATGCTAGGCATGCATTGATCTCATCTAAACTATTTCACAAGCCTAGTCTGTGGGACTGAACTTCCAAGTCCAGGGATGTATGTGTTGCCTGAGGAGCACACAGAGGCTTAAATTTCATCTTTTCAATGCATTCTGGTTTAGCAGCCTAAAGCTCTTACTTGCTTTGTTGTTGTTGTTGTTTTAAAACTGGCAACCTGCCTCCCACGAATGGAGGAAGCAGATTGCCTCTATGCTGAATACTTAGACAAGGTACTGATTTAACAACAGTGGACAAGCAGCTGGGAGCTGGACTGTCAGCCTGTCACACACTGACAAATCTGTTGTTCATATTCAGGCAGGATGTTCCAGTTAGATTGCCATCAGTATCATCCATCTAGTCCAGGCGTGCGAGGAGTACCCCCGTCTACTGCATGCCTATAGACCAAAAGCTTGTTATTACATCTTTCTGAAGGATCTCTACTAAATAACTCATTTGCTTTTTCATGACGGGGGCCCTGTAATGAGACAAGGGAGATAGTGGCTTCAATTTTTGTTTCTCTTTCTGTCTTCCACACCCTATGATGGTGTGTACTCGTGGCAATTGCAATTTCACGTTACGTACATAAAATCATAACTCTAAATGGTTCCAAACCACTCTTCCTAACTCCATTAAACAAAAGAAAGGATAACTCTGAGAGAATATCAAATTTGAATGCTGTGGCTTAAAAGAAAAAAAAGAAATCACCGGAATGTAGCATTTTTGTTTAAAAGGCAACTTTGACTTTCAGCATGATCTTTCAGAAAATTTCCCCTGTAGCCATAGAATTTGTAACATGCAGAAACTCTCAGCAGATTCATTTCAGGACTGAGTGCGAAGCCCACCTGAGACCGAATTTACAACTCCCCAGTCAAGTAATATCTATATTTATATCAGCCTTTGTAAATCAATGAAATATAGTTTTCTTTTTTCAAATGTAGGCATTCAAGGGAATTTAGAGAATGATGGAGGGTATAACCCAGAGGCACTAGCATCACTATTCATTGGTACAAATATAGAAGAATTTTGTTTAAGGGATTCTGACTATGACCATTAGAGATGATTAATTTATTTCATCTATGCAAAAGTACGCATTCCAACATTGTCTTTTTCTTTTCCTAACCTTACAGCTTAAAATTGGGAGAGAGGCACTGGAAAGGATCAATGCCAAGATCTTGATGTGATAGAACCATGGGCTAGTTTGGATTTTGGATTTTCTGGTCAATTTTTTTCCCACTTGCTGTGGTAAGGCTGAGGGGTTCTCTCTTCCAAGGAGGATACATCTGGGAAAAGGTATGGCACAGGTAACTCACTCTGTAACCCACATAGAGAAATCCATCTGTCTCAGGTGAGAAACAGCAGCCGTACAATCTAAGAAAATAAATCACCCTGAAAAGTGGCATTCATGGTAGACCAGTATCTTCCCCCCACACCTTTTTTAAAGAAAAATGTACAGAAGAATAACTATCAATTGTACTTCCTCGTAATCAATGATTTAATTAAATCAGTTCATATCCCCTTTCAAGTTTATTTATTCTGGCTTTATTTATTTATTCTAGTTATGTCTCCTGGATTTTTTGATTCCTCAGTTAAAAAAAAAAGAAAATCAGTGAATTTTCAAGATTCCTGATTCAGGTAGAGAGATAAAATAGCAAATAGGGTGGTCTGGTGAATTTCTCTTTTATTGTTTTAGACTGTCGATATTGCACATTAGGATCACAAAGTATTTGTTCTTTTAAAAAAGTTTAAAAGAATACTAGGTTAGCATGATTACCATGAAATTCTCTAAAATTCTTAAGGGGGGGGGAAGCTTTCAATGAAAGTAAATATATATATATATATATGTATATATGTATGTATGTATGTAATATGATGAAATTTTTACTTAAAGTCAATGATTTGAAGTTAGTCTCCTAAAAGTGTAAGAAATATTGCTTCAGGAAAGAAAAACCAAGTTAAAAATGGATCCAGATCTGCTTTCAGGCTAGCATAGTTTAAATCAGCCTTCAACAGGAAAAATCTCTCTGGAGCCTATGACTACTGTTATCCTGTTGGTTTAGTTCAGGGTTGGGACAACAAACACCTGGAGAAACCTGGGTATAGCCAAGTATTTTACTCTATTATGATCTGTTACCTATATTTTATGGGTCTGGATGAGGAGAAAAGAAAGGCTAATTCTGTTTAAATCAAGAGTGGAGATTTAAATAGGAAGGACTGATTCACAGTTGGAAATGAATTTTGTCCAAATAGAAAATAAACCATAAATATTCAAGAGGATCAAATGATTCTTTTCAGCTTTAATAACATCCACTTTTGCTCCTTTATGTACTCTCAAATTTTAAGATTGTGCTTTTTTTGATACGATAATGATGGTCAATTCCTCATCTTTATACAATTGTAGGGGTCCTTTTATTCTCCCCTGAACCCTCTGTGATTTTTGATTGACAGAAAGATTACCTAATAAACCTTCACTACAAACTAATTAATCACTTTGAATACAATACTAAATTGGCAAGCATAAAAAAGCAAATGAGATGGGTGTTGAAGACCATTTTCGAATGACCTTAGTTAAAAGCCAAGTACAGACTTAATTTTTCTTTACCAGCGCATCCTTCATGCTACCAAGAAACTAGTTGAACTGGATACTATTTGCCACATGATACCTTCCACCATAGCATCCAGCCTCTTAATGACTTTTACTTGAATAAATCAAACAATGACAGGAAAAAGCAATTACCAAGTATCCACTGAGCACCTAAAAGGTAAATATATCAGTATCACCTGTTAGAGGATATACATCAACCATAGGATGTTTATAATAAAGTAGAAAGAGCCCTGGTTTTGGAATCAGAAGAGCTATGTTCCTGTATAAGATCTGCCCCTTCCAATTCTAAATCTATGGACTTCTTTCTACCTTAGCATCCTTGGCCTTCCTTTCTGAAGTGAAAAAAAAATGGGGCTTTAGTTTTTTTTTTTTCAGTTAACAAGCATTTATTTTTTAACTTCATGCTCTATTTTTTTAAAAAACATGAAAGAAAATTCTTATAACAAATAGGCATAGTCATGCAAAAGAAATCCAAGATTAACTCTGTCCAAAATCTTCTGCCTCTTGAGTCCATCAGCTCTCAGGAGCTGAGTAGCATCCTTCATCATCATACCTCCAGAGTCTTGATTGATCAACACATTGTTCAGAGTTCTTAAGTCTTTCACAGTTGCTTGTCTTCAGTTTTTAGTGTATAAATTGTTCTGGTTCTCCTCACTTCAAACTACATCTCTTCATACAAGAAAGGGGTTGATAAATGACAGCCTTCTCTTTAAAATTATTAGGACTACACTTTTTATTTAATCTCTTAAAATGTTTCAGAGGATCACATCACAGATTTCTAGCCATCAAGTCCATCCTCTTCATTTTACAGAGGAGGATTCCAGTGACCAAGCAAGTTTAGTGGCTTCTGCAAGGTCACAGATGGAGCACATACTGATCCAAATAAGTGATGTTTATTTTGCCAAGAGAAAATGTGCCCCCATTCTTACACCCAAAGGTGTGCTGTTGTCAGCTTGTATAGGATCACAAGAGTGAATTGTTAAATTTTCACTATATTTATGCCTTGGAAATCAGCAAATGCTACAAATCAAGCTTGATTTATTATTCATTGATTGTCTAGACATAAGAAAGTCATGGAGAAAATTTTAATAATGCAGATTAAACTTAAAAGTGTGTCATGCACTTTTGGAGAGCCAGTTGTTTTGCATTTATCAGCACACACATGCTTTTACCTCATGAAGTAGGTTTCCTCAAGTTACCTTAGAGGGATTTTCCTGACAAGTATGTATCTAAGCTCAGCAATCTGGTCATTTCTGCTTTATCCCTTCCCCATCACCCACGTGTTTCTTTAGGTAAAACTATAATTTGGGATTTATATCTAATTCTAGTGGTGGGGAAGAGAAAAAGGAATGGAGAAAAAAGCAATTGACTTCTGCATAAAACTACAATTTGTTAAATGTGGATGGAAAGATGTTGCTGCCTACCCCCTAACCTCTTAGCTTTGCCCTCAAGAAGAATAAGGTGAGGATGTTTTGATACGATACTTATAAATCCTTCCTTAATAACTTCCTGTGAAGCAGCTGATCCCAAATCACAGGCTGGACAAGCTAAAGCCAGAGACATGCTGGGCTTCTATCTTTTTTTCCAGTGACACTTCATTTTCCTCACCCCCCTGCATCCCACTCCCTATATTAGCTTCTCTTTCCTTCTTTCCTGTCCCTTACCTCGCATCCACCCTCAGTCCTTCCTGCTAACCA